>NW_027361810.1:39682500-40362500 GCF_039654945.1 Dendrobates tinctorius | reverse complement strand
GAGAATCTTTTGAGCCTTCTCAATGACTTCTATTATAAAATAAAGAGCAGAAAATGTCTGAAGAATGGTCGTCTCACTTCTTTAATAGCTTGTTGTCTTTGTAGAGCTGAAATGGTTAAAAGATACTCTATAGACTGAGCATTTGTACCGCAAGTAGAGTTGAGCGATACCGTCCGATACTTCAAAGTATCGGATCGGAATGGATCGGCCGATCTTTAAAAAAAGTATCGGTATCGCCGATTCCGATACCGGAAGTCCCATTCAAGTCTATGGGACTTCCGGTATCGGAATAAGAAAAACCCTGTTTTTGCCTTGTACAGCCTCTCTGGGGTCTGTACGGGCCTTTCGGGGGGCTGTGCCGGCCTGCCAGGGGGTCTGTGCAGGCTCCGGTGGTCTGTGCCGGCCTGCCGGGGGGCTGTGCCGGCCTGCCGGTGGTCTGTGCAGGCTCCGGTGGGCTGTGCCGGCCTGCCGGGGGGGCTGTGCCGGCCTGCCGGTGGTCTGTGCAGGCTCCGGTGGGCTGTGCCGGCCTGCCGGGGGGCTGTGCCGGCCTGCCGGTGGTCTGTGCCGGCCTGCCGGGGGGCTGTGCCGGCCTGCCGGTGGTCTGTGCAGGCTTCGGGGGTCTGTGCAGGCATCGTCCGATGGGACTACAAGTCCCATCGGGTGATGCCTGCTACCATGACAGTGATTGACACATTAGCCAATGATGGGACAGTAGTAGTCCCATCATCCGGCTAATGTGTTAAATGTTAAAAAAAAAAAAAAAAAATACTACATACATACTACATACATACTACATACATACTACATGCATGCTACATACATACTACATGCTACATACATACTACATGCATGCTACATACATACTACATGCTACATACATACTACATATATACTACATGCATGCTACATACATACTACATGCTACATACATACTACATGCTACATACATACTACATGCTACATACATACTACATATATACAACATACATACTACATACATGCTACATACATGCTACATACATACTGCATGCTACATACATACTACATACATACTACATGCATGCTACATACATACTACATACATACTACATACATACTACATACATACTACATGCATGCTACATGCATGCTACATACATACTACATGCTACATACATACCACATACATACTACATACATACTACATACATACTACATGCTACATACATACTACATATATACTACATGCATGCTACATACATACTACATGCTACATACATACCACATACATACTACATACATGCTACATGCTACATACATACTACATATATACTACATGCATGCTACATACATACTACATATATACTACATGCATGCTACATACATACTGCATGCTACATGCATGCTACATACATACTACATACATACTACATGCTACATACATACCACATATATACTACATACATACAATACATTCATACAATACATACATAGACATACAGTACATATAACATAGAGTAACATACTTACCAATACTTGTCACATTGTTCCCCGAAGCCATTGTCTTTTCCGGAATAAATATTAACATAACAAACCACAAAAATACTCACCCACGATACGAAGCAGTCCACGAGTGTGTCCCACGACGATCTTGGGTAGAGAACTGCAGCATCAGCTGATGCTGCCGTTCTCTACGGGCTGCAGGAATCCAATGACGGAAGGTAGGTATCCTTCCGCACTGTATTCCTCCGCCACTTAAAAAAAAAAAAAGTCCCTAGTCTCACTTTATGCCATTGCTGTGTGGGAATTTCCCACGCAGCAATGGCATAAAGTGAGACTAGGGACTTTTTTTTTTTTTAAGTGGCGGAGGAATACAGTGCAGAAGGATACCTACCTTCCGTCATTGGATTCCTGCAGCCCGTAGAGAACGGCAGCATCATCTGATGCTGCAGTTCTCTACCCAAGATCGTCGTGGGACACACTCGTGGACTGCTTCGGATCGTGGGTGAGTATTTTTGTGGTTTGTTATGTTAATATTTATTCCGGAAAAGACAATGGCTTCGGGGAACAATGTGACAAGTATTGGTAAGTATGTTACTCTATGTTATATGTACTGTATGTCTATGTATGTATTGTATGAATGTAATGTATGTATGTAGTATATATGTGGTATGTATGTAGCATGTAGTATGTATGTAGCATGCATGTAGCATGCAGTATGTATGTAGCATGCATGTAGTATATATGTAGTATGTATGTAGCATGCATGTAGTATATATGTAGTATGTATGTAGCATGTAGCATGTATGTAGTATGTATGTGGTATGTATGTAGCATGCATGTAGTATATATGTAGTATGTATGTAGTATGTATGTGGTATGTATGTAGCATGTAGTATGTATGTAGCATGCATGTAGTATGTATGTAGCATGCATGTAGCATGCATGTAGTATGTTTGTAGTATGTATGTAGTATGTATGTAGTATGTATGTAGCATGCATGTAGTATGTATGTAGTATATATGTAGTATGTATGTAGCATGTAGCATGTATGTAGTATGTATGTGGTATGTATGTAGCATGTAGTATGCATGTAGTATACATGTAGTATGTATGTAGCATGTAGTATGTATGTAGTATGTATGTAGTATGTATGTGGTATGTATGTAGCATGTAGTATGTATGTAGCATGCATGTAGTATGTATGTAGCATGCATGTAGTATGTATGTATGTAGTATGTATGTAGCATGCATGTAGTATGTATGTAGTATGTATGTAGTATGTATGTAGCATGCAGTATGTATGTAGCATGTATGTAGTATGTATGTAGTATGTAGTATGTATGTAGTATGTATGTAGCATGCATGTAGTATATATGTAGTATGTATGTAGCATGTAGTATGTATGTAGCATGCATGTAGTATATATGTAGTATGTATGTAGCATGTAGTATGTATGTAGCATGTAGTATGTATGTAGCATGCATGTAGTATGTATGTAGCATGCATGTAGTATGTATGTAGCATGCATGTAGTATGTATGTAGCATGCATGTAGTATGTATGTAGTATGTATGTAGTATTTTTTTTTTTTTTTTAACATTTAACACATTAGCCGGATGATGGGACTACTACTGTCCCATCATTGGCTAATGTGTCAATCACTGTCATGGTAGCAGGCATCGCCAGATGGGACTTGTAGTCCCATCGGACGATGCTTGCACAGACCCCCGGACATCAGCACAGCCCCCCGGCAGGCCGGCACAGCCCCCGGCAGGCCGGTACAGACCCCCACAGGGTGCACAGACCACCGGCAGGCCGGCACAGCCCCCCGGCAGGCCGGTACAGACCCCCACAGGGTGTACAGACCACCGGCAGGCCGGCACAGCCCCCCGGCAGGCCGGTACAGCCCCCCACAGGGTGCACAGACCACCGGCAGGCCGGCACAGCCCCCCGGCAGGCCGGTACAGACCCCCACAGGGTGCACAGACCACCGGCAGGCCGGCACAGCCCCCCAGCAGGCCGGTACAGACCCCGGGCAGTCCACACAGCCCCCCGGCAGGCCGGCAGAGACCCCCGGAAGGCCCGAAATGACGGCGCATCATGATGCGCACACACCGCGCATCATGATGACGTCAGGCTGTCAATCAACTTTGAACTTCCGATTCCGATGCCGAATTCCGATATTGAAAAAATATCGGAAGTCGGTATCGGAATTCCGATACAGCAAGTATCGGCCGATACCCGATACTTGCGGTATCGGAATGCTCAACACTAACCGCAAGTCATTTTTACATAGAAAAGCATTAGTTCATTCTTTTGAGCATTTAGTTAGTGCTTTTTCAGGTGGTTTTCAGAGTGGAATCCCCCTGAAAAAGTTGTGTGCACATAACTTTGTAATAAAGAAACAAAAAAGCAGAAAAACAGAATCGGTGATACCTATTTCCAGAGTTCATTACCTCATCTCATTGCACCAATAAGAATCCTAAATCGACCCTGGACTAAAATCTTATCGGTGGTTAACACACTTATTACACTTGCTATGAATTTCCTGAAGTGATCTGATTGTTCTGATGAGGTTATCTTCGTCAAGGCATAAAGAACGCTTCTTTTAATGGCTCTAATTTACAGAATTTCTTGCAGATTTACTAATGTGTTCCGCACACCTGACATAATTAACAACGGAAAAAAACAGTTTGTAAGAACAGATAAAGGCAATTAAGACTCTTAGTTGAAATATTAAGAGACGAAGCCCATTACTGGGTGAGTTCAAATGATTTAAGTTGAATTATATATAAGGATATTATACATAAATAATAAATCCGGGTTGTTGTCATATTTATTCCTATAATTGAAAAAGAACGACAACTCATTTTTTGCTGCATTAGTCCAATGTTTTATTTTATTGTTATACTCCAGCATCTGCTATTGATTTTTCCCAGTAGGGTTTGCCATGACTCCCAGTGTTTGATTCTCTTTTCCACCCATATACGCCTGCAAAACCTCTCAGTAGCGGACAGCTACTTTGGATCAAATTTCTTTATAATTCGATCACTTAGGTCAATTTTATGCAAAATACCTGCAAAAAAATTGGAAACATGGGTAATCCAGAAATTTTAAAAGTCGAATATCAAAAGACTGAATGTTACTTCCAAACAGAACAGGTGTGATCAGGTGCATACTAAGAGTAGCCATCTTTATATTAAAAATCAAGACTAGCTGAATCGAATTTGCCCTGAAGTATTTTTCCACGTGTCTCTTGCAAATCCACCAAAATGGTGGATTCAAAAGGGCCTAGAGGACTTGCTTGTCTGAGCGGTTCCCTGCTTGGTTATTTCTTCTCAGAACACGTCTGCTCCATGCCACAGGTGGCATAGGGTTTCCGGCAACCACTAGTCCTTCCAACGTCATGATGTGTGTTGGGCTACGACAACATGACATGGTGAGGCCAAGTGGGTGCTTAAAGTCACCATAGATCCATCAGGGACTCCAGAGATCCAAAAGAACAATAAGACATATTCAATTCACATCAAATAAGTTTGATGCAATTCTAATTTCATGGTAAAATTCCAGCAAAACTGCCAAATTTAATTCATGGACAATTTGCTTCTCGCTCTAAATTGGTTGCATACACTAAAATTGATCCACTTATTTCCGCCTTCTTGTCTCAGATCTCCACGGTTCTTTATTTGAGAAGATTGATTCCTATGCATCCAGCAAAGCAATTTATCTGCCCAAGAAGATGTTCACATATTCTTTCCTTAAATAGTGCTAAATAAGTATCTGAATGTAGGCGGTTAAAGTGCAGGGTATGTTTTACTTTAAGGCCACACGCTTTGTGATGGGGTCAATTTTTCCCAAAAGTTAATACCAGTGAATGAATACATTATTTGTAATGGCAAAATGGTGCAAATGCAGATTGTTTGATCAATAGTAAGACCATGGAGGAAAATTAATAAATGTGAGGTTAAAATGAGAAAAAAATTGATTGGTTGTTATTAAAGATCTGCTAATTATAGTTGTTTTCCCACGAACAAAGTACATTTTAATAAATAGATCTTGGAACAATACAGTAATAAGTTCCACAATTGGATGTGTTAAAAATATATATTGTTCCTGTGCTGAGATAATCTTATAAATGTGTCCCTGCTGTGTGCAGTGTACTGTGTAATGGCTGTGTTTCACCATGCAGAGCTGCTCCAGTTCATGGTGGCACTTACAACAGCCGCCCCTGAGTAATTACTGAACGACTGCTACCACTTTACTAAAGCACCATTACTGCAGTGCTACTAATCTAAGTTCCCTGCACTTAAGGCCCCGTCACACTAAGCGACTTACCAGCGATCCCGACACCGATATCAAGGTGTCAGGATCGCTAGTAAGTCGCTATGTGATCACTGGTGAGCTGTCATCGCTGGCCATCCCTGTAAAAAATAGAATCAAAATAAAAAATATAGTTATTCTCACCTTCCGACGTCCCGTTCAGCCATCCTGCCTCTCTCCACGCTCCGGTCCCAGTGATCCTTTGCGAGAATGACCGCGAGATGTCACGGTCTCGAGGGATAACAAAGTCTTGCGGTCATTCGTGCAAAGGATCACTGGGACCGGAGCGTGGAGAGGCAGGATGGCTGAACGGGACGTCGGAAGGTGAGAATAACTATATTTATTTTATTATTTTTTACACCTGACCGCTGGTCTCCCGCCTGTCACACACAGCGATGCGTGCTGGCCAGCGGGAGACCAGCGACCAAAGAAATGTCCAGAGGTTTCTTCCAGCGATCAGAGATACCGGCAGGGGGGCCGGTTGCTGATCGCTGTCACACACAGCGATCTCGCTGGTGAGATCGCTGTTACGTCACAAAAGTTGTGACTCAGCAGCGATCTCGCTACCGAGATCGCTTAGTGTGACGGGGCCTTTAGTTTCATACTTACCAGCCACCATCTTCATCTTTTATCTGTGCCGTACCGGTCTTCTGCAGGTTGTGACCTACCTATTGGATCAACTCTAGTGTTTGCTGGGTGATCTGGAATTCACAGCTCAATGTAAACCTATGACTGTTACCTCTGATTTCTGGTAAGCCAGAAGTTCTGGTCACAAGATGATAGCACAGGATGGGAGGGGCACCGGGAACAGCTAAAGACGGAGATTGATAAGTATAACATAAGGGTTAGGGAACTTAGATTATGGATGTAGTACAGAGAAAAGCTACAGTTCTAAGCAGTGTAGGGGCTGTATTGTTACGCTCTGCACACTGTTACGCTCTACACCCGGGGTACATTGGTGGGGATCCGTGTGTCAGATCCCCATCAATCTGATATTGATGACCTATCCCTGGAATAGGTCATCAATATCAAGCTCTGAGACAACCCCTTTAATTAATTAAATAATTCGGACAGCATTCAGTCACCACTAGAGGAGCTCATTGAATATGGATTTATAGAGTATGTAACTCAATGGGAGCTGTATTCATTTGTAACAACCAACTATTGGTGGCTGCGGGAAGCCTCTATGTCAGTGGGACAGTCGGCTCAGTAGCTCAGTCCTCAGGCCATTTCCACTAAAGGTCTCAAGGAATGTATCTGCTCCAGTTACAGACATGGAAAGGAAGTTTCCCTATGTTGCAGATGTTAAATGCACTAAATCCAATTTAGCAATCTTTATTTATTTAGACCCTCTCCATATTTATACCAGACGACAACATGAAGCATTCTGAAAACTGATTGTTGAGACTCTATACCTGTGGTTTTAAGGGATTTGAAGATTTGGGTATGTGCATGTGTCTTTATTGTGAATTTCCATATTATTTATTCCTTCATAAATCAAGGATGAGGACAAGTGGAACTATCCGCCCAACAAGAATAATTCATCCAACTGTGTGCAAATAATCCACCTGTTACACTGAGGACGGTCCGACGATCGCCCCTTGCGATCACATCTATCATTCTTTCAGCGCATAACAGAACTATAATTGTCTCTAGTATTTTACTATTGTATCACGCTGGGAAGAATTGTAGTGTAACTTCATTTGCAGTGGTATCGGTTCTTCTTTCTGCTCGGATTTGAAAATTTATTACAGCAGGAGACAATTCTATGTCTGCTTGACGTCTCCAAAATGATTTACTAAACTGTATTTTATACAACACGCTAATGGCTCTGAGCTGCTAAATATTTCCAGCATAGTTCAATCAATACATAACTGGATATGATGAAACTTCTGCTAGTTTCTGACAACGACATATATTACTGGAAAAATTAAAATCTATAATTAGCGCAAATGATCAAATGTTCATAGACTGTAGTAATAAAAGTTTGGGATTATTCCAAATTGTGCAAATTTGATAATGCTTATGGATCACCCTCGCACCCAGGGCGGCGGGGTACTCTGAGCCGGGCCCGTTGGTTTCAATGGGAAATGTCACGGCGGCTGTGACCCGGTCCGTGGCCCTGGGCGTCCATTGTAAAAGGGGAAGATGTTGAACGTGTGGATGATTATTAAAGTTTATTAGTGAATGATTTGTGACGCCACCTGTGGTGTTCGGCAATAAAGATGTTAAGCCGACGCTGCAGACAGATCCTCTGGGACAGATGGTGTGGTGCAGCAATGATGTTGTGGCCCTCCACAGGTAGGGCAGTAGTCCCAGGGAAGTGTAGGCGAGGAGGTAGGGAGGAGACGTACAGTAGATGGTGCAGTGTCAGGCGCGGCGATGTAGCAGTGCTGAGTGTGTTGGCGCAGGAATAAGCGGAGGATACCAGGGCATGTAGTTCCAAAGCTTTACTCACAGTCTGTTGTGCATACAGGTGCCCACCTCGGTGCCGTGTCCTCCAGGTCAGGGGCTCAGCCAACCTCCAGGCAAGATGAAGTACTCCTTTCCAACACTCCGCCAACATATGTGCCTTTTCTGAATGCCTCCCTCCTTAGCGCTCCTAGTGAAGTACTCACAGTACTGAGTTACACTGGAGTTCCTCCTTTCAGATGTTCTTAGAACTCTACTTGTACGGCAGACAGCTGTAGCTTGCTTCGGGGACTCCTTGCTACTAAGTCCTGGCTCACTCTCATTGCTGTTGTGCCCCCAAGTCTTGTGTGGGAATAAAGTGGTGACAACTTCTATTCCTCCGGTGTCTGTCGCAGGACCATTAGTATCCATACAACCTCGGGGACCGGACCCCGGTCATGTGCTGAGAACTTGAGGAAGGGCTGTGCTCTAACCCTAATCCTTAGTTCACTTCTCCTTACTGTCACGGTCACGCGCGGCTGGACACAGCGCCCCCAGCAGGACAGATTTAGATGACACACGTGACCCTAGATACACCGCCTCCAGTGGGGCGAATTTAAATAATAAGACGTGCAGCTGGATACGCCGCCTCCAACAGGCGAATTTAGGTAATACACGTAACACGTAAATCTGGAAACCCCGCCTCCAGTAAGGCGAATTTAAACAATAAGGGAAACCTGGGTAACAATAACAATGGTGGCCCTGCGATAGGGAACGGGGAAGTGGAGACCTCCTGCACTCCCCTGAGTCAGTGTCTCTATACTCCTAACGTTCCCTAGGCCGGTTCCGCACCGGGCGCCGATCTGGATACCTGATATGCCTAGCTCGCCCTGCACCTAAACCCTCACTAGAGAATTGGTCGGTGCGGAAACTAATCCCACCACTGCACTAACACACATAAGGAAAAATGACAATACAGGGGAACACCACTTAGCTTTGCTCTGTTGCTTATGCTCCTAGCAACAGAGCCCACCACCTGCATGCATCTTTTCCGCCAACCGGGTCCAACACCATAGTGCAGCCTTGGAGCAACCAGAGTCCACCACCTCCATGCAGCTGTCCAGAAACGGAGTCCCGCAAATGAGTCCAGCTTTTCTGCCAAAAAGTCCAGCATGCTTGAGTCCAGCTCTCAGCAACCAAGTCAAGCACCGTGAGTGCAGTTCTTCACCGCAACTGTCACTCCACCAAGCCATGCAGGCACTCCTTGCTGACACCATCGCTGCAACTCCACCACGCCATGCCAGCACTCCTTGCAGACACCATCGCTGACTCCACCAATCCACTCTAGGACTCTCTCTGAGCTACCCGTGACTCTCCTCTAGCTCCATCCTTCACCCAGGCTTGCTTACAAATGAAGACCTATCACCAACAGTGATTGATACACCTGACACTATTTTATAGAGCACTCACACCTGAATTATAAACATGTGCACTTAACTAAAGACTAAAGTGCAATGCTGCTCACCACCACCGGGGCAAACTTAGAACAAATGACACCACAGTGCAATAATCCTAATGGCCACCAGGGGCAAACCCACACTTTGTCACAAAGCAAAAGGAAAAAAAGTTGCTTTGTGCATTTAAACTGTCAGATCCACTTTGGATCATGACACTTACGTTCCGTACAAAACTATCTTTCTTATGGAGCATTAGGCTTTCTGTATATCTCTTTCCTGTGCCAGCAGACTCAGGTCACTGAAGTCTGCTGCAGCACTTCCTTCATCCATCCCACTCAGGGGATCTTCCCTCACAGACTGACCTAGCCAGACTCACCCGTCGGACTGACCTAGTCCTAAAGAACTCCCACTCTCTTGTGCAGACTAAGCTCCACCCACCTCCCAGCACTCTTTGTGTTCCAAGCAGGGAGCCACAAAAGGTGCTTAGCTACACTACTATGTTGTGTGGGATGCAGGTGTTGGAGTGTGGTCAGGTGTCTCCACCTTACCTGGATGGTGGGGTACCACACCTCAGGAGGAGGTGCAGTCCCTCAGGGGTGCCACACTTATTAAAGAAGCCCTCCTCCACCTCCCATCAAACTTTTTATCCTCTTAATATATTGCAGTCATCATATTAAATAGCACTGTTCACTTACAATTGCCCATTTTGGCTTTCTACCCAGTTAAATGTTCTCTTTTCCATTAGGCCTATGATATCATGTGATTAAAAACTGACTAGCTGATTCCTTCTAAGCTCTATGTAGACACAGGAGGTCAATTTTCCCTGCATTTAAAATATATATATATATATATATATATATATATAGCACTTCATTTTTCAGGGTGCAGCCAGACCCAGTATTTTTGGATTTATAAACTAGGGTGTCTGCCCCCATGAGTTGGTAGGTTGTGAGTGATTGCCTCATCAGTATTTTGCACCTGTATTGCCTGGACAGGTAAGCTCTGCAATCCCTTGGAGTTGTATTAATTCTCAAATTTTTAGTCCTCTTTTTGTGGTTTTTCTATGACAGTTCACGCTGTTCCCAGGCGCTGGGTGCTAAAAGCAACTCTCATCATTGTCGCCTGGTCTCCCTGAAATCATCTCCACCAGGCGAAAATGATGGCAGTTTTATTCAGCACCTGCTGTGTACATCGTGTATTAAATAAAAATTGTGTGGGCTACCACATAATTTTCATAACCAGCAGAGGGAAAGCTGACCACTGGGGGCTGATATTAAAAATTTGGGACTGGGGCCAATATCCCAAAAGGTTCCCAGGCTAATAATAACAGCTCACAGCTGTTTACAAAGCTTTTACTGGTTGGTTTACAGGGGACTCAAAAAAAAAAATGACATGGGGTCCCCCTATAATTTCTAACCAGCAAAAGCTAAACAGATAGCTTTGGGCTAATATTAATCATTTAGAAGGGACCAGGGATATTGTTCCCCCTCTAAGGCTAAAAACATCAGCCCTCGGCCGCCCCAGAAATGTCGCATGCAAATGATGCGCCAAATCTGATGCTTAGCCTCGATCTTCATAATTGCCCTGGTGCGGTAGCAAGTGGGATAATAGGGTTGGGGTTGATAGCAGCTGTTTTATGGCCACTGACATCATGCCCATGGATTAGTAATGAAGAGACAAAGGCACCTCCATTATTAACCACATAGTTATATTGTAAAAAACACACAGCCAGAATAAAGTCCTTTAATGGAAATACAGACACAGACTCCTTTATTTCAAACCCCACCCTCTTTCTCCCATTTATTACTGTAAAATTAAAAATAATAAAACATCATTTTCCTCACCTGTCTAATGACAATCCATTTGTCCCGCAAAGAACTTTAGCTCTGTTATATCTGCATTGCATGGCTAAATGACGGCATAGCGCGACTGCTCAGCCATGAATCCAGCTTGAGCTTGGGACACCACTTCAGTGATGAGCGGTAGTGTCATTGAGGTTAGTGCAGGTTACAGGGGGCCGTGTTTTCACGATCAGTTCAGTGTGAGCCGGCCGATGAACTGCGGTAACCTTTATGATGTCATCGAATTCAAGTTTTCTCCATGATGAGTTTTAGAAAATTGGAGGAGAAGGAGTATAGTATAGCTGTTACACACCTGTCCCGGGTATCCTGGGCTCTGTTTCCTTCCCCTGGGTCTGTCGCCCTCTGCTGTGCTACACATTGACTTTTAAAAGTTTCCCGGAGTGGATTTATGACACCATCTTATTAGAGATACTTAATGTCCATTTAGACACATCCCTGTGTCTTGGGATTGAGACTCTAGCAATATATTTGGTGAGCTCCATGACATGTGCAGTTTGAGTTTGTTTTTTGCGTTCGCCATTTTCCTCGGTTTCGACGTGCCTCTTCCAAAGGTTTAGAGGACCCATCTCACCTTGTGACCCTAACAATAGTAGAGATATAACTATTCTGGACCAATTCTTCCTATTACAATTGCCCATGTCAAATGAGTTTGAGAGCGCCCCCTCAGTCAGCAATGCCCGTGTGCATCTTTTACCTCCACTTAGGAGTATGCGGGCTACTAAAATGATAAATGGAGTTTGTTCACTACAATACCCAGAAAGGTTATCAAAATTAGGTCTATTTACTCTAGAAAAGAGAAGACTTAGGGGAGACTTAATATATATGTACAAGTATATCAGAGGGCAATACAGAGATCTCTCCAATGAACTGTTTGTACCAAGGACTGTGACAAGAACAAGGGGGCATTCTCTTCGTTTGGAGGAAAGACAATTTCTGCACCAGCATAGAAGAGGGTTCTTCACGGTAAGAGCAGTGAGGCTCTGGAATTCTCTTCCTGAGGAAGTGGTGATGGCCAACTCACTGAATGAATTTAAGAAAGGAATGGATGCTTTTCTTGTGAGTAACAGTATAGAAGGTTACAAATAATATAATATTATAGGTAGATGGTTGACCCAGCTTAGGGGAAGGAATTTTTTTCCCTATGGAGAAAATTGGCTTCTACTCTGTGGGTTTTTTGCCTTCCCCAGGATCAACAATGCAGAACAGCTGCACTAAAAATAGGCTGAACTAGATGGACATAAGGTCTTCCTTCAGCCTTCAAAACTATGTTACTATGCTACTTATAGCAACACCAACGCGTCTGAAACATTACATTACATTAGTAAAAGTCACATTATAAAGTACACACATAAATTTGCTCCCAAAACTCATTGAAAAATATTAATACTGCAGATGAGCCAGAACTAGTAATTCCCCCGAAGACAAACGTGTTAGGCAACAGAGATGCCACATTCCCTGGGACTCCTGTTTGCTCAGTTTCATGGCTCTTCCAAAAGACCCTCTTGGTCCTGGCACCGTTCAAACAAGCTACAAGTATAGTTTAACCTTTATTTGCGAGTCTCAATCAGCAGACGTGTAAGCCTGGCGTCTACATTTATAAGTATAGGTTGGCGTCGAATAATATATCAGAGCTCAGAACAGATGGCGCTTTACATCATTTTTTGATAGAAGAGTTCCCACGGTGATCTGTGCTAAAGACTAAGCAGAATATCCACATTTCATAACTGCTATTCAGATTTTGGCAGTAGAGTTCCATCACTAATAAAGAGGAGTCACTGCAGGAGATCACTCAACCCCTGAATGTTTAACTGGCCCCATGGCCGCTTCTCACTATTTGCTACGCTCCCAAGAGAAGAGAAAAAAAATGTAATTTCAGAAATTGCCTGTTATTTTTATCACACTTATCTGTAAGTGAAGAGTCATTAAAAAGAGGAAAGAAGAAGCAGAATTTATTAAAGGTCACAAAAAATCCAAAACCTTAAAGGGTTTTGTGGGGGATGTGACACAATTGATGGTCTATCCATAGAATCTGATTGACAGGGCTTAGACTTTCAGCACCCCATCTATCCACTCTACATGCATGCTTTAAACTTAATAGTGGTCATAAAAGGTAGACACCTGAAGAAGGCTGGATGCAGGTGAAACAAATTGTGTTTTTAAATAAATGTATTTTTAGCTTATTTTTCATATACTTTTTTGGTAATTTTTCAATTTAATTACATTTGCTACTGTGGGCGCACCCTTTACTTGGTGTTTCCACCCTCCAAGTGGTCATAACAGGTATTGCAGTGAGTTCCATTCACTTCACTGGAAAAATGTTTCAATATCCAGCGAAACCAGTACTAAATTGACCCGATGCAGGGAGACAGAGAATGGTAAACATGGAAGAGACTGTAGCACCTGCATGAGACCCCATGAATAGTTAAGAAAAAAACAACAGTTTTGATAGGAGAGTTAGTGAGTTTCTGCTCCAAAAACTCTTGAAACAACATTCGGTGGGAAAGTAGCCAAAAACTGAGTAGAGATGCATTCTGGTAAGGAAAAGAAAGGTCTGGTGATCATATTAAAGGTTGTCCAGGCTTGAGCTTTCAGCACGCACAGTGCACACTGTCAGGATTCCCTGGTGCCGACACGGGGGGCACTTGACCACAAATATGTGATTTGTATATTTCTTACCCATTGCGACTAGACGTCGCCGGCCTTGTTAAATTCACATGTATTGAGCGACGCCACGCACATCTTTTTGGCATGTGACCGCATGTATACAAATTACATACTTGGAATCAAGTGCCTACCTGCTCCTGGCACTCATACCGGAAACTCCTGACAGTGCAAGCAGTGCTCCCTGTGAGGATTCACAAGCCTACAGTCACATACTTGACATCAGACTTATACCCCAAGTCTGGACAACCTCTTTAGGCTGAGTTGACACGTGGCGTTTTTTTCGCGTTTCCGCGGCGGTTTTAACCGCGCGATTTTGCCGCGAAAAATAAGCATCCCATGCATTCCTATGGGATTTCGCAATGCTGTGCTAATGCTGCGGTTTTTACCGCGGCGGAATCGCTTTGCGGTAAAAACCGCAGCATGCTCATTAATTTGCGGAATCGCAGCGATCCCGCACCCATAGGAATGCATTGTTCCACTTACTTCCCGCATGTGGCTGTGCCCACCATGCGGAAAGTAAGCAGAACATTTGCGGATGGTACCCACGGTCAGGAGGAGAGGAGACTGTCCTCCGGGCTTTGGGTACCATATCCCTGTAAAATAGAATTTAAAAATAAAAAATATTGTTATTCTCACCTTCCGATGTCCCGCGCAGCATTCCCGCTTCTCTTCACGCTCTCGTTCCCAGTAGTCCTTTGCGAAAATGCCCGCGATGGCGTCCGTTCTCGCGGGATCGCGAAGTCTCGCGGTCATTCGCGCGACGTCATCGCGAATGACCGCGAGACGTCACGATCCCGCGAGAACGGACGTCATCGCGGGCATTTTCGCAAAGGATTACTGGGAACGGATGCGTGGGACGCCGGAAGGTGAGAATAACACTATTTTTTATTTTTTTTTACATCCTATCTTTTACTATTGATGCCGCATAGGCAGCCTCAGTAGTAAAAAGTTGGTCACACTCGTCAAACACTATGTTTGACGAGTGTGAGCAACCTGTCAATCAGTTTTCCAAGCGATGCTACAGATCGCTTGGAAAACGCTAGCATTTTGCAAGCTAAATACGCTTGCAAAATGCTAGTTTTTCCGTGGGAAAATCGCGGGAATTTAAAATGCGATTTTCCCGCGGACTGGAATTCCGGAATTCTAGCGGTAATTTCCGCGAGAGTTCCGGTACGTGTGCACTTAGCCTCAATCACATCAAGAGGAATAACAGAATTGTACAATGCAAAGTATTAAGCAAATCGGAGCTGACAGCCCCTCTTTAAAGCAGGTTTTTGCAATGTAATCTGAAAGCAGTATGCTGTGGAGGGTTGAGAGCCTAATTCCAGCTATGACTCAAATAATAGACTGTATGTGATTTTTTGAATAAAATCAGTGTTTTATTAGCAGGAGATTATCACTTCAGGACTGGTTCTCTCCTGCCTCCTAGTCCTGCTGCTCTGTGTAACCCCACCCCCACCACTGCTTGGCAGCTTTCTGTCAATATACAGTGAACACAGTAAGCTGCCAATCCGTGGTGTGGGCGGGGTTATACAGGGCTCAGCATTCAGAGCTCTGCTGTCAGATCTGCAGCAGATAGAACAGTGAATGTATCAAAATTATAGCAAGCAGCCCCGTAAGTGACATCACTGGAATGAGGGTTTCAACTCCTACATCATGCTACGCTCAGATTGCATAGCAAAAAAATTGTTTACAGATTCTCTTTAACCCCTTCCCAATGTAGGACATTCATGTAAGGCCTCTTTCACACTTCCATTTTTGACCATCAGTCAAAATCCACCAGGTTTTAAAAAAAAAACGGATCCGCCATTTTTTTTTGCGGATCCGTTTGTTTCCCCATTGAGTTGCATTACTGGCGGATCTTGACGGATGGCCATCCGTTGGATCCGTTTTTGTGAGGATCCGCCAAATATTTTTCGTCCGCCGGCATGCCTAGACGGACCTTGCAACGTTTTTTTTGTTGCTGGATCCTCATTTTCCATTGCGCATGCCCGGAGAAAGGAACTCAGGGAGAAAATTAACCCTGAAATCCTTACTGGCGGACGAAAAAAATCTCTCTCTCTCTCTCTCTCCTTCCCGGCCAGCGGTTCCTTTAAAATTCCTCATTCTACGGATCCGTCACAAAACGGATCCTGTGCCATCCGTTCACTTCAGTTAGGAACGGATCCGCTTTTCCGCCTTTTTGGCGGATTTTAACTGACACAAAAAACTGAAGTGTGAAAGAGGTCTAAGTCACAAGTTGAGTACAGGAGTTTGGAGCGGGCTCATGTGCTGAGCCAGCTTCATACAGGAGCAGTGTCACGTTTGTGATACAGCTGGCATCTACAGCAAACGGCAGTGATAGGAGTGAATAACTGAAGTATGGCAATATATTATATAAGTGACTAAACTAT
This sequence comes from Dendrobates tinctorius, assembly GCF_039654945.1. Taxonomy (NCBI): domain Eukaryota; kingdom Metazoa; phylum Chordata; class Amphibia; order Anura; family Dendrobatidae; genus Dendrobates; species Dendrobates tinctorius. Next base: position 40,345,932 of record NW_027361810.1, on the reverse strand, counting down.
AGCAGATTGAAGTCCCCTAGGGGCAATAAAAAATAAGCTAAAAGTAATAAGAAAATGTTTTTGTTTTTTTAATAAATATAAAAGTTTGAAAAACTCTGCCTTTCACATATCCGAAAAAAATTAATAAAAAAAAAAACTATCTATAATTGTAATGTCTGCAAAAGTCAGGTACCAGAAAAATTAATGAACCCATGTGGTAAATAGGGTAAAAAAAATAAAGACTTGCCAGACATCATTTGCTGCACCTAAGCAATAAAATGTAATAAAAGTGATCAAAACACCATATATACCCCAAAAGAGAAATATGGGTTTTCCCCTTTCATATTTCACCAGAAAAAAAAAAGGCTATTAAAAGAAGAGTACAAAAAAATAAAAACAGGCTTTGACGGGAAGGGGTTAATTATAGTGAATTTACAATTAAGTAAGCTTAAATTAAAAAAAAAAAAAAAAGAGATGCTAGAAAAAAAGTTTCTTTCAAATATATCACAAAAAAAATTAATGAGTAGCACAAATTACGGTAAAAGCCATTAGTTCAACATTTCTAAACATTTATAATATATATTCATTAGTAAAGCCAGTCAGCTGGACTCCAGGGTTTGCTAAATGTTTTAAATAACCTTGGATAACTTTTTTCGATTCTGCTTCTTACTGCGTTTTACAATGTAGTCCCATTAGCATTAGGAAGTGAATATCCGATACTCAAAGTGAATGTCACTTAAAAAAAATACTCTTTCCTTGGATAGCATCCAGCTAAATATCTTATTCCTGCGCAGCTTTAAGCTGGTAATTTCTGATCCGACTGTCCTCTTTCGAAAAACAGAAGAAAATCACCATCTTGACCAAGATCACGCGATTCCTCAACCATCAGGGAAGAAAGCACAATAATAAATAGATGAGGGAGAAAACTGATGCTGCTTAGAGCTTTCATCAAATTCAGGCCAAACTTTTGGGTGCAAATTTTAGGATGCCCATATGAGTAGGGGTGCTGTGCCAAAATCCCGATGGAAAAAAAAAATCGCAGGCAATTCATGACCATGTGGTCAACAGTGAAATATGCTAAATGATTGCCAAAAGAATTTGCAGCTGCTGTATACTGATTCTAAACCAAAAAATTGGATCTTCTAGCTTGACAGTAAAATCAAACATACCAGTAAATCAACAACTGAACAGTTGAAAAAAAAATGGCGGCTTCTTGGATGGCCAAATCACATTTCATGTTTTACCAAGATGTTTTACGTGGTCTTTTCTGAAGAAGTGGTTGCGAAAAATCTTGAAATGTGTTGAATAAACCACTGTTAAACTTCAATAATCTTCTGGAATTTCATCATTTGGGCAGCGCGGACGAAATCCACGTACTCCTATGCAGAGTTCTGTTTCAGATAGTCGGTGACCGACTTGTGGATCTGCGGCAGCCCTTATCTATACATGCTTTGAACACCTAATACCACGTGAGCAGTTTTTTGAAAAACTGCTTATTTTATTTGTGGGATAAGACCCTATCTTGAGCTAGTGTCTCCGTCTTCCTTCTCAATACTAGTTGATGTAAGAGAGATGGGCGATAGTGATGAGCGAATGTGCTCGGATAACGCATTATCCGAGCATGCTTGGGTATCATTGGAGTATCTTGGGCGTGCGAATATAGTATGTTCGAGTCCCTGCGGCTGCATGATTTGTGGCTGTTAGCCTGAACCCATGTGAGGGTTGCCTGTTTGTTAGCGAATCCCCACATGTGTTCAGGCTGTCTAACAGCCGCAAATCATTCAGCCGCAGGGACTGGAACATAATATACGAGCACTCCCAGATAACATCCTAGCATGTTGGGATAAGACGTTATCCGTGCACATTGTCGCATCACTAATGGGCAATTATAAGAAAAATCTGATAAACTGTTAAGAATAATACCAACTGTTGATTTACCACAGAGGTGGTCTTCTAAAAAAAGTCTAATATACAGACATGGGCAAAATTGTTGATACTCTTCTAATAAAGTAAGAAAAACCCACTATGGTTACTGAAATAACTTGAAACTGACAAAAGTAATTTTCAGTTTAAATGTACTGAATATCAACTAATGAAAATCAGACATTGCTTTTCAATTGTGGTTTTCTTTCTAATCTCCTGAGACAACTCTCTTCTTAGCGTTCTTTGGTCCATGTTCAATGTGGTACACGACATGATACCAAACAGCACAATGACTACTTTTCAGCTTTTAAATAGGTTGACTGAGTGATTCTAATAGGACACTCCTTAGTTTATCATGTCCATCTAGTCAAATTATTATCAATCTTTCCTAGTGATGTCTTATGAGGAAAGGTTGCAGGATTTGGGATTGTTTAGTTTGCAAAAGAGAAGACTGAGAGGAGACTTAATAGCTGTCTACAAATTTCTAAAGGGCTGTCACATTGTAGAAGGATCATCTTTATTCTCATTTGCACAAGGAAAGACTAGAAGCAATGGGATGAAACTGAATGGGAGGAGACACAGATTAGATATTAGAAAAAACTTTTTGACAGTTAGAGTGATCAATGAGTGGAACAGGCTGCCACAAGGAGTGGTGAGTTTTCCTTCAATGGAAGCCTTCAAACAGAGGCTGGACAGACATCTGACTGGGATGATTTAGCGAATCCTGCTTTGAGCAGGGGGTTGTACCAGATGGCCCAGGAGGTCCCTTCCAACTATACGATTCTATGATATCATTTTTGTCCAGGCCATTTTCCTTGGCTCATTTTTTTTGTTAGTTTTTCTGTTGAACTAAAATTCAAAAGCAATGTCTGATTTTCATTAGTTGACATACAGTAAATTAAATTTAAGTGACTATAGTGTTTTGTTTTTCTTAGTTTTTCAGCAAGGTGCCAACAATTTTGCCCATGTTAGGTACAAAGTTCAGTATATGATGTAACTAAAAATCAGTCATTGGAAATGAAAAACTGACTTTTTCCTACTGAGCTGATTCTCATCACAGCTACAGTAATCTTGTTTATTGGGTGTCAAGGTTCCTGTGATTTTTTTATAATAGAATCTATCATCAGGTCAGAAGTGTCTAGTTTTTATTTACAGCTAATGTTTATGGTCTTAACCAAGGAGGCATGGTTCACAGTGTTATTATGCCTGAAGACACACCTCACAGGGTCCTGTGAGCCACACACATGAAAAAAGACTAAAAATTAGCACTAAATACAAAAGGAATCATATTGTGGATTAAAAAATGGAAAATTCATGGAACAAAAGTAAATACAATAAAGTGGAAAAACTGGACACTTTTGACCTTCTCAAAGGACCTAGTTAACCCCTTTCCAACATCAGAAGTAATAGTACGCCGATGTCGGATTCCCTCCCTTTGATGTGGGCGCCCACATCTTTCTTGGCACATGTCAGCTGTTTTGAACAGCTGACATGTGCCTCTAATAGACGCAGGTGGAATCGCAATCCACCCATGGCTGTTAACTATTTAAATGCTGCTGTCAATCTCTGACAGCGGCATTTAACACATGTTTCAGGCAAACACGCTGGAAATCCCAACCATCTACCTCTATACATATATATTTTTTCTTGGGATTGCTGGATCTTTTCCTTTTTCACAAATCTGATAAGCCCTTCCGTCCCACCCCAGCTCCAAACAATTTGTTTGAGCTGGGTGAAAATGGCGTGAGAATGCCAAAAGTTGACAAATTTTAGTGCAGCCTTGCATTGCGCCAAAACTATGCAACTTTTCAAAGATTTTTACTACAGAATTCTGGCGTAAAAGCTTTGCTGTATCGGGTCCTTAGTGTATTTTGCTGCATTTTTTCTAAAACAAAAAGTTTCAGAACGACAAGGTCCTGTGTGATGCACCCAAAGAAAGTTTTGAAGATCCTATCCATGGTTATGCTGCACAGATAATTCCTTACTTCTTGTAGTGAAATATTTTACACTCCTATTTGGATGACTTAGTTTTGCAAGTTATAAATATGCTAATAGAGCGATTACTTGATAAACTGCATACAGAACAATGTCCATTTGGGCAGAAAGAGATGCAATGCTGAATAAGAAAGGAAAATCTTACTCCTGGGATTCTCTTAGAGACTAGTTCTAAAGATTGTTTTGACAGAACCTGTATCTGTTAGCACAGACCTGCTCCTGTCCCTGGAGATCTGTCTACAATTACATTGTATCAAGTAACTAGTTTTAAGTTCACGGAACTTTGTCTTTTAACTTTTTCTTTGTTTTCCTTCAATTTTCTAGGACAGTTTTTCCCCTGAACAATCAACAATATACTCTGGAAAAATAACTGCGTTTTTTTGAGAAATAGAACTACACAAACGTCCAAAAACATCAAATGTGAACAGGGACCTTCATGTCAAAGAGACATTGATTCCCATTGCAATCATAAAGCAGGTTGTGTTAGAATACATACAACCTAGAAACTGGATACAAAGTATCCAAGCACACCACTGAGAGAGGATATATTAAAAAAAAGTAATTTTATTCAAGGAAATATACAGTACAAAAAAGAAAATTTCATGAATCACAGGTAATATGAAACATGTATGAAGATATAAACAAGAGGAAAAAGTTACTCAAGCAAGATTAGAGTGGTAAGATGGAATGGTAACAGGCTATAGGTAAGAATGTAACAAATCTGCCATATGGGCCTATCCTGAGGCAAAAGGAAATGCCAAGTTAAATAGCAAAGTGCTTGCAGTGCAAAACGTATTAGAGCCATACAGGAATGCCATATAATTAATGAATGCAAAACCCACCCTTATTGCAGTATAACACCCTTTCATGATACCACAGACACCCCGACGCACGTTTCACGGATGTGTTTTCTAAAGGAGAGTATGATACTCCCCTTCAGAAAGCACATCTGCAAAACGCGCGTGATCTGAGTGTGGATAAGCTTGCAAATAGGTTTTAAGCAAAATTTAAGAATTATGACTTTTTAAAAAAATTACCCAAAAATGTGCAAGTTCACTCCAGCAGGTAGGTGGATTGAAAAGTGAAAATCAGCTGTAGAAAAAAAAAGTTTTATATGTAAAAATGTGTCGAATTTATCAAACATTGCGTGACGCTCCGGTAGTTTTGATGAAAAAAACTGACTCTCATGATAATATCTCTATTTGTAACACTAGTTTTTTCAGGCATTCAAAAATGACAAGTTTTTCAAGTGGAAACTGATATAGGAATTGATTTACTTTTTTTATAGTGGAGTTTTTAATTTAATAAAGTTGTGTGGAAGATTTTTTGCAAGAGATTTTTATTTTCCGCAGTTAAGTGAATTGACAGTGCTTACTTTAAACTGTAAAGCACTGCGGAATATGTTGGCGCTATATAAAGATTATTATTATTACTAGAGTTGAGCGACTTTGGTCGGATCGGGTTTCATGAAACAAAATTTGTTTCAGATGAAACTGGTCCGACTAGGGCAAAAAAAAAGTCGGAGTTTCGCCCGAAACCCGACCCCAATGCAAGTCAATGGGGAATAAAAGTCGGCATTGAGTGGATGAATGTCATTCATGAAACCCAATCCGACCAAAGTCGCTCAACTCTAATTATTACTATTATTACTTTGGAATTGATTTCAGGGTTTCCACTTGAAAAACTCATTGGGTTTTCATGCCATAAAAAGTTTTGTGAGAACATGGCCTAATAATGAGATGTATATTTCAGTGGCTGCTGCTAATGCATCTCTTTCTGATCACAAAGTAAGGTCTGAAACTGTGAACAAAATCAGTGCTTAATAAAAATAAAAAATCTCAAAATCAGAAAGTCTGTCTTCTTCCTACGTGAAATTTCATTTCAAGCTATTTTTGTGCATGTTTCCAAGGTTACATCACTTGGGATGAAAATGGTCAATTTGTAAGTATAATAGTATACATACTTTGTAAGACAAGCATTCTTCAGGTATTTGTATATGAGAATTTCATGGGCAAAAAAAAGAAATGCTATTAATTGTATAATGAAATATCGTTAAATCTCCTAATATTTGCATGAACTCCTCACAGTTTTCAATTTAGCTGCAATTTTTTATCTATTTATTTATTTTTTGCCGCTTTTTCATTGCAACATACAGTGGCATGTAAAAGTTTGGGCACCCCTGGTCAAAATTACTATTATTGTGAACAGTTAAGCAAGCTGAAAATTAAATGATCTCTAAAAGGGCTAAAGCTAAAGATCACACATTTTCTTTGTATGTTAGGCAAAATATATAGATACTGTATATACTCGCGTAAAAGCCGAGATTTTCAGCCCATTTTTTGGGCTGAAAGTCCCCCTCTCGGCTTATATGCGAGCTATATTTGCCAGGGGGTTGGTGGGGGAGGGGGGAGTCAGATCATACTTACCCCCGGCGCAGTCTCTGCAACCCCCCACTTCTCCCACGGTCTCAGGCTCCTTCCTTTAGCGGTCACGTGGTACCGCTCATTAAAGTCATGAATATGCGCATATTCATGACTTTAATGAGCGGTACCACGTGACAGCTGAAGGAAGGCGCCGGAGACCGGAGAAGTGGGGCTGCAGAGACCGCGCCAGAAGGGGGTAAGTATATGCGATATTCACCTTTCCCCGGTCCACTACTGCACGGTGCTCAGTCCTCTGCGTCCTGTCTGTGATGTTCAGGTCAGAGGACGCGGTGACGTAGTCAGTGCACACCGCGCCCTCTGCCTGAACAGTCACTGACAGAGGGACCTGGAAGACAGAGGGGCGCCCTGCGATGGACTGGGGACAGGTGAATATCTCAGGCGCCGGGGCCCTGAGCCAGCGGTGACACCGGCACCTGTCCCTCATAGCGCGCCGGTGTCCCCGCCTGCTCAGGACACTGGCACCTGGCCCCAGCGACGAGAGGTGAGTATGGCATTTTTTTTATTTGCAGAAGTGGCAGCTTATGGGGCATAATCTATGAAGCATCTGAAATGTAAAGTGCTGCGGAATATGTTGGCGCTATAGAAATAAAATTATTATTATTATTATCTTATGGGGCATAATCTATGGAGCATTTTATGGGGCATTATCGATGGAGCATTTTATGGGGCATCTTATGGGGCCTAATCTATGGAGCATTTTATGGGGGCCTAATCTATGGACCATCTTATGGGGGCATAATCTAGGATCATCTTATGGGGGCGTAATCTATGGAGCACCTTATAGGGGCATAATCTATGGAGCATAATTTATGGAGCATCTTGTGGAGGCATAATCTGTTATGAATGGGTCACCGAGGAGAAAAAAGCAAAACAAGCCAAGTCACAGAAAACCAGAGAGGTTGGTAACTATGCAGATTGCAGATCCCTGATCCTATCACACAACTAGCAGCAGCCGTGGAGCGTACCTACGATGTTCCTAGACGCTTCATCACAGCCGGAGGACTAAATAAGCCTGAAGCATGAAAAGGGGAAAACTAACTGCCCCAGAGCAGACCCCAAAGGAATAGATAGCCCCCACACATGTATTGATGGTGAAACATGATGAAGGCACAAACACAGGCAGGAAAATAGGCTGAGCAAACTATGGGGCCCAAACTAACTGGAGAGGAAAGGAAAGACACTGTCTGCAACCTGCAAAAAACCCTACAAAAATAATGTCCAACACGTCCGATAGCAAAATTAACCCTGAAGTCACTAGACTTCTCCCACTATATCAGCACTCTGAAATATTCTGAGACAGAGCAAAAAGAAACCAAACTAGTAAGGTACAAAAAGCAAATTGGCAAAATACTGATAAATAAGAGTGGAAATTCTGCACAGCCCCCAGCAGGGGCTGGCTGACCACACCAAAAAACTGAATAGACCAACAAAATCAAGTGTGAACATTAGCAGAAAAACTTAGCTTTAGATGACTGGAACAGAGCTGAAAACCAAGAGCTGACAAGCCAGAAGGAATCACCAGCAACTGAATAGGGCGTCGACTGTCTTAAATCCAATCTGAGACTCCTGAGGTCCAATCGTCATCCTCATTCTCAGGTGGCAGATCTCCACCGATCAAATCAGCCTCACTACCTCCTGTTACCACCAGAGGGAGTCTGGAAGGAGAACTCACAACTGGTGAACCAGAGAATGAACTCACAACAATAATCTATGGAGCATCTTATGGGAGCATAATTTATGGAGCATCTTATGGGGCATAATCTATGGAGCATCTTATGGGGCATAATCTATGGAGCATTTTAATGGGGGAATAATCTGTGGGGCATTTTATGGGGGCATAATCTATGGAGCATCTTATGGAGCATCTCATGGGGGCATAATCTATGGAGCATTTTATGGGGCATTTTATGGAGCATCTTATGGGGGAATTGTTAGGAATGGCGGAATGCATTAAATAAAAATAATAATAAAGTGCGTTCGCCGCTCGGGGTCCACCATGCAGTAGATGACATGACTGCTGCTAAGTGGTGGCAGGCAAGCAATATGGCAGAAATGCGCACGTGGGTTAAACATCACCCAGGTGCACAAAGCAATCTCTGTTAATTCACAGAGGTGCCAACAAAGACAAATACAATACGGTTGAGCCTGTTGGAGTCACAGTACTCAGTAAATGCACACACGGTATCTGGTCACAGGAGCAGAGCCAAAGACAGCAGAACTGCATCCATCTAGCCCTACCGTGCGTGTGACGTCACAACTGCGGAAGCCAAGGAGGGCTGCAACTGCAGCGCAGTGTAGGAAACTGCCACTAGACGACAAAGCTAGTAAGTAAGCGCAATGTCGGACGCTAGCAACTGTGGATAATGTAATAATGGCTCGCTGGCGCTGACTCTAAGCTTAGTCCCTGTCCACATACGTAATATCAGAGGGAAGGGGTTTCAAATGAGTCATACATCCATCATCATTCACACAGTAGCAACTAGAGACTATACTAGCGCATGGTGGAACGGCCATGCGAGCTTTTTTTAGCATCCGGGACCTTCCGGAAGCTTCCAGATCTTCGAGATGGACCAATGAGATCTGGAGCAGGACCTGAGCACATGACTCCCGATCTCCAATGGGAAATCATCTCATGAGCATGCTCAGTAGGAGGACAGAGGGACTTAGCCCCTGGAGAGATTTGCTGCAAGGCAATCTCCTCTGCGGTAGATAAACAGCAAGAGACCGCAGAATGTAAGGGTCTGGATTCCTTCCTGCAGAGCAGATGCAGAAACCTGATGCCTAACAATACCCCCCCTCGTCCCTGAGCCTTCCGATCCACCACCTTGTGCCCATCAGGAGCATAGGCCTCAGACATGTCCGAAGGCAAGTCTGATGTCCCGGTAGGTGACAAGGAAAACCGGGACACGTGGAAGGCATCAAAGACGGCAAGGTTGCCAGGTTTGAGAAGGGACGCTTGGGAGACAACGGGGGTGGCAAAATCGCCAGGAGCAGAAGCTAAAGTGGAACGCCGCAGTGTGTCGGCTGGCGTCTCCACTCTCTGTTTAAGGAAGCTATTCTGAGCACAAGAGGCGCAGGCCCGAATATACTTTTTAACGTCCCGAGCCCTGTGCGACCACCAATACGACCCCACCAGGAGTTTTGTGGTCTGCATGTAGCCACAGTGACCACCCCTCCTGGAGGCGTGTGCCCACGCGAGAACCCTCGGCCGAAGGCGGGGAGAGACAAAGGTCTTGCCCGACAGCACAGAGTTTGGACATTGCGGGGCACTGTTGTCCTGAGAAACAGCGTGTTGACAATGGTAACCGCAAACGGAGTTTTGTGCCGGACGCGCCTCGAGAATGGTGCGAGACACCTCCATGGGCTCTGGGAGTGGAGTCTCTGGCTCGGGTGGTTCCAGAGGCTCAAAAAAGTTGGGAGCCGAGGTAACCTTCCGTTTGGATTGAGCATGCTCCAGGCCGCGCTCCGAAAAACGGAGATCAATGCAGGTGGAAATGGCAATCAGCTATTCCAAACTTGCAGGAACCTCTCTGGTAGAGAGAGCATCCTTAACATGCTCCGCCAAACCTCTCCAAAACACAGGGATGAGGGCTTTGTCAGACCACTCCAGCTCGGAAGCCAGTGTCTGAAAACGAACGGCATACTGACTAACCGAGAGGGATCCCTGAGTCAAAGCAAGTAGCTGAAGAGAGGTGTCGTGCGTGACCTGTGGTCCCAGGAAGACCTGCTTAATAGCTGTTAAAAACTGAGCAGCGGTCCGAACCTTTGGGTCACCACACTCCCATAGTGGCGTAGCCCACTCCAACGCCTTGCCCGACAGAAGGGAAACAATAAACCCCACCTTGGCCCGTTCCGTAGGGAATCACGCAGCCAGTAACTCCAGCTGGATAGAGCACTGGCTGACGAAACCCCTACAGGAGGCGCCATCACCAGAAAATGTATCAGGCAACGGGAGGCGGGTAACTGTCGGCGCTTGGGAGGATGTGGACATACATGAAACCGCGTCTTCGATTGCCTGTACAGCAGCTTCAGTGGATTTCGCAGCTGAGATAGCACTCTCAAGAGTAACCAACCGGCCCTCCAGCTGCCGAATATACTGTAAGAGTTGCTGCTGTTCTGCCATCACTAGCCTGATCCTGGCGCTAGTATAATGTTAGGATCGGCGGAACGCACTAAGTAAAAATAATAATAAAGTGTGCTTGCCGCTCGGGGTCCACCGTGTAGTAGATGACATGACTGCTGCTAAGTGGTGGCAGGCAAGCAATATGGCGGAAATGCGCACGTGGGTAAAACATCACCCAGGTGTGCAGAACAATCTCTGTTAAGTCACAGAGGTGCCAACAAAGACAAATACAATAAGGCTGAGCCTGTTGGAGTCACAGTACTCAGAGTAAATGCACACACGGTATCTGGTCACAGGAGAAGAGCCAAAGACAGCGGAATTGCGTCTGTCTAGACCTACCGTGCATGCGACGTCGCAAATGCGGAAGCCAAGGAGGGCTGCAACTGCAGCGCGGCGTAGGAAACTGCCGCTAGACGACAAAGCTAGTACGTAAGCGCAATGTCGGACGCTAGCAACTGTGGATAATGTAATAATGGCTCGCTGGCGCTGACTCTAAGCTTAGTCCCTGTCCACATACGTAATATCAGAGGAAAGGGGTTTCAAATGAGTCATTCACCAGAATCATACATCATCATTATTCACACAGTAGCAACTAGAGACTATACTAGCGCATGGCGAAACGGCCATGCGCGCTTTTTATAGCAGCCGGGACCTTCCGGAAGCTTCCAGATCTCCAAGATGAACCAATGAGATCTGGAGCAGGACCTGAGCACATGACTCCCAATCTCCAATGGGAAATCGTCTCATGAGCATGCTCAGTAGGAGGACAGAGGGACTTAGCCCCTGGAGAGATTTGCTGCAAGGCAATCTCCTCTGCGGTAAATAAACAGCAAGAGACCATAGAATGCAAGGGTCTGGATTCCTGCAGAGCAGATGCAGAAACCTGATGCCTAACAGGAATAATCTATGGAGCATCTTATGGGGCATAATCTATGGAGCATCTTATGGGGGCATAATCTATGGGGCATTTTATGGGGGCATAAACTATGGAGCATCTTATGGGGGCATAATCTATGGAGAATCTTATGGGGGCATAATCTATGGAGCATCTTATGGGGCCTAATCTATGGAGCATCTTATGGGGGCATAATCAATGGAGCATTTTAGGCAGCATACAGGGCATATTCTATGGAGCATCTTATGGAGCCATAACCTTTGTGGAGCAGCATATGGGGCATATTATTCTATGGAACATCTTATGGGGCCATTATTAACCTTTGTGCAGCATTATATGGGGTGTATTTTGTATGGAGGATCTTATGGGGCAATCATGAACTGTATGGAGCATTATATGGGGCTCCTGATTAAATATGGATATTCCAAAACATTTAACCTACTGATGTCTCAATGAATTTTACTTTTATTGGTATCTATTTTTATTTTTGAAATTTACCCGTAGCTGCTGCATCTTCCACCCTAGGCTTATACACGAGTCAATAAGTTTTCACAGTTTTTGTGGCAAAATTAGGAGGGTCAGCTTATACTCGGGTCAGCTTATACTCGAGTATATACGGTACTAGCTTGGCCCATGCAAAATTTTCGCACACTGGTCATCGGGGGCGCAGGCAATTTCAGAAAAAGCAAGCTGGTCAAATGTAAATGTATTTCATGAGATGATGAAAACAGACAGGTATTTATATATGTAGATTGGTAATACAATAAATTGGTTTGATAAGTAGAGGCCAAAAAATGTCTTCCGGTTGAGGTGTCATTGTGTCTTTCTGTAGGTTTATGAAAATGAATGTTTAAACTGTATTTAGTGATAAAATCATGAATGTGTGGTTTGTTTGACTCTTTTCTTGCTGAAGGGAGCAAATTTACCTTTGAAATGGTGTATCATTTGTGTGAGTGGGGTGAAGTAATCACCGAAAAAGCAGTGCATGTTTACAAATGTGTTTGCATATGTGACTCACCTCCAGTGAAGTGTGCAATCCTCCAATGTACCTGAAATAGGTTAGGCAAGCACTTGAGCAAACTGGAAAGACCCCAAGGCAAAAGTTTGGATTTGTTTGTGATGTTTGTAAGCAGCTTTGTGCTAGTGTGCTTTGGGGTAGTGTGCTGCCATCTGCAGGTAATTTGACCTATCAAATGGTGTATCATTTGTTTGTGTGGGTGGAGTAGGAACGGAGCAAGTGTGCAATGTTTACAAATGTGTTTGCATATGTGCCTCACCTGCAGTGAAGTGTGAAATCCTCCAATTTGGCTAAAATAGGCTGGGAAAGCAGTTCCACAAGCTGGAAAGCCCCCAAGGCAAATGTTTGGATTTGTTTGGGATGTCTGTAAGCAGCTTTGTGGCAGTGTGCTTTGGGGTACTGTGGTGCCACCTGCAGGTCATTTTTCCTCACTGCAGGTTTATGAAAATTAATGTTTAAACTGTATTTTGTGATCAAATCATGGATATGTGGCTTGTTTGGCTATTTTCTTGCTGAAGGGGGCAAGTTTACTTTTCAAATGGTGTATCAATTGTGTGTGTGGGTACAGTATGAACGGAGATACAAGGTGATCACCGAAAAACAGTGTTTAGAAATGATAGAATAGATACAGTAATTGAAACTGCAAGGAAAAAAGCGCAATAGGGTCTTATCTGAGAAAACCAAGATATCCAACAATAGTTTATACTCACCGTATATAGGAGAGTAACAGGCATAAAGAAACGCGGTCAGCTTGCTGCACATCCAAAAGACCACGCTGTGGCCATAAATCTTCAGATTCACTAATAGGATTTTTTATGGATTAAAACGTGCGCTGCCAGACCATCACTCCTCACAAGTTGTGCACTTAATATATTTATTTCCCAACGCGTTTCGAGGTCATAAAACCTCTTCCTCAGGGGATGACATGTACCTTCCTCAGGTACATGTCATCCCCTGAGGAAGAGGTTTTATGACCTCGAAACGCGTTGAGAATAGATACAGTGTAATTTTTACATTTTAAAAATTACAAAAAGGAAAATGGGCCGATGCAAAAGATTGAGCACCCTGTATGATCAGTACGTAGTAACACCCCATTTTGCAAGTATCACAACTTTTAAACGATTTTTGTAGCCAGACAAAAGTCTTTCATTTCTTGCTTGAGGGTTTTTCATCCACTCATCCTTGGAAAATCCTTCCATTGCTGTGAGATTACTGGGTTGTCTTGCATGCACTGCTATTTTGAGGTCTAGCCACAGATTTTCAATGATGTTCAGATCAGGAGACTGTGAAGGCCATTGTAAAACCATCAGCTTTCACCTTTTGAGCTCGTTTATTGTGGATTCTGACATGTTTATAATCATTATCCATTTGTAGATTGATTTCAACTTCACCTTTTTCCAGATGGTGTTCTGTTTTGTATCAAGAATTTGTTGAAATTTCATTGAATCCATTCTTCCCTCTACCAGTGAAATGTTCCCGGAGCCTTTGGTTGCAACAAACCTCAAAGCATGATAAATCCACTCTCATGCTTAATGGTTGGTGAGATATTCTTTTCCTGAAATTTGGTGCCCTTTTTTCTCCACACATATCTTAGATCATTGTACACAAAGAGTTCTATTTTAACCTCATCAGTCCATAGGACTTGTTTCCAAAATGCATCGGTCTTGTTTAGATGTTCTTTTGCATAATTCTGATGCTTAATTTTATGGTGAGGATACAGGAGAGGTTTTATTCTGATGACTCTTCCATGAAGGCCACATTTGTGCAGGTGTATCTAAAGTTGTGGTACATCATTCTACAGTTCAGAGTGTGCTAAATCTTTCTGAAAGTCTTTTGAAGTCAAGCAGGGGATATAATTTGCCTTTCTGGCTATCCTACGAACAGCTCTCATTTTGCTTGGTCTTCCAGACCTTATCTTGTTCTCCACTGTTCCTGTTAACTACCATTTCTTAATTATATTTCAAACTGAGGAAAGGGCAACTTGAAAACACTTTGCTATCATCTTTTAGCCTTCTCCTGCTTTGTGGGTATCCACCATTTTCATTTTCTAGTGGGAGGAGGCTGGGTTTTTATAAAGCTGGAAAATTTGCATCACCTGGCCATTCCTAACGATGACAGTGAACAAGCCTTAACCCTAACAGGCTAATTGAGGTCTGAAACCTTGGTTATCTGAGCACATAAATCTACAAGGGTGTTCAACTTTTACATCAGATTATTTTCCTTTGAGTAATTTTTAAAGTGTAAAAGATGAAAAAAATATATATTTTTTTTGCCTAAAATACAAAGGAAATGTGTCATCTTTAACTTTAGGCCTTTTAGAGATAATTTCATCTTCAACTTGCTTAACTGTGCACAATAACATAATTTTGGCGAGAGGTACCAAAACTTTTACATGCCACTGTAAGGCTTGGTATGGCATCCACACAGAATCCAATTCACAACATTTTTTTCAGCAAGAGAATGTGCACACAGCATAATTTAAATGCTGTGGCAGCCACCGAGTTTTCCCGGGAGAAGCCGCTTCTGGAAACACCTGTTAAGTGCATAGAAAATGTCACTTCTTTAACCACTTTAACGTTTCCGAATCATAGAATGTTAGAGTTTGAAGTGAACTCCAAGTTAAAAGAAGTGACAAACGACAGAACATGTGGACAGTAATATTGGCATTGCCGTGCTCTGTTAATTTTATGGGGTGCTTTTTCTGGGGTGGGGAGTCCGCCTCAAAATGACCCCTTGTAAACATACCCTGACATGGTTCTCAAAGCCACATCAGAAAGAAGCCTATTGATTTTAAAACAAGGTTTTATCATTGAAATACATACAGTATGAAGCTAATTCAGAGAATATTTGAATCATTTGAGTGTGTAGTTTAGAGCAGTATCCACTATAAAGTCCGCAGAAAAAAACAATTCTAATACTTTTTAAAAAACGATTCCTATTTATCTCAATGGAAAAACATAATTAGAACTTTAAAAAGGCATTTTTTTCCATGTATTTTTCTATGTATTTACCATTAAAATTGATAGGAAACTTATTAAAGCTGTACGAGTTTTTGTTTTGTTTTTGACACTGCGTATTTTCATAAAAAATGCAAAAGGAATCTCCAGCCCTCTGTGATTTATTTGCATTCAGTGTAAAGTGGCCCCCGAGGCGCGTTTGAAATCCAAACGTCAATTTCTCTTTATGTGCCGATTTTCCCCATAGAATTGTATTAGATAAGGAAAATCCGCAGGTAAAAAATGCATGCGCTTTATTAGTGTGTTTCTGTGGCAGAAACGCTTGTAATCCGCGCATGACTCTATCAATAAAGTTTTGTCAACGCAAAATACCAGGAAGTATCAAAAAGAAACAAGCTTTATTTAAAACATGACACACCAACAGGAGACTAAAAACTGCGGCAGAAAACAATGCGATAAAAAAATGTAAAAAACAAAACACAAAAACGCAATGAAAAATTTCAAGTAACCTAATTTAGGTGCAGAAAATCTGCATCATCAAAAACTCACCAAAAGGGTTCATTCACACATTAGTGATTTTTCCCATATGAGATCGGTCTTAGTTTTATCAGTACGTTTTTTTCAGCGTTTCATCGAAGTTTGGTCAGTGTCAGATTTTCATCAGTTTTTCGGTAAAAAAAAAAAGAAAAAGAAAAAGAAACAGATGACGGTTTCTCCAACTTTTCTAATCAGGCATTAAGTGAAAAATGGCCTGCAGATGGAGTGCTACGTCTGAGTGCTGTCCAATTTTTTTCACGGACTTATAGACTTGCGTTGGTGAGATTGATCCTAAATCTGATGAAAATCGGTCATGTCTCCGTGATTTTGTGTGAGCCACTCGTCCCACAGAAATACACAGACATATAATAGGCGCAAATTCGATCCGTGAAAAATGCGACTAAACTTTATTTTTTCCCGTTGACCTTTACATTTGTGAAGGTTAAATGAATATCACCATGTAGACACACCGGCTAATACATTTTCCACAGCGGCACGCAACAAATGATGGTTTAAAAAAGTGTAATAAATAATTTACTTTTACTGCAGACAAAGAACTTCACCTCTAACAGAAAAATGTAATTCTCACCGAGCAGAAAGAAACAGTTAATCGGTATTTTGCCTACAGCCGCTCCCCACAGAGACGCAGCAGACGGTATAATAGAGATAAATTAATTCAATAGCACAGGAATGAGCAGCTGAACACTTCAGGAAAAAGAAATAAAAAAAAATTAATTCCTTAAGAGAAGCACAGAGGATGCTCCCGCTATGGTGAATATTGGTTTATGGAGTCAGCATAAATAGTGGCGCTGCCACGATGTCTATGTATGTGAGACAGAAGAATGCAAAAAGCCGGCATTGACAAATCATTTTTTGGGATATTCCAAAACCTTTCAAAACCTTCGGAGCGAAACAGTTGCTAGGCTACTTTTTATTTATCGAGATAAACAAATAAAATAGATAGACCAAATACAAGGCATAAGGCCCCGTCACACACAGCGATCTCGCTAGCGAGATCGCTGATTTTGTGATGCCACAGTGATCTCGCCAGCGAGATCGCTGTGTGTGACGGGGATCAGCGATGGGCCCCCCCGCCGGGTACCTTAGAAACCTGCGTGCTTGCAGCTCCCGACTCCCTTAGATACCAGCGCCCACGCTGGTGCTGATCGCTGGTGAAGCTGCCGGTTTGGCAGCTCACCAGCGATCATGTAGCGATGCACCAGCGATCCTGACAAGGTTGTATCGTTGTAGGGATGGCTGGTGCATCTTTAAGTGTAACGGTACCCATAGTGCGCTGCTGCACTTCACAACCACTTTATGGTGGATTTAATACACAGGGTATTATCTTCACGGAAATCTACCATAAACACCAGTGATAAGCAATGTTCTCTCCAAAAACTGAGCATTTATGTGACTTCTGATTTGTGAATCCTTACAGTGAGCGCACTGCGTGCACTGCTGGGAGACGTGTCACAGTAATTTGCATACATGCGGTCACCTGTAGACTAGACGTGCACAGCTTCACTCAATGAAAGTGTATTGAGCGAGGCCAGTCCCGTCTAGTCTGAATGTGGCTAGAAATATGTATTATCATATGATCACTTGCTCCCGCCATCGGCATCAGGCGGGGAACCCTCACAGAGCGTAATGTGCATGATATGAGGATGCACAAGTCTGCAATCACAAAGTGATTTCAGACTAGTACCCCAAGGCCGGGAACCCCTTTAAAACAGATCCAACTTTATGATGCACCGCTTTTTATAACCTTTATGACGCACCAAATCCAATTTATGGGACATTTTTCTATGAAACTTGGCAACTTTAACTTAAAAAAAGGAGTGAATGAATCACTCCCTGTCCAGTGAATGACCCAATCTGTTCTTTGTATGCAATGGGTGCAAGATTCAAATACTGCTGACAGTCAGGAAATGAGTCCATGAAAAGTAAAGTTGATCAGCATCGGCACATCCAAAAAAAAAAAAAAATAAAATCTTCAAATTTTATTCCATAGGTATTGTTAGAAGTGGCGGAAGACACTAAAAATAAATAAATAATTAAAGTGCCTTCGCCACTCGGGGTCCACCGTGCGCCAGCTGATATGACCGCTGCTAGAGAGGCAGAGCACTATGGTATTAATGTGCACGGGGATAACTGCACCCGGAGTGTCTGTTTAAGCCACAGAACAACAGCGACACGGTAATAAAGGGTCACAGGAGCAGTCTTACATGTCAGAACTACATGTCAGAGCAACTGCGAACGCTCGAGGAACTGCAATCGCAGCGCGGTGTGAACGGAGCCTGAGCGGAGACACCTTGATATCGCTGGCGCGATGCAGGACGCTAGCTGCTGAGACAGGAATAGCTGGAGCGCGCTCGCGCTGGCGCTGCTACTGGCGGCTGCCCAATCACTCACACAATCGTATTATCAGAGGGAAGGGGTTTGTTAATAAGTCAGTCACCAGTCCAAGCATCCGTCACCATACATACAGCAGCAGTATGAAAATACTAGCGCATGGCATAGCGGCCATGCACACTTTTTATAGCGTGCGGGACCTGCCAGAAATCTCCAGAGCTAAGCCAATAGAATCAGGAGCAGGACCTGAGCACCTGACTCCTGAATTCCAATGGGAGCTCATTCCAGGAGCATGCTCAGAAGCTGGCTGAAAGGACTTAGCCTCTGGAGACAAATGTGAGGATCTGGATCTCTGCATAAGTATGGCAGGACACAGATTCCTAACATTACCCCCCCTCCAAAGGCCCCCTCCTCCCCAAGCCCTCTGGGCGAATACCCTGTGCCCTACGGCGGCATAGGGCTCAAACTCGTCCGAGGGCGAGCTTGGTGTCCAGGTAGGGGTTACAGTAACCCGAGACACCTGGAAGGCATCAGAGGAACCGAGGTCACCAGGTTTCAAGAGGGACACTTGGGAGATAGTAGCAGCAGTAGTGACAGAGGCACGCTGCCGCGTGTCGGCAGATGTCGCCACCCTCTGTCTAGGAGGGTTAGGCTGAGCACATAAGGTGCAAGCCTGAATACATTTTTTTTATGTCCCGAGCTCTATGGGGCCACCAATACGCATCAGCCAACAGTTTTGAGACCTGCATATAGCCCCGATGGTGGTGCGTGTTAGACGCATGCGCCCAGGTGAGCACCTGAGCCCTGAGATGAGGAGGGACAAAGGTCTCGATAGCCAGTTTAGACTCCAACCTTTGCAGGGAACCAGCTTCCGGAGAAACTGCACAGACATAGTGACAACCGCAGATGGATTCCTGGTCAGAGTCTGCATTAAAGTTAGTGCGAGACACCTCCATGGGCTCAGGGGGTAGAACCTCCGGCTCGTCTAGCTCAAGGGGTACAAAAAATTTGGGAGCCGAATCGGATTTGCGCTTGTAGTGAGCACGCACCATATCGCGCTCCGAAAAACGGAGATCGATACATGAGGAGACTGAGATTAGCTCTTCCAAGCTAGTGGGAATCTCTCAAGTAGAGAGAGCATCCTTCACATGCTCCGCTAGACCTTGCCAAAAAACGGGGATTAGGGCCTTGTCGGACCATTCCAACTCGGACGCCAGTGTCCGAAAACGGACGGCATACTGGCTAACCGAGAGTGACCCCTGAGTAGGGGCGAGTAACTGCAGGGACGTATCATGCGTGACCCGAGGACCGAGAAAAACTTGCCAGATGGCAGTTAGCAAGTTAGCCGCGGACCGAATCTCGGGGTCACCACGCTCCCACAGAGGCGTAGCCCATTCCAGCGCCTTGCCCAACAGTAGGGAGATAACAAAAGCCACCTTAGCCCGCTCCGTAGGAAATTGCGCAGCCAGCAGCTCCAGGTGTATCGAGCACTGGCTGATAAAACCCCTACAGGAGACGCCATCCCCAGCATATTTATCGGGCAACGGGAGGCGGGTAACTGTCGGCGCAAGGGCGGACATAGACATACGTCCTACCGCATCTGTAAGTGTCTGGACGGCAGCATCTGTAGCCTGCGCAGCTGCGAGAGACCTCTCAAGGGTAGCAAGTCGAGCCTCGAGCTGACACACAAGCTGTAACAGCTGCTGCTGATCTGCCATCTCTAGCCAGACCCTGGCGCTAGTATTATGTTAGGAATGGCGGAAGGCACTAAAAAAAAAAATAATTAAAGTGCCTTCGCCACTCGGGGTCCACCGTGCGGCAGGTGATATGACCGCTGCTAGAGAGGCAGAGCACTATGGTATTAATGTGCACGGGGTTAACTGCACTCGGAGTGCACTGAAGCAAGCCCAGTTAAAGACACAGAGCCGCAACCTTAAAGCACACAAAAACGCTGTGTCTGTTTAAGCCACAGAACAACAGCGACACGGTAATAAAGGGTCACAGGAGCAGTCTTAAATGTCAGAACTACTCAGTCAAGACCTACCGTGAAAAAGAGGTGCGAGACGTCGCAACTGCGAATGCTCAAGGAACTGCAATTGCAGCGTGGTGTAAACGGAGCCTCAGCGGAGTCACCGCGATATCGCTGGCGCTATGCAGGACGCTAGCTGCTGAGAAAGGAATAGCTGGAGCGCGCTGGCGCTGCTACTGGCGGCTGCCCAATCACTCACACAATCGTATTATCAGAGGGAAGGGGTTTCTTAATAAGTCAGTCACCAGTCCAAGCATCCGACACCATACATACAGCAGCAGTATGAAAATACTAGCGCATGGCATAGCGGCCATGCGCACTTTTTATAGCGTGTGGGACCTGCCAGAAATCTCCAGAGGCCTGAGCTAAGCCAATGGAATCAGGAGCAGGACCTGAGCACCTGACTCCTGAACTCCAATGGGAGCTCATTCCAGGAGCATGCTCAGAAGCTGGCTGAAAGGACTTAGCCTCTGGAGACAAATGTGAGGATCTAGATCTCTGCATAAGTATGGCAGGACACAGATTCCTAGCAGGTATCAAACAATTATAATCCACATACTGGGGATAGAAAAAAAACACTCTGACGCGTTTCTAGCACTAGGTGCGCCCTTAGTCCTATGGAATAAATGGCTGCGGTCGCACACAGTGCCAGAAACGCGTCAATGTTTTTTATATCACCAGCATGTGGATTTTAATTGCTTGATACCTATGGAATAAAATTTGAAGATTTTATCTATTTCTTTGGATGTGCCGATCAACTTTACATTCCTTGGCACCTTTAACACTTTAATTCCCATTCTCATAAATATTTTCATTAACACATCAATAAACAATATAAGCATTTGATACCCATACATTTATCAGTATATGTGGGCATTCATGTGTTAGTGGGCATCAGATGGGAATGTGTCATCCGAAAACAATCTATTCATAAAAGATGACCTGTCAGCAGGTCAAAAATTAGAGGTTTTTTTTAGAATTTTATTTACATGGCTGCCGTCAGTATTGTATTTGTTTTCTAAATACCCATAAAGGTTTCAGACACATAAGCCTTTTTAGTGCTCATTTTCATGGTCTTTACTAAGGGGGTGTGGATCACAGGATGATAAAAGTCGCGTCCACAAAAAACCCTGTGAGCAACACGCATTTGATAAAGAGCAAAGAGATTAACAGAACTAAATAAAAAGGACATAAATCTAGAACTATATGGCGAGTTTAAGAATAAATAAAAGGAAAGAAAACAGGTTACTCTGGGGAGCAGCAGGAATAAAGAGAGCAAAAGCTGGTCCTTTGTTTTCTCCTATATAGAGAAGTGTTATCAATCATTGTAAGGAGGAGGAGGAAGTGAGCTGTGATATCACATGGTGAATCCTGTGTTATATACTGTATATAGAGGTGTTATCAGTCATTGTACAGGAGGGGGAGGAGGTGAGCTGTGACATCACCTACTGTGAATGGCGGATTCTGTGCTATATACTGTATGCAGAGGTGTTATCAGTCATTGTACAGGAGGAGGTGAGCTGTGATATCACCTATTGTGAATGGTGGATTCTGTGTTATCTACTGTATGCAGAGGTGTTATCAGTCATTGTACAGGAGGAGGTGAGCTGTGACATCACCTATGGTGAATTCTGTGTTATCTACTGTATATAGATGTGTTATCAGTCATTTTACAGAAGGACCAGGTGAGCTGTGACATCACCTATTGTGGATGGTGGCTCCTGTGCTATCTACTGTGTATAGAGGTGTTACCTTTCATTGTAATTCTGTCTGATGATGACGAGACTGCTGAAAATTGTTCTGTACAGGAAATGTCAGTCTAGTATAAGTGACAAGTGTGGAACTTGCATAATTACTGATTTTAATTTTATATAGTTAGTATCATGGAAAATTGAAAAAAATATTATCAATTAAAAAAAAAAAATCTGTAAAAACCGTATTTAAGCAATAAGTCATTTTCTTTTACCGAAACAGTCTTTTCTGAATATTCACAGGACAAATGATTCTAAATTAATAAAACCATATAAGAAAAAAATAAGCTTAACTTTCTGGAGGTTTACTGCAAGTACTACCAAATAATTTTGTAGACTACTTGAAGTACAAAGAAAGTAAAACATATAGTGTCTGAAACAGTTAGAAATATAAGATAAAAAGGAGTGTTCTGTCTTATTCTGGATGTAGTTAGTAACGGCCGACTTAGATTTAGCGCTAGTTACACTGCACATGTCCATGAGACTGCTATTCCTTAGATATAAAAATCCATGTACCTACCTTTTTTAGATACCGGACCCCATAAGTAAATATATAGAGGTTAAAAGTAAATTTCCACCTGTAAAAAACACAGTAAATGACGAAGTGAGTTTTAAAACATTAAAGCACCATGTAAGAAATTCATAATATAAATTCTATACTTTTTTTGCTACGTTTTGTTTATAAATATTTTATATTTGCATTTGCAGAAGCTTTAAAAGAGGTATTCCCATCTCCAAGATCCTATCCCAATATTTAGTAGGTATAATAATAATATTAGCAAATACCTTCAATTAGAAATGTAGTATACAGTGGGTACGGAAAGTATTCAGACCCCTTTAAATTTTTAACTCTTTCTTTCATTGCAGCCATTTGGTAAATTCAAAAAAGTTCATTTTTTTCTCATTAATGTACACTCTGCACCTCATCTTGACTGAAAAAAGCAGAAATGTAGAAATTTCTGAAGCCACTCATTTGTTGTTTTAGCTGTGTGCTTATGGCCATTGTCTTGTTGGAAGGTGAACCTTAAGCCAAGTCTGAGGTCCAGAGCACTCTGGAAGAGTTGTCTTGTTCCTGCAGCTGAAAAACGCCCCCATAGCATGATGCTGCCACCACCATGTTTCACTGTTGGGATTGTATTAGGCAGGTGATGAGCAGTGACTGGTTTTCTCGACACATACCTCTTAGAATTATCACCAAAAGTTCTGTCTTCATCTCATCAGACCAGAGAATCTTATTTCTCATAGTCTGGGAGTCCTTCACGTGTTTTTTTTTTTTCAAACTCTGTGCGGGCTTTCATTTGTCTTGCACTGAGGAGAGGATTCCGTCAGGTCACTCTGCCATAAAGGCTCGACTGGTGGAGGGCTGCAGTGATAGTTGACTTTGTGGAACTTTCTCCCATCTCCCTACTGCATCTGTGGAGCTCAGCCACAGTGTTCTTGGGGTTCTTCTTTACCTCTCTCACCAAGGCTCTTCTCCCATGATTGCTCAGTTTGGCAGGACGGCCAGGTCTAGGAAGACTTCTGGTGGTCCCAAACTTCTTCCATTTAAGGATTATGGAGGCCACTGTGCTCTTAGGAACCTTGAGTACTGCAGAAATTCTTTTGTAACCTTGGCCATATCAGTGCCTTGCCACAATTCTGTCTCTGAGCTCCTTGGGCAGTTCCTTTGACCTCATGATTCTCATTTGGTCTGACATGCACTGTGAGCTGTGAGGTCTTATATACACAGGTGTGTGCCTTTACAAATCAAGTCCTATCAGTTTAATTAAACACAGCTGGACTCCAATGAAGGAGTAGAACCATCTCGAGGACGATCCCAAGGAAATGGACAGCATGTGACTTAAATATGAGTGTCTAAGCAAAGGGTCTGAATACTTATGACATGTGACATTTCAGTTTCTCTTTTTTAGTAAATTTGCAAACATTTCTACATTTCTGTTTTTTTTCAGTCAAGATGGGGAGCAGAGTGTACAATAATGAGAAAAAAGGAACTTTTTTGAATTTTCCAATGGCAGCAATGAAACAAAGAGTGAAAAATTTAAAGGGGTCTGAATACTTTCCGTACCAACTGTAGCTCTTCTGATAAGCTATGTCGCTTACCCCATGTGCAGGCATTAATAATAATAATAATAATAATCTTTATTTATATAGCGCCAACATATTCCGCAGCGCTTTACAGTTTAACAGTTTCAAAACACAAGCCATAAGTAACAATGTTAACAATACAATAATTGAAGCAAAATAAGACGAAATAAGACGACCCTGCTCGTGAGAGCTTACAATCTACAATGAGGTTGGGGAGATGCAACGTACAGGTGTGTATTTACAATTGTGTATTTACAATGAAGGTCCAGCCATCTTGAGGGAGTGAAGGATGGATGGAGATAGTGAATGGGCTACCCAAGCACACTTACACAGAGAATTACTTTGATCAGTGAACGTGATAGGCCGCTCTGAACAAGTGTGTTTTGAGGGAGCGCCTAAAACTATGCAAATTGTGGATAGTCCTGATTTCTTGGGGTAGAGCATTCCAGAGGATAGGAGCAGCACGGGAGAAGTCTTGGAGTCGGGAGTGGGAGGTACGGATTAGTGCAGAGGTTAGTCGAAAGTCGTTTGCAGAGCGCAGCGATCGGCTAGGCCGATAGACAGAAATGAGGGAAGAAATGTAAAGGGGTGCCACACTGTGGAGAGCTTTGTGGGTGAGAACAAGTACTTTGAATTGGATCCTATAATGAATGGGCAGCCAGTGTAACGACTGGCGAAGAGCGGACGCGTCCGAGTACCGATTAGCCAGATGGACGATCCTGGCCGCTGCATTAAGTATGGACTGGAGGGGGGATAGTCGAGTGACGGGGAGGCCAATTAATAGAGCATTGCAGTAATCCAGGCGGGAGTGGATCAATGCAACTTTGAGGGTTTTTGTTGTTTCCATAATGAGAAAAGGGCGGATTCTAGAGATGTTCTTTAGGTGTAAGCGGCAAGAGCGGGCAAGAGCTTGTATATGGGATGTGAAGGAGAGATTGGTGTCAAACAAAACACCCAGACAGCGTGCCTGCTGCCGGGGTGTTATTGTGGTATTGTAGTAACTTAGATTGTTACGACCACTAACAACTAACTGTCGCTATATGAGTGGTTGTAACCATGGATTCCTAAGCTACTGTTATGTCCTGTATATGGAGAAAGCGACATAGCTAATCAGAAGAACTATACTATGCTTCTAATTGGAGGTATTTGCTAATATTATTACACCTACTACATATTGGTATAACATCTTGGAGATGAGAATACCCCTTTAAGTTACACTTTTGGTAATAGTCTCTGCTTCTGGAATTACAGTCAAACCCTGAACCAGGACGTCCTGGATAAACACAACCAAGACAAGCAATACATAGGAAAGCACATGAATAGATTAGTACCCTCAATCGGCAGTGATGAACCTTTGCCCGTTACATATGGAGGCTTTCAGGACTAACTTTTTCCCTTTTTTAACCATTACCTTCCATCACCTGCATTGCTCATACTGTATGTAACACGCAGTCATTACGGCTCTATGCGCCATTTACCTATCTTGTTTTCATTTTCACGGCTCACAAACCAAATGTGTTTTTAAGTAAGTTCGTCGAGCCACGCTCACTAAATGAGGGAAATATGATTAACTTCACAATGGTACATTTAAAGGAAGTGGTTTCTGTTTAATAGACTTTTCAGATTTTTTTTTTTCTGACGGTAATTATAACGCTGTGTCACCGAGCTATTATTTCAGTGAAATATAGAATTGCTTGCTGGGTTAAAAGTGCCACAATGAATGCATTTCAGCTATTACAATTACCCATGAATGCAATCTCCCAGTGCTGACCTTTTGCTGATAAAGAGAGAAAAAAGTCATTAAAGTCATTCCGATTCCACTTTCACAATTAGTATGGCACTAATAACGATACTTCAAATTGTAAAAAAAAAAAAATAGACAAAAACTAAAAAAAGTAGAAAAAATAAATAAAATTGTGACATTCATTTGCTTAAATTATTGGGGTCTTCCCTGCTGCTGCCATTGTGGTGACCCCGCGCTTCAGAGAGGTTTTAACAATTTCCATTAATTTCAACAGTAGTTATATTTTTTTTTCATTTTTAATTAATTTATTTATTTTTTACTGTGATTCCTCCCAATGGAGGCCGCAGGCTGAGTTTTTCACGGGTTATTCCTGTCTGGAACAATTATGGCATATTCACAAAATTGGTCATAAATGTCTTGACAGATGAAGCTCCTAGCGCTAGGATACGGAATGGACTCGAGAATGGGACTGTACCAGGCAACCCTGTGATTGGAGACATAGCCGGGCATGCGCGTCTATCATAAACAAGGACTTCTCAAGAAAGACTGCAAAAAAGCTCCAAGTTCCTGGTGAAGTCCATGAGAGAGAGCAGAGATTTTCCATCTCAAAAGTTCATGTCCCCATTGGCTTCAATGGGGTTCGGGTTATGGTTCAAGTTCGATTACCTGAACCAAACTTTGGAAAAAAGTTTTGGTTGGGTACCAGAACCCGAACTTCCATGGGTCTGCTCATCCCTTGTTTGGGGTAGTTTTACAGTACCGGTCAAAAGTTTGAACACACCTATTGATGCAATGGATTTCCTTGTTCTTATTGGAATGTGAATGCCTCGGTTAATGGCTAGTACCTGTACAGTTTAACAACTGTGGCTACACGTGTGCACAGTGCTTACAAGTTCTTTCAAATAGAGCTCTGCTCTGAAGCTGGCCAGATATTGGTGGAGAGTACTTTTTGCTCCCATTTGCCAAGCTTCGATGTTACTGCACTCCTCCTATGCTGCAGGGGTATATCTGCCTCATGCAGCAGCATCGGAGAGCCCAGAGTGTGGGCTAGTACCATAATAATGCTGCTAGTCCAAACTGTCAATCAAGCAGGAGCACAAACCAGGGAAACGGCACGCTTCTGCCGATGATGAAACCACTAACTGTTGTTGTGGCAGTACGGTTACGTTCAAACAATGGATATTTTTCATATGTAAAAAATCCAATATTAGGGTCTGTGCTCACGTCGGGTTTTTGTCTCATTTTTTCTGTGAAGTTGTCACAAAACCTGAAGGACTTCCTAATCCCAGAAAAATTAATGAGACTCCTGAAATCTCATGCACACGTTGCTTATTTTTAACTTTCAGATTTAGGGTATGTGCACATGCTGCATATTTGCAGCAGAAATTTCTGCATCTCTTCTCAAGAAAAAAACTCGCATAAAATACACGCTTTTTTTTTGCCAAGTTTTTTTTTACATGCCTTTTTGTTGGGGATTTTTTCCCACTCATTAGTATTAGTAGATTTATATCTGCTCCAAATCAGCAAGCACAAAATAAGTAACGTGTGCATGAGACTTCAGGAATCCCATTCACTTTCCTTCAGGTTTGGTGACAAAACTACACAAAACAAGCGAGACCAAAAATGCAACACGTAAACGGAACCTTAGGGTGTGTGCACACGCTGCGGATTGTCCTGTGGATTTTTCTGCACGGATTTGTCAAAAACCGCAGTTAAATCCGCAGGTCAAAAGACCTGCGGTTTATCTGCAGTTTCTCTGCGGTTTAGCCTGCGGTTTGACACCAGCCATGGAGCAGATGCCAAACCTCAGCGGAATCCACACAAAGAATAGACATGCTGCGGATCTGAAACCGCAGCAAATCCGCGCGGAAAAATCCGCACAGTGGTTTTCATTTTGCATTGATTTTAATAGTACTGTAAACTGCTGCGGATCCGCACGACCAAAACCGCTGCGGATCCGCAGCATGTGCACACACCCTGAAATTTGCAGCATGATAATTCTTTCAGTGGTTTTCTTTGCTGCAGATTTCACCCATACTAAAGAGTAGGGTGGGGGGGAGCAATAGAAACGCACTTACCGGTAGTTTAAGCTGTGTTTTTCCTGTTAAAAGATAGAGAAATAATGCAAAAGTTTTGGCAGCAAATACTCAGTGTGTGCACATTGTGACGCCTAGGGGGGTGGCGTGCTTCCAAGAGTAGACCCTCTGGGTTGCGGCACTGAAGCTCCCCCGAGCGAGAGGACTAGTTGGGACCAACCCCTGTACAGGGATCATTAGGGGCAGACCTGAGGGAGATAGGTACCGCGACAGCTGGCACCAAGAGGGACGGCTCAAGCAAGCGGCAGAGAAGCCACCAGGACGGGACTGGAAGAACGGACGAGGCACAACCAGAATGGAGCCAGGGAACAGGGCTACCAGGACTGAGCAGGAGGACCAGGGACAGACTTAGGAGAACAAGAACGTACTAAGGAACAGAACTAAGGACAGTGCTTCCGAGTCAGGTGCTGCAGGGTTAAAAGAGTGAAGGAGCACGCGCCCGCGGCCTAGAGCGCATGCGCGAACCTGCTGCCGGCCGGAAGGCCGACAGTGACGAAGAGAGGCGCCGGGACCCCCCGAGCAGGAGAAGCGGAGCGGCGCGATGCGGGCAGGTGTGAGGAACGGCGCGAGGTGGGCATGGCAGCGGCAGGCATGACAGGCACAGCAGGCACCATCATGACACGCACCCTAAATCTGCTAAAGTATCTGCTTTGGAAAACCAAGACAAACTCTCAGAATTCTGCTGATTTGCCATTTGCCACATGCAGTTTGGCCTCTCTGAATCGAGCTAGCGCCTAAAGCTTTTGCTTAGAAACGTCTTTAATAGGTGACGTCAGCCATTTTTTTTTTTGCTTTCATGTGGCACTGATTTGATTTTTTTTGCTGTGCATTTCAAATTATGGTAGTGTTGCAAAAAAATAATAAAAATCTACTGATTCGTGTTCCGAGCAGAAACTCTAGCTGGTAACTGGCAGATTGTGCGCAGATTTTGAAGTTGAATATTTATTTATATATATATATATATATATATATATATATATATATCTCTGTATGAAGAAAACTCAATTTGTACATTCTAGAGAAGGGAGAATCAGTTAGCACGGCCGCAGTCCATCGGCCACGTCAGTAGTCAGTGGCCACTGGAAAGGAGTTTCCCGAACCTTTTCCAACCTGCTGATGTCCCCGATGCTTCTTCTGATAAATAGGCATCAAAAGAGGTGAAAGGGACCCGCAGCCGCAGGAAAGCAAAGTGTTAGCAGAACTCTCACCCGGCAGCCATAGATTACTGGCCACGTGGCCATGGTCCTGCCAATCGATTTACTCATCTCTACAACTTAGCTGTCCATCTTTGATCCAAAATGTAAAGCTATTAGGTGCCATTTTTGAGAATGTTCATGCTCGGCTGACTGATGTAGACACATTAATTAACTCCTTATGGAACAGCAGGGTACATGGTTATTACTCCGTACAGAAGAAATCAAAAAATCTATGTGACTATCCATCAATACAACATGTGCCTACTTCATATCAATCTACAGGCGCTCTCCTGGGTAATATTTCTCTTTCGCATACATTTATTAATAAGTACACAAACCTAAGAACAGAAGATTTTTTTTGTTTTTTGTTTCAGATTATGAATAAAATTATAATTTTTCATAAACTATTGTCAGATACAGGAGAAGAGTTAGCTCTATCATACAGTCCAAAAATTAACATTTTAAAATCTGGCATTTTTTTCTGTAGCAGAACTTCAAAGCACTGATCAGCAAATGACCTGTTGTTTATATCAGGTTTTATGTGTAACATGTATTTTAAAAGTATTGTATCAATTATTTAATTTTTTTTTTTTCCAATTTTCCATAGTAAAATGAAAACAAGAAATCTTGCAATTTTCAATCTTGTCACTTATAATATATAAGAATTTTCAGCAGTCTTATTATCATCACAGGCAGAATTATAATGAACGGTAACACCTCTATACAGAGCTGATAACACAGGATCCACCAATTTTAATAGGTGATGTCACAGCTCACTTCCTCCCCCTCCCTTCCCAATGGCCTTTGCACACATTCATTAGATGCTTCCGCACAAAAAAAAAGGGTCTGAGTCTGTTCTTTGCTGCTAATGTACAAGTTAATTTTTCCAGAAACAAGGAGTATGAGTCGAAACAAGCCAGAGTGGTCACTGTGAAAATTGCAAGATTTTTTTTTTTTTTTTTTTTTTTTTTTCATTTTTATTACAGATTGTAATATGGGTAATAAGAAAAAAAATGCAAATTTAAAAAAATGCAGTTAACACAAAAATCCTGATTTAAACAATAGGTCATTATCTCATTACACATTTCCTTTATGATACAATATATCCCACTGACACTAGCAGATAGCATATTACTGTTTTGGGCATCATTTCCTAAATAGCAAAAGAGAAGAGATGAAGAACTGACAGAGCGGAGATGTAAATCAGTAGAACTATACTTTAGGCTTAAACCAAAACTGCTACACAGATAAGTATAACTATACTATATTATGCCTTCTGACTTCTTGGAAATATACATATATTTTTGCAGGTAGGAGACTAGGAGTAAATATGTTCGAGAGGGGGAGAGAGAGAGTAAAAAAGGGTTAGAGTGGAAGAGGGACAGGAAGAAGGATAGGGAGAGTGGAAAAGAGATGGATAGAGAGGGTGAGAGAGGGAAGGAGAGAGATAGATGGGCAGAGGATGAGAGGGGAGAGTGGAAGAAGGACAAGAA
The DNA here is from genome assembly GCF_039654945.1 of Dendrobates tinctorius. NCBI lineage: Eukaryota > Metazoa > Chordata > Amphibia > Anura > Dendrobatidae > Dendrobates > Dendrobates tinctorius. The sequence continues at coordinate 40,315,315 of NW_027361810.1, read as the reverse complement.
GAAAAAGGGAGAGGAAGAAGAGTGAAAGGAACAGGAGGGAGAGACAGAGGGAGAAGAAGAGAGGAAGAAGAGGCAGAGGGAGAGAGGGAAGGAGGAGAGCGGAGATGGAGTGGTATAGAGGGTGAAAGGGAGTGGGAAAGGGGGAGAGGTATGGAGGGGTAGAGGGGGAGAGGGATGAGGGAGATGAAGAAAGCGAGAGGGGAGGAGATACGGACAGAAAGGGAAGATGGAGAGGGGCGAGGAAGAGAGATCTAGAAGGAGAGGGAAAAGAAGAGGGAGAGAGGGGGTAGGAGATGGGGATAGAGTGGGAGATGGAGAGGAGGGAGAGGGAGATGAAGAGAGGGAGATTGGGAAAGAGGCTTAAGGAGAGGGGAAAGGACAAATGAGAGGCAGAGAAAGTTATGGAGGTTGACAGGGAGGGGGAGAGGTATAGAGGGGTGAGGTAGTGAGAGGTAGAGGGGGAGAGGGGGAAGGAGAGAAGGGGAGAGGGATCCAGGGAGAGACTGGGAGACAGATAGGGGATTAGGGGGATGGAGAGGCAGAGCGAGACGTCCCAACTACTCCTGAACCTGCTCCTGTAACGTCTATTTCTGCCACCAGACATTGCCGTATTCATTCTCTGCTGGACATGGTGTCATTATCAGAAGCTCTGGGCAGCACAGGTTCTGTCCAGCCACAGAGGCAAGCTTTGCTGATACCTGTAGTGCCATCCATTCTGGCAGTATGGGTGTGTGTGCACCAGTCCATCAGGCGTAATCAGTTTCCTGCCGTGACTTATGGGACAACACCACACAATACTAACTCTCCAATAACTGTTGGGAGTTGCCAGATGCTAGTCTATGCTGTATCTTGTTCAGCCTGTTTGAGTTCAGACTGCATTTTTGACCATTCTTTTGTCTGTTGATTCTGTTGCAGTCCCTTGTGATGCTGACTTGGTAACTTGACTTTCATGCCAGCCTGCTTCATCAGTCAGCAGCTACTCTGTGGACTCAACCTAGGGTCCCTGTGTAAGAATATCTCTGAAGAGGGGGTTAAAAAGTCAAGGCAAAGGCTGTTTTGGGACCTGATAGCTAGAGTAGGTTTGCACAAGAATTGCTAGAGTGCTGCCTTTTTTTGTTCTAGATAGATAGATAGGCAGATATACAGATTTAGACATATCGCTAGAGAAATAGATACAAATTATATTTGCCTACTCTATTTATTTATGTATTGCCTAAATTATCTGTAAATCAGTCCAAATCAGAAGCATGTATATTAGTCTTTATTTGCAGTAGTAAGCCCTGTAGATGAAAAGATGACATACAGCATCATTTTATCTTCATTTGAAAAAGTAATAAAACTGGAATAATTTTAATAAGATAAGTCATTTCCCAGCCTGAAATGATACTGTAAATTAGCTTAAGTAGCATTAACATATTGTAGCTTCAGGGTAATATAAAGCACTACATGATTGCAAAAGCATTTCAATGTAAAACATACTGCGATGAAAAGTGATAGGTTTTATAATCTTGCTTATTAAGAGTAATGCATCATAAAGCAAATGATCAATTTCTGAAAAGCAAAATATAAATGTGAAAAACTGAGCAATGATAAAAGAAGAATTATTATTCACTAAGTCTTTGTACCAAATAGATGTTTTGCTAATAAAACAATATTTTTTCATAACAATTTGTCAGGTCAGTGCAAGCGCACATCCGACTTGGTGCTCATCATTTTGTGTAGGGAACTCTCACATCAGCATATAACTGTATAAAGTAGCTGAGATTCTCAGCTTGAAAAGTTGGAGAGTGTCAGGCGAGTGTCATGCCTTTTTTTTCTCACCTAGCATCCGTATAAGATGCGTATCCAATCCGTTTTTAATATCTGCTTTTACATACAGTGATTCTCTATGTCACTTCAAGCTAGTTTACTAATAGAATGATCTTATATACAAATATAGATAGATGGATAGATAGATAGATGTCATTGAGATATGTAATCAGTGCGGTGTGTGTAGCTTACTTTACATGTAATTAACTAATAATTAAATAAATAAAAGAAAAAAATGGCATGGGATCCCCAATATTTTTCTTAACCAGCTGAAGGAAAGCTGAGAGCTGTGGGCTGATGTTTATCGTCTGGGAAGGGGGTAATAAATATGGGCACTTCCCAGGCTATTAATATCAGCTCACAGCTGTCTACTTAGCCTTTACTGATTGTTAACAAGCGGTGACCCCCCAAAAAAAATGCCTGGGGTACCCCCTATAATAACCAGCAAAGGCTAGGCAGACAGCTGCAGGCTGATATTAATAGCCTAGGAAGGGGCCATGGATATTGGATATTATAGGGGGGACCCCATGTCATTTTTTTGGGGGGTCTCCCCTTGTTAATAACCAGTAAATCGCACATCCATGCGCCATGGTCCGAGCACCAAGCGATTTTTTTTCTTGCACCCATTGACTTTTATTCGTGGGACTCGGCCATTTTAGGCTGCCATACACAGCATACGGATAATTTTTCCTCACCTCAATTTCAGGTGAGGAAAAACTCACAGATGAACCCTGCCTCATTGAGTAACATTGTTGCAAGTGCAATGCGAGACTTTCTCACATTGCACTTGCCATGTTTAAACGCTGATGTGAACGCACCCTTAGCAGAATCAAAGGGGTTCTGTACTTTTCACTCTATAAGATCTTATACTGTACTGAGAAGCCCCATAATTGCCTCAGCAAAGTGGAAATGAAGGAAAAAAATAAAAAAGAAGCCTGGGTCAAAACTGGACAATCAGAATCTGATCTGGCAGGGAAAGCCATAGACATGTCATGTAACCAGTAATGAGTGTAAAGAGCCAGGTTATCTAGCTCAATATGAATCCAGTGTGTTATCTGTGTCAGTGCCTGCCCTTTCTGTTTCTGCTTCTGTTGCCAGGTGGCGCTGCGCTCTTCTTGAGGACAGCGCAAGTCCACTACTCCTGCTCTGTGTCCTCTGTTACTTGTAGTTCTGTCCGTACTGGGAGACTGGAAGATCATAAATTAATTTCTCAGTGTTGGCTTCCTTGTGTGTGGCCTGGGCGAGGTTGCAGGCTATTTAAGCTCCTGAAAGCCTGCTGTCCACTGCCATTTATATTTTGACTTTCTCCTAGAGAACTTCTCAACATCCTGCTTTGACTCCCTCTAGGCATTCCTGATTTTTGACGGTGGCTCATTTTTGTCTACTCTCCTGCCTTGTGATTTTGTCCCTGTAAGGGCCTCCTGGTTCTTACCCAATTACTGGACTATTCTATGTGCGAGCTCACACCATCAAACAGCAGCTAACTCCAATGCCCCAACCTAGGGGTCTTTGCTAAGTCCAGATCCCCGTGTAGAGGTTGGAGCGCAACCAATGTGATCTGGAAAACGGAGGAGCTAATGCCAAGCCTGTTCATGGTAGCACTCTATAGAGCTGCCAACAGACCACATACAGCACTCCCGTTACATCCAGCCTCCTTTTCTGTCTCTCCATCAGCAGTAAAGGATACGGGGGCTGGCCTAACTAGTTGTGTGGTTAGGCAGCCAGTCCCCTTCATAAACCATATTAACCATATGATAACAATGCGGAAGGGTGGAAAGAGGAGAGAGGGAATCAACATGGAAGCGGAGCTGTCAAGACAAGAAAAGGGGCACTTATACTGGGACATAGAAGCAGATTTGGATAGTAAAGTATAGTAGTACAGTAAGTGCAACTATACAGTATTTCATAAAACATAGGACACAGTTTTGTGCTGCTGGAAAATCTCCTTAAACGATAAAATTTTGACTATCTGCAGCCACCACTAGAGGGAGCTTAAGAACTAGTTACATTATTTTAGTATTAACCCCTTAGTGAGAGAGCCATTTTGCAGCTTAATGACCAGGCCAATTTTTACAATTCTGACCACTGTCACTTTATGAGGTTATAAATCTGGAACGCTTTAATGGATCCCTCTGATTCTGAGAATGTTTTTTCATGACATATTTTACTTCATGTTAGGGGTAAAATTTCTTTTATATGACTTGTGTTTATCTTTATTTATGAAAAAAACGGAAATATGGCGAAAATTTTGAAAATTTTGCAATTTTCAAATTTTAAATTTTTATGCCCTTACATCAGAGAGATTTGTGACACAAATTTATTAATAAATAACATTTTCCACATGTCTAATTTACATCAGCACAATTTTGGAAACAAATTTTTTTTGTTATGAAGTTATAAGGGTTAAAAGTTGACCAGCGATTTCTCCTTGTTACAACAAAATTTACAAAACCATTTTTTTAGGGACCACATAATATTTAAAGTCATTTTGAAGGGTGTACATGACAGAAAATAGCCAAAAGTGACACCATTCTAAAAACTGGACCCCTCAAGGTGCTCAAAACCACATTCAAGAAGTTTAACTTTTTTTTTTGCAAAAAATTTACTTCAGAACCATTTTTTTTATTTTCACAAGTGTTAAAAGAGAAAATGAATCATAAAATTTGTTGTGCAATTTCTCCTGAATACGCTGATACCCCATATGTGGGGGTAAACCACTTTTTGGGCGCATGGCAGAGCTCGCAAGGGAAGGAGCGCTGTTTGACTTTTTCAATGCAGAATTGGTTGGAATTGAGATCGGACGCCATGTTGTGTTTGGAGAGCCACTGATGTGCCTAAACAGTGGAAACCCCCAAGAAGTGACCCCATTTTGGAAACTAGACCCCTTAAGGAACTTATCTAGATGTGTAGTGAGCACTTTGAACCCCCAAGTGCTTCACAGAAGTTTATAACGCAGAGCAGTGAAAATAAAAAATCAATTTTTTTCCTCAGGAGAAATTGGACCACAAAAGTTGTTGTGCAATTTGTCCTGAGTACACTGATACCCTATATGTGGGGGGAACCACTGTTTGGGTGCATGGGAGAACTCGGAAGGGAAGGAGCGCTATTTTGGAATGCAGACTTTGAAGGAATGTTCTGCGGCGTCATGTTGCATTTGAAGAGCCTCTGATGTGCCTAAACAGTAGAAACCCCCCACAAGTGAACCCATTTTGGAAACTAGACCCCGAAGGAGCTTATCTAGATGTGTCGTGAGCATTTTGAACCCCCAAGTCCTTCACAGAAGTTTATAACGCAGAGCCATGAAAATAAAAAATAATTTTTTTTCACTAAAGTGATTTTTTAGCCCCCAATTTTTTTTATTTTTCCAAGGGTAATGAGAGAAATTAGACCCTCAAAGTTGGTGTGCAATTTGTCCTGAGTACGCTGATGCCCCATATGTTGGGGTAAACCACTGTTTGGGCACACGTCTAAGCTCGGAAGGGAGGAAACACCATTTGACTTTTTGAACGCAAAATTGGCTGGAATCAATGGTGGTGTCATGTCGCATTTGGAGACCCCCTGATGTGCCTAAGTGGAAACCCCTCAATTCTAGTTCCAACCCTAATCCTAATCCCTAACCCTAATCCTAACCCTAATTCCAACCCTAACCCTAATCCTAACCTTAATTCCAACCCTAACCCTAATTCCAACCCTAACTCTAATTCTAACCCTAACCCTAATTCCAACCCCAACCCTAATTGGAAAATGAAAATAAATATATTTTCTTTATTTCATTATATTTCCCTAACTAAGGGGGTGATAAAGGCGGGCTATTTACTATTTTTTTTTAACTTTGATCACTGTGATAGGGTTTATCACAGTGATCAAAATGTACATTGAATGATTGAATGGAATCTGCCGGCCGTCAGATTCGGCTGGCGCACTGCGCATGTGCCCGCCGTTTTCTTCTGGGATCAAGATGGCGGCTCCCACCGGAGGAGGCAGGAGGGCCCGAGGACCACCGGGAGGTACTGGTGGGGGGGATCGGGGACCCTATTTCTCTCTCCTCTGATATGCGATCACATCAGAGGAGAGAGAAAGCAAATGCAAAATCGCGCCTTTTTTGTGGTCGCTGTTATACGGGTAATAACGGTGATTGCAAAAGCGAGGTCGGTAAAAACCAACCCGAATCATGTTCTCTGGGGTCTCGGCTCCCCCGGCAGCTGAGACCCTGGAGATAATCCAACTCTGGGGGGGCGCTATACACTTTTTCCACATTGCCGTTAATTAACAGTGCTGTGGTATAAGTACCCTTAACTACCGCAGTTAAAAGGCGTATCGGCGGTCGTTAAGGGGTTAAGTTCAAACTACAACAATAGCCAGGAAACTGATCAGCTCCCTCTAGTAGTGGCAGCCTGAAATTTGACAATAATTGAGTTATCCACCCTTTCATACAATTTTCTTATTGTAACTTAAATGCAGTCTTGCAGTTGGGTTTCATTAAAAAAATGAACTGTTTTGTTTGCTATAGCCTCTGTATTGTCTATCCCTAGCTGCAGAATTAATCAACTAAAAATTCGTCAGTCGGCCCTCTATAAACATCTGAGAAAGAATTCCTAACTCTTTTATCTGTCTTTTTCTGAGCTCCTCTCTGCTGATTTATGACCACAGAACACATTAAAGTTTAACATGCAGAGAAAGAAAAAGCCAAACGGTGCAAAAGTTTGAATGAAACCCAATTGCAAAAACATTTTTTTTTAACCCCAAGTAAATGTATTGCAGTTAAAAAAAATGTGTGTGTATATATATATATATATATATATATATATATACAGTTGTTTGGCCATTCTGTGATCATGCACTAATAATGTAAAAAAAAAAAAAATCGCAATTTTCAAAACCATCTTGTTAAATCCATATGGGCTTCACTGATAAAACTGAAAAGTAAACCTTTAACTTCTTGGTGATTTAGGCTATTTATAATTGCTCGTATTGATAAACCCTCAGGGTGACCGTAGCAGAATCGTAAGGCTGCAGCAGCAATGAAAAGTACTCAGTTGCAGTACCAGGCATGACCACAATTCTATGTCGGCGCTGTGCCTGCATGAACAATAAAAGGAGATGCTAATACAATCAATCAACGGAAGTTATAGACGTTGTACCTCCTTTAATAAAAAATTCATGGGTTCCTCTTACAATATTTAATATTTGAAATAATAAATATTTGATATATAAAATATAATTTTAAATATCAAATATGCTATTATTATTAAACCCCTTTAAACTTGAATCACAAGGAAAAAAATACATCTATTTATTTTCATCCGTGTTGTAATCCATTGATAGGGCAGTAAACCATGGTCTTTTGATTTCTCTGTGAAATGTTCCCCCCTAAGCATCCGCTCTGATATAATGCTCATTTAATAAGGCCTCTGTCTCTGCTTGAACAGACATTTGACACACGGTTTGTTCACCGCATGCTCCATTGAAAGTCAAGGGGATTTATCCAGCTCTGATGTGAAGTCACTTATCTCCAATTTCTCAAATCTTCGCTGCCTCTCCGATGATAAAACGCACAGAAATGACTGCGCCGTATCTCCACTTAAGATGCACAATTGTTGTACTTAAATAATTGCCTTTTATCCATTTGCGTGTAATTTCTCTGCTGCGCATTCAGAATGCATTTATGTCTCTATATAAAAAATATATAAAACTGTCAGAGCCAAGGAAGGGAGTAATATTTTACTAAGAGCAGCAGTAAAGAATGATTCCAGTTAAGGAAACCCAACCGCAGCTTTTAATACTGAGAACAGTATTCGATTTATTTCTAAAAAGACGGGAAAAAAATTGATCCAAACTTCGCCCCTTCCTGTATATTGGATGATCTGCTTTATTGGGAGATCTGCCTGTTGCAAAAATCCACTATACCACACAGGAAATGTGGATTACGTCCGCGCTGCTAATGAAATTCCAGTGGAATGAGGAAGTTTAAACGGTGGTTTATTCAACGCGTTTCAAGGTCATTAGGACCCCTTCTTCAGGATGACACCACACACAACATACATAGGTAGTGCACTTACATTGCTTAAATACAAACTGGATTCAAAACGGCGCCGATTAGTCAGATGACACATGGTGTCAAAGTTCAGTTAACAAACAGTTAATAAATCTCACGGTCAGTATAGAATTAATAATATTCCTTAAACACTGACCTTATGTTATACTGACAGCGGTTTTAATTCTATACTGACCGCGATTTATTAACTGTTTGTTAACTGCGAACTTTGACACCATGTGTCATATGACTAATTGGCGCCGTTTTGAATCCAGTTTGTATTTAAGCAATGTAAGTGTACTACCTACAGTATGTATGTTGTGTGTGGTGTCCTGAAGAAGGGTTCCTAATGACCTTGAAACGCGTTGAATAAACCACCGTTTGAACGTCATCATTCCACTGGAATTTCATTATTAAGGCAGCGCGGATGTAATCCACATTTCCTATGCGGTATACTGTATTATCTGGTCGTTGATCGACTCGTGGATCTGCAGCAGCCTTTATCTACACACATTCTGACCTTGTAATATCAGGTGAGCAGATTTTTGGAAGCTCTCTGCTTTATTTGTGGGATAAGACCCTATCTTGCGCTTTGTGTCTCCCTCTCTTTCAAATATTTGTTGCAAAGGTCCATCATACTATTGGCTGCCAATGTTTTGGTCCGTCCCGGACCTTTTTCATGGTCTATGTCCTGTTGTTTCAATGTTTATTGTAGCTGTCTTATGGAGATGACCCAGGACACAAGTCTTGAAAAGGGTCAAGGATGGCCCAAAACATAGGCTGATAATATTATGGATCTCTGCCACATGGTCATCTCCCAATAAATCCCTTTTGTCTTGAATGACATATTGAGTGCCGTGGTTTTCTTACTCTATGTTCATGAACTGTACAAATTCTCAGCCTCTGTAACGTGCTATTACATCCTGCCAGCATTGTAAGTGCTGGAAATGCATTTTCCCTCACTGTGTGCCACGCATTATGGCTACCATTATCCAATGGCATGTCTGTCCTTAGTGAAAGTCCTCATCTGTGTTATACTTTTATCTAGATTCAGAGACGGGAGAGCAGACAAAAAGTCACCTCCACATCATGTAATCCATACCTGCATTTCTGTCGCTGGAGGTGGATCACACTTGACAACAGGCAGTGGATGGTAAATTAGGCAATAGGAAAAGATGTAGCAAAAAAGACATTGATTTTTCAGTGGTAAAAACCCCACACACATTAGGCTAAAGTCGGCCAAATCTGCCAACATCGGCCAACAAACTGATATCTATGGCGGCCTCCTAATTCTTCCTCAATAGGCAATGCAAAGGAAGAAAAGAATCCAGCATGTTCGATTTCCAATGGCCAATCCTTTTGCTTTCTGGGAAATAAGTCTCAGCCAGAAAAGTCTTGTACAGGTTTTCTCGTCAAAAATACAGCAACTTTTGGCCAAGCCGAGCGTTCCTGTGTATGGGGGAGTGAGACGAGATCGCCATTGGCCGAATGATTGTTCGTGCCTTAAAAATAACAATTTTTAAATCAAGCGATTTTTGGATTCTATATTTATTTCAACATCTATCACGCTCAAGTTGTCTGAAAGTAGAAGACCTATTGATACAGTTTTCACAGCACCAGCCTCTTTAGATTGATTGATAGCTCACTATTTACCGTAATCTTCCCTTGCCAAGCTAAAAAGACTGGTGCTGGGTAAGTAAACAATCTCAGGAGGTAGAGGCTTATATTAGGTGCTTTGTCGTGGCCTCGGAGCACTTAACACCTAATTTGAATAGAAATGAAAATCCTAATTGCTCAGGAATGCAGCAACAGATAGAAGTTATAAAGGTTTCAATGGGTTTAGCTTTCAAAGACTTGCATGTCCATACATGCTGTTTGGTGCATTGATCTTACTGACAGATTCCTTTTAATGACTGCCCCCTGTAATGATGTTATAAATGTTTAAAACAAATTGGATGCTCCACTTAGCAGAGACTCCACATCTGATCTGCCAGTATGGCCCAATAAATACAGGCTATTATATCAATGGCATGTCATGTTATTTAATTAAGAATGTAGTCCATCAGAGAAAATACGCCATAAAAGTGGACATGCCATCTGCTTTTAATAATATGGTTCTACTTGATGCTCAAAACCAATTAGTAATTTCACATTAAAATTGACTGACTGCTTCCGTGCACTGGCAGCACGAGGCAAAAACCTCTATCCTTTAATTTAATTAAACTGGGCCTGGCCCAAGCACAGCAAGAGAAATATAATTTTTATTTAAAGCTTGAGTTCTGCCTTTAGAGGACCAAAGAGAATGTATTAGACAGCAAGGTATGAATTGCACACAGACTGCAGGCTGATAGGTCCACAATAAAGTCATGCAGCATGGAGTCTTTTGACCCCTTCACTACTTGTGACTTATATATCTGTCATAAGCTTTATCTCCCTCTTTGATACGGGCTCCGGCGCTGAGCCCGCATAATTTCTGGCACATCACAGCTGATTTGATCAACTGACATATCGCCCTAACAGCCGAAGGTGGAACCACGATCCACCCACGGCTGTTAACATGTTAAATGTCACTGTCAATCTCTAACAACGGCATTAAGCATGATTGCGCCGGAAGCACGTCACTCACTCCGCCCATCGGCACCCATTTTCACATGATGGAGGGGAGCAGATGGGTTGGCATGACAACACGGGATCTGCAGGAAACCCCTGTGGTTATAATTACTGATCTGCTATGACCGCCGCCCAGTTGTTGGTGTTTATAGAAGATGATTAATTCTGCTACATATAGCAGGGCTGAAGCACACACGATCAGGAGATCAAAGCTTCAAGTCTCCTAAGGAGACTATTGAAGCAAGTAAAAAGTGTAAAAAAAGAAAGTTTTTAAAAAAATTTTAAAATACAAAAGTTCAAATCACCCCCTCTTTATCCCTATTTAAAATAAAACTATATATATGTGTATTTATATATATATATATATATATATAAATATATATATATATATATAAAAACATATTTGGTGTTGTTGCTTTTATAATTGCCCGGTCTATCAAAATACAAAAATAATTAATCAGATCGGTAAGCGGCGTTGCGAGAAAAAAATGCAAAACCCCAGAATTACAGTTTTTGATTGCTGCAGCATTGCAATAAAATACAGTAACAGGAGATCAAAATATCATATTTACCCTAAAATGGTATTGATAAATATGTCAGCTTGGCATGCCAAAAATAAGCCCTCACCTAGCCCCCGATCCCGAAAAATAGAGTCGCTACTGGTCTTAGAAATTGGTGCCATTTTTTTTTTATTTAATAGATTTTGGATTTTCTTTTCACCACTTAAAAAAAGAAACTAGACATGTTTGGTGTCTGCGAACTCGCAATGACCTGGAGAATCATAGTAGCAGGTCAGTTTGAGCATTTATTGAACATGGTAAAATATATATATATATATATATATATATATATATATATATACATATATATATATATATATATATATCTCAAAAAAATAAAGGGAACACTATTCCATTTGCAACGGGCTGTTAGTGTTCCCTTTATTTTTTTGAGCAGTATATATGAAATTTCACTTTTTTTTGCAATTTCACCTTGGAATTATTTTCCCATTTTACAATACATTATGGGAAAAATCAATTGTTGTTCAAAAGTACAACCCATCCCGCAATAAAACACAAGCCGTCAAACGGCCATGTTTACTGAAAAATAAAAAAAAAGTTATGGCCCTGGGAAGAAGGGCAGTGAAAAACGAATAAAGCAAAAAACTGAAAGTTGCCTGTGGTCAAGGGGTTAATTTTCTAAACCGGAATTGTCACTTGGTATAAATATGAAATTTTTGCCTGGCGTAAATGCCGCTGTTCTCCTGAATACAACGTTGTTTTTCTTTTGTTCCTGCTCTCTTCTATTCCTGAAGTTTGGCCCTTGTCTTTTTAGCCTGTTTGTTAGGCAATCCCTGCAGGGGCGGACACAGACTGTAGTGGGCCCCTGTGCAAGAAATTTTTCGAGCCCCCCCCCCTACTAGCAGCAGATCCGGCAGACTTCCGCACCTCTGCAGCCTAACGGCGACTTGTGGCACCGATCCGGCAAGCCCCATTCATTCTCTATCGGGCTTGCGGCCGGTCGCGGCAAGTGCAGTTGTGCTAGATCCGCATTACATGGTGCCACTAAAATATACAGCGGATATGCTGCGTTTTTTTAGAGGGGGGAAAATCTACACAATGTCAATTTTTGCTGAGGATTTTCCCACCGTAAATGTACTGTATATCTAATATTGATGCTATGCAGGGAAGGATATAATATCTGTAGGGTGCTGCTGGGCTGTATTTATTATTTGCCGGTTGCAGCCTCCAAATAACATATATAGCCCATTAGACCAGCATTGCCTCTAGTTGTTAATATATATAGCCCAGCACAGCCTCCAAATAAAATATGGTATACAGCCCAGCACAGCCTTCAGTTAATATATACAGCCCAGCACAGCCTTTAGGTAATATATACAGCCCACCACAGCCTCCAGGTGATATATACAGCCCAGCACAGCCTCCAGTTAATATATACAGCCCAGCACAGACTCCAGGTAATATATAATACAGCCCAGCAAAGCCTCCAGTTAATATATACAGTTCAGCATAGCTTTAAGGTAATAGATACAGTCCAGCATAGCCTTCAGGTAATATATACAGCCCACCACAGCCTCCAGGTGATATATACAGGCCAGCATAGCCTCCACTCCAGGTAATATATACAGTTCAGCATAGCTTTAAGGTAATAGATACAGTCCAGCATAGCCTTCAGGTAATATATACAGCCCAGCATAGCCTTTAAATAATATATATAGCCCAAGACAGCCTCCAGCTAGTATGTATAGGCACCCCCGTTTCCCTTTGTTTCATAATGCTCTCCCCCAAATGCAGTCTACTTTTGGCATAGTGCTTCTCACCCTATGTGGCACCCCCAGTTTATGCTGCTTCTCCCCATGTGCCCCCCCCCCAGTTTATGCTGCTTCTCCCCGTATGTGAGCCGCCTGATTCAGGTTTCTTCTCCCCCCATGAGCCGCCCCATTCATGAGCAGCCAAGCATCTCTCCCAGGGGCCCAACATTCATGAGCAGCCAAGCATCTCCCCCAGGGCCCCCCCATTCATGAGCAGCCAAGGCCATGCTTCTCCCCAGACCAGGGGCCCCCCCATTCATGAGCAGCCAGGCCATGCTTCTCCCCAGGCCAGGGCCCCTCCCATTCATGAGCAGCCAAGCATCTCCCCCAGGGCCCCCCATTCATGAGCAGCCATGCTTCTCCCCAGGGGCCCCCCCATTCATGAGCAGCCAATGCCATGCTTCTCCTCAGGCCAGGGGCCCCCCATTCATGAGCAGCCAATGCCATGCTTCTCCCCAGGCCAGGGGCCCCCCCATTCATGAGCAGCCGTGCTTCTCCCCAGGTCAGGGCCCCCCCATTCATGAGCAGCCAAGGCCATGCTTCTCCCCAGGTCAGGGCCCCCCCATTCATGAGCAGCCATGCTTCTCCCCAGGGGCCCTCCCATTCATGAGCAGCCAAGACCTTGCTTCTCCCCAGGCCAGGGCCCCCCCATTCATGAGCAGCCAGGCCACGCTTCTCCCAAGGCCAGGGGCCCCCCATTCATGAGCAGCCAGGCCATCATGCTTCAGTTCTCCCCCAGGACGGACTCCCCAAAAATAATGCCTGCCATGCTTCAGTTTTCTCCCCCACCCAAGGAGCCCCCCAAAATCATGCCTGCCTCCTCGGTCCCAGGCCCTCAGTCCTGCTCAACTCTGGTACTCTTACCTTGTGCAGGCAGGCAGGGCAGGCCAGAGTCCAGACCAAGAGGATCCACACTTTTTACACTCCACTCTCCAGTCACAGTGTCTGCACTCCACACATTCCTCCTGTCTGAGGTGCTGCTATTGGCAGGGCAGGGCATGGACTCAGACAGACACGTGATGTCACACACTGACCTGCGGCTGAACTGCAGCCACCGTCTGGCTGGCGACACACAGGGCAGGCAGTGTGAGTGACAGTCAGACAGTCTGTCTACCCTCCTCTCCTCCCCCACGGTACTGATGCTGCTGGCTGATCTCTGATGATCTCTCACCTCAGCCCTCAGGGCAGGCTCCTCTGCACTGGGTTGCGCTGGCACGCAGCCTCAGGAGGAGTGAGACCCCTCCCGTTGCCTCCTGCAGGGGGGCTGCACTCCTCTCCTCCTTGCTGGCTCTGCGGCACTGGCGCTCCACAAGTCCACATGGCTAATTTGCATGAATATTTAGCCATGTGGTGCTGGAGGCTGGAGGGGCCCCCTCTCCCCCGGGGCCCCCGTGCAATGAACCGGCTGCACGGGCGGTAGGTCCGCCCCTGAATCCCTGCATGCGTTGCATTTGTCGAACAGCCACGAGACATGCAGCCGCGGGAACTGTAACATATTTTTGGAGCACACCGAAGACACTTGGCTAGCACCCGATCATGCTCAGATAACACCTTGTCCGAGCATGTTCATTCATCAATACTCTTGTCTTCTAAGATGCCGAGTCTGCTGTTCTGTCCCTCCACCATGCTTTACTCTGCAAATCGACTAGTTCTCTGATAATCTGTCGGATCAGTGCATTAAAGAACTAAATTCCATCATCATATACATAGAATATTTCTAAATTACAAATAACCAAAGTGAGACAGCAGTTAATTAGTTTTCATAGATATCCTGATATAAATGAGTCGCTAATGGAGAAATGCGCTAAATAAAATTATATTGGAAATCACCACTAGAAATAGAGTGAGGACCCCTATAAACATGTGAGATGCAGATACTTACATGCTCTCACAGAATCGTGTCAGGGTACTCGGCTTTTCTTGATTCCTTCTCTGACGAAACCAGTGCTGAATACTACGCACATCCCAGTCCAGCTGCTTGGAAAGTCCTTCTAGTCTTTTCTCATCAGGGTGCTGCCAGGATAAAATTTAAAAAAAAAAAAGAAAATATAAAAATATCTGATTTTAGGAATTCTGGAACATATCGTATACACAAGAATAGATGAAGAATTATCAGAGTTGGGATGGGTCAGGGGTGCAGCTAGAGGGTGCAGCCGGGGTTTCAGCTTTAGGTGCTGGTGGCAAGGGGACACCAACAAGTCACTTTGCCTGGTCTGTGTACATAGATACATGATGAGGGAAGTATGTATAATGCTTTGTCTGGCTAAAGACTTCCATCTATACAGAGCATGACATTGGATGACCATACTGATGCTGTCCCTTCCTGCAATGGCAAAATTAAAGTCTGTGGCTTGGTCCTTCAAGTGTGCAGTGTCTCTTGAACATTTTGTTAATCATCATGACAATACAGCAAGAATCTTCATACAGGCACCTTTTACTTTTAAATTCTGATTTAGTAGCTTTGGAGTCTCCATCCTCACCAGGGACACCACTTTTTATTTGGCCAGATAGGGGCGCTCCTGCATGGCTGTTGCTGAATTCTTTACCCCTGTTCCATGGCCTGTACAGAGTTAGAAGCATTAATTTCTTTATGACGTGATCAAAGTTTTAATTAGTATGAAATATTTTTTTACTCACTTCTATCCTCCTAACCCTGTGTTACCCTACAGTAAAATGAGTCTTGTAGTCCAAAAATACAGTATATATAATAATGGTATTTCCAATGGCAGCCCTGTTAATGGGAGTCTGTAACCCCCCAAACTCTATTTAAACTACTTATATAGTAATATGGGGGACGAGCAGGGCTAGTGATTTAGGCAACGGCATCACTCCGGGCAAGTGAATTTTATTAATCAACCTTAGGGGAAGTGCGGAGGGTGATAATTGAGGGATTGGACCAATGCACCGAGCCGTTGGTCATACTAAGGTTACACTGAGGAGCCTTCAATTGAAAGAAGTGAATTTTTTGCTGCAGGCACATTTTTAAAGAGGTTAAGTTCCCTATAAGACTCTATAAGTAGTTTGAGTTTTGGGGGATGACAGACTTGTTACTTGTACTGCCATTCTGCTGTTGGTCAGATATTTGTATATACTGTACTTAAAGAGTGACTGTTATCAATAACATGAAAATAAGTGATGGCGTTCCCAGACATCAAAGGGAATTCCTCCTACACAGTATTGAATTTATACTTTATCATAATGGGTTCAGCTTTGAGGGTGTGACCTACCGGCAGAATAGGGGCATAATTTCATTCAGACACGGTTGTCGCCACCGACGCAATTTGAATGATGTTCCTATTGTTGTGCAGGCGTCATTCAAATCTGCTTTGAAAAATCCCAGGCTTGCACAGTGTATCGTAAAGCCGAGCATGCGCCGTGATGGACGGCTTCTCACGCATGCGCACTGAAGCTGTGCGTAGTACCCAGCTTCACTGAATGTGTGTGGCTGGAGCCGCTCTTCACAGCGCATGCGTGGCTCCCCGAGCGACACTGCCCGATCGACTTTTATCTGACCTGGGTGGTTCCTGATTCAGAGTATGGTGCCCTGTGGATTTCTACTGCCCACCTTTTCATTGTTTTGCACCAAAAGTATATGTAAGGAGGAGCTAGAGGCGACAGAGACATTATGATGCAAGTTCTCCTGAAATGAATTAATTTACGTTTGCACAACGTGTTTTTACTGAAGTTTTTATGCAAATTAAAAACCAGCAAAAGCAATGAGATTTCAGAAGTCTCGTGCACACGGTTGTTTTTTTTATCATGACTGAATTGGAAAACTGCTGTTTTAAAAAAAAAAATTGCAGCATGTCACTTCTTTCAGCAATTTTGCACCATTTTGTCATCATAGAAAGCAATGAGAAAGTGTTAGCAACACAGCCATGCATTTTGCTGCTTTTTTGGTGAATAAATCTAATTTTATCAATCATGTACTGCAAACAATGGATTTTACTAAGCTAAAAAGTGATTACTACCATGCAATTAAGTCACTCTAGGAGTCTAGGTAATGCAAGCAATTACTTCCATGTTGTAATGTATGTACTGTAGGGTTTCACTCTCAGGTAGTAGGCAGCATTCACACAGGTATGCAGTTTCTTTGTCTAAGCAGGTAGATTAATTAAAGTTCATAAATATTTTTAAGCAAAACATATAAATGGCCTTTTGGCATAAGGCTAAACAAAACAGTCCATATAGTGATACAGGGTTCATCCCTTCACAATATTGTCCAGATTCTCACCGTCCAGTCTGACCAGAGGTAAGAGGTCTCTCCAGCACACAGACGACCAGGTTTCAGACATGTTTCCACCTCTACACACAGCCCCAATTGTCAGAGCTGCACCTCTACTCCCAGAGAAGGAATGAACAGTTCAGCTGCCATTTTAAGTCAGCTGCACCTCCTGGATTGGAGGGTGGGAATGACTAGTTCCGCCATCTCACTTAATTATTCCTAACAAAACTGTACCCATATACTGGTCTCATTAACCCTCTCAGTGCCTCTTATACAGGATTCCGCAAGATGCTTGTCTACATACCCTCCCCCTCTGCTCATTTACGAGCTTGCAGATCCTTAACCCCCTTAATGTCCGGGAAATTTTAAATTTTTGTACATTTGTTTTTTCCTCCCCTTTTACCAAGAGGCATAACTTTATTGTTTTTTCTGTTGACAAAGCCATATTAGGTCTTGTTTTTTGTGGAACAAGTTGTAGGTTTGAAGGATATCTTTCACTTTACTATACAATGTACTAGAAAAAAATGATAAGCAAAATCCAAGTGGGATTAAGTGATGAAAAAAATGCAATTTTTGGTTTCATTTTTACAGTGTTCATTGTCCAGCAAAAATTATATGGAAACATAAATCAGTGCGATTATCGTGATACCTAACTTCCATAGAATTTTTTTCTTTTTAGGTGTTAAGAAAAATTTCCTCCAAAAATTTGATTTTTGGCATTTTTCGAGCCAAAATTTTTATTTTTCCATCAATGGATCTGTGTAAGGGCTTATTTTTTACATGATGAGCTGACAGTTTTGTTTTTAGTATTTTTGTATAGATAAGATGTTTAATCACTTCTCAAAGCATTTTTTAATGACTTGTGGTGCTGTAAAATTGCAATTCTGGTGATTTGATTTTTTTTTCTCTTTACGGTGTTTATTAATTATTATATTTTTTAATGAGGGAAAAGGATGGTGATTCTAATTTATTTATACTTTTAGGCTACCTTACACTATATAATTCACTTCATAGTGAAAATCTTGGTCACCTCTGAAGCTTATCTTGTAGCTGAACTTCATAGGAGTACCAAGATGGCAGTAGCAGGAGGCTTCAGCAGTGCAAGGAGATGATGGGAGTCAGAAAGTGCACCTCTTCACATGTTCCATTTATATACTGCTGTCAGAGATTGACAGCAGCATATAAATGGTTAACAGCTGTGGATAGAGTGGAGCTCCGGTTACTGCTGTAGAAAACAGATAAATACTATTAATTTTGTCGATACCTGCCACATATCGAGCAGGCTCAGCTTCTAAGCCTGCTCTACACATCCTAACCATAAATATATCGATCATGGGACTTTATGGGGATAAATAAATTATATTTCAGCACTTCCCGACATGTTTCAGAAGAGAATTGGCATCTGCAGGGGTACAAAGGACTATATACTGTTTTTTTGTAGCAGTACAATGATAAAAAAATCAATGTTTTGGTTTTGGTCAAGTGAAATGTCTAATAGTTACTAGTGATGAGCGAGTATACTCGTTTGTCGGGTTTTCCCGAGCATGCTCGGGTGTCCTCCAAGTATTTTGGCAAGCTCGGAGATCTAGTTTTTGCGGCTGCTAGACAGCCTGAATACATGTGAGGATTACTTGTTTGTTAGGGAATCGCCACATGTATTCAGCCTGTCCAGCAGCCGCAAATCATGCAGCTACGGCGACAGAAACTAAATCTCCGAGCACACCAAAATACTCAGAGGACACCCGAGCATACTTGGGAAAACCCGAGCAAGGAGTATACTCGCTCATCACTACTAATTACATTTTTTAATACGGAAATAAGTAAACTGGGTAAACTTTTAAAAAGTTTTGACAAGTTGTAACCACTCCTTTGATCAGTGGAGGTCCGGGTCCATTTGTTTCAATGAAGGGACAGAAGCATTTAAGCCCAAACAAAATGGGGTATGGGCTCAATATTAAGTCCAAGGGGCTATTGATCACTGTGTCTTATCTGGAGGAAAAGATAAAAACGTTTGCTCCTTCCTTTGACAATTCAGCAGAGGTGTCCATGAATCAAGGCCCACACTGTATAAAACTACTAAGCAGCGGTTACAGCAAATGAAAACTTTTATCAGAGTTCTGTTACCTTTTAAATGGGGTGTCCAGTTTTAGAAAAAAAGTTCCCCCTGTTGCAAAAACATTGCAATCTTTGGACTATAGGCTTTCTCCAGTATGGGATCACATCCATATGTAAGTGAAGGGGACGGAGGCTGAGTCGCAGTACCAGACACATACTTTGTAGAACATCCTTTTCCTAATTCCAGACAAACCCTTCATCGTTTTTTATTCTAGTTGACTGATACATTATACATTTCTCTATGGATCTTTTTACCTTTGTAATAGCTGTAAAGACCTTCTCCAGAATGGCATTGTGCTGAGCCTTCTGTGGTCCGCTGGCTTGAATTTTGAGAGCCAAAGCGCACGGTTTTGCTATAAACCTAGGAGAAACAAAAGACAAAACTCTTAATATATGGAATTCAAATATATTGTGAAGCAATTTTATTTACAAAATATTGATATCTGAATGGAAATATTATACGTTCACCTCCTCCAAATATACAAAATGTGAGATTATGGCTTACACTAGAAGAACAAAGACGGCTACATATTTCATTATTGTGTTGAGCCCATTTTTATATGCTATTAAGTAGTTCACCTTGTGCTAGAGATGAGCGACTTTGCCTTTTTTAGGGTCGAGTTGGGTTTCATGAAACCCCACTTTCTCAAAAGTCGAGTCTAACGAAATCGGCTGACTATAGGGAAAAGTCGGGAAACACGAAACCCAATGCAAGTCAATGGGGAGAAAAGTCGGCAGTGAGTGGAGGACTGTAAACACACCTGGCATGAATTTTAACCCTAGAGGCGGCAAAATCTCTCTCTCTTCTTCTCTCCCTCTCCCTCTCTCTCTCCCACTCCCACTCCAGCTACGCTCCCACTACGCTACGCTCCGCTTCTCTCATTGGCTGAAAAATGTCACGTGCAAGCATTCGGCGAAACCCGACTTTGGCGCTTGGGTCGCCAACCGCATGGCCGACTTCACACTGTGGTCGGGTTTCGTTTCATGAAACCCGACTTTGGCAAAAGTCGGCGACTTTTGAATCTAACCGACCTGTTTCACTCAACTCTAACTTGCGTATAATGGTAATTCTTCAGGCAGAGCTCCTATATACTGCAATAGGAATTCCATGCACACAGCGAGTACTCCTGCCATAGACACATATAATGAACTTTTATATTAGTGCCAGTGATCGGAGAGCCTCGACATTGATCAGCTTGACCCAACCAGAAACCAACACTATGGAAAGCTTGTTCACCTGTACTCAGTGAGCTCCTCCTAGTGGCAGCTTCAGCCAAACAACATTTTCTAATGCGATTCTTCGGTTGAGTAAGAAAAGCACAGCAGTGACCTCATGTACAATACTTAAATGAGCACAGAAATTACACCCTAAAAATGATAGTAGACATGCAAACCGGCAAGAGAAAAAGTCGCAGGTCTGCACTGCGCCATAGTATAACATTGGGCAGTGCAACCTGTAAAATATCGTATAGCACTCGTCCGATGTATATGCTCGTATGAGCGAGCCCTAAAAGTGAGGTGATTCGGCACTACAAAATCATTAAAAAAATGTACACAATTTAATGAAATAATAGGTATAAGACAGAAGTATACGTCCATCCTTGAGCAGGACTGTAGTACTAGAAACATCCGTAAAGAAAGTTGCAGACCTGTCATTAGAAGGGGCAGAACACTGGGTAGTATAGTATTCCCTTCTCTCTTATTACCAGTAACCTTCAGATCTGCAGTGATTGCCTAACAAACAAACAACCTCTGATAGGCAACCCCTGAATGTGTTGTGGCTGTTGAACAGCCGCTGGGACTTGAACATGTTATTCAAGCACGCCGAAGACACTTGGTTAGGACCCGAGCATGCTAATATAACACCTTATCCAAGCATGTTTGCTCATCACTAGTAAAAAACATAGGGAACTTAGTTGACAATGTTTTGATCCAAAAAGCTTAAAAGCCATCCCACCGTAACAATTTGCACCCAAATCGGGAGGGTCTGGTCACTAATATTAAACCTCTTCTTGTATCCGAAGACCACAATGTAGATGGGGGCAGGATTAAAAATCAATTACATTAAAAGGGTTAAAAACAAACAAACAGTATGATAGGTGAAAATTGCTTCTCAAGATGGAGGCATTCTAGATATTAACCCTTGATACACACCACTCAAGGGGGCTTAATTTGAAGAATGATATGGAGCATTTGCACTAGCCTTGGCTCTTTTTCTACCTTTGTAGGTTGATAGCAGGTGTTCACCTCTTTGTATCCGTGGGCTTTAATTAGTATATAGCGACCTAGAGTGTTGGCCAGCTCATTACTCCTCCACTTCCTCCTCCATCTCCTCTTCCTCCTCCTCCTGTTTCCTCCCTTATTTTCTCATATCCACCCTTTTGGCGATTTTAAGTATAATGAGGTTTGGAGGTCTTGTTCTACACATTATTCCATGATTAAGACCAGTATGGTCAAAACGCGTACAATCGCTGAATTTAATTTTTTTGTATTCCACATGTGTTCTTATGAATAAAGAAGTTTTTTTTAAATTTTAGGCTGTGTGCCCACGATGCGATTTTTAAGCGTTTTTTGCCGCGATTTTCGGCGTGAAAACGCTGCGAAAACGTTTAAAAATCGTGTACAGAACGCACCCCATGCATTCCTATGGCATTCCGCACATGCAGTGCTAATGCTGCGCTTTTTTCCGTGGCGGAATCGCATCGTGGAAAAAATCGCAGCATGCTCATTCTTTTGTGCGGAATCGCAAAGAATTGCCGCGATTCCGCACCCATAGGAATGCATGAGAATCGCTTACTTCCCGCATGTGGCTATGCCCACCATGCGGGAAGTTAAGTGTCTCATGTGCGGTTGGTACCCACGGTGTGGAGGAGAGGAGACTGTCCTCCAGGCTCTGGGTACCATACCCCTGTAAAAAAAAAAAAAAAAAAAAAAAAAAAAAATCGGGGTATATTTACCTTCCGACATCCCGCGCTGCATTCCCGGCCTAAGCGTTCCCAGTAATGCCTTGCGGCAAGGTCCTGTGATGACGTTGGTCTCGCGTGACTCTAGCGGTCTCGCGAGATCGCTATAGTAACGCAAGACCAACGTCATCACAGGTCTCGCAAATCATCGCTGGGAACGCTGTAGCCCGGGATGGCAGCGCGGGACATCGGAAGGTAAATATACCCCGATTTTTGTATTTTTTTTATCATTTTTAACATTTTATCTTTTACTATTGAGGCCGCATAGGCGGCCTCAATAGTAAAAAGCTGGTTTGTCAAACACTATGCTTGATGAGTGTGACCAACCTGTCAATCACTTTCCAAGCGATGCTTCAAATCGCTTGGAAAGTGCTTGAGAAAATCGCGGCAAAATTGCGAAAAGAATTGCGGCAAAATCGCGGTGAAATCGTGCGGGAAAAAAATTTCTGGGAAGGAGTCCAGTTTTTAGTGTGCGTTTTAACACGCAACGTGGGCACATAGCCTGCTGGAGCAGCTCACCTCAATACTGGATGGTTGTCAACCACCCCTGTATCACCCTGTGTATCGCTGAATGTGCTCTCACTTGAATGAGAGTTGATCAATATCTGATTTTTGACATTCATGGTGACTCAGAGCAGCACTCAGGGACTGAATTATATCATTACCATAACATTTGCATTACAGCCATAACATAGCCAATTACATCTGAAAATTAGTGCATGTGTAGTTCTCGGACTTGTCTATACAGAAGACATATTAGTAACGATTTTAATAGTTTTCCGTGGTTTAAGGTTGCGTTCCCGAAAGTAGTTTTTGTTGAGTTTTTTTTAAGTGCATGAAGGATATGTAAACAGATTCTATGAGGGATCAGATTTAAAAGAAAATGTTGTATGGGCAGATCTGAAATAGTTGCATACGTGCAATGAGGCTATGGGCCAGTCTAAAGAAATGCATTTTTAGGCCACGCTTAAAGATGTGGGTATTGGAATTTAAAAAATTGTCCAGGGTAGTGCATTCCAGAGAATTGGTGCAGCACGAAACAAGTCTTTTAGATGGAAGTAGGAAGTTCGGATTATTGAGGATGTTAGACTTAGGTCATAAGTGGAACGGAGGGCACGGTGATAGACAGAGACGAGGGAGAAAATGTATGGCGGTGCAGAACTGTGAAGAGCTTTGTGGGTGAGAGAGATAAATTTATATTGTAATCTGTATTGGATGGACAACCAGTGCAATGGCTGGCACAGGGTAAACGCCTCTGTGTAGTGGTTGGATAGGAATATGATCCTGGCTGCTGCATTCAGGGTGGATTGGAGAGGGGAGAGTTTAGTAGCAAGTAGACTAATTAGTAGAGAGTTGTAATCTTCCAGACGACAATGAATAAGAGCTACAGTAAAAGTTTTTGCAGAGTCAAAGGTAAGAAAAGATCGAATTCTAGAGGTGTTTTTGAGGTGTAGGTGACATGAGCTAGCGAGTGATCAGATGTAGGGAGAGAAGGAAAGATCTGAATCAAATGTCACCCCAAGACAACGAGCGTGCTGCTTAGGAGTTATGGTAGAACCACACGTGGAAATGGCAATATTGGGTTTAGGTAGGTTAGTGGAGGGAGGAAACACAAGGAGTTCAGTGTTTAGAAATATGGAGCCATAAAGCAAAGGTCTGAATGTCGTCCCTTGTTACACCCAGTTGCCATTAAATAACCCAATAGGAGGTTTCAGAGGCCTCCCCAGTCTAAATGCTTAGGTGCTATTGTCACTGGTTAATGTGGGATTTAAGGGAGGAAACTATAGTGATCAGAGAGATCCAATAGCAGCAGATACCAGCAGATGTCTGTTGTGTAAAATAGCCAGCGCACGTCGGGTAAGAATCGGGCTCAGTACATGTGCTATCTCCATGCATATCTTCCTAACTTCTGCCGTACATAGATATATGACAGATGTCAGGAGAAAAGGGCATATGGCAGGAGAGAATTGGGACCATTTGGAACTAAGGCCTTCTGTACAGGGGTCCTATAGCTGCCGTATGATCTGTCACCATTGGTGGTATGCCACTGCTAGGTGTACAGTATGGCGTACACAATAAGTCATCCATCTCCGAGCGCTATGCTATCACACATCGATTACGGTACAATATTAACCAGAAAAATTACATATGGCAATAAATGAAAGACATCGTGGAAAATCAAACCTTTAGCTTTGCAGCACTGACTCCTTTAGCTTTTGCTACATGTGTGCAATAAAACGTTATCTCACACGAGGATAATTGTGCCCCTGCCTCCACAAGTGCCGCTGATTTTCTGGAACACTGATCTGGCAAATGATAAAAATTTCAGAAGTGCCTTAAAGTATGTAGAATTGTTTGTCAAAAAGCTGGACCCCTTCTTCTGTGCAGCTGCTTGACTTTCACATCCCAACCTTTAATTAAGTCAGATTAAAGCAACAGTCTGTTCTCGGCTCCGTCTTTATGTTTTCTCCTGAGAGACGAGACAACGGGAATAATTCTCAGCTCCAGTGCTAAAGCGGCAAAATCTTGTACAATCCTAGAGTGAACATTAGTTTCCCCCTGTAACTTGTTGTGTCTACATGTAGAGTGAAATACTCATTAGCTCCCTCCTCTTCTGAAAATCAGGATGTTCTTTCCGCTAAAAATGACTTTGCCATGCAATGTTACCTATAGTCGCCATGATCGCTCCTTGTCTGTATGGACATCTTTAACATGGGTAAAATTTTAGCTGAAAACCCTTAATGGAGGCTACAATGGTGGCGGACTTGGCATATTGTGGGCACTTCAAATATTGACCTTGCCACAAATGCACACAAATGGCTTTTTCCTCACACTTGCCAATTTTTATGGCATTTTTTCTGCTTGCCATAAGTTTTTTTTCTATAGGCATGTCCTTTTTTTAGGCCAATCCCTTCCACGCCTCTGTCCTGCCCCCTAAGGATGAGTTATGAACCCGACACTCCTTCTAATGAAGCTCAGCTTTCCATGAAGTTTCAGCACATCCTGGGAGTTTTTCCACCTCTTCCAAGAATCAGTGAGGTCTTCCCTTTTTCCACCAATCTCCCAAAAAATGGGAAGAGTTGGCAAGTATTCTTCACACAGTAGAGCTTTTCCACTATTCACTTTTAGACCATTTTTGCACAGTTTCAGTCCATATACAATTTTCTTATAGTGCTAAGAAGTTGCTGCCATATACACCCAAATAATGTCAATATAATGCACTAATAACATGTATCCAAATAATACCGCCATTTGGCTCTTATACTATACTGCAATTCCACTCAAATTCCACTCAAAGGGTAAGTGTACACAACTTATTTTTCAGGCGGCTTCCCCCACGGAAACTGACTGAAAATCCTAACAAAAAAAAAACGTTCAAAGGTATGAACATCAGCAATTCTTTGTAATTCTTCTTTGTTGCTCATATGTTGAGACACCCGGCAGGCAGACAGATTTTTTTTTGCAAGTATTTTGCCACCGTTTTTGGTTAAAAAAACACTAGTAATTTCTTCACTGTTCAACGGAGTGAAGAACAAAAACGACAATAAAAAAATGGCCAAAAACTATGGGAAAGCTTTCCAAAAAAACCATTGGTGGCTAAAGCTACTAGAAAAATGTTCAGGAAACGACTGAATAAAACACCAAAGGCACTACAGAAAAAAAAACTCCAGAGTTTCTCGAAACGTCTTCTGCTTGAAAAACACATCGGGTTCAAATGAGTTTAAAAGACGCTGTGTGCACATTTTCCAAGATTATAATATCATATGAGTTAAAATAATACTGGGTGGGTTTACTCTGCCCCACAGTTTCCTCAGCTGTCTTCCTATGAGTGACATTTTCTACGGTCTCCCTCCTGGCTTTGTACACACCGGGACTGCCCTGTAGGGCCGGGGTCACATTTGCAAGAAACTCGCACGAGTCTCGCATCTCAATACCCGGCACTGCCGCCGGCACTCAGACTAGAGCGCTCAGCTGCATAGAAATACATGCACACTCCGGTCCCGAGTGCCGGGTATTGAGATGAGACTCGTGCGAGTTTCTCGCAAGTGTGACCCCGGCCTAGGTCACATATTCTATTCATAAGCAAGAAAGATTTGGATGAACAGTCTTGTAGTTTATGGAGGGACAATTAGAGTGGAAGAAACTCTGCGGCCCAGCATGGACTTATAGGAGGACTGATGAAATGCAATTACTGGAAATTTACCAGTAAATTCCTTTTTATTTTTACAAAGAGCATGCAAATCGATAAGTATTGCTGTAAATAAAAAAAATAAAATAATGATAAGAACAATGTCATTCAATATTAGAGATTGGAAAGTCTGTTCAGCCCCATTCTGATGCTTCACTATAACCTAAACAATAAAGTTACTATGGATAATTTTCTCCCTTTTGATATAAACAAGACATAAAATCCTATCAGAAGTGACCAAATGCTTCCGAGATGTATGAAAATAATGCCAGTGACAGTAATTAATCACCCTTATATATTCTCAGGTCACTTCTAGAATGGATATGTATGGTAGGAGTCACAGATTCACATGAAAGTATAATAAATCATTCAGAGTTTCATCCAGAAAATTTGGGTAATTTCTTTTTTTCACCCTTGTCATCTGTGTACAGTCTGTTTTTTTTTTTTTTTTTTTTTACAGCAGCAGCCATTAATAGTTACCTGGACCATTTACATTTTCCCATGTAAAAAAAAATTGCAATTTATCCATAATATAACTCCACATGGCATCCGATTTTTGGGCGCACCCACAGACTTGAATGGGCGAGTCTTATCCGATTTACAGAACAAACTATTGTATGCTGCGATTTATTTCACAGGCAGATTCGGTCAGTGAAAAAAAATTTCTCATCTGCGCTGTCCCATTGAATAACAGTTGTCTGACTGATATCGTTTTTTTTTCACAGATAGCATTCAGACCAAAAACAAAGTTGTGTGAACAAATCCTAAAAGTCAGTCCTCCCCTGAATGTACCTCTGGTGCTCAACAGCATGGCATGGAAAAAGTCTTGGGAGAGTCGTCAACTCTCCCAGGAAGTCTCAGATACAGATATTAGGACTTCTCGACTAAGGAAGTGGAGGAGACCTCTAGATGGTAGACAACTTGCCCCTTTTATCCTGCCTATCATCCAGTCCTGGCTTTTTCGAAGTTATTTTTGAATGCATTAATGGCACGAGAAACTTTAGTAAATACTGGTGACGGTCACTGGAAAGCTATTCATTTTTTCCCCCTTTATCAATGTTTAGAAATCTAGAATGGAAAGTCCTTTGAGAAGCAACACCTTCTAAGCAGAAATTATGTGAAAAACAAAAAGAAGTGAGCCAAAAGACTAATCCAACGACATAACAGAAGAGCTGTTCAGGCTGAAACTACAATGCTACAGACCTGAGAAAAATGGCTAATGCCAAAAATGCACACTCCAAAAGACTAGTTTCCAATTTCAAAGACAGGAATTTGGCATTGCCCCCTTCACCTTCTCCTGTTTTCAAATCTGGGAGAATAAACAGTCCAAGGAGCCTTGTAAAAAGGTGCGAGACTAGGAACACTTGTTTAGGATAATCTTGCGAGTGCAAACAGGCTGCCAAGTCATTATCCCCCTCTACTCCTCCTTGGTCAGACCTCATCTGGAATACTGTGTCCTTTTCTGGGCACCACATATTAAAAAAGACAAACAGGAGAAAGTTCAGAGAAAAGCGACCAGAATTGAGACCAGTCTTGAAAAAATGTCCTAAGAGGAAGATTTAAAGGATCTGGGAATGTTTAGCTTGCAAAAGAGAAGACTGAGGGGAGACTTAATGACTATCTACAAATATCTGAAGGGCTGTCACATTGTAGACGGATCATCCTTATCCTAGTTGACACATGGAAACAGGAGAAGCAATGGAATGGAAATGAAAGGGAGAAAATACAGATTAGATATAAGAAAAAACTTTTTGACGGTGAGGGTGATCAAAGAGTGGAACAGGCTGTCACGAGAGGTGGTGAGTTCTCCTTCAATGGAAGTCTTCAAACAGAGGCTGGACAGACATCTGTCTGGGATGATTTAGTGAATCCTGCATTGAGCAGGGGGTTGGACACGATGACCCTGGAGGTCCCTTCCAACTCTAACATTCTATGATTCCATGGTTCTAAGAGTACTACACTTGTTCATTGGTCGTGTCTAAAACCGCAGCTCTACTCATGAATTGGGCTGAGCTCCAATACCCGACAAAACCTGTAGATAGATATGGCACTGTTTTTTTTAATTTTGTACAATTGCTTTTAATGAATAAAGAGGACATTTCACTAAATTTTTCATGTTGAGCTAGACGTATTATATAATATTGGCTGCAAAGTGGAATCAAACTTTTTTATTGCTAGTTTGTTTTTATTAATTTCACCTCTCCGTTGCAATCAAAGTATTTGACACCTAATGAGTTACGTTTTGTTAAGTCTAAATGGATGTTATCAAAACTCATGCAGGGAGATGGAGTGCACAGCCCCAGTGAAAACTATCTAATAACACCCACTTGGACACAACAAAAGTGAACTCATTAGGTGCCAAATTATTTGATTGCTAATATCTTCACAATGCAGAGGCGTAATAATAATAAAAAAAAGTTTTAATTTGCTCTGCAGCAACTATTACATTGTATGTCCAGTTCAACATGAAAAATTTGGTGAAAGACCCTATTTAAATGCTGGCTATCTGCAGCCACCACTCGAGGGAGCAGGCTTGCGACAAAAGAGTGCAGTCTTGTGACTGTAGACTGCTGGATCGTGACAGAGTGCGGTATCTTCTGTTATAGTCTAATATTTCACATTCAGTACAGAACGCTTGCTGCCATCTTTCTCCACCACAGTTCCTATATTTTCATCTATAGTTGAGTCACTTGGCCATGTTTCCATGTGGAAGGTATTGTTTTTAGCTGCAATTCTTCCTGGAAGACGACTTCTGACCAGACTTTTCTAAACAGTAGATGTGTTGCTGGTTCCTACTGGCTGCTGCCAGTACTGAACTGATGGCACTGCTGGACATCTTCTGATTTCGAAGGGAAGCAAGCATGATGTGTCCTTCATCTGCTGCTTTAAGATTTCTTGGACGACTACTGCCTCTAAGATCCTCAACGTTGCCCATTTCTTGGAGTCCTTAATGCTGAGAAATACAGGTGGTTAAATAACCATCATGCAATACCACCATGGAGATAGTTGATCACCTCCAAATTTTTTCTGCAGCAGGACAACGACCTCAAACATACAATCAATGTCATTAAGAACTACCTTTAGTGTAAAGAATAACAAGAAATCCTAGAAGTGATGATTTGACCCCACAAAGCCCTGATCTCACATCATCCAGTCTGTCTGGGATTATATGAAGAGGCAGAAGGGTTTTCACAAGAAGATCTGTGGTTTGTTCTCCAAGACGTTTGGAACAACTTCCTGTAGAATTCCTTCTAAAACTGTGTGTAAGTACTTACCTAGAAGAACTGAAGCTATTTTAAGACAAAGGGCGGACACCAAATATTGATGTGACTTAGATTTTCCGTTCAGCTCCTTTGCGTTTTGATAATTGATAAAAATAAACTATTATTGTGTCTACTTTTAAAATCATTCTTACTTTGCAGAAGTTTTCCACCCCACCCCTAAAACTTTTGCACAGATCTGTACATAAATAAATACATGTTTATTTAGTATATGTATGATTATATTTAATGCATTACCAAATGTCCTTTATGGTTTGCTGTTCGAATATTACAGCAGTAAGAATTTACTAATATAGATAATGTGTGTATAACACTACGAGTGACTCCGGCTCAGTTACCAGGTGCAGGGAAAAAACAGCAGGTCGTTTCTAAAAAAAAATCAGAGATACAGGAGAT
This sequence comes from Dendrobates tinctorius, assembly GCF_039654945.1. Taxonomy (NCBI): domain Eukaryota; kingdom Metazoa; phylum Chordata; class Amphibia; order Anura; family Dendrobatidae; genus Dendrobates; species Dendrobates tinctorius. The sequence goes on along the minus strand of NW_027361810.1, from coordinate 40,285,361 downwards.
ATATGTAGGAATTTGGCACAGGAAAATGACTGGAGAAAACTTGGCAATGAGTGGCAGAAAAAAAAGATGCCGCCTACTGCTTTATCCACAATGTTAATCTAAATCAAATGTGACATATTTGTAATGGAAATCAGCCCACCTGGATACACTGATACTGAAGGTATAAATTTTAGAAAAAGATGCTCAAGTTTTAAAGCAATGGTTCATCTCTTACTCCTGTATAGTTAGAGTCAGGAAGAGCAAATCTGTAAAAATTCATAGACGTTCGATTGAATTTGGCCAGAAAATTCGATTTGCATAAAATGTATTTCATGCGAATTAAAGACATAAATGGAGGGATTAAAAAAATGAAAAACATTATACATTCTGTCCACCTGTCCAGGCGCCAGTGCTCTCTGCTCAGTTTTCTATTGGCTCACTCACTACCTCTAGCTCCGGTCTTGTCTTCCGTTTCATCCTTTGGCGCCTCCAGCACTGACTATGTCTGTTGTGACATCATGATGTGTGCTACTCCGTTGCGTGAGGTCTAATCAGTGGCGTAGGTACTAATACATAGAGATGAAGATGGAAGAGAAGACCAGTGCCGGAGGGAGGGACCCAGTGGAGGACCTGGTTGGGAGCTGCAGAGAGCGGACAGGTGAGTAAAGAGGTGAGAAAAATGTTTGTGTTTTTTTTAATCCATGCACTAAAAATAATCAAGGAATATAACAGCTAGCTTGGTATCGTTTTGCTTAATCAGAGCAAATAAAATTGCAAAATATTCTGGGACTCTTAACAAATTTGAATTTTGGGGAAGTTTGAAGCAAATTTATTTTACCTGGAATCAATTCACTCATTTCCCAATTCACATCACCTTTTAGTCATAGGACCGGCAATATGGATTTCAGTTATATAGTCTATTAATTTTTTCATTAGAGATAAGCCAGAAAAGTTCCTTATGGAATAGAGCAAGCATCGGTTGTAGACACTTTCAAGTTGTATTAAAAATATGAAACATAAGTCATTAGACACAGTAGACATACAATTACATACATCTCAGCCATAGGTTAGACGACTGTCCCCACTGTCAGTGAATATAATGCTGAAGTTAGTATAAACCATGTCTTAGGCAGAATTGACATTGTGAATATTTCTGAATCGGTTCTCATCTGACCAGAGCACCTCCTCTTCTTATTTTTCTACAAGCTAGCTGTTTCCCCTATGTGGCATGTGGAAGAAGGTGCTCTGATCAGATGAGAGTAAAGAAAAACTTTTTGGGGCTAAATGGAAAACACTATGTGTGGCGGAAAACTAACACTGCCCATCACCCCAAAAACACCATCCACCCCATCACACATGGTGGTGGCAGCATCATGCTGTCGGGAGGATTTTCTTCTGCAATGACAGGGAAGCTGGTCACAGTTGATAGGAAGATGGCTGGAGCTACAGTAAATGCAGGGCAGTCCTGGAGGAAAACCTGTTAGAGATTGGGGCATAGGTTCACCTTCCAGCAGGACAACAACTGTAAACATACTACCAGAGCTACAATAGTATGGATTAGATAAAAGAATATTCATGTGTGTGAACGGCTCAGTCACAGTCCAAACCGAAATCTTATTGAGAATCTGTGGCAAGTCTTGAAAATTGTTGTTCACAGACGCCTTCATCCAATCTCACCAAACTAGAGCGAGTGTGCAAAGAAGAATGGACAAAAATTATACAACAAAAATGTAAACAATGGTCACTCTTTAAATTTTTAGCTTTTGTAAAAAAATACAACCTATATCTTTATTTTCTGTTCATATCACATTTGTGATTACCGTATATCAGATTTGTATACTGCAAAAAAGGCATGGACCTGTATGACAAAGTCTATTGTTACACGTTTTTAAACAGAACATATATAAACCTATTTCCTTGATTCGATTTTTCAGGCATTATACTTTTCAGTACTGTAAGTAGGAAACTCCTGATATAAACCTGACAGACACACTTTAGCACAATTTTTCTATGAATGTGTCTTTTTACCTTTCCAAATGTATTCTGCTAACAATATGGAGAAAAGTAGTCAAATCAGAGTGTAACATGCAGCAGCATCACATCCTGGAGATTATATGTAGAGTACCTGCGGCTCTGTGTGCCCATTACTATCTTTTTCTCCTCCTGGAAGTATATCCTTTGGAGAATATGTCAAAAACATGTTCTCAATGACAAATTAATGACATGGTATTAAAATCCCTTCCACGATAGCAATAGACCATGTAATGGTTTATAGCTCCCACGAGGTCCCCTAACAATTTCTAGAAGATTGTGGAACAGTACCGAGTTTTTACACCAATGACCTAGGACTATAAATACTTGAAGGCTAACCTCCAAAGCTGCTGTTGCACATTTTAGTCCCTTTCTAGTTTTCGTCTTATATCAGATCCTAAATCCCCTACCGCTGTTCAGGCCCAGATTGGCAACTTACCCAACCGGGCATTTTCCTGCTGGGCCTCCATTTTCATGCAGTTATGGGCCGCTGGGTGGGTGCCCACTCCTCTGGCCACTTGCCAGATAATGCGGCGGCCACCGGCCTCTTTTTTCCTGCCGCCGGCCCTTTAAATTTGCTGGCAAGGCGGCAGGCAGCGGCACCATAGGGGGTTAAGAACGTGCCGCGACGTGACGCTGCACGTCGTCGGACGTTCTTTGAGGGCGGAGAGCCGGAAAGAGCGCGCCTCTGCTATGCTCTTCCGTTACTGGCTGCCTGCGCCAGGCACAGATACTGGCCTATCAACGGCGACGCCGCAGCCGTGTTCAACGACCCAGGCCAGGAAGCAGGAATTTATCCAGGGACCAGAGGAGGCTGGGCAGTGGGAGCTGCTGTGTGTGACTCGACTCCTACCCCCGCGCTCCAGGCTCAGGACAGGTGAAGTTCAGGACAGGTCCAGTAAGTTCATTCAAAGCAGTGTGGGCCTTGGCCAGAGCCAGGGGTGAGTTAAAAGAGGCTGGGGGGGTGCACTGATGTGATGCCTGGATATATATATATATTCAGGGCAGAGCTGGGGGGGCCACCATCTGCCAGTGTGGATGTATATACAGGGACTTGGGGGGCCACCATCTGACTGCACTGATGTGGATGTATATTACAGGGCAGGACTGGGGGGCCGCCATCTGCCTGCGCTGATGTGGATGTATATACAGGGCAGGACTGGTGGGGCCGCCATCTGCCTGCACTGATGTGGATGTATATACAGGGCAGGACTGGGGGGGCCGCCATCTGCCTGCGCTGATGTGGATGTATATACAGGGCAGGACTGGGGGGCCGCCATCTGCCTGTGCTGATGTGGATGTATCTTACAGGGAAGGATTGGGGGGGCCGCCATCTGCCTGCGCTGATGTGGATGTATATACAGGGCAGGACTGTGGGGGCCGCCATCTGCCTGCACTGATGTGGATGTATATACAGGGACTGGGGGGCTGCCATCTGCCTGCGCTGATGTGGATGTATATTATAGGGCAGGACTGGGGGGCCGCCATCTGCTTGCACTGATGTGGATGTATATACAGGGACTGGGGGGCCACCATCTGCCTGCACTGATGTGGATGTATAATACAGGGCAGGACTGGGGGGACGCCATCTGCCAGCACTGATGTGGATGTATATACAGGGCAGGACTGGGGGGGCCACCATCTGCCTGCGCTGATGTGGATGTATATACAGGGACTGGGGGGCCGGCATCTGCCTGCGCTGATGTGGATGTATATACAGGGCACGACTGCGGGGGACGCCATCTGCCAGCACTGATGTGGATGTATATACAGGGCAGGACTGGGGGGGGGGCACCATCTGCCTGCGCTGATGTGGATGTATATACAGGGCAGGCAGGACTGGGGGCCGACATCTGCCTGCGCTGATGTGGATGTATATACAGGGCAGGACTGGGGGGCCGCCATCTTCCTGCACTGATGTGGATGTATATTACAGGGCAGGACTGTGGGGCCGCCATCTGCCTGCACTGATGTGGATGTATATACAGGAACTGGGAGGCGCCATCTGCCTGCACTGATGTGGATGTATATACAGGGCAGGACTGGGGGGGCCGCCATCTGCCTGCGCTGATGTGGATGTATATACAGGGCAGGACTGGGGGGGCCGCCATCTGCCTGCACTGATGTGGATGTATATACAGGGCAGGACTTGGAGGCCGCCATCTGCCTGCGCTGATGTGGATGTATTTACAGGGCAGGACTGGGGGGCTGCCATCTGCCTGCACTGATGTTGATGTATATACAGGGACTGGGGGGCCGCCATCTGCCTGTGCTGATGTGGATGCATATGCAGGGCAGGACTGGGGGAGCCACCATCTGCCTGCGCTGATGTGGATGTATATACAGGGCAGGACTAGGGGGGCCGCCATCTGCCTGTGCTGATGTGGATGTATATTACAGGGCAGGACTGGGGGGCCGCCATCTGCCTGCGCTGATGTGGATGTATATACAGGGACTGGGGGGGTCGCCATCTGCCTGCGCTGAGGTGGATGTATATACAGGGCAGGACTGGGGGGTCGCCATCTGCCTGCACTGATGTGGATGCATATACAGGGACTGGGGGACCGCCATCTGCCTGCGCTGATGTGGATGAATATTACAGGGCAGGACTGGGGGGCTGCCAACTGCCTGTGCTGATGTGGCTGTATATACAGGGACTGGGGGGTCGCCATCTGCCTGCGCTGAGGTGGATGTATATACAGGGCAGGACTGGGGGGTCGCCATCTGCCTGCACTGATGTGGATGTATATACAGGGACTGGGGGAACGCCATCTGCCTGCGCTGATGTGGATGTATATACAGGGCAGGACTGGGGGGGACACCATCTGCCTGCACTGATGATGATGTATATACAAGGGCTGGGGGGGGCGCTGTCTGCCTGGTCTGATGAGATCACTGACATGATATATATACAAGGGCTGGGCGGTCCTGACTGGGATGATGATGTATATACAGGTGCTGTGGGGCTGGTGCTGGCGTGGTGATGTATATACAGGTGCTGCGGGGCTGGTGTGGTGATGTATATACAGGTGCTTCTGGGCTTTCGATACTTGCGGCACTTGTGATTCCTATCTCTTCCATCTCCTCCGCTGCAGCGTATTCTGACTGTGCTGTTTCATCTTCCTGAACAGTCACAGTGCAGAGAGCCAGAAGACACCGATGTTGAGGGGTCCGGAGCAGAGCAGCGGCCAGCGAGGAGAGTTCAGGATTTCAGTTTTTGTTTTTTTTATGTTTTGAGCTATATATGAGGCCGATCATACACTGGAGCATCATATGGGGCCCATCATACACTGGAGCATTATATGGAGACTCATATGGGGCCCATTATATATGGAGCATTATATGGGGCCCATTCTGTTTGGAGCAATATAAGGGGCCCATTATATTCTGTATGGAGCATTATATGGGGCCTATTCTGTATGGAGAAAAGTATGGGGCTCATTATACTGTATGGAGTATTAAGTGGGGCACATTATACTGTTTGGAGCATTATATGGGGCTCATTATTCTGTATGGAGCATTATATGGGGCTCACTACAGTGTATGGAGCAATATATGGGGCTCATTATTCTGCATGGAGCATTACATGGGGCTCATTATTCTGTATGGAGCATTATATGGGGCTCATTTTTCTGAATGGAACAATATATGAGGCTCTTTATTCTGTATGGAGCAGTATACGTGGCTCATTATTCTGTATGGAGCACTATGCGGTACCCATAATACTGTATGGAGCATTATATGGGGCTCCCTTTTCTGAATAGAGCAATATATGGGGCTCAATATTCTTAATGGAGCAATATATGGGGCTCACTATTCTGAATGGAGCAATATATGGGGCTCATTATTCTGTATGGAGCAATATATGGGGCTCATTATTCTGTATGGAGCAATATGGGGCTCATTATTCTGTATGGAGCACAATGCGGTACCCATAATACTGTATGGAGCATTATATGGGGCTCCCTTTTCTGAATGAGGCAATATATGGGGCTCATTATTATGAATGGAGCAATATATGGGGCTTATTATTCCGAATGGAGCAATATATGGGGCTCATTATTCTGTATGGAGCATTATATGGGGCTCATTTTTCTGAATGGAGCATTATATGGGGCTCATTCTGTATGGAGCAATATATGGGGCTCATTATTCTGAATGGAGCAATATATGGGGCTTATTATTCCGAATGGAGCAATATATGGGGCTCATTATTCTGTATGGAGCAATATATGGGGCTTATTATTCTGTATGGAGCATTATATGGGGCTCATGTTTCTGAATGGAGAACTATATGGGTCTCATTACAGTGTATGGAGCAATATATGGGGGCTCATTATTCTGAATGGAGCAATATATGGGGCTTATTATTCTGTATGGAGCATTATATGTGGCCCATTATTCTGTATGGAGCACTATATGGTACCCATAATGCTGTATGAAGCAATGTATGGGGCTCAGTATACTATATGGAGCACTATGCGGTACCCATAATACTGTTTGAATCATTATATGGGGCTCCCTTTTCTGAATGGAGCATTATATGGGGCTCATTATTCTGTATGGAGCATTATATGGGGCTCATTACAGCGTATGGAGCAATACATGGGGCTCATTATTCTGAATGGAGCAATATATGGGGCTCATTATTCTGTATGGAGCATTATATGGGGCTCATTCTGTATGGAGCATTATATGGGGCTCATTCTGTATGGAGCATTATGCGGGGCTCACTATTCTGTATGGAGCATTATATGGGGCTCATTATTCTGTATGGAGCATTATATGGGGCTCATTACAGTGTATGGAGCAGTATATGGGGGCTCATTATTCTGAATGGAGCATTATATGGGGCTCATTTTTCTGAATGGAGCATTATATGGGGTTCATTCTGTATGGAGCATTATATGGGGCTCATTATTCTGTATGGAGCATTACATGGGGCTCATTACTCTGTATGGAGCATTATATGGGGCTCATTTTTCTGAATGGAGCAATATATGGGGCTCATTATTCTGTATGGAGCATTATACGGGGCTCATTATTCTGTATGGAGCAATATATGGGGCTCATTATTCTGTATGGAGCATTATATGGGGCTCATTGCAGTTTATGGAGCAATATATGGGGCTCATTATTCTGAATGGAGCACTATATGGGGCTCATTATTCTGTGTGGAGAATTATGTGGTGCCCATAATACTGTATGAAGAAATATATGGTGCTCATTATTCTGTATGGAGCATTATGTGGTGCCCATAATACTGTATGGAGGACTATGTGGTGCCCATAATACTGTATGGAGGACTATGTGGTGCCCATAATACTGTATGGAGCAATATATGGAGCTCATTATACTGTATGGAGCAATATATGGAGCTCATTATACTGTATGGAGTAATATATTGGGCTCATTATTCTGTATGGAGCAATATATGGAGCTCACTATACTGTATGGAGCAATATATGAGGCTCATTATACTGTATGGAGCAATATATGGGGCATGTTAATCTGTATGGAGCTCTATGTGGTGCCCATAATAGTGCATGGAGGACAATACTGTCTGGTTTCTGACCTATTGTAGAATGTACAATAGATATTAGTCATGTAATGTAAGAAGTGAAATCTTTGGCATTGTCTACCTATATTTCTTTGCTGTATCTGTGCATTATAAATTGTCGTACATGTTAAAGAGGCCCACTGAGACTTTCACCCGTGGCCCACAAAAACCTGGAGCAGGCCCTGTATGAACTGCACAGTATCACTTCTCCTGTCGACATTGGACTTTGCAAGGGTCAATATCGGTTTAGTATTTTTAATATTACTATGGCCGAATAAAAATAAAATATTGGAAAAGTTGTTTAAATGGATTATCCCAAGTAATCCCCTCTCCTCTGGACAGGGGATAACTTTCCAATTCCAGGAGATCCGACTGCTGGGACCTTCATGATCCTGAAAATCGGAACTCTGTAGAGCACCATGTAAATGCATCTGTGGTCGATCACACGCACTGTGGCATCATTCATATGTGGGTCTTCAATAGTGTTGAGCATTCCGATACCGCAAGTATCGGGTATCGGCCGATACTTGCTGTATCGGAATTCCGATACCGACTTCTGATATTTTTTCAAAATCGGAAGTCGGCATCGGAATCGGAAGTTCAAAGTTGATTGACAGCCTGACGTCATCATGATGCGCGGTGTGTGCGCATCATGATGCGCCGTCATTTCGGGCCTTCCGGGGGTCTCTGCCGGCCTGCCGGGGGGCTGTGCCGGCCTGCCGGGGGGCTGTGTGGACTGCCCGGGGTCTGTACCGGCCTGCCGGGGGGCTGTCCCGGCCTGCCGGTGGTCTGTGCACCCTGTGGGGGTCTGTACCGGCCTGCCGGGGGGCTGTGCCGGCCTGCCGGTGGTCTGTGCACCCTGTGGGGGTCTGTACCGGCCTGCCGGGGGGCTGTGCCGGCCTGCCGGTGGTCTGTGCACCCTGTGGGGGTCTGTACCGGCCTGCCGGGGGGCTGTGCCGGCCTGCCGGGGGGCTGTGCTGATGTCCGGGGGTCTGTGCAAGCATCGTCCGATGGGACTACAAGTCCCATCTGGCGATGCCTGCTACCATGACAGTGATTGACACATTAGCCAATGATGGGACAGTAGTAGTCCCATCATCCGGCTAATGTGTTAAATGTAAAAAAAAAAAAAAAAAAAATACTACATACATACTACATGCATGCTACATACATACTACATGCTACATACATACTACATACATACTACATACATACTACATACATACCACATATATACTACATACATACTACATACATACCACATATATACTACATGCATACTACATACATAACACATATATACTACATACATACTACATACATACTACATATATACTACATGCATGCTACATACATACTACATGCTACATACATACTACATACATACTACATGCATGCTACATACATACTACATGCTACATACATACTACATATATACTACATGCATGCTACATACATACTACATGCTACATACATACTACATATATACTACATACATACTACATACATACTACATGCATGCTACATACATACTACATGCATGCTACATACATACTACATGCTACATACATACTACATATATACTACATGCATGCTACATACATACTACATGCTACATACATACTACATATATACTACATACATACTACATACATACTACATGCATGCTACATACATACTACATGCTACATACATACTACATATATACTACATACATACTACATACATACTACATGCTACATACATACCACATATATACTACATACATACCACATACAATACATTCATACAATACATACATAGACATACAGTACATATAACATAGAGTAACATACTTACCAATACTTGTCACATTGTTCCCCGAAGCCATTGTCTTTTACGGAATAAATATTAACATAACAAACCACAAAAATACTCACCCACGATCCGAAGCAGTCCACGAGTGTGTCCCACGACGATCTTGGGTAGAGAACTGCAGCATCAGCTGTTGCTGCCGTTCTCTACGGGCTGCAGGAATCCAATGACGGAAGGTAGGTATCCTTCCGCACTGTATTCCTCCGCCACTTAAAAAAAAAAAAAGTCCCTAGTCTCACTTTATGCCATTGCCACACAGCAATGGCATAAAGTGAGACTAGGGACTTTTTTTTTTTTTAAGTGGCGGAGGAATACAGTGCGGAAGGATACCTACCTTCCGTCATTGGATTCCTGCAGCCCGTAGAGAACGGCAGCAACAGCTGATGCTGCAGTTCTCTACCCAAGATCGTCGTGGGACACACTCGTGGACTGCTTCGGATCGTGGGTGAGTATTTTTGTGGTTTGTTATGTTAATATTTATTCCGTAAAAGACAATGGCTTCGGGGAACAATGTGACAAGTATTGGTAAGTATGTTACTCTATGTTATATGTACTGTATGTCTATGTATGTATTGTATGAATGTATTGTATGTAGTATGTATGTAGTATATATGTGGTATGTATGTAGCATGTAGTATGTATGTAGTATGTATGTAGCATGCATGTAGTATATATGTAGTATGTATGTAGCATGTAGTATGTATGTAGCATGCATGTAGTATGTATGTAGTATATATGTAGTATGTATGTAGCATGTAGTATGTATGTAGCATGCATGTAGTATATATGTAGTATGTATGTAGCATGTAGTATGTATGTAGCATGCATGTAGTATGTATGTAGTATGTATGTAGTATATATGTAGTATGTATGTAGCATGTAGTATGTATGTAGCATGCATGTAGTATATATGTAGTATGTATGTAGCATGTAGTATGTATGTAGCATGCATGTAGTATGTATGTAGTATGTATGTAGTATATATGTAGTATGTATGTAGCATGTAGTATGTATGTAGCATGCATGTAGTATATATGTAGTATGTATGTAGCATGTAGTATGTATGTAGTATGTATGTAGTATGTATGTGGTATGTATGTAGTATATATGTAGTATGTATGTAGCATGTAGTATGTATGTAGCATGCATGTAGTATATATGTAGTATGTATGTAGCATGTAGTATGTATGTAGTATGTATGTAGTATGTATGTGGTATGTATGTAGTATATATGTAGTATGTATGTAGCATGTAGTATGTATGTAGCATGCATGTAGTATATATGTAGTATGTATGTAGCATGTAGTATGTATGTAGCATATATGTAGTATGTATGTAGTATGTATGTAGCATGCATGTAGTATATATGTAGTATGTATGTAGCATATATGTAGTATGTATGTAGCATGTAGTATGCATGTTGCATGCATGTAGTATATATGTAGTATGTATGTTGCATGTAGTATGTATGTAGTATGTATGTTGCATGTAGTATATATGTAGTATGAATGTAGCATGTATGTAGTATGTAGTATGAATGTAGCATGTATGTAGTATGCATGTTGTATGTATGTAGCATGTAATTTTTTTTTTTTTTTTTTTTTACATTCAACACATTAGCCGGATGATGGGACTACTACTGTCCCATCATTGGCTAATGTGTCAATCACTGTCATGGTAGCAGGCATCGCCCGATGGGACTTGTAGTCCCATCGGACGATGCCTGCACAGACCCCCGAAGCCTGCACAGCCCCCCGGCAGGCCGGCACAGCCCCCCGGAGCCTGCACAGCCCCCCGGCAGGCCGGCACAGCCCCCCGGCAGGCCGGCACAGCCCACCGGAGCCTGCACAGCCCCCCTGGCAGGCCGGCACAGCCCCCCGGCAGGCCGGCACAGACCACCGGAGCCTGCACAGACCCCCTGGCAGGCCGGCACAGCCCCCCGAAAGGCCCGTACAGACCCCAGAGAGGCTGTACAAGGGAAAAACAGGATTTTTCTTATTCCGATACCGGAAGTCCCATAGACTTGAATGGGACTTCCGGTATCGGAATCGGCGATACCGATACTTTTTTTTAAGATCGGCCGATCCATTCCGATCCGATACTTTGAAGTATCGGACGGTATCGCTCAACTCTAGTCTTCAAATATCTCCTTTTAGGAGAGTGATGAGGGGATGACAAAGTAAAGCAAAAATTCACTGATTGGGGTGAGGAGTGTTATAGTTTGTGGGCTGGTAGAGTCTGCGTGGCAGGGCTGCTTTTTTGTCCCAGTCCGGCCCTGCCGCTGTTAACTCATATGGGAAATGGAGTCTAAAATTCGACAGGCTAACATAAATTGTGTTTCTATATAAGACAAGATAACAATATATCTTTTGGGTTAAAGTCTTTGATAGGAGGTATCAATAATTGGGAAATTAACAAGTTATAGATTATGCATAGTGTATTTAATATGTACGTCTAACACCATTATCATAGGACAAATATATTCCATGCTGTACACTAATGTTAATGACAAGCACTTTACAGTCTTTGGCTTCCCAACAAACTTAAAGAGGTTGTCCACTACTTTTACACTGATGGCCTATCCTTAGGATAGGGCATCAATATCTGATCGGCCGGGATCCGACACCCCCGCTAATCAGCTGTTATTGGGGTCGGCAGTGGCCACCACCAGCTGGTAGTACTCATGTGCCGAGCTGCTCCGTCTACTTGTAGTGACCGTCGCCGGGTACTGCACATCCACCTACTATTCACATCAATAAGAAGCGTATGTGCAGTATCCTGCGGTGGCCACTACAAGTAGATGGAGCAGCTCGGCACATGAGTACTTCTGACCTGCAGCCACCACGGCCAACACTGATCGGCAGGGGCACCGGTTGTCGGACCCTAAACGATCAGACATTGATGAGAATAGAACATCAATGTAAAAGTAGTGGACAACCTCTTTAAGAAATATTACCCAACATCATGTAGCCAAAAAAATCAAGAACAAAAAGGATAAGTTATAGCAAGAATAAACCAGGATGGTAAGCCATAAGGGCCAATGCTAAATGGTCACTGTACTATCAGACACCTTGATCTCATTTGGTGCAAAGAATACTGAGACATGATAAGAAAGGATGATCCAGCACCTTCAGTGCTGGCAGAATGCTGATGAAGAGGAATGATCCCATTAAAAAGAGCAAATAGCAAGTTAAAGAGGGTATAATTCAAGGAACAAGACAGAAGAAAGTTAAAGAAATAAGACATAGGTACATAGTTATATAGGTTGAAAAAAGGCCACGGTCCATCATACCATTACTACCTGTTATGGTCGGACATTCCATAGTCTGACTGCTCTAACTGTAAAGAACCCTTTCCAATTTAGCTGCTGGAATCGCCTTTCTTTCACCCATAATGAGTGGTTCTCAGTACGGTCTTTGGAAGGAAGAAGTCATGTGCCAGTGTAATGTACTGACCACACATATATTTATACATGTAAATGAGATCTCCTCTGAGGCGTCTTTTTTCTAAACTAAACAAGTCCAACTTTTCCAACCTCTCGTCATATGAGAGATCTTCCATCCCTAGTAATAATATAGTTGCCTGTCTTTGAACTGACTCTAACTTCTGAATATCCTTTTTAAAATGTGAAGCCCAAAACTAGATCCCGTATTTTAGATGTGGCCTCACCAGTCATACAGTGCCTTGCGAAAGTATTCGGCCCCCTGGAACTTTTCAACCTTTTCCCACATATCATGCTTCAAACATAAAGATACCAAATTTAAATTTTTGGTGGAGAATCAACAAGTGGGACACAATTGTGAAGTTGAACAAAATTTATTGGTTATTTTAAATTTTTGAGGAAATACAAAAACTGAAAAGTGGGGCGTGCAATATTATTCGGCCCCTTTAAATTAATACTTTGTTGTGCCACCTTTTGCCACGATTACAGCTGCAAGTCGCTTGTGGTATGTCTCTATCAGTTTTGTACATCGAGACTGAAATTCTTGCCCATTCTTCCTTGGCAAACAGCTCGAGCTCAGTGAGGTCTGATGGAGATCGTTTGTGAACAGCAGTTTTCAGCTCTTTCCACAGATTCTCGAATGGATTCAGGTCTGGACTTTGACTTGGCCATTCTAACATCAGGATACGTTTATTTGTGAACCATTCCATTGTAGATTTTGCTTTATGTTTGGGATCATTGTCTTGTTGGAAGACAAATCTCTGTAACAACTATCAGGTCTTTTGCAGACTCCAACAGATTTTCTTCAAGAATGGTCCTGTATTTGGCTCCATCCATCTTCCCATCAATTTTAACCATCTTCTCTGTCCCTGCTGAAGAAAAGCAGGCCCAAACCATGATGCTGCCACCACCATGTTTGACAGTGGGGATGGTGTGTTTAGGGTGATGAGCAGTGTTGCCTTTACGCCAAACATATCGTTTGGCATTGTGGCCAAAAAGTTCGATTTTGGTTTCATCTGACCAGAGCACATTCTTCCACATGTTTGCTGTGTCTCGCAGGTAGCTGGCTGCAAACTTTAAATTTCACTTTTTATGGATATCTTTGAGAAATGGCTTTCTTCTTGCCACTCTTCCATAAAGGCCAGATTTGTGCAGTGTATGACTGATTGTTGTCCTATGGACAGACTGTCCCACCTCAGCTGTAAATCTCTGCAGTTCATCCAGAGTGATCATGGGCCTCTTGGCTGCATCTCTGATCAATCTTCTCCTTGTTTGAGATGAAAGTTTAGAGGGACGGCGGGGTCTTGGTAGATTTGCAGTGGTATGATACTCCTTCCATTTCAATATGATCGCTTGCACAGTGCTCCTTCGGATGTTTAATGTTTTGGAAATAATTTTGTATCCAAATCCGGCTATAAACTTCTCCACAACAGTATCACGGACCTGCCTGTTGTGTTCCTTGGTCTTCATGATGCTCTCTGTGCTTCAAACAGAACCCTGAGACTATCACAGAGCAGGTGCATTTATACGGAGACTTGATTACACACAGGTGGATTATATTTAACATCATTAGTCATTTAGGACAACATTGGATCATTTAGAGATCTACAATGAACTTCTGGAGTGAGTTTGCTGCATTGAAAGTAAAGGGGCTGAATAATATTGCACGCCCCACTTTTCAGTTTTTGTATTTCCACAAAAATTTTAAATAACCAATAAATTTCGTTCAACTTCACAATTGTGTCCCACTTGTTGATTCTTCACCAAAAAAATTCCATTTGGTATCTTTATGTTTGACGCATGATATGTGGGAAAAGGTTGAAAAGTTCCAGGGGGCCGAATACTTTCGCAAGGCACTGTATATACAGTGGTAATAATACGTTGGGATCGCAGGATTTTATCTCTCTTTTTATGCATCCTAAAATCTTGTTTGCTTTTAAGAATCAACGCCTTTGAAATACAGTTCTGGAGAAGGATGTTATTAATACCATGGATGGTAAGAAGAACAAACAATTTTGGAACAAATCAAGCCAGACATGTCACTTGAAGCAAGGATCACTGAGCTACGACTTTCCTACCTTGGACACATTATACAAAGAGAGAAATCACTGGAGAAGGACATCATGGTCAGAAGAATTGAAGAAACAAAGTGAAGACGAAGACCAGCAACCTGATGGCTTGATACAATCAAGATAACGGCGGAAACACCCTGGTGGACATATCTAAGCTAGCACAAGACGGATCATCCAACAGATCGTTCATCCATGAAGTCGCTAAGCCGAAGGCAAAAAAAGAAACTTCACGGAAAGTCTCTAAACATAGAAGACTAAAATGTGCACCAAAATCTTTTTCAACTTAAAAGTGGCAAGTCCGTGTTTTTCTACTTTTCTACAGGTTTTATGTAAAAGATAGGACATGGAAAGTTCCAGACATATAGGGCATCACTAGCAGCCTGGCACCCAAGGTTTGCTAAAAATATAAATACTAATTATACTGCTGTATAACTTTGGCATCGAGTGGGTTGTCAGCACATGAGTAAGGCAGGTACAGTATATTCTATCCCCCTAACCCGTGCATTGTCAACACTCCCTTGCACTAACCCAGTATGGATGCCCTTATTACTCAACCACATGTATTGCATTTTACCAAAATACTGGCATAATTAAAGTAATGCTAAATTGACATTTCCCTACATTTCTTTTGTCTGTTCTGTTTAGAGCAATAAAGGGAATTCATTTGCAATAATATCCATTTGCCTGTTACGCAAGCATAAGCAGAGGGTTCCACAGATTATTATGGGGTCTGTTTTGTCCAAGTTTTTACAAAGGTAAAAAAAAAAGTTCTGTATGCCGGTCTTTCTTTCCATTCAAAAGCTGACACAAAACAGAACCCAGACAGACCCCATAATAATCAGTGGGGCACTTGTGCTTTTGTTTGCATCATTAACGGAAGGAATTAGGAATGAGAAGACCTGTGGAAGTTCGGTTTCTGGTCCCCTACCATCTTTAGGCCAAAGTTCGGTTCGGGCACCAGAACTTTAGCCGAACTTAAACCTGAACCACAGAATTTTCTTAAGAAAATCACGGTAAAACATGCAAAATGTTCACATTTTTGATAAATACAAGGTAACTTGAATGTTTTTTCCCTAATCACAGTGACCATTATAGTTACAGTTGCAACTGTGAGTTCCTCCTATGCCAATTCTTCTACTGCGCTGGGATTGCAATAAAAGCATAGGAATAGGTAGCTACAGTAAATACAGAAAGCCTCAGACTGCTGCCGTTGGGTCACATAGGACAGGACATTATTGTACTAATTTGTTAAGATGTTGCAGCATTCGATCATACAAAACCATTGGATAATACACCATAATGGCGCTGAACAAGCACTGTGCTCACTAACGTCCATGGGCTTCTCTTATTAAAAGGGGTCATCAGCTTTATTAGAAGGTCCGCTGACTATGTGATAGTCACAGGGTGTTCTGTAATGGCACATAGCATTGACAGTGACATGATACATGGATGAAATGGGGGGCAATATGGATTTTACAGACATATAATGGGAGCGCAAGCAGTGATGGGGTGCAGGAAACTCATGAAATATTATAATACTAAGTGAAATGCTATAACATTAGACATTAAGCTTTTAGATGTTTTTTCTGACCCCCCCCCCCCCGACACGTTAAAAGTAAGTGACGGCATGTCTCACTATGTCCTTCATGAAGAAAATGACAAATGACTCATTACGATTCATGATTCAACAGACCATGGTCCAGTTACACCAGAAATAAATGCAGAAATGTCTTTCACATGGAACCGGAATTTATCATTTTACTAAGCATGGATGGACATAATACTCAGTGACCAGACGTGATGAAAAAAAACATATTAATAAAAATAAAAGGGAATAAAGAGACAGGAACATTGTTTCCAGGCTATTAGCACCGCAGCTTCACAATGCAACTGAGCTGCTAAACTATACTGATGTCTCCACCATTAGCTTTTATTTTGTATTTTGTCAAGGACTCAAATCTCTCCTGGAACTAATTTAACACATTATTGCAGCATGCTAATAAATCCATAGACAGGCTGTAATCCTCAGCACAGCCACAAGGTGGCCAAACGTAGACACATATAGCACAAACGTCTCCTGATAGAGTATTGTATAATCACATACGGCCGGGCCACATTTTAGTACACGGTTTTGTTCCTTTTGAAAGGTAGTAATTTTCCATGTGAAGATCTAGAGAGTGTTATAGGCAAAGTTCTCTAAAACTAATTTACAGATGTCTTTTCAGCAGTCTCATTAATGTGACAAATAGTATTACAATGAAAGGTAACACATCTTTATACAGTAGATAACACAGGATACACCATTCACAGTAGTTGATGTCACAGCTCACCTCTTCCCCCTTCCATCACAATGATCTTTTTCCTGATTAGAGCATGCCCATTAATTACTTTAATACAATTCAGTAGGGTTTGAGTCAGCCTATTGCACAACATGAAGTAGGAGTCTAATATTAAACCTAGTGGCCAGTGAAAATTGCAAGATTTTATTTTTTGAATATGTGATATGGAAAATAGGAAAAATCTCAAATAAAAAAATACATTTAACATTAAAGTATGACTTAAATGGAACTCAGTTTCTGAGTCTCTGAACAAGCAAGGGTGAATCTACCTATTATAGAACACATGTCTTTCTACATCAACTAGGGAATGTGCTCCTCAGACCATTAGGGGGCATCACAACTCAGAACCAAACCGCAATCACAGGACAATAAAACTTTTACACTCCTCATCTATGAACTGTTCCAATATTTACTGCTACAACTGTTTATCCCTCTCCCATAATGATAGTTCTGCATCACGTCATTTGTCTTATCTATTGCATTACTTCTGTGCCCTGTTGTGTATAAATATGTGATTCTTCAGATTTTGTATTAGTCTATGCCTGATGAAGAGGCCTGAGTAGTCTGGAAGGCGGCTATTTGTCACCATCTTTTCAGTTAGCCATTAAAAGGTATCAACCACTGAGGACTCTCAAATTTTATAGTGAATATTTATACTTTTATTTTAATACTGAGAGGTCATCTGAGAAAAATCTGAGAGTTCAAACTGATAAGGAAGTTCATCAACCCTGGATTTATGACTCACTACATGGAAACAGCGCACACCTCCACCAGACTGACTCCAGATCACTAAGCCATCACTCCCACCACCTCTCCATTTGTAACAATAATTTGATCTCCTTGTCTTATCTCTAGGAGGCATCACCTCATCCACCCTATGCCCAAATGTCCTGTTGTAACATCTCTTAAAAGTTGTGCTCAAGTTTCTGTAACTCATTTGTAATCCTGCCTGAAGAAGGAGCCTCGGTGCTCTGAAAGCTGCAAACATTATTCTTCTGGTTGAATTCTTTTTCATTTATGGGCATGAAAATATTTACATTGAGCCTTTGAACAAATGTCATCGACAGCAATCAGAGCCAGAGGACGGCAATCGATTAGGAGCAGAGAGGAGGAACAGACACCATGTCACGTCACCGTCGGACTCGGGGGCTGCTGTTCATGCCTCGGCCACTGGGAGGCGCCGGACTGTCACGTCACCATCGGACTCGGGGGCTGCTGTTCCTGCCTTGGCCACTGGGAGGAGTCGGACTCCTTCGACTGGTGGTGCCGGTAATAGGAGGGCTATGTCCTCATGTGGGTCCGCTCCTTTGATGAATGCCTCTGTCAATGGGCATCACCGTGGTTCTCCCATGGGTGATGGTGACAAAGAAGGGGCTCCTGCGCAGGCATCTGGTGGGCGCAGGCTCCACTCCTCTGTCAGAGGTGAAGGGGTTGGTGCATCGCCATCTGGCCTGGTTCTGGGGGCGGTCCAGATGAGGTCATCAGATGGTGAGATTGTGAGGGATAGCCTTATCCTTCAAATACTTTGGAGCCTGTCCTGCAGGCCGCCAGATATAGAATTGGTTTCCGCAGTGTGCTAGTGTTTAATTTGCTATTCTTGACTCCGACCTTTGCCTGGATTTCTAACCCCTCTTCAACCTGCCGATTTTGTACCTCTGTTGCTCTCCCAGTGACTCTGACCTTGGCCTGGATTTTGACTCTGCTTCAGCCTGCCAATTTTGTACCTCTGCTGCTCTCCCGGTGACTCTGACCTTGTCCTGGGTTTTGACTCTGCTTCAGCCTGCTGATTTTGTACCTCTGCTGCCCGCCTGGTTTTGACTTGGACCCCTGACTACGATTTCAGTCCCGTTTATTAATCCCTTTCTGGTGACCGTCCTGCTCCGGTCCGCTGCTCTTGTAGGCAGCTAACTCTTGGGCTCTGCTGTAATTCCAGATCCCTGTATAGGCGTAATGGGTCTCGGGGTTTCTCGGGGTGCTGTCTTACTTGCAGCTCAGACTCGCACCAGACGGACGTCACACACCACAGGAAGGACGTCCATCGGATGGGACCATCCTAATTTAAATGCAGAAGTAATTAAAATGGTATTTTGGTGGGTAAACAGGGGAAGTCAGGATATGATAGACACGTTTGTGGAACACAGTTCAGGAGCAGATAAAGGTGGTTGCATTTGTTCAGAAACTCGAAAACCGGTGATAGGTTTCTTTTAAACAACAATTTATTTTCGAATTATACATTCTCTTCAAGTAGAGCTGTGCAAAAAGATTCACAGAACCCTGAACCAAAGGCCTCAGCGGTAATCCGTGGCAGGTGGATCAATGCCTTGTGAACCTCTTCCTACATCTTTTGTGTCCCTTTAATGGGCCATGTAACATCATGCATTCTTCACGCCAAAGCAATGGTGTCGGGGGGCCTACAGATCAGAAGAGGAGTCAGGAAAGTAGACAGGTAGTAAGATGTTCGTAGGGCTCGGGTCTAGTGACCACAGACTACTGGCATGGCCGCTGGATCAGGATTCTGCTAATTATTTTGCTCCACTCTACCATTAAGCTATTGTAGTCATTCCTCCTCTGCTCTTATGTATAAGCTGTCATTCCTAGCACCAAAACAGCCACAGCAATATAAACATACTCTTACAAAAACACACAAAAAAAATATTAACAACATGAAATTCCCACTAACACACAATTCTATTTCTGTAAAGTGTATTCTCATGTACATCATCAGCCTCCTGACTGAACAGCATGAAAACACAGCAGGCGTGATGTAAAAACTAAAGAGTATGCTACAAAGTAAAAAGTGAACTAAAACTACAGAATAAGTGTTTGTAAATGAGATCTGCACAAGGGATCTTAGCAACTTAGGGTCCATTTACATAAATCAACCAGCGGCACGAAACGACCACCAATCAGTAAAGTTTACCGATCGGCTGTCACTGTCATTTGTGAGCCTGTTTACACTGGCAGACAAAAGCAAATGATGCACACTGAGCGATCCACACCAACGCCCTCAGTGTGCGTAGGCTTCCATAGTTCCCGGCGAGTCCTGTTTACACGGGACTTATGTTGCACAAAAGATCATTTCACCCAATGAACGAGCATTTTAGTGTTCACCGGGTGTTCGGCAGCCTGTTTACGCGGCAAGATAATTGTGAAACGAGAGTTTTTAACAAGGCTTGTTCGCGATTATCTTGCAACGTAAATGCCCCATCACGCATTACAAATCCCTGCATGCTTAGAACTTTAGAACTAGTTGCAAACTGAGTGAAAAAAAGTTTTCCTATCAGATAATGTTATGGTATACTGCTAGGCTATGCCATTGCAATACAAGTTTAGTCCCAAAGATAGCTAATTATCCTCTATATATTCCCAGGGATAGGAGATATTGTACTAATCAATAAGGGTCTCACCTTCTGAGACATAGAGTAATCCCAAATGTGGAACTCATCTCTGCAGAGTTTCATCTTGAAAGTAGTGGAGTTATGCACGCTCAACCTCTGCTCCATTCATTGCAACTGCTATAGCACATGCAGCTTTCTTTGTGAATATAGGATAACTTAGTATCGTGGGAAAATCCCTTTAAGATCGATGGGTGTCCAACCTCTGCTAGCCCGGAGGCAATTAAAAAGTAAGATAGCAAACACTGTACGACCTCTAGAATCATGTATTTTATTTGACTATGCACCAAGCAGCGCACATGGAAGACAACCAGTAGGCTCAATCCCTAGTGATGAGATGTAACACAGCTGAGATTGTCATGGCCACATACTTTGTGCACTGTGTAAGGCAGCGGCATTTCTGCCAGTAAATTTAGTGAGACAGTAACCCACCAAATTTAGGTAGACGTCCTTTAATGTCCAAATACTGCACACCTGAAATTACTGACCTCCAGATCACAGATGGGAACAGGTAAATAAAGTCTTGTGCCACTGGCACTTGCACTTCCCGTAAGGTTTATCGGTTGCCTATGTCGCTGGCTCTGGTCTGCGTTAGCTTCACACAGCCAGGCATACGTCTACAACACCTTCAGCTCTGCTACAAGGGAAATTCAACGCAAAATTGACACACCCAAACCCTAACTGCAGGTTTAAATGAAAACCGTGGCCATGGGCCACTTGTAGGACCCGGGCTGGAGGGAGAGATCCGTCCCACTACCATCCTACAGATCTCTCTAAAAGTAAAAGCCCAAGTTAGGTTCTCCTAAACTAACTTGGTCAAATGACTTGACCCGGTCCACACTTACTTTAATTTTGAATGATAACCCTAGCCGTAGCTGTGACTACAATGCACTGCAGCTCTTCAGCATGTGTCTAAGCATATTCTATGGGATACCACCCTTGCATATAATTTCCCTCACTGTCTCACAACTGTCATAACTTTTTCAAGCAATATTGACATTTATGGCATGTCTGAACTTTGACCTCACAGGATTATGAACCACACCTAGCTGTGACACCAGTTTGCTGAGTGGTATTTTTGCGACTTGTTTGTTGTGGTCACAGTACCTTCGGCATCGCAAACCCCATTTACTTGTATTGCGCTGTGATGTTGCCACTGCACCAAGTGAACTTTGTTCTCGCCAAAGTCACAGCATAGAAGAATTATTACTTGTCCTGCGGGCACAATAGTTATCTTGCCGCGGGCGATGGCAGCCCGCACAATGCCACTTTTGCAGTCATCTTCGGCCTGGATCCATTTCACATATATCCCACTCGCACATCTGAGACAACATGGCAGATTGTTGCCTAACCCTGCTCCTCAATTTTCTATCTTCCATTAACGCTCCGCATAGTCCTCCAGTAAAGCTGTGCACATGGCGGAGTCAGCAGAAGATTGATTATATTCAATTCATTCGCCACCCGAACCGTGCTGATAAAATCCTGTTGTATCTCCTTTGTCGCGGTTATCTGTCTGGCTGTGTGTGGTGGCTGCCATAGACAGTGACAGTGTAACGGGTCGGCTCACGCGTCGCCATTGTGAATGTTTACATCACTTTTCCTAGAGCTCAGACTTCAGACGCATTTGGATTAACAAGATTAGTAGGAACTGACACTGGCGACTGCTCCATTGTATTAGGTTACAGGCAGCAAAGTGACAATTACAGACCGAGGACGCTCCCGTCACATCGGTGTCCTTGCTGTCAGGAGAAGAATTAAAAGCGAGGTTTGAGGATTCTGTGTCTAATTTATTTGATCAGCTAAGTATTGTGCTCAATAGCTCTATTCAGCAATTCATTTTCCAAAAGGCTTAATAGGAAAACTGTTAACTCTTACACATCAAAATGTCCAAGAACACCAATATCCAAAACAGAATTGGCAATCTTGCAGTCTGTTCACGTAAACATTCCGGTAAAAGAAAAGCCATCCTTCGCGAGAAAACTAAGTGTTTATTATAACTTTATTCCACACGTGCGAAAACCACTGAACAAAAGTCATGAAACACCTAACGCGTTTCGGAAGTCACCTTCTTTATTCACAGCTATGGATAAGTACTTCCGAAATGCGTTAGCTGTTTGATGACCTTTGCTCAGTGGCTTTGGCAGATATGGAATAAAGTTATAATAAACACAGAGCTTTCTCAAGATGGATGGAGTGATGGCTTTTCTCACCGGAATATATTGACACGCTCTGTTCAATCTGCCGATCACCCTGGATGAAGCCATCACAGGTGTGGTGAGATGTTGGTTTTCTTATGTTTGTGTGAATACTTGCAATAAACTATCTTGAGTTTTGGTGATCCTCTGTTATTCCTCCTGGAAATGTTTCAGTAGCTAGACAACTGGCATACACTATTGACATGGGGGTTTAACTAACACCTTGTAGTCCTCCATTTCTTGGAGGAAGGATGAAATGTGGGGATTTATCGTAATGTAGGGGAAAATATGAATAATGAGTAAAACAGAAGAAAGTTAGGAGCGCTGTCGGGTTCACTTTAAACAGTACTCGTGACCCACTAAGTAAAATAAAGCCGTAAGGTTGTCGTCTTGTAGGGTCCTGTATGGAACATATGGCTAGTTATGTAATTATACTTTCCGGTACCCATATCTGTAAATATTGTAGCATAATCGCTAATGCTAAAATTACCAATAATGCCAGAGACATTACTCGTTTCCCTGTGATTACATAGTGAAGTAAAAGTATATACACATTTTTTTTGGCATCACATTTTGAGCCATAAACCCATAACTCTTTAATTTTGTTGTTGAAAGGGCTTATTTTAATATAACAAGTTCTTGTTTTATTTCATAGTATGGGTAATTATAGATGCAGTGTTACCAAATATATTTTGTGGTGTGTTTGCTTAAACAATTTTTATTGGGAAAACTGGAAATTTTTATGTATTTTGATTTTTTAAACACGTACAAATATTTTTTTTATAATACTTATTAGGGGACTAGAATATGTAATTCTGTATCACATTGATAATACACTGTACTACTTAGGTACTACAATGCATTACTTCCTCATGTCAGGGTAAGACTGACAGGGAGCCTATCAGACCCCACCTTTGGGCCAAAGCAACACATTGGCACCCCATGATTGTGCTGCAGGGGTCCTGATGGGCTGACAGAGGGAGCACTCTCCCTCTGTATAAATCCTCATGTGCAGCTGTCACACATCCTAGGGTTTAAACTGCTGGAATGTTTGACAATACCGATCCTAGAAGTTATAGCAGGAATATGGCCGTGTGTCAGGCTCCTGCATCTAATTGCATCGGTGCAGAAGCTGTAGGCTGCAATCAGCATGATTTGTGTATTAGTCAGGGAGACAAAGTGGCTGGTGCTCATATATATATACTGTATATATAAATATATATATATATATATATATATATACATACACAGTATATACATCATAGAGCTGTAAAGGGTCACTGAGACAGCCGAAGAAGATCAGAGAACAAGATTTCCAGTCCCACCTATCGAAGGTAGTAATCCTATAAAGCCATGCCAGACTTTTCGCCAAAAGAAAAATACCTCTGTTTGCTGTTGGTTGTTTTCGGGTTCTTGCCCCTAATTTGCATTGTAGAGGGGCAAGAACCCCAAAACTACTGCCTACAAATGTGAAGTGGTTTTCCTTTTGCCAAAAATTCTGGTTTGGCTGTACAACCTACGTCTTGTGGCAAGACTCTTTAAAAGGAATCTGTCACTAGGACAAACCTCCAAAGCCGTGAATATGGGCCAGACATATATCTCTCTGAGAATCTGCCTCCAGAGATTATCTTAAATGAAAGGGGTCATTACTAGTGATGAGTGAGTATGCTTGTTACTCGAATTTTCCGAGCATGCTTGGGTTTTCTCAAGTATTTTGGATGTGCTCGGAGATTATGTTTGATTTCCCGCAGCTGCATGATTGTGGCTGCTAGACTGCCTGAATAGATGCAGGGATTGCCTGTTTGTTAGGGAATCCTCAGTTGTATTCAGGCTGTCTAGCAGCTGCAAATCATGCAGCTACGGGGACTCAGACATAATTTACGAGCACGCCCAAGATACTCTGAGAAAACCCGAGCATGCTCGGAAAATCGAGTAACGAGCATTCTCGCTCATCACTAGTCATTACCAGTGTGAGACATGTAGATCAGGAGAGCCGACTGACAGTCATTACATGGCTTATGCTGGTAACAACCTCTTTCTTTTAAAATAGGCTCTCAAGAAGATCTATTTCCGGCCCATAGATCTTAACAGCTTATTTACATATTAAGAAAAATGTGGATTTTTCAGGAATAAGACATCAGAATGCATTTATCAAGATGTCATTTCAGCTTCCTATGATGACCTACCTGCCCATATAAATGGCTTAGGAGGGTTGATCCTGCTAACAGATTCCTTTGAAAGGGTCAATACTACCTATAGGATTGCTACCTCCATCAGATGGCTCTGGGGATCCTGTTCTCTATTTTCTTGCATAATTAATTGTAACTAAGAAAGAAGAATAAACCAAGAAAGATATTGAGGAAATCTCACTAGAATTGACTGTCACTGCTGTGGGTCCAACCGCTGTGAAATCTTCTCCCCCAACTACTCAGTGCAAGAACAAAATGGCGACAGATCTGGAGAGAAGCTTTCAGCAAAAATATCGCCAGTTTGAAGATTAAAAAAGAACTCAATGACCCCGTCCCCAAGTGACTGACTCTCCTTTTAGTATTTGGTGCTAATGAGCTACTTAATGCAAGTGTCAATAGAAGAGACACTTAAGAAATTATCCATATTTACTAATCATTTCGAGCCTAAAGTGAATATGGACAGTATATCGATCTGAAATAAGTCATTTTAACAATTCACCATTGCAGCTTTGCTCTCTTCCCAAAGCTTTCTATATCACTAGTCAGCCACGTAGGGCCCTGTCTCCTCTAGGGGTCCACAGCCATCCGCTATGGGGCCACTGAGTAAGAGGGGCCTAGCGCCGCATCGCCCCTCCTACCCCCGCATCCTTCATTCAACTTATCGGCATCATAGATAACGATAAAGTTAAAAAGCAGTGATGGAGGAGACAGCGTCACGTGATGCTCTCCTCCATCACTCCCCCTCTGACTCTGACTCAGCAGTGTGTGCTGGCAGTGGAGCCGAGGAGACACTTTGCAGATGCCAGAGCAGCTGGGGAATGAGGAGGAGAGGTTTGTGTGTGTGAATGCATTATAGTGTGTGAGTGTGTGTATGGATTATGGAGTGTGTGGGGGACTGAACTATACTGTGTGGGGGGCTGCACTATACTGTGTATGTGGCAGTTGCACTATATTGTGTATGTGGGGGGTTGCACTATACTGTGTGTGGGGGACTGCACTATACTGTGTATGTGGGGGCTGCACTAAACTGTGTGTGTGGGGACTGCACTATACTGTGTGTGGGGGGGCTACATTATACTCTGGGGGCTGCATTATACTGTGTGTGGTGCATTATATCATTAGGGGGCTACATTATACTCTGAGAGTGCTGCATTATACTCTTAGGGGCATGCAGTATACTCTGTAGGGGCTGCATTATACTGTGTGTGTGGGGGCAGCATTATACTGTATGTGTGAGGGGGCTGCACTTTACTGTGTGTGTGTTGTGGGGGCTGAATTATACTGTGTGCAGGGCAGCATTATACTCTGTGTCGGGGCTGCATCATACTGTATGTGGGGGATACATAATACTTTGAATGGGCTGCATTATTCTGTGTGGGGGGGCTACATTATACTCTGAGGGGTGCTGCATTATACTCTCTGAGGGGGCTGCTTTATACTCTCTGTGGGAGGCTGCAGTATACTCTGAGGGGGCTGCATTATACTCTATGAAGGACCATGGGGAGTGCATTGTACTATATGTAATATATGGGACCTGCATTATACTGTATCAAGGACTATCTGTACCAATCATTTTTCCTTAGCCAGAGTAAGGGTGGCACATGGTCAGTAAACGTTGCAGATTGGACACTCGTATTTATACTTTGAAGTAAAATATAGTAAAAGCTGTAAGATTTCCGGAATTTAAGAATGAGCTAATCTGCTATAATTTGAATTTGCAGGTTTGTTTGAATTTGTCCAAGATATTCAATTCACATCAAATTTATTCATACAAATCAAACATTTAGAGATCTCTCCAGACAACAGAATACAATAAATGTAGGCTCAAATAAAATCCAAAAAATAATACTCAACCCCAGCTTCTCCATGCAGCTCCCCGCTGGGTTCTCATAGCCGCTGTCTGCTCTTGGGTCTTTTTCAAAGTTCCTGTTTTGCCTTTGGTGCCTCCAGTATGTTATCATGAGGTTTAGAAAGTGCTGCACGAACACCAAATGGGCCGATAAGGAAGAACGGGAATCCTGACGTTTTTGTGATTTGCGGACAAAGAAAATTGCAACAAAAAAATTGGATTTGCAACAAATCTTATTTTTTCTTGCAAAATTCAAGACAAATTTGATTTGTCTCAGACAGATTCACTCATCTCTACAGGAATACAATGCATTTCTCTGATCTTGGCGACATCCCAGTAACTGAATGAGTGTTTGGCATCAGTGAGTCCGAATCAGCATGAAAATAACCAAGCTGCCAGGTGAAGTTCGGCCCCCGGGACTTCTAAAAATCAGAACAATATAATGAAAATAAAGGCTGTTAGCGTGTACTGACGCAGCTATTTATCATATTTAGTCACAAATGTCAGCTGTCGCCAAACTTATTAGCAGTGTCCAGCTTGCAGGCTAGAAAGTTAGACGGCTAAGGAAGCGATGGTGTGCCACGTTATCTTGTCATATATGGTGACAGGAGAACTATAGTGGTAATAATCAGGTGAAGAATCAGTGACTACAGCTCTAATCTGTTCCAGCTCCGGCCAAAAATCTCACTAATTCCACCCTAAAATGCATAAATAACCCCCATAATTTTATAGTTTCCTGTTTTTGAAATATTATAAGTTTTGTGTAACCTACATATTAGAACAGGACACAGGAACATTGGTTCTTAAAGAAGCTCCTGCCTACCAAAGGCATAGCCACCAAAGAGAGAGTTCCACCTGGTTGCCATATTGACCATATTTGCTTTTTCTCCTCTGACGCAGGCCAATCAAAACATGCAGCCTTACTTACCAACGCATGGTCACTATACCAATGCACTAACAGCAGACCCCTATGATAAAGTGTGGGAGC
The DNA here is from genome assembly GCF_039654945.1 of Dendrobates tinctorius. Taxonomy (NCBI): domain Eukaryota; kingdom Metazoa; phylum Chordata; class Amphibia; order Anura; family Dendrobatidae; genus Dendrobates; species Dendrobates tinctorius. The sequence continues at coordinate 40,257,468 of NW_027361810.1, read as the reverse complement.
ACAGGTGCAAAATATTAATGAAACAACCACTCACCTGCCCACCATTCCTGGAGGCTTTAGTGTAGGGTTGTGGGTTGCGAGCTTGGACAAAATATTCACCAATGCATCATGCATATTTTACATCTTTTTTAGTCATTTTGTTGCACATTTTTCCATTTTTATGCAGGATGTAGCCAGGCCCTTTAATGATGGTTGAGTAAATTTGGGTGTCTTTCATTATGGGGAGCCCACCTGATCTAATAGTATGGGCGCCATTAAGATCAAGAGGCTATAAGCCAGACACTGTGCATTACACGCACCTTTGTGACTGGCGCCCTATACAAGCCTCGTCTGTATGCATTTATAATTAGAAGCAACTGCCCCCTCCATGAAGTGGTAGGTTTGTAAGTGGTTATATTTTTCACCTGTGCTGCCGCAGCCTTCATCATGGCGACCTGCTGCATCCTGTTAGTGCATTCGTATTATGGCCTAGTGTTGGGAAACATGGCAGCCATTTTTCTGTGATTTTTGCTTTGATTTTAAATCCTTTTCGGTGAGTTGCTTTTGATTCCAATCAAAACATGGCCGAACCCACAGAGCAAATAGAGTGTGCAACATTTTTGCGACGTAGTATATGTTAATATACTGTATACCTGCATATAGTATCTGTAGGAAAAAAAGTAAATATTATATATAGAGAGAGAGAGAGAAATAAATATTGAACACCACCAATTTTCTAAATAAATTTAAATCTAAAGGTACTAGTGATATGAAATTCTCACCAGATGTTGTTAACAACTAATCCAATCCACGCAAGGCAAAGAAATCAAACCATAGATGACCATATATTTGCTTAGAAAATTAGTGGCTGGATCAATATTTATTTAATCTGCTGTATATAAATTTACATATATTCTATCTATCCATGCCTGTAGATTAATCCCCAGCAAAGAAGCTGGTCTGACAGCCTCTGTAGAATTGTATCCAGGATAATCAATACAACCAATCAATGCAGTTAGCTTGTCTATGATGTGCAACCGCTTTATTAATTTTCTTGAGCTGCTAATAATAATTACATTTCCTCTGCTATGTTTAGACATGCTAGCTTACTGCCATACATATATTACAGGAGATACTGACCAACAATTTCACACCACCGTTATTATAGATGATCAGTGTGTCAGTAGACAGGAACACAATATCCTTAAATACATATTTTTTTAAGACACCTAATACTACATTTATTTCTGTGCATAGTGTATATATATATATACTACACATGGGTCATGCTATTGACTTTGGTCCACCCTATGCTATCACATCAAAATTACTCTCCAGCTGAGCTGATACTTATACAACGTAGCAGCACCTCATGTACTGGTATAATTCCACAGAATTCAGAAAAATACTCCATATTCCACAAAGCGACTAACAGGGCCGGCCCGAACGTATAGGCGAACTAGGCGGCCGCCTACGGCGCCGACCCAAAGGGGGCGCCAGAGAAAAAATAGAAAAAATTATAAAAAATCTTTTCAAAAGGCAAAAAGTTTTAGGGATGGAAAGAAAAGTGTACATATTTAAGGGCAAATATGACGCAAGAGAGGTTGGTTGGGTTGGCAACAATTTCGATAGAATCTGAAGTTGCTAAACAAATTAATCTTGGTGACTTAGTGTCATCCTTTTAAAAAAAAAAAAGGCAAGGAAACAAAAATTTTAATTACCTATGGCCGTTTTTGTTTTGTGTTATTGATTACTTTGTATATATTTGTCCTATACAACCCTGGCGACTAAGATAATGTTTACGATTGCAGTGCGTTGTAGGAAACGTACAGAGGTGTATTCCCCAATTATTGTTTTTGGATCGATATATGTATTGAGATTTGGTATGAAATAAAACAGTTTTTTATGATTCTGTTGGAATGTTTTCGCTACTTGTGTCTAAACGTGGCCGTCCAAAGATTGTGATGGGAGTTACCGCCTGTAGAGGGATTTGCCAGCATGTTGTGATAATTAGAGTTGAAAGAATCCAATGAAATTTTATTTGGGCAGATTCACTCAACTCAGGCGACAAATTCGATTTCCACTGAATAAATTAAATGCCAATTGAGTCAACCCTCTTAAACACCCCTAGACAAGGTCTAAGCTCCAAATTCATTTTCATCCTAAATCCCTATCTATTTAGTGCCATCATCTAAACTATTTTAAAATATACTTGACTTAAAAATTCCCTATCCTTTCCTAACTACACTGTCTTAACTGCATTTCTTTTTCTTTATCTTATACTTCTTTTTGATGACGTTAAGTTTGGGATAACATGTGCATGCCAGTAAACGCAAACAAAGCGTTATCAGGGGGCAGAGGCTGCGTTTACTGCTTCAGCCATTGCCCCTACCATGAAAGGTAGCGTCATCAGTGATGGGATAGCCTCTGCGTGATGTGCACAAAGACAGTGCTCTCTCTCACCAGCTCAGGTCAGCAGTAAGGAGAGCAGGAGAGCACATTGTCAGAGCAACCGGCGTGCAGAGACCAGCACTGCCTCCGCAAGAATGTGATGTCACTGGTCTCTGCACGCTAGGAATTCTGACAATGCGCTCTCTTGCCAGGTCGTTAGGCTAGGTTAGGCTAGGTTCACATTGCGTTAATGCAGTCCGCTCAACGCATAGCACTGGCGGACTGCATTAACGCTACTCCTGATTTGTGATCGCGTTATGCGATCCCGCTAGCGCAGATGCTTCATCGGCGCTAGCGGTGATGGACCCTCGGACACTGCAGACCGCATACGAGGGTCCGTCACAGAATGACGCCACATCACTAACGCATGCCGATTATGGCATGCGTTAGCGATGCGCTCATCTATAGAAATCTATGGGTGTGCTAACACATCCGTTACATAGCGTTAATGCCACTATGTAACAGATGCGTTAAACGTACACCATTAACGCAATATGAACCCAGCCTTACTTCTGATCTCAACCAGCAACACAAAGCATGCTGTCATTGAGCACATTGCACAGTGGCAGAACAGATACTAAACCCAGCCCATGAAACATACATCACTGATGATGCTTTGTTTCAGGGTGGGGGCTGGGGCTGCAGTAGTGACTGAAGCCTTTGTCCCTGATGAAGCTTTGTTTGAGAATCCCAGCATGCACTGGGATTCTCAAATGAAGTGTCCTCATAAAAAAGGAAGTGAAAAAAAAGAAAAGCAGTTAAATAGTGTAGTTAGGGAAGGATAGGACATTTTTAATTTCAGTTTATTAGAAAATAGTTTAGGCTAGGACACTAAACAGAAAGGGATATAAGATGAAAATTAATTTAAAGACAGATACAGAAAGAACAATTTTCAAACAGATTCCAAAGTTGAAGACTTTGGACTTCCCTTTGCCTTATTAAACTCAAAGGCTGTGTCAGGGTTTCGTTTGAATCCTGTTTCCCTGCGCTTCAGATGGAGACCCTAGATAGAATCAGCAAAAGAAGTTCAAATATGGAGTCTAAAAAGCTTAAGACAAATAAAAAAAGAACTGCAAATATAAGATTTTACTAATTGCAAGAGTAATGTATTGAGACATACTCTACATAGTACTGTTTATAGTGCAGGCATTTGTTGCCTTGCATTGGCCACATCATAGAGTAGAAATAAAACTAGAGCAGTAGAAATAAGGTCATTTACATAATATTACTTTTATTATAATAGCTGCATTTATGAATAGTCATGATAGGTCTGTACATTAGTAGTTCTGTCCAGTGAGCGATGCCATCACAACCTGTATGCCTGATGTAACAAGCGAAACATTCTATCTCTATGGCAATCAAACATTCCGCCAGTAACTGACACAGTGACGACGCCAAAACGTCACATCTCAGATTTACATTTTGTAAAGAGAGAACCTGAGCAGCGCCTGCCATTATGACGACCCTAAGGAGATCTACCAGAAAGAATAAAGGAGTCAGATACACAGGTATAAGCCTCACAAGTGCTGGAGTAACAGATATCTTGAGCTAGTTCTAGTCATAGAAAAGTAGATAGAGCTCACTCATAAGGGTAGAGGAACTTCTACATGAAAGTCCATGATAAATGGCAAACCCATATCTGCTCCTATCACTTTCTAATCAGATTAAATTCCTATTCTCCATTTTCTCCACTATTAGCTCCTCCGCCTCGTGAGCCACCAATTTATAAAAGAAAGAGACGAACATTGAAATATTACCTAGAGCAAGCCGCCATACTCCCTAACATCGGAGACCCTGATACGGAGATAGAGGAGACACTCGTCACTCAGTAAGTCACCATTTGTATATTACTATACCAGCTGTGTCAGAGGGTTCATTTACTTTTATCTGCTTGTATTAGAGATGAAGTGATCACGTCTCTTTATAACTGCAAGTACAAATTGTTACAGCTCCTAATGCTCATCACCATTTATTGTCTCATCTAAACAGAGAGGAGCTTGTCGCAATGTTAGGGCTTATGCCCACAAAGAGAAGATTTGAGGAAGAGCCCACTGCATCCGACCAGTGAGTCACTCTCAGTGATGGCACCAGCTCACACTACAATTTGATTCCAAAATCCTATTTCTTGTCCATTATTCCTGTACAACAACAAGATTTATTTCTTTTTCAGGATAGAAAATCAAAAAGAGGAGAATGATTCGGGGAGAGCAGCTGATAACACCAGCGAGCCGCCCCCCGAGAAAAAGCGAAAAGGAGACCAATAGGGAACTCTAGCAGCCAACAGTTTTTAGCATTTTTAAGATTTATCTATAGTTATATATTTATTGTTATACTTGTAAATAGTTTGCTATAGTTAATATTTTGTATGAGCTATTTGTATTAAACTTTTAGAATTTGTAATAAAAAATATAAATAAGTCATCAGAAAAAATCAATCAGAAGAAACCAAGCACTACCACCAGCTGCCATCAAAGTTTACAAGCCACCATGAACAACTATTAACCATCGCCAGCCACGAAGACCTTCACCCAACAACAGTCAACAACAACGACCAGCCAGCTCCAATGTCCACCTGCCCTAACAACTAACACCAACTACTAGAAAACGTCATCTAAGTATTACAAGCCGCCACCAGCTACCACCATCTACCCCCAGCTTCCAGAAACCAGCCATAAAAGATTTAGCCGCCAACAGATTCCATCAACTGCCACCACGCACCACCTGCGACTGCACATTTTTTTATTTATATATTTATTATTTTTAGAATTCTTTGCCTTTATTTATAGTTATATATTTATATTATACATATTAACTATATATCAAAATAACTATTTGTTTTATCCCTTATATTTATGTTTTATTTTTATAATTTTTTTATTTATACATTTTTTTAAACTTCTTTATATCATGCATAATTTTAAATTTATATTTTGTATATCTATTCTTCATATTGTACATATTTTAAACATTTATATTTTTATAATTCTTTACATTTATAGTTATATACTTATATTATATCATGCATATAGTTATTTTGATATATAGCTAATATTTGTTTTGTCCTATTTGTATCTTTTTTTATTATTTATAATTATTTATTTTTTTTACATTTCTTTTTATTTTTTGTATATTGTACATATTGTACTATTTATATTTTTATCACTCTTTAAATTTATTTAGAGTCATATACCGTATTAGATTATACATATATTTATTTTTGTATATAGTTATTTGTTTTGTATTTTATACTTATATATTTTATTTTCACACATATATATGTATATATGTATATTATTTATCTTTATATTGTTATATTTTTGTATATATTGTAAATATTGTAAATAAGATATATATTTTTATACTAAACCACTGGCTTGGACTGTTTTCTTAATTTCTTTATTTAGCTTATTTGTCCCAATAGATATTGATTTTGTTACCTGCAGAAAAACAATACACTTGTATCATTTGCTAATTTGACCGGCATCACTCTACACCGGTAACGTAACGTGCTATGTAGCTCCACATTGTTTGCATCGCTCAGACTTGCTTACTGCGTCTTGCCATAACGTTCACCATACAAATAATACGGCTGTAGACAAATAAATATTTATCACATTTTTGGACTAAACGATTATAGAAAAAAATCCAAGAGAAACCAGAAGAACAATATATACTGTGCACATATAAAAATCTAAGGAGGACATACAATTGGTACAACCTGTGCAGCCGCGCAGGGGCCCAAGAGGTAAGGTTGATTCAGAAAGGATGATGCAAAATTATAGGCTCAGTATTCATAGCCAGGAGAACATAGCACCAATCTATTAACTTGAAAAGACAGTATGAAAGTTTCATCTATTCACTACAAACGTGAAAGTGATTCCTTTGGTGACACAGCAGATGTCATGGCCGTAGTCCAGATGAGTCCAGCCGCGTGCCAGCAATTCCTCAGATATGGACTCCACTGATTCAGTGATGCATTGTCTCGGGTCTGGTCAGATCCTGATGCAGATATAGTGAGCCCGTGATGTAGCCTCACAGAAAGAAGTCTCAGAATGTTAGATCTGATGATCGTGGCGACGAGCACAACATTGGTGGGTGGTAGGGGCTCTTGAGTGAAGGAGGAAACAATTAAAAACTAATTTCATTAAGGCTGTACTAGAACACAGGAAGAAAGCATCTTCATGGGCTCCATTACCTCCATGTAAAAAGAAGAAGCAAACAAAGCAGATGACCAGTTCAGTGAGCTCAGTCCCATCAAGGAGTCCATTTTCATCATCATCAGGGCTGTCAGGAGGGAAGGAGGATTGCTTCAGTCTTTTTTTTTACTTTTAGGGTAGTGTGCCAGCACAGACTAACAATATTAACTTTGGGGAGCATGGTGGCACAGTGGTTCAAATCCAGCCAAGGACAACATAAGCAAGGAGGTTGCATGTTCTTCGTGGGTTTCCTTCGGGTTCTCTAGTTTCCTCCCACACTCCAAAGTCATACAGACAGGGAATCTAGATTGTGAGCTCCAAGGGTGCAGTGACGATAATGTCAGTAAAACATGAAGGTGTCGGTAGCTTCTTGCCTTATTGTGATGAATCAGTGAAGTTCCAAATATACGGGTGCTTCTCACAAAATTAGAATATCATCAAAAAGTTACTTTATTTCAGTTCTTCAATACAAAAAGTGAATCTCATATATTATATAGTCATTACACACAGAGTGATCTATTTCAAGTGTTTATTTCTGTTAATGTTGATGATTATGGCTTACAGCCAATGAAAACCCAAAAGTCATCATCTCAGTAAATTAGTATGATTAACTAAAACAGCTGCACAGGCTTCCTAAGCATTTAAAAAGTCCCTTAGTCTCAGTAGGCTCCACAATCATGGGGAAGACTGCTGACTTGACAGAAGTCCAGAAGGCAGTCATTGACACACTCCACAAGGAAAGTAAATTTTGCTTTTCATTTGGAAATCAAGGTCTCAGAGTCTGGAGGAAGAGTGGAGAGGCCACAATCCAAGCTGCTGGAGGTCTAGTGTGAAGTCTCCACAATCAGTGATGGTTTGGGGAGTCATGTCATCTGCTGGTGTGGGTCCACTGTGTTTTATCAAGACCGAAGTCAGCGCAGCCATCTACCAGGAAATTTTAGAGCACTTCAAGCCTCCCTCTGTCAACAAGCTTTCTGGAGATGGAAGTTTTAATCTCCAGCAGGACTTGGCACCTGTCCAAACTGCCAAAAGTACCAATACCTGGTTTATAAACAACAGCATCACTGTGCTTGATTGGCCAGCAAGCTCGCCTGACCTTAACCCCATAGAGAATATATGGGGTATTGTCAAGAGGAAGATGAGAGACACCAGACCCAACAATGCAGACGAGCTGAAGGCTGCTATCAAAGCAACCTGGGCTTCCATAACACCTCAGCAGTGCTACAGGCTGATCGCCTCCATGCCACACCGCATTGATGCTGTAATTGATGCCAAAGGAGCCCCGACCAAATATTGAGTGCATTTACTGATCATACATTTCAGTAGGCCAACATTTCGGATTTTAAAATCATTTTTCAAGCTGGTGTTATAAAGTATTCTAGTTTAATGAGATAATGACTTTTGGGTTATCACTGGCCGTCGGCCTATATCATCAACATTAGCAGAAATAAACACTTGAAAGAGATCACTCTGTTTGTAATGACTCTATATAATATATGAGTTTCACTTTTTGTATTGAAGGCCTGAAATAAATTAACTTTTTGATGATATTCTAATTTTGTGAGAAGCGCCTGTAAATCATGTAGAGCACATCCATTATGAAATGCTATACTCCACCTTTTTGTTGCCCAATTCTCTACAGTGGCATAGCTCGGAAATTCACACTAGACAATGCTAAAAAATAGTGTAGTCTTTACCTAAAAGAAAGATTATGATAAATAAAATAGTAATCATGAAATCATGAAACTCACAGATTGTTTTTTTTTGCCTTTTGTGCCTAATCCTGTACAGGCGAGGGCCAACCAGAGTGTATTCACAATGGCCAATTCCCCTAATAATTCACATTTTTACTAAAAATGATAAATGTGTTAATAAGTAATCATGAAAACAATGGCTTAATGTTTACGCTAATGCAAAACATTTTTTTTTACAGCAATAAAATACCTAAAAATGTAAAAATGTAAGCCCTGTGCCCTATTAACCTTTCTGTAGCTGTCTCTGCCTTAGGACGTATAAGTAATCAAGAGGGAGTGAACAGCCATGCGCAGCTCTCGCTTCTTCTTAACTACCCGTATGTGCAAAGGCAGGGACAGCGACTCCAGCGCTAATTAGGTGCAGAGCTCACATGACGTAACAACCTCACATGAACCTGGGAACATGAGTGCCGACACTGCTGGGATGGCATCGGCACAGGAGGGGTGAATAAGTGATTTTATTTTAACTGGGTCAAACATGGGGAATGATGTGGTTGTCCTAGTAGTGGACAACTCCTTTAACCTTTATTAAAAATACTTTATTATCTCAAGAGCGGAGGGATATTTATTTCTATAGTACACTGTTGTCACCTAGGTCTGAGTGGACGGTAACTTTACACAATGAGCGTACGATGTTTGCATTCTCTATGAATTTGGGTCTGCTCATGCTAATATAAAACTAGCCAGATTTCTGGACTGAGTATCACTGCGCTTCCTCCATGAAGTAGAACTAAAGTAGCCTCCACTTGGTCACCATGTCATCAGCCTATATTGTTTACAGGAGCAAAGTAAGAAGCCGGGGGCCAGGGAGCGATGTGCTTCCTGAAGAAAGGTGTCACGGACAGGTTTACCATGATAAAAAGAAGCCAGAAGACCGCAGCGTTTGATTTCTCCTACTACTGCACTGACTAGAAGCTCTTCACTGTTGTGAACTCGCTTTCTGGCCTCCCCCTGGTTATTGCTGAAGGTAGTGGAGCTGGTCGGTTTGACAGAGGGGTTGCGGGTTCTCTTTCTGGGCTCCCTCTTGTGGTTGCTGGAGGTAATGGAGCTGATCTGATTGACAGAGGCTTGCCACCTGATGATGAGGATGACAATTGGAGATCTGGGGTTTCAGATTGGGATTTAAGACAGCCGACGCCCTGTATACCTGCTGGTGATTTTGTTTCTTGTGCCTCCTGAGGTCTGATGTATGCAGCTCTCTCCCTGCATGGTCCAGCTAAGGGATTCATTTGCTTTTCTGTTTGCATTTGATCTGGTTCGGTCTATCCCTGCTTTGTGCGGGTCAGCCAGCTTCGGCTGGGGTTGTTCTGAATCACCGCCCATATGTTGCTGCTTGTGCCAGTTTGCTTTGTCCCCTTTTAGATTGGTCTCTATTTTCTCTGCTTTCAGAATCTACCAGAGTGCTGTTATAGTTGGAGGCGAAGTCGTGTGACTTCAGGGTTTTTTGCATCAGACATGTTGGACCTTTTGCAGGGTTTTTTGCATGATTGCAGACAGTGTATATCCTTTTCTGTCCTGTCTAGTCAGTGTGGGCCCCATAATTTGCTCAGTCTATTTTCCTACCTGCATTTGTGTTTTCATCTTGCCTCACCGACAATATATGTTTGGGGGCTATCTATTCCTTTGGGGTCTGCTCTGGGGCAGTTTCGATTTCTCCTTTCTTGCTTTAGGCTTAGTTAGCTCTCCGGCTGTGCCGAGGCGTCTAGGATCATCGTAGGTACGCTCCACGGCTACTGCTATTTGTATGGATAGGATTAGGGGTCTGCAATCTGCTTAGTTACCAACCTCTCTGGTTTTCTGTGGCTTAGCTTGGGCCTGCTCTCCTCTTCGGTGACCCACTCATAACACTTCACCTTCATATTAAACAGTGTAAATTTCTTTTGGCAGTGTCTAATCTGCTCAGTTGAGAGCTCCTGGAGCTCAGGCTTTCAGCTGAGCACTGTTAGCCACTCCCATCTCTTATATAATCTGGGCCCTGGCTAGCACTCATTGTCAGAGCGAGCTTTTGCTGCATGGCTGGAGGTTGTTGTTGGTTATTATAGGAGAAGGTGTTTGGTGGATTTTTCTGTGACTGTTGCTTGGTTTTGAGTATGTGATAATTCCCTTTCTTCTCCTACTTTGGTTTAACCCCATCCTCCACTTCCCGATGCATTCCTCTGTTATATGTGCGAGTATATTTGTATGATTGGTATTTTACCTTATCCCTGTTTGTACTACCTTGTTTGTCTGGTTTGGTGTACTATGGAACACTACTACTCCCATCTTCCCTGTGTGGGGGAAGGTACAGACTGAGGGTGGATTCAGGAGCTTATAGCAAGGTATGTGGCCCTAACATCTTCACCATCAGAAGTAATCCGCTGAACAGGACCAGCTAGGGTGCCCTCTAGTGTTAGGGACTGGGAAGGAGCTCCTGGTCCCAGTACACCTGACAACAGAGTCATGACCAAAGGATAAGCAGGACAACTGCTACATTGTTCTTATTTTATTGGTTTACTGCAAACAGCAGAACGTTTCTACAACTTATGGATAAGCTAAATTTGCATTGGGGATTGAATATCTTTGATACCAACTGTAAGTGAGTTCATTCTTGCTGAATGTGATTCTATCATGTCTCTACCATGTCTCTGCCAACTGCTCTGTACTTCTCCAAACACCAGATTGACACTGATTCTGACCCTGAACCTGACACCCATAACCTATACTGCAGGATTTTTAACTAGCAACCTGTGGCCTTCAGCCACATGGAAAACCCGGTCAGGAATTAAATGGACCGCAACACTACCACTTGCAGTCTGTTTCAAAACACAAACCAAGAGCAGGTTTCCCTAAATCTGCCTTTGGACAAATAGCATGTCTAAGACCTATGCTCACTTTAGTCTGCATTGCAACCACATCTACGCCTGTGACTTCAATGCCCTCTCAAGGCCTCAATACACCTCCGTGTGCATCCTGAGGGGAACACACAGTGACCCCTACATGTAACACCAGTCACTGCCTCACAATGGGCGTATAGCATTGAGATTATTCCCTCACTTTAATGCTTTGTGGCGAACAAGGACTTTTATATCCATTTGGTGTTGGGGTTGAGAATTGTGCATAGATCTCTCCATCTTCCTTGAATGGTGAGTAACCAGCCCCAGCTAATGGGGGGTGTACTCACTACGGTGGGTTTATCCTTAGCCATTCTATATAGCGATGGGTCCTAATATCTCTTTGTTAAATAATGTATCTTAACCTATAATTAGAAAGAGCTATAATGTGCTCTATTTAAATTCATGCAAACTTCAAGTAGTATGGGCTCCATAGCGATTTTGCCCCCAGGAAAGATGGCGCCGGAATGTTGGATTCTTTATTGCCCATGTGTGGGCTGATATCCACCCCGGTATACAGAATGTTCTGCCATGTGCAGTGAGTGATGTGTTTACTTGGTACCAGCAACTAAAATGGCGCCGGACTTGTGAGGTCCTTTCTGCGCATGAGCGGGATGATGCTCACTTCCGGTAATGTGAATGCTCTCTATTCTTTTCCTTTTTCCTTCTGGACATGCGCTTTGTGCTAAGTAGGATGCCAAGATCAGCGCACATGCATGAATAAGAATTGGGTGAGTCATGAAAGTGATCTATTTACAGCTGTGATTAATCTGCTAATTTACAATTGATCTGATACAGTAAAGAACTGTTTATGTGTACACTATGGCACTGCACTTTACAGCACTTCTGTCCTCATGGATAATGTATACACTTTATGTCACTTGATTTTGAGCTGTAATTCTATACTATATCTAATTATTGTTAAGCACCTTTAATGATCTGTATGCTATAAATACCTTGTCTGTGCACCCATGTATTGTTTCAGAAAGGCTCAGTGTGATCGGCCATTAAATAGAAACACCTTGACTTTTTCACCTTGAATGGTGTGCTGCCTCCATTTTTTTGAATCTCTACAAAAGGTTTGGTAAATGCCTGGGGAGCCCTGCACCTTTTACTGTGATATTTTTGTGCTGCTCTTACTCTTTTTGGCAGGGTGGCAGGTTGGCTCAGTGGTTGGCACGGCAGCCTTGCAGCGCTGGGGTCCTGAGTTCAAATCCCACCAAGGACATCTGCAAGGAGTTTGTATATTCTCCCCGTGTTTGCGTGGGTTTCCTTTGGGTTCTGCAGTTTCCTTCCACATTACAAAGACATAGTGATAGGGAATTTAGATTGTGAGCCCCATCAGGGACAATGCTAATAATGTCTGTAAAGTGCTGTGGAATTAATGGCGTTATGTAAATGAGTAAAATAAACAAATAATATACGGTATATTTACTATATATACACACACATCAAAGATCTGTAAAGGGTTAACGAGACAGCCGAAGAAGGTCAGCGAACAAGATCTTTTGTCCCACCTATTGAAGGTAGTAATCCTATAAAGCCAAGCCAGAATTTTCATTAAAAAAAAAATACCTCTGTTTGCTGTCAGCTATTTCGGGGTTCTTGCCCATAATTTGCATTGTAGAGGGCAAGAACGCCAAAACTGCTGCCTACAAATGTGAAGTGGTTTTCCTTTTGCCAAAAATTCACCCTACGTCTTGAGGCAAGACTCTTTAAAGGAATCTGTCACTAGGGCAAACCTCCTAAACCGTGTATATGGGTATGTAAGCCATAGAAAGTTGAACAAAATGATCACTTAATATCTGAGATCTGATGTTTTATTCCAGAGAAATAGATGTTTTTCTTAATATGTAAATGAGCTGTTAAGATCTATAGGTCAGACATGGATCTCTCTGAAAATCTGCCTCCAGAGATTATCTTAAATGAAAGGGGTGACACATGTAGATCAGGGGAGCAGACTGACAGTCATTACATCGCTCATGCTGGTAACGACCCCTTTCTTTTAAAATAGGCTTTCAGGAAGTTCTGTGTCCGGCCCCTAGATCTTAACAGCTCATTTACAGATTAAGAAAAATATGAATTTTTCAGGAATAAAACATCGGATCGCAGATGTCACGGTGTCATTTTATTCATCTTCCTATGACCTGCGTGCCCATATAGATGGCTTAGGAGGGTTGATCCTACCCTACAAATTCCCATTAAAGGGTCAATACTACCTATAGGATTACTACCTCCATCAGATGGCTCTGGGGATCCTGTTCTCTATTTTCTTGCCTAATTAATTGAAAGAAGAAGAATAAACCAAGAAAGACATTGAAGAAATATCACTAGAATTGACTATCACTGCTGTGGGTCCAACCGCTGTGAAATCCTCTCCCCCAACAACTCAGTGCAAGAACAAAATGGCGACAGATCTGGAGAGAAGCTTTCAGCAAAAATATCGCCAGTTTGATGATTAAAAAAGAACTCAACTGCCCCCATTCCCCAAGTGACTGACTCTCCTTTTAGTATTTGGTGCTAATGAGCTACTTAATGCAAGTGTCAATAGAAGAGACACTTAAAAATGATCCATATTTACTAATCATTTCGATCCTAAAGTGAATATGGACAGTATATCGATCTGAAATAAGTCATTTTAACAATTGACCATTGCAGCTTTGCTTTCTCCTCAATCCTTGCTATATCGCTAATCTATGTAAATAAGGTTTAGATGCAGTTTTAGGGTGTATTTATACAGGCAGATTTTTAAGAATATTTGCTTAGAACATATTCATGGGACGTTTGTAATCAGTGCATTAAAAAAATCCACAAATCCTCCAAAGTGTTGAGCATCTTTTCCTATACAGCTATTCTGTGAGGGCTTTAAACGCCTAATACATGGATAATGGGTGTTAAATTGGTTGTGTCAATAGTTACTCCGCTCCTCTGCCCCCCGACTTCTTGCTTGCCTGGGCTGGCGGTCCACTCTTGAATGATGACAGTTCAGACCGGCAGCATGGTTGAGTTGCTGACTCAATCTGTGCACCCTGCAATGCTGCAAGCAGAAACAGCTTTGCTTTTGCAGCATCAGAGCAGCATATTTCACTAAAGCTAGTCCAGTCCAGCAATCCGACCAGCATCAGAGCAGCATTTACAATCTCTTTTGTTATGAGTTTGTAAGCACTGCACTTCTAGCCTTGGGTACCGGCCACGTCTGATAGACTGCGTTGGTGGCCAACAACCTAGAGAACAAGCAGCAATCTATGTAATCAATAATCCCTCCTTTCATAAAAACATATAGGATTTTTACTAGGTAGTAAATGGGAACGTTGCTGGATTTTACAAATAGTTTGCAATTTACATATTGAAGAGCTTGAGAATAAACTTTTAAGTCCGATTATTAACCGTCATTAATGAACTTGTACATGAGAATAATTGCCAGAGAAGAAGATGAGAAATCGATTTTGCATTATTTGATTTCGGTACAAGTCTTTAGAACTTTTGCAAATACTAAAACTTCTTGATTCATTTTAGACAAATCACACACATGGTTGGAACCATGTTACAGATAACATAAAACAGAATATAAGGACCAATGGCCTCTGACAGGGGCATTTCTCAAAATGTCTTTGAGGTCAATAATGACTTGTAGCCACTATAAAAGTCCAAGCAGGAGATACGGATGCTATTTTGTGAGGAATGGGAATAGAAAAGAAAACTACAGAGCTCAGTCAGCGAGACATAGTACACATTGTGAAGATTGTTGTGTGTGAAGAAATAAATAGATTTCATTATAAATAAATTGAAATAGAAAGAGGTTTTACAGAAAGAGATATGACTCACTGACAACATGGACAGATAGATGTTGTTTTCAGTGCTGCAGATCACAGTCACTCTGTGTTTGTGACTTAATCGGTGTGATCTGTGTCCATGATAAGTGACAATTTTGCACTCAATTCTGTTGCATCTGTGCATTTTCTGCGACCCTGCACAATATTGCAGTCTGTTAATTGTGCGTTAAAGTAGCAATTAACACCACCATTAATTATGGATCAGTCTGTGACAAGGCACAGCACTCTATAACCAGTGCAGGCTCAGTGGTGTCTCATGACTGGCAGAAGAAAGAGTGGCAATGGATGGAGTAATGTAGAAGGAAGCCCGGCCATGTGGTCTGCCAATATAAATGTGGGCGGCTGGAGCACAAGTAGTAGCAGTACTGTGGGCACCGACTAGTAGTAGCAGAGACAAGCTCCAGTTGTCCATTGCCTATGGTAGGCATATTATTAAAATATAATATTTTAAATACATATATTAAGATTTAATATTTAAAAATGTTCATCTTAATACTGAGTTGTTAAGTAAAACTTTAAACTAATTCAACAATTTAGTAATTAAAAATATTTTAGTTAAAAAAAATAATATTAATTCAAAAAGTTTAATATTGTTCATTTTAAAAGGCATAAAATTTCAGTTAGTGCAGTGTGTTATAAAACAAATTCTTGGTTACCACCAGATACCAGTCACTTACCCATAGCTGTATAGGTGGATGTCACGTTGAGATTACTAGGTCTGTGTTTCTATCAAAGAGCTTAAAAAAAGGTTGAATATACTCCTATGAGACCTCAGTGTGCCATCAGGGCCGACGTTAGGGGCAGGCAGACTAGGCAGCCACCTTAGGCCCTGGCTCCTCCAGAGGCCCCAGCCAGCCGCTATGGGGCCCCTGAGTAAGAGGGGCCCAGTGCAGTGCCGCTCCTCCTCCCTCCAGCATTGCCCATACCAGTTTTCAGCATCATAGATACCGATACAGTTAAAAGCAGTGATGGAGAAAAGAGCATCACGTGACGCTCCCTCTCCCATCACTCACCCTCTGCCTCTGACTCAGCAGTGTGTGCCGGCAGTGGAGCTGAGGAGACACTCTGCAGAAGCCAGAGCAGCTGGGGAACGAGAAGGAGTATTGTGTGCGCGTCTGTATGCATTATTGTGTGTGTGAGTGTGTGTATGCATTATAGTGTGAGTGTGTGTATGCATTATACTGTGTGGGTGGACTGCACTATACTGTGTGAGTGGGTGGACTGCACTATACTGTGTATGTGAGGGGACTGCACTATACTGTATATGTGGGGGGACTGCACTATTGTCACGGCACCAGCTCCTGCCTACCTCCCTGCGTGCTCTGTCCGGCACGCTCCTGTCTTCCGGCGTGTCCCCACGCCCGGCCTCCGGCTCCCTCGGCGTCGGGCACCAGCATACAGTGCGGGGCCTCCTGGGTAAGTTGACGCGCTAGCCCCGCCCCCAATATCACGGCGCCCACCGCTACATATGCCCGGCGTCTGCTCAGGTAAGACGCCTGATTATCTCATGCGGTGACGCTGTCTGCTGTGGTGCTCACTGTGTCCTCAGGCCCCTCTCATTCCTCTGTCTGTTCTGTGTTAGTTCTTTCGTGCTTCCTAACCCGCTGTCTGCTTAATCTCGGTCTGCCTCTCCTGTACTCTGCCCTCCCAGTCTCCCTAGTGCTTTTCCTCCTCTGTCCTGCCTCTTGCTCTCCCCTTCACATCTCAGGTTATCTGCCATCCTGCACCTTATTCATTATTTTGCTTCCTTACCTCTACAGCATCCGTTCCTGGGTTCCCCTGGCTCTCCAGTCCTGTACACCACTGGGTCTCTGCCTTGCCCGGTGCCCTGCCTATCGTCCACGTCAGGGCCTTCTTTCTATTGCCTCAGTCATCCCTTTGGTTCCGGCTGTTGCGGCCCTATCCCCTGGAGTTCTGTCACTAACACTCCCTGTATAGGGGGTGGTCCTCACCTGGGCACTCGCCTCCAGGGGCTCTGGAGTCGTGACCCAGAGGGTCCACTTTCAGGTACATCCTTATTTTTCCTCAACACCGTAACAGCATAATCAGGCCATGGACCCCGCTGGAGCCACGGCCGCTCAGAAGGAATTAGTCTTCCTTCGGGAGAATCAGACGCGCATGATGTCCTTCATGAAAACTATGGACTCACATCTGTCCCCCCTCCAGTCCTCTGACCCTGGTAACGGGGCCCAGTTGGCTGGCTTACAACAGGAATTGGCGCAGCAGCGAGACACGCAGTCGCATATTCTCAGCTACATGGCTTCGGTGGAAGGTCGGTTGCTCGCCTTGCACTCGGCCGCATATGTTCCTCCAGCCGCTGGTTCCCATCCTCCTTCGCGGTTGGCCAAACCACCTCGATATAACGGAGACGCCAAGCTATGCCGAGGGTTTTTAAATCAGTGCCGTCTCCATTTTGAATTGCTGCCCCAGCAGTACCCTTCTGACCGAGCCAAAGTGGCCTTCATCATTTCCCATCTTGAGGGGGACGCTTTGGCTTGGGTCAATCCACTCTGGGAACGAGATGACCCAGTAGTTACTCAGCTTTCCTTTTTTTGGATACGTTTCGTCGAATTTTTGACGAACCGGGCCGTTTAGCCTCTACCACTGAGGCTTTATTTAACCTATGTCAAGGTTCTTTAACTGTGGGCCAGTATGCTATCCAGTTTAGGACTCTTTCTTCAGACTTAGGTTGGAATAATGAGGCCTTGGTGGGCGCTTTCTGGCGAGGTCTCTCAGGTCGCATAAAGGATGAGCTCGCTGGCCGTGACACCCCAACAGCTCTCGAGGATTTGATCTCTTTAGCTACGCGAATTGACCTCCGCTTTCAAGAGCGTGCTAGGGAGAGAAGGGCCTCTCGTCCATTCTCTTCTGTCCGCAGGCCACCCAGTCCTCGACCTAGGAGTCTCCCATCACCTCCGACACCCAAACCTGTGCAGGTGGATCGCCTGAAGCTCTCTGATCAGCGTCGTAGGGAGAGGAGCCTCCACGGTCAGTGCTTCTACTGCGGTAGCAGTTCCCACCTCATCCGAACTTGTCCAGAGCATCCGGAAAATTTCTCCGCCTAGGCCAGGTAAGAGAGGCCTCCCTAAGTGTAAATGATACCTCTCTCCCTCTCACTTTGTCTGTCCTCTTGCATGTTGGTGGAAAGCGGGCTTCACTGGTGGCCTATGTGGACTCGGGTGCCGCCGGGAATTTTATCAGGCTAGAGGAGGTTAATAAGCTGTTTGTTCCTGTGAGGGCCTTGCAAAAACCGCCAGTTCTCGCCTCCGTAGATGGTCGACCACTGCTAGAGACTGTTACTCTAGTTACTCATGAAGTGGAGTTGCAGGTAGGGGCGTTGCACAAGGAGAAGATCACGTTTTACGTCTTAGCAGGCATTTCTCACCCTATCCTGCTTGGTCTTCCTTGGCTGCGGCTCCACGAGCACACCTTAGATTGGCATAATGGCAACGTCTTGCGCTGGGGGGAGTCTTGTCGGGCTCGGTGTCTGCTGCCGATGCATCCCGTAGGTGACCCTCGTCCTTTCCTTGTTCCCCTAGATTTGCTATAGGTGTACCATGATTTTTTGGATGTTTTTAACAAGAAAGAGGCTGAGACTCTTCCTCCGCATCGTCCCTACGATTGCCCCATCGAGCTCGTTCCTGGTACCATTCTGCCTAGTGGGAGAATTTATCCCCTCTCTCCAGCAGAGACCCAAGCCATGTCTGAATACATCCAGGACAACTTGGCCAGGGACTTCATTCGGAAGTCTTCATCCCCTGCTGGAGCAGGCTTCTTTTTCGTAAAGAAGAAAGATGGGTCCCTGCACCCGTGCATCGATTATCGTGGCTTGAATCGCATCACGGTGAAGAATAAATATCCACTACCACTCATCTCTGAACTTTTTGATCGCTTGAAGGGGGCGCGTGTATTCACCAAGCTTGATCTTCGAGGGGCCTATAACCTGGTTCGTATACGCTCCGGGGACGAATGGAAGACGGCGTTTAACACGCGTGACGGACACTACGAGTATTTGGTTATGCCCTTCGGACTTTGCAACGCACCTGCAGTATTCCAAGAACTCGTAAATGATGTCTTTCGAGATCTCCTCTATTCTTGTGTCGTAGTCTACCTAGACGACATCTTGGTCTTCTCTCCTGATCTGGCCACACATCGTCGAGACGTCCACCAAGTGCTTCTACGTCTCCGAGAGAACCATCTCTTTGCCAAGTTGGAGAAATGTCTCTTTGAGCAAAAGTCTTTGCCTTTTCTTGGTTTCATCGTTTCAAACTCGGGACTTGAGATGGATCCTGAGAAAGTCTCGGCAGTTCTCAATTGGCCACGTCCGTCCGGAGCCAAGGCAATTCAGCGGTTTTTGGGTTTTGCCAATTATTATAGGCAATTTATCCCTCATTTTTCTTCTTTGGCTTAGCCCATCTCGGCTCTTGTCCGCAAAGGGGCTGATCCCAATCATTGGCCCTCTGAAGCAGAGGCGGCCTTCGCGGCCCTGAAGCTAGAATTCGCTAAGTCTCCGGTACTTCATCACCCGCATGCCAGCAGGCCATTCATCCTCGAGGTGGACGCATCCTCGGTGGGAGCTGGAGCAGTTCTCCTGCAGAAGTCTTCCTCGGGCCGCACTCTTACCTGCGGATTCTTTTCTAAGGCTTTCTCTGCTCCCGAACGTAACTATGCCGTTGGAGATAGAGAACTCTTGGCCATGAAGATGGCTCTTGAGGAATGGCGCCATCTTCTCGAGGGTGCTCTCCATCCGTTCATCATTTTTATGGATCACAAGAATTTGGCCTACCTTCAGTTCGCCCAGAGGCTCAACCCTCGACAGGCCAGATGGTCACTATTTTTCGAGAGATTTGACTTTGAACTCCACTTCTGACCCGGGGAGAAGAACGTCAAGGCGGATGCTCTTTCACAGTCCTTCCAGTCTGTGGACAAGGAGGAGGGTCCAAACCATCTCATTGACCCTGCCAAGATCCTTACCGTGGCTCCACTAAGACTGGTCTCCCCACCATCTGGTGAAACCTTTGTTCGGAGTGGAGATAGATTAAAAGTTCTACGCTGGGGTCACTCTTCAAGATTCTCTGGACATGCCGGAAATTACAAGACTCTCTCGCTGGTCTCCCGCCATTACTGGTGGCCTTCCCTTCGCAAGGATGTTCAAGACTTTATTGCCTCCTGTCCTTCTTGCGCCCGGAACAAGGGACTCCTGCAGCCGTTACCAGTACCCGCAAACCCATGGACTCATATTGCCATGGATTTCGTCACTGACCTGCCTCCTTCGTCCAGATGTACTGTGATATTGGTGGTCGTGGATCGATTCTCCAAGATGGCCCACTTCATCGCTCTGCCTGGTCTACCTACCGCTCCCGAATTGGCAAAGATCTTGGTGCTTCACATTTTTCGCCTTCATGGTTTTCCTCAACATATTGTCTCGGATCGAGGAGTCCAGTTTACTTCCCGTTTTTGGCGAGCTCTCTGCGGATTACTGAAGATAACATTGGATTTCTCCTCAGCCTATCACCCCCAGTCGAATGGTCAAGTCGAGCAAGTCAACCAAGTCTTAATATCTTACCTTCGGCATTTCTCCAATGCTCATCAAGACGACTGGGCCTCTCTCCTTACTTGGGTGGAATTCGCCTACAACAACCATTCTAGTGAAGCTACCTCTAAATCTCCCTTTTTTGTGGCTTTTGGTCAACACCCCGACATTCCCCTTCCCGTGTCCCCCACCTCGGGTGTGCCGGCAGCGGATTCCTTGTCCGTAGACTTCTCTCAGATTTGGAGGGAGACCAAAGTGGCTCTTGAGAGTGCCAACCTCAGAATGAAACGGTATGCCGACAGGAGACAGCTAGACGTTTCCCTGTATCGCCCTGGGGATAAGGTTTGGTTAGCTTCCCGATATATCAGGTTGAAAATCCCCTCCTACAAGTTAGGTCCACGATACATTGGTCCCTTTGAGGTCTTAAGTCGGATCAACAACGTGGCCTACAAGTTGAGATTACCCGCCTCACTTAAGATTCCCAACACCTTCCATGTGTCTCTCCTTAAACCAGCCGTGTTTAACCACTTTCATCCTGCACCCTCTCAAACCTCCCAACCATGTAGCTCGGATAACACCTTGGAGGTGCGGGATATTTTGGCTAGGAAGACAGTTAAAGGAAAAACTCTGTTTTTAGTTGATTGGAAGGGCTTTGGTCCCGAGGAGAGATCATGGGAACCTCAGGAAAATATTGATGCTCCCCGCATCATGAGACGGTTCCTCTCCAACATTAGGAGGAGGGGGCGTAAAGAGGGGGGTACTGTCACGGCACCAGCTCCTGCCTACCTCCCTGCGCGCTCTGTCCGGCGCGCTCCTGTCTTCCGGCGCGTCCTCGCGCCCGGCCTACGGCTCCCTCGGCATTCGGGCACCAGCACACAGCACGCGGCCTCCTGGGTAAGGTGATGCGCTAGCCCCGCCCCCAATATGGCGGCGCCCACCGCTACATATGCCCGGCGTCTGCTCAGGTAAGACGCCTGATTATCTCATGCGGTGACGCTGTCTGCTGCGGTGCTCACTGTGTCCTCAGGCCACTCTTGTTCCTCTGTCTTTTCTGTGTTAGTGCTTTCGTGCTTCCTAACCCGCTGTCTGCTTAATCTCAGTCTGCCTCTCCTGTACTCTGCCCTCCCAGTCTCCCTAGTGCTTTCCCTCCTCTGTCCTGCCTCCTGCTATCCCCTCCACGTCTCAGGTTATCTGCCGTCCTGCACCTTATTCATTATTTTGCTTCCTTACCACTACAGTCTCCGTTCCTGGGTTCCCCTGGCTCTCCGGTCCTGTACACCACTGGGTCTCTGCCTTGCCCTGTGCCCTGCCTATCGTCCACGTCAGGGCCTTCTTTCTATTGCCTCAGTCGTCCCTTTGGTTCCTGCTGTTGCGACCCTATCCCCTGGATGTCTGTCCCTAACACTCCCTGTATAGGGGGTGCTCCTCACCTGGGCACTCGCCTCTGGGGGCTCTGGAGTCGTGACCCAGAGGCTCCACTTTCAGGTACATCCTTATTTTTCCTCAACACCGTAACAACTATACTGTGTGTGGGGCTGCGCTATACTGTGTATGTGGCAGGCTGCACTATACTGTGTGTGGGGGGACTGCACTATAGTGTGTATGTGGGGGCTGCATTATACTGTATATGTGGGAGGCTGCACTATACTGAGTGTGTGAGGAGGCTGCACTATGCTGTGTAATGTATTGTAGGATATTGCAATGTATTGTAGGATATGTACACTACCGTTCAAAAGTTTAGGGTCCTTATTTTTGAAAGAAAAGCACAGTTTTTCCAATGAAGCCAACATTAAATGATTCAGAAATACACTCTATACATTGTTAATGTGGTAAATGACTATTCTGTCTGCAAACGTATGGTTTGTAATGCAATATCTTCATAAGTGTATAGAGACCCATTTCCAACAACCATCACTCTAGTGTTCTTACGGTACTTCGTGTTTTCTAACTGTGTAAGAAGGCTAATGGATGGTTAGCATACACTTGAAAACCCTTGTGCAAGTATGTTAGCACGGCTGAAAACAGTTTGGCTGATTAGAGAAGCTATAAAATTGACCTTCCTTTGAGCTAGTTAAGAATCTGAAGCATTATATTTGTTGGTTCCATTAAACTATCAAAATGGCCAGAAAAAAAGAACTTTCATGTGAAACTCGACAGTCTATTCTTGCTCTTAGAATTTAAGGCTATTACATGCGAGAAATTGCCAAGAAACTGAAGATTTACTACAATGGTGTGTACTACTCTCTTCAGAGGAGAGCACAAACAGGCTCTATCCAGAGTAGAAAGAGAAGTGGGAGGCCCCACTGCACAACTGAGCGACAAGACAAGTACATTAGAGTCTGTAGTTTGAGAAATTGACACCTCACAGGTCCTCAACTGGAAGCTTCATTAAACAGTACATGCAAAACGCCAATGTCAATGTCTACAGTGAAGAGGCGACTCCAGGATGCTGGCTTTCAGGGTAGAGTGGCAAAGTAAAAGCCATATCTGAGACTGGCTAACAAAAGGAAAAGATTAATATGGGCAAAAGAACACAGACATTGGACAGAGGAAGATTAGTAAAAAGTGTTATGGACAGACGAATCCAAGTTTGAGGTGTTTGGATCACACAGAAGAACATTTGTGAGACGCAGAACAACTGAAAAGATGCTGGAAGAGTGCCTGATGCCCATCTGTCAAGAATGGTGTAAGTAATGTGATTATCTGGGGTTGCTTTGGTGCTGGTAAAGTGGGAGATTTGTACAAGGTAAAAGGGATTTTGAATAAAGAAGGCTATCACTCCATTTTGCAACGCCATACCATACCCTGTGGACTGGGCTTGACTGGAGCCAATTTCATTCTATAACAGGACAGTGACCCAAAGCACACCTCCAAATTATGCAAGAACTATTTAGGGAAGAAGCAGGCAGCTGGTATTCTATCTGTAATAGAGTGACCAGCGCAGTCACCAGATCTCAACCCCATTGAGCTGTTGTGGGAACAGCTTGACCATATGGTACACAAAAAGTGCCCATCAAGCCAAAACAACTTGTGGGAGGGGCTTCTGGAAGCATGGGCTGAAATTTCTCCAGATTACTTCAGCAAATTAACTGCTAGAATGCCAAATGTCTGCAATGCGGGAATTGCTGCAAAGGGAGCATTCTTTGACGAAAGCAGAGCTTGAAGGAGAAAATTATTATTTCAAATAAAAATCTTTTTTCGAACCTTGTCAATGTCTGGACTAGATTTTAAATTCATTTGACAACTCACTTGACTAATAAAAGTATGAGTTTTCATGGAAAACACAAAATTGTGTGGGTGACCCCAAACTTTTGAACTGTAGTGTACATGGGTGTATTTCCCAATCATTGTTTTTGGATCACTATATCCCTTGACATTTAGTATGAAAAAAAAGTTTTTTTATGATTCCGTTGGAATGTTTTTCCTACTTGTGTCAAAACGTGGCCGTCCAAAGACTGTGATGGGAGTTACTGCCTGTAGAGGGATTTGCCAGCATGTTCTGATAATTAGCAGGAGAGCACATTATCAGAGTGCCCAGCGTGCAGAGACCAGCACTGCCCCCGCAAGTATGTGATGTCACTGGTCTCTTCACGCCAGGAATTCTGACAACGCGCTCTCTTACTGGTACATTAATTCTGATCTCACCCGGCAACACAAAGCATGCTGTCATTGAGCACATTGCACGGTGGCAGAACAGGTACTAGCCCAGCCCATGAAACATACATCACTGATGACGTTTTTTTTCAAGGAGGGGGTTGGGGCTGCAGTAGTGAGTGAAGCCTCATTCCCCTGATGAAGCATTGTTTGAGAATCCCAGCATGCACTGGGATTCTCAAATGAATTGTTGTTATAAAAAGGAAGTGAAAAAAGAAAAGCAGTTAAAAAAATGTAGTTAGGGGAGGATAGGACATTTAATTTAAGTTTATTAGAAAATAGTTTAGACTGGGACACTAAATAAATAGGGATGTAGGATGATAATTAATTTGGAATTCAGACCACCCTTTTAAAGACTGACACTGCTGGAAAAAGTTTCAAACAGATTCCAAAGTTGAAGACTTTGGATTTCCCTTTGCCTTATTAAACTCAATGGCTGTGTCAGGGTTTCTTTGAATCCTGTTTCCTTGGGCTTCAGATGGAGACAGCAAAAGAAGTTCAAATATGGAGTCTAAAAAGCTTAAGACACATAAAAAATGAACTGCAAATATAAGATTTTGCTAATTGAAAGAGTAATGTATTGAGACATACTCTACATAGTACTGTTTATAGTGCAGGCATTTGTTGCCTTGCATTGGCCACATCATAGAGTAGAAATAAAACTACAGCAGCAGAAATAATGTCATTTACATAATATTACTTTTATTATAATAGTTGCATTTATCAATAGTCATGATAGTTCTGTACATTAGTAGTTCTGTCCAGTGAGCGATGCCATCACAACCTGTATGCCTGATGTAACAAGCGAAACATTCTATCTCTATGGCAATCAAACATTCCGCCAGTAACTGACACAGTGACGACGCCAAAACGTCACATCTCAGATTTACATTTTGTAAAGAGAGAACTTGAGCAGCGCCTGCCATTATGACGACCCTAAGGAGATCTACCAGAAAGAATAAAGGAGTCAGATACACAGGTATAAGCCTCACAAGTGCTGGAGTAACAGATATCTTGAGCAACTTCCAGCCATAGATATTTCTAGATAGCCATATAATTGGAGTTGTATAACAGCCTATATTTTCCAGGTGCTGGATGTGTGCGTCTTTTTTAGATGTGTAATCACAATATACATATGTGTATGTTTACTTCCCCTTATTCCCCTAATTGGTGATATGTAGTATTTTATCTATGGTTCTAAACAATAAAGTCTTTTTTCATATTAGTAAAATAAGCCTTTTAATCATCTTTTTTCTGTGGATATGTTATGTATTTGATGATAGGCGTTATTAATCCGAGTGGATACATGGGGACTATAATTAATTATATACAATAATTGTTACCATGTGTCCTAGTCATACTTGGCATATCCAGCCATAGAAAAGTAGATAGAGCTCACTCATAAGGGTAGAGGAACTTCTACATGAAAGTCCATGATAAATGGCAAACCCATATCTGCTCCTATCACTTTCTAATCAGATTAAATTCCTATTCTCCATTTTCTCCACTATTAGCTCCTCCGCCTCGTGAGCCACCAATTTATAAAAGAAAGAGACGAACATTGAAATATTACCTAGAGCAAGCCGCCATACTCCCTAACATCGGAGACCCTGATACGGAGATAGAGGAGACACTCGTCACTCAGTAAGTCACCATTTGTATATTACTATACCAGCTGTGTCAGAGGGTTCACTTACTTTTATCTGCTTGTATTAGAGATGAAGTGATCACGTCTCTTTATAACTGCAAGTACAAATTGTTACAGCTCCTAATGCTCATCACCATTTATTGTCTCATCTAAACAGAGAGGAGCTTGCCGCAATGTTAGGGCTTATGCCCACAAAGAGAAGATTTGAGGAAGAGCCCACTGCATCCGACCAGTGAGTCACTCTCAGTGATGGCACCAGCTCACACTACAATTTGATCCCAAAATCCTATTTCTTGTCCATTTTTCTTGTACAACAAGATTTATTTCTTTTTCAGGATAGAAAATCAAAAAGAGGAGAATGATTCGGGGAGAGCAGCTGATAACACCAGCGAGCCGCCCCCCGAGAAAAAGCGAAAAGGAGACCAATAGGGAACTCTAGCAGCCAACAGTTTTTAGCATTGTTTATATTTATCTATAGTTATATATTTATTGTTATATTTGTAATTAGTTTGTTATAGTTAATATTTTGTATGAGCTATTTATATTAAAATTTTAGAATTTGTAATAAAAAATATAAATAAGTCATCAAGAAACCAAGCACTACCACCAGCTGCCATCAAAGTTTACAAGCCACCATGACCAACTATTAACCATCGCCAGCCACGAAGACCTAAACCCAACAACAGTCAACAACAACGACCAGCCAGGTCCAATGTCCACCTGCCCTAACATCTAACATCAAGTGCGAGAAACTGTCATCTAACTATTAAAAGCCGCCACCAGCTACCACCATCTACCCCCAGCTTCCACAAACCAAGCATAAAAGATTTAGCCGCCAACAGATTCCATCAACTGCCGCCACGTTCCACCAGCGACCGCACATTTTTTTTTATGTTTATTATTTTTATAATTCTTTGCATTTATTTATAGTTATATATTTATATAATACATATTAACTATATATCAAAATAACTATTTTATTCCTTATATTTATATATTTTATTTTTATAATTTTTTTATTTATACATTTTTTTAAACTTCTTTATATCATGCATATTTTTAAATTTATATTTTGTATATCTATTCTACATATTGTACATATTTGAAACATTTATATTTTTATAATTCTTTACATTTATAGTTATATATTTATATTATATCATACATATAGTTATTTTGATATATAGCTAATATTTGTTTTGTCATATTTGTATATTTTATTGTCATAATTTTTTTATTATAACAATAAAATATTTTTTATTATTATTTATAAATATTTCTTTTTTACATTTCTTTATATATTGTATATACTGTACATATTGTAAATATTTATATTTTTATCATTCTTTACATTTCTTTATAGTCATATATTAGATTATACATATATTTATTTTTGTATATAGTTATTGTTTTGTATTTTATATTTATATATTTTATTTTCATATTTATTTATATATATACATATACATATATTTATATGTATATATATATATATATTATTATTTTTCTTTATATTTTTATATTTTTGTATATATTGTAAATATTGTAAATAAGAGATATATTTTTATACTAAACCACTGGCTTGGACTGTTTTCTTAATTCCTTTATTTAGCTTATCTGTCCCGATAGATATTGATTTTGTTACCTGCAGAAAAACAATACACTTGTATCATTTGCTAATTTGACCGGCATCACTCTACACCGGTAACGTAACGTGCTATGTAGCTCCACATTGTTTGCATCGCTCAGCCTTGCTTACTGCGTCTTGCCATAACGTTCACCATACAAATAATACGGCTGTAGACAAATAAATATTTATCACATTTTTGGACTAAACAATTATAGAAAAAAATCCAGGAGAAACCAGAAGAACAATATATACTGTACTCATATAAAAATCTAAGGAGGACATACAATTGGTACAACCTGTGCAGCCACGCAGGGGCCCAAGAGGTAAGGTTGATTCAGAAAGGATGATGCAAAATTATAGGCTCAGTATTCATAGCCAGGAGAACATAGCACAAATCTATTAACTTGAAAAGACAGTATGAAAGTTTCATCTATTCACTACAAATGTGAAAGTGATTCCTTTGGTGACACAGCAGATGTCATGGCCGTAGTCCGGATGAGTCCAGCCACGTGCCAGCAATTCCTCAGATATGGACTCCACTGATTCAGTGATGCATTGTCTCGGGTCTGGTCAGATCCTGATGCAGATATAGTGAGCCCGTGATGTAGCCTCACAGAAAGAAGTCTCAGAATGTTAGATCTGATGATCGTGGCGACGAGCACAACATTGGTGGGTGGTAGGGGCTCTTGAGTGAGGGAGGAAACAATTAAAAACTGATTTAATTAAGGCTGTACTAGAACACAGGAAGAAAGCATCTTCATGGGCTCCATTACCTCCATGTAAAAAGAAGCAAACAAAGCAGATGACCAGTTCAGTGAGCTCAGTCCCATCAAGGAGTCCATTTTCATCATCATCAGGGCTGTCAGGAGGGAAGGAGGACTGCTTCAGTCTTTTTTTTACTTTTAGGGTAGTGTGCCAGCACAGACTAACAATATTGACTTTGGGGAGCATGGTGGCTCAGTGGTTCAAATCCAGCCAAGGACAACATAAGCAAGGAGTTTGTATGTTCTTCGTGGGTTTCCTCTGGGTTCTATAGTTTACTCCCACACTCCAAAGTCATACTGACAGGGAATCTAGATTGTGAGCTCCAAGGGTGCAGTGACGATAATGTGAGTAAAACTTGAAGGTGTCAGTAGCATCTTGCCTAATTGTGATGAATCAGTGAAGTTCCAAATATACAGGTGCTTCTCACAAAATTAGAATATCATCAAAAAGTTACTTTATTTCAGTTCTTCAATACAAAAAGTGAATCTCATATATTATATAGAGTCATTACACACAGAGTGATCGATTTCAAGTGTTTATTTCTGTTAATGTTCATGATTATGGCTTACAATCAATGAAAACCCAAATGTCATCATCTCAGTAAATTAGCATAATTAACTAAAACAGCTGCACAGGCTTCAAAAGCATTTAAAAAGGTCCCTTAGTCTCAGTAGGCTCCACAATCATGGGGAAGACTGCTGACTTGACGGAAGTCCAGAAGGCAGTCATTGACACACTCCACAAGGAAAGTAAATTTTGCAATTCATTTGCAAATCAAGGTCTCAGAGTCTGGAGGAAGAGTGGAGAGGCCACAATCCAAGCTGCTGGAGGTCTAGTGTGAAGTCTCCACAATCAGTGATGGTTTGGGGAGCCATGTCATCTGCTAGTGTCGGTCCACTATGCTTTATCAAGACCAAAGTCAGCGCAGCCATCTACCAGGAAATTTTAGAGCACTTCATGCTTCCCTCTGTCAACAAGCTTTCTGGAGATGGAAGATTTAATCTCCAGCAGGACTTGGCACCTGTCCACACTGCCAAAAGTACCGATACCTGGTTTATAAACAACAGTATCACTGTGCTTGATTGGCCAGCAAGCTCGCCTGACCTTAAACCCATAAAGAATCTATGGGGTATTGTCAAAAGGAAGATGAGAGACAACAGACCCAACAATGCAGACGAGCTGAAGGCTGCTATCAAAGCAACCTGGGCTTCCATAACACCTCAGCAGTGCTACAGGCTGATCGCCTCCATGCCACGCCGCATTGATGCTTTAATTGATGCCAAAGGAGCCCCGCCCAAATATTGAGTGCATTTACTGATCATACATTTCAGTAGGCCAACATTTCGGATTTTAAAATAATCTTTCAAGCTGGTGTTATAAAGTATTCTAATTTACTGAGATAATGACTTTTGGGTTATCACTGGCCGTAGGCCTATATAATCAACATTAGCAGAAATAAACACTTGAAAGAGATTACTCTGCTTGTAATGACTCTATATAATATATGAGTTTCACGTTTTGTATTGAAGGACTGAAATAAATTAACTTTTTGATGATATTCTAATTTTGTGAGAAGCGCCTGTAAATCATGTAGAGCACATCCATTATGAAATGCTATACTCCACCTTTTTGTTGCCCAATTCTCTACAGTGGCATAGCTCGGAAATTCACACTAGATAATGCTAAAAAATAGTGTAATCTTTACCTAAAAGAAAGATTATGATAAATAAAATAGTAATCATGAAATCATGAAACTCACAGATTGGGTTTTTTTTGCCTTTTGTGCCTAATCCTGTACAGGCGAGGGCCAACCAGAGTGTATTCACAATGGCCAATTCCCCCTATAATTCACATTTTTACTAAAAATGATAAATTTGTTAATAAGTAATCATGTAAACAATGGCTTAATGTTTACGCTAATGCAAAACATTTTTTTACAGCAATAAAATACCTAAAAATGTAAAAATGTAAGCCTTGTGCCCTATTAGCCTTTCTGTAGCTGTCTCTGCCTTTGGACGTATAAGTAATCAAGAGGGAGTGAACAGCCATCCGCAGCTCTCGCTTCTTCTTGACTACCCATATGTGCAAAGGCGAGGACAGTGACTCTAGCGCTAATTAGGCGCAGAGCTCACATGACGTAAAAACCTCACATGAACCCTGGGAACATGAGTGCCGACACTGCTGGGATGGCGCCGGCACAGGAGGGGTGAATAAGTGATTTTATTTTAACTGGGTCAAACATGGGGAATGATGTGGTTGTCCTAGTAGTGGACAACTCCTTTAACCTTTATTAAAAATACTTTATTATCTCAAGAACGGAGGGATATTTATTTCTATAGTACACTGTTGTCACCTAGGTCTGAGTGGACGGTAACTTTACCCAATGAGCGTACGATGTTTGCATTCTCTATGAATTTGGGTCTGCTCATGCTAATATAAAACTAGCCAGGTTTCTGGACTGAGTATCACTGCGCTTCCTCCATGAAGTAGAACTAAAGTAGCCTCCACTTGGTCACCATGTCATCAGCCTATATTGTTTGCAGGAGCAAAGTAAGAAGCCGGGGGCCAGGGAGCGATGTGCTTCCTGAAGAAAGGTGTCACGGACAGGTTTACCATGATAAAAAGACGCCAGAAGACCGCAGCGTTTGATTTCTCCTACTGCTGCACTGACTAGAAGCACTTCACTGTTGTGAACTCGCTTTCTGGCCTCCCTCTGGTTAT
The DNA here is from genome assembly GCF_039654945.1 of Dendrobates tinctorius. Classification (NCBI taxonomy): domain Eukaryota; kingdom Metazoa; phylum Chordata; class Amphibia; order Anura; family Dendrobatidae; genus Dendrobates; species Dendrobates tinctorius. The sequence goes on along the minus strand of NW_027361810.1, from coordinate 40,226,435 downwards.
TGCTGAAGGTAGTGGAGCTGGTCGGTTTGACAGAGGGGTTGCGGGTTCTCTTTCTGGGCTCCCTCTTGTGGTTACTGGAGGTAATGGAGCTGATCTGATTGACAGAGGCTTGCCACCTGATGATGAGGATGACAATTGGAGATCTGGGGTTTCAGATTGGGATTTATGACAGCCGTCGTCCTGTATACCTACTGGTGAATTTGTTTCTTGTGCCTCCTGAGGTCTGACGTATCCAGCTCTCTCCCTGCATGGTCCAGCTAATTGATTCATTTGCTTTTCTGTTTGTATTTGATCTGGTTCGGTCTATCCCTGCTTTGTGCGGGTCAGCCAGCTTCAGCTGGGGTTGTGCTGAATCACCGCCCATATGTTGCTGCTTGTGCCAGATTGCTTTGTCCCCTTTTAGATTGGTCTCTATTTGCTCTGCTTTCAGAATCTACCAGAGTGCTGATATAGTGGGAGGTGAAGTCGTGTGACTTCAGGGTTTTTTGCATCAGACATGTTGGACCTTTTGCAGGGTTTTTGCGTGATTGCAGACAGTTTATATCCTTTTTTGTCCTGTCTAGTCAGTGTGGGCCCCATCATTTGCTCATTCTATTTTCCTACCTGCGTTTGTGTTTTCATCTTGCCTCACCGACAATATATGTTTGGGGGCTATCTATTCCTTTGGGGTCTGTTCTGGGGCAGTTTAGATTTCTCCTTTCTTGCTTTAGGCTTAGTTAGCTCTCCGGCTGTAGATACGCTCCACGGCTACTGCTAGTTGTGTGGATAGGATTAGGGGTCTGCAATCCGCTTAGTTACCAACCTCTCTGGTTTTCTGTGGCTTAGCTTGGGCCTGCTCTCCTCTTCGGTGACCCACTCATAACACTTCACCTTCATATTAAACAGTGTAAATTTCTTTTGGCAGTGTCTAATCTGCTCAGTTGAGAGCTCCTGGAGCTCAGGCTTTCAGCTGAGCACTGTTAGCCACTCCCATCTCTTATATAATCTGGGCCCTGGCTAACACTCATTGTCAGAACAAGCTTTTGCTGCATGGCTGGAGGTTGTTGTTGGTTATTATAGGAGAAGGTGTTTGGTGGATTTTTCTGTGACTGTTGCTTGGTTTTGAGTGTGTGCTAATTCCCTTTCTTCTCCTACTTTGGTTTAACCCCATCCTCCACTTCCCGGTGCATTCCTCTGTTATATGTGCGAGTATATTTGTATGATTGGTATTTTACCTTATCCCTGTTTGTACTACCTTGTTTGTCTGGTTTGGTGTACTACAGAACGCCAATTCTCCCATCTTTCCTGTGTGGGGGAAGGTACAGACTGAGGGTGGATTCAGGAGCTTATGGCAAGGTATATGGCCCTAACATCTTCACCATCAGAAGTAATCCGTTGAACAGGACCAGCTAGGGTGCCCTCTAGTGTTAGGGACTGGGAAGGAGCTCCTGGTCCCAGAACACCTGACAACAGAGTCATGACCAAAGGATAAGCAGGACAACTGCTACATTGTTCTTATTTTTTGGTTTATTGCAAACAACAGAACGTTTCTACAACTTATGGATAAGCTAAATTTGCATTGGGGATTGAATATCTTTGATACCAACTGTAAATGAGTTCATTCTTGCAGAATGTGAGTCTATCATGTCTCTACCATGTCTCTGCCAACTGCTCTGTACTTCTCCAAACACCAGATTGACACTGATTCTGAACCTGACACACCCATACCCTATACTGCAGGATTTTTAACTAGCAACCTGTGGCCTTCAGCCACATGGAAAACCTGGTCAGGAATTAAATGGACTGCAACACTACCACTTGCAGTCTGTTTCAAAACACAAACCAAGAGCAGGTTTCCCTAAATCTGCCTTTGGACAAAGAGTACGTCCAAGACCTATGCTCACTTTAGTCTGCATTGCAACCACATCTATGCCTGTGACTTCAATGCCCTCTCAAGGCCTCAATACACCTCCGTGCGAATCCTGAGGGGAACACACAGTGACCCCTACATGTAACACCAGTCACTGCCTCACAATGGGCGTATAGCATTGAGATTATTCCCTCACTTTAATGCTTTGTGGCGAACAAGGACTTTAATATCCATTTGGCATTGGGGTTTAGAATTGTGCATAGATCTCTCCATCTTCCTTGAATGGTGAGTAACCAGCCCCAGCTAATGGGGGGTATACTCACTATGGTGGGTTTAGCCTTAAGCTTGAGTCACCCACAGCGACTTACCAGCGATCCCGACAACGATATCAACGTGTCAGGATCGCTGGTAAATCGCTACATGATCGCTGGCGAGCTGTCAAACAGACAGCTTCACCAGCGATCAGCACAGCGACGCCGAGTGCGCGGCGTCGCTGTGCACATTAGTTACCAGCGCGCTGATGCAGGGAGCTGGTAACTAACGTACACATCAGGTATCCAAGATCTGTAAAGGGTTAACGAGACAGCCGAAGAAGGTCAGCAAACAAGATCTTCAGTCCCACCTATTGAATGTAGTAATCCTATGAAGTCAAGCCAGAATTTTCATAAAAAAAAAATACCTCCATTTCTTGCTCATAATTTGCATTGTAGAGGGCAAGAACGCCAAAACTGCTGCCTACAAATGTGAAGTGGTTTTCGCTTTGCAAAATATTCACCCTATGTCTTGAGGCAAGACTCTTTAAAGGAATCTGTCACTAGGGCAAACCTCCTAAACCGTGTATATGGGTATGTAAGCCATAGAAAGTTGAACAAAATGATCACTTAATATCTGAGATCTGATGTTTTATTCCAGAGAAATAGATGTTTTTCTTAATATGTAAATGAGCTGTTAAGATCTATGGGTCAGACATAGATCTCTCTGAAAATCTGCCTCCAGAGATTATCTTAAATGAAAGGGGTGACACATGTAGATCAGGGGAGCAGACTGACAGTCATTACACTGCTCATGCTGGTAATGACCCCTTTCTTTTAAAACAGGCTTTCAGGAAGTTCTGTGTCCGGCCCCTAGATCTTAACAGCTCATTTACATATTAAGAAAAATGTGAATTTTTCAGGAATAAAACATCGGATCGCAGATATCATGGTGTCATTTTATTCAGCTTCCTATGACCTGCATGCCCATATAGACGGCTTAGGAGGGTTGATCCTTCCCTACAAATTCCCATTAAAGGGTCAATACTACCTATAGGATTACTACCTCCATCAGATGGCTCTGGGGATCCTGTTCTCTATTTTCTTGCATAATTAATTTAAAGAAGAAAGAAGAATAAACCAAGAAAGACATTGAAGAAATATCACTAGAATTGACTATCACTGCTGTGGGTCCAACCGCTGTGAAATCCTCTCCCCCAACAACTCAGTGCAAGAACAAAATGGCGACAGATCTGGAGAGAAGTTTTCAGCAAAAATATCGCCAGTTTGATGATTAAAAAAGAACTCAACTGCCCCCATTCCCCAAGTGACTGACTCTCCTTTTTGTATTTGGTGCTAATGAGCTACTTAATGCAAGTGTCAATAGAAGAGACACTTAATACTGAGTTGTTAAGTAAAACTTTAAACTAATTCAACAATTTAGTAATTAAAAATATTTTAGTTTGAAAAAATAATATTAATTCAAAAAGTTTAATATTGTTCATTTTAAAAGGCATAAAATTTCAGTTAGTGCAGTGTGTTATAAAACAAATTGTTGGTTACCACCAGATACCAGTCACTTACCCATAGCTGTATAGGTGGATGTCACGTTGAGATTACTAGGTCTGTGTTTCTATCAAAGCGCTTAAAAAAGGTTAAATATAGTCCTATGAGACCTCAGTGTGCCATCAGGGCCGACGTTAGGGGCAGGCAGACTAGGCAGCCACCTTAGGCCCTGGCTCCTCCAGAGGCCCCAGCCAGCCGCTATGGGGCCCCTGAGTAAGAGGGGCCCAGTGCAGTGCCGCTCCTCCTCCCTCCAGCATCGCCCATACCAGTTTTCAGCATCATAGATACCAATACAGTTAAAAGCAGTGATGGAGGAGAGAGCATCACGTGACGCTCCCTCTCCCATCACTCACCCTCTGCCTCTGACTCAGCAGTATGTGCCGGCAGTGGAGCTGAGGAGACACTCTGCAGAAGCCAGAGCAGCTGGGGAATGAGAAGGAGTATTGTGTGCGTGTCTGTATGCATTATTGTGTGAGTGTGTGTGTATGCATTATAGTGTGAGTGTGTGTATGCATTATACTGTGTGGGGGGACTGCACTATACTGTGTGTGTGGGTGGACTGCACTATACTGTGTATGTGAGGGGACTGCACTACACTGTATATGTGGGGGGACTGCACTATTGTCACGGCACCAGCTCCTGCCTACCTCCCTGCGCGCTCTGTCCGGCACGCTCCTGTCTTCCGGCGTGTCCCCATGCCCGGCCTCCGGCTCCCTCGGCGTCGGGCACCAGCACACAGCGCGCGGCCTCCTGGGTAAGGTGACGCGCTAGCTCCGCCCCCAATATGGCGGCACCCACCGCTACATATGCCCGGCGTCTGCTCACCTGGGCAATCGCCTCCGGGGGCTCAGGAGTCGTGACCCAGAGGGTCCACTTTCAGGTACATCCTTATTTTTCCTCAACACCGTAACAGCATAATCAGGCCATGGACCCCGTTGGAGCCACGGCCGCTCAGAAGGAATTAGTCTTCCTTCGGGAGAATCAGCCGTGCATGATGTCCTTCATGAAAACTATGGACTCACGTCTGTCCGCCCTCCAGTCCTCTGACCCTGGTAACGGGGCCCAGTTGGCCGGCTTACAACAGGATATGACGCAGCAGCGAGACACGCAGTCGCATATTCTCAGCTACATGGCTTCGGTGGAAGGTCAGTTGCTCGTCTTGCACTCGGCCGCATCTGTTCCTCCAGCCGCTGGTTCCCATCCTCCTCCGCGGTTGGCCAAACCACCTCGATATAACGGAGATGCCAAGCTATGCCGAGGGTTTTTTAATCAGTGCCGTCTCCATTTTGAATTGCTGCCCCAGCAGTACCCTTCTGACCGAGCCAAAGTGGCCTTCATCATTTCCCATCTTGAGGGGGGCGCTTTGGCTTGGGTCAATCCGCTCTGGGAACGAGATGACCCAGTAGTTACTCAGCTTTCCTTTTTTTGGATATGTTTCATCGAGTTTTTGACGAACCGGGCCGTTTAGCCTCTACCACTGAGGCTTTATTTAACCTATGTTAAGGTTCTTTAACTGTGGGCCAATATGCTATCCAGTTTAGGACTCTTTCTATAGACTTAGGTTGGAATAATGAGGCCTTGGTGGGCGCTTTCTGGCGAGGTCTCTCAGGTCGCATAAAGGATGAGCTCGCTGGCCGTGACACCCCAACAGCTCTCGAGGATTTGATCTCTTTAGCTACGCGAATTGACCTCCGCTTTCAAGAGCGTGCTAGGGAGAGAAGGGCCTCTCATCCATTCTCTTCTGTCTGCAGGCCACCCAGTCCTCGACCTAGGAGTCTTCCATCACCTCCGACACCCAAACCTATGCAGGTGGATCGCCTGAAGCTCTCGGATCAGCGTCGTAGGGAGAGGAGCCTCCACGGTCAGTGCTTCTACTGCGGTAGCAGTTCCCACCTCATCCGAACTTGTCCGGAGCATCCGGAAAATTTCTCCGCCTAGGCCAGGTAAGAGAGGCCTCCCTAGGTGTAAAAGATACCTCTCTCCCTCTCACTTTGTCTGTCCTCTTGCATGTTGGTGGAAAGCGGGCTTCCCTGGTGGCCTATGTGGACTCGAGTGCCGCCGGGAATTTTATCAGGCTAGAGGAGGTTAATAAGCTTTCTGTTCCTGTGAGGGCCTTGCAAAAACCGCAAGTTCACGCCTCCGTAGATGGTCGACCCCTGCTAGAGACTGTTACTCTAGTTACTCATGAAGGGGAGTTGAAGGTAGGGGCGTTGCACAAGGAGAAGATAACATTTTACGTCTTAGCAGGCATTTCTCACCCTATCCTGCTTGGTCTTCCTTGGCTGCGGCTCCACGAGCACACCTTAGATTGGCATAATGGCAACGTCTTGCGCTGGGGGAGTCTTGTCGGGTTCGGTGTCTGCTGCCGGTGCGTCCCGTAGGTGACCCTCGTCCTTTCCTTGTTCCCCTCGATTTGCCATCGGTGTACCATGATTTTTTGGATGTTTTTAACAAGAAAGAGGGTGAGACTCTTCCTCCGCATCGTCCCTACGACTGCCCCATCGAGCTCGTTCCTGGTACCATTCCGCCTCGTGGGAGAATTTATCCCCTCTCTCCGGCAGAGACCCAAGCCATGTCTGAATACATCCAGGACAACTTGGCCAGGGGCTTCATTCAGAAGCCTTCCTCCCCTGCTGGAGCAGGCTTCTTTTTCGTAAAAGAAGAAAGATGGGTCCCTGCGCCCGTGCATCGATTATCATGGCTTGAATCGCATCACGGTGAAGAATAAATATCCACTACCACTCATCTCTGAACTTTTTGATTGCTTGAAGGGGGCGCGTGTATTCACCAAGCTTGATCTTCGAGGGGCCTATAACCTGGTTCGTATACGCTCCGGGGACGAATGGAAGGCGGCGTTTAACACGCGTGACAGACACTACGAGTATTTGGTTATGCCCTTCGGACTTTGCAACGCACCTGCAGTATTCCAAGAACTCGTAAATGATGTCTTTTGAGATTTCCTCTATTCTTGTGTCGTAGTCTACCTAGACGACATCTTGGTCTTCTCTCCTGATCTGGCCACACATCGCCGAGACGTCCACCAAGTCCTTCTACGTCTCCGAGAGAACCATCTCTTTGCCAAGTTGGAGAAATGTCTCTTTGAGCAAAAGTCTTTGCCTTTTCTTGGTTTCATCGTTTCAAACTCGGGACTTGAGATGGATCCTGAGAAAGTCTTGGCAGTTCTCAATTGGCCACGTCCGTCCGGAGCCAAGGCAATTCAGCGGTTTTTGGGTTTTGCCAATTATTATAGGCAATTTATCCCTCATTTTTCTTCTTTGGCTTAGCCCATCTCGGCTCTTGTCCGCAAAGGGGCTGATCCCAATCATTGGCCCTCTGAAGCAGAGGCGGCCTTCGCGGCCCTGAAGCTAGAATTCGCTAAGTCTCCGGTACTTCATCGTCCGGATGCCAGCAGGCCATTCATCCTCGAGGTGGACGCATCCTCGGTGGGAGCTGGAGCAACCTCAGAATGAAACGGTATGCCGACAGGAGACAGCTAGATGTTTCCCCGTATCGCCCTGGGGATAAGGTTTGGTTATCTTCCCGATATATCAGGTTGAAAATCCCCTCCTACAAGTTAAGTCCACGTTACATTGGTCCCTTTGAGGTCTTAAGTCGGATCAACAACATGGCCTACAAGTTGAGATTACCCGCCTCACTTAAGATTCCCAACACCTTCCATGTGTCTCTCCTTAAACCAGCCGTGTTTAACCACTTTCATCCTGCACCCTCTCAAACCTCCCAACCATGTAGCTCGGATAACACCTTTGAGGTGCGGGATATTTTGGCTAGGAAGACTGTTAAAGGAAAAACTCTGTTTTTAGTTGATTGGAAGGGCTTTGGTCCCGAGGAGAGATCATGGGAACCTCAGGAAAATATTGATGCTCCCCTCATCATGAGACGGTTCCTCTCCAACATTAGGAGGAGGGGGCGTAAAGAGGGGGGTACTGTCACGGCACCAGCTCCTGCCTACCTCCCTGCGCGCTCTGTCCGGTGCGCTCCTGTCTTCCGGCGCATCCCCACGCCCGGCCTCCGGCTCCCTCGGCGTCGGCCACCAGCATACAGCGCGCGGCCTCCTGGGTAAGGTGACGTGCTAGCCCTGCCCCCAATATGGCGGCGCCCACCGCTACATATGCCCGGCGTCTGCTCAGGTAAGACGCCTGATTATCTCATGCGGTGACGCTGTCTGCTGCGGTGCTCACTGTGTCCTCAGGCCCCTCTTGTTTCTCTGTCTGTTCTGTGTTAGTACTTTCGTGCTTCCTAACCCGCTGTCTGCTTAATCTCGGTCTGCCTCTCCTGTACTCTGCCCTCCCATTCTCCCTAGTGCTTTCCCTCCTCTGTCCTGCCTCCTGCTCTCCCCTCCACGTCTCAGGTTATCTGCCATCCTGCACCTTATTCATTATTTTGCTTCCTTACCACTACAGCCTCCGTTCCTGGGTTCCCCTGGCTCTCCGGTCCTGTACACCACTGGGTCTCTGCCTTGCCTGGTGCCTTGCCTATCGTCCACGTCAGGGCCTTCTTTCTATTGCCTCAGTCGTCCTTTTGGTTCCTGCTGTTGCGACCCTATCCCCTGGAGGTCTGTCCCTAACACTCCCTGTATAGGGGGTGGTCCTCATCTGGGCACTCACCTCCGGGGGCTCTGGAGTCGTGACCCAGAGGGTCCACTTTCAGGTACATCCTTATTTTTCCTCAACACCGTAACAACTATACTGTGTGTGGGGCTGCACTATACTGTGTATGTGGCAGGCTGCACTATACTGTGTGTGGGGGGGACTGCACTATAGTGTGTATGTGGGGGCTGCATTATACTGTATATGTGGGAGGCTGCACTATACTGAGTGTGTGAGGAGGCTGCACTATGCTGTGTAATGTATTGTAGGATATTGCAATGTATTGTAGGATATGTACACTACCGTTCAAAAGTTTAGGGTCACTTAGAAATTTCCTTATTTTTGAAAGAAAAGCACAGTTTTTCCAATGAAGCTAACATTAAATTATTCAGAAATACACTCTATACATTGTTAATGTGGAAATGACTATTCTGTCTGCAAACGTATGGTTTGTAATGCAATATCTTCATAAGTGTATAGAGACCCATTTCCAACAACCATCACTCTAGTGTTCTAGTGTTCTTACGGTACTTCGTGTTTTCTAACTGTGTAAGAAGGCTAATGGATGGTTAGAATACACTTGAAAACCCTTGTGCAAGTATGTTAGCACGGCTGAAAACAGTTTGGCTGATTAGAGAAGCTATAAAATTGACCTTCCTTTGAGCTAGTTAAGAATCTGAAGCATTATATTTGTTGGTTCCATTAAACTATCAAAATGGCCAGAAAAAAAGAACTTTCATGTGAAACTCGACAGTCTATTCTTGCTCTTAGAATTTAAGGCTATTACATGCGAGAAATTGCCAAGAAACTGAAGATTTACTACAACGGTGTGTACTACTCTCTTCAGAGGAGAGCACAAACAGGCTCTAACCAGAGTAGAAAGAGAAGTGGGAGGCCCCACTGCACAACTGAGGGACAAGACAAGTACATTAGAGGCTGTAGTTTGAGAAATTGACACCTCACAGGTCCTCAACTGGAAGCTTCATTAAACAGTACATGCAAAACGCCAATGTCAACGTCTACAGTGAAGAGGCGACTACGGGATGCTGGCCTTCAGGGCAGAGTGGCAAAGTAAAAGCCATATCTGAGACTGGCTAACAAAAGGAAAAGATTAATATGGGCCAAAGAACACAGACATTGGACAGAGGAAGATTGGTAAAAAGTGTTATGGACAGACGAATCCAAGTTTGAGGTGTTTGGATCACACAGAAGAACATTTGTGAGACGCAGAACAACTGAAAAGATGCTGGAAGAGTGCCTGATGCCCATCTGTCAAGAATGTTGGAGGTAATGTGATTATCTGGGGTTGCTTTGGTGCTGGTAAAGTGGGAGATTTGTACAAAGTAAAAGAGATTTTGAATAAAGAAGGCTATCACTCCATCTTGCAACACCATACCATACCCTGTGGACTGGGCTTGACTGGAGCCAATTTCATTCTATAACAGGACAGTGACCCAAAGCACACCTCCAATTTATGCAAGAACTATTTAGGGAAGAAGCAGGCAGCTGGTATTCTATCTGTAATGGAGTGACCAGCGCAGTCACCAGATCTCAACCCCATTGAGCTGTTGTGGGAACAGCTTGACCATATGGTACACAAAAAGTGCCCATCAAGCCAAAACAACTTGTGGGAGGGGCTTCTGGAAGCATGGGCTGAAATTTCTCCAGATTACTTCAGCAAATTAACTGCTAGAATGCCAAATGTCTGCAATGCGGGAATTGCTGCAAAGGAAGCATTCTTTGACGAAAGCAGAGCTTGAAGGAGAAAATTATTATTTCAAATAAAAATCTTTTTTCGAACCTTGTCAATGTCTGGACTAGATTTTAAATTCATTTGACAACTCACTTGACTAATAAAAGTATGAGTTTTCATGGAAAACACAAAATTGTCTGGGTGACCCCAAACTTTTGAACTGTAGTGTACATGGGTGTATTTCCCAATCATTGTTTTTGGATCACTATATCCCTTGACATTTAGTATGAAAAAAAAGTTTTTTTATGATTCCGTTGGAATGTTTTTCCTACTTGTGTCAAAACGTGGCCGTCCAAAGACTGTCATGGAAGTTACTGCCTGTAGAGGGATTTGCCAGCATGTTCTGATAATTAGCAGGAGAGCACATTATCAGAGTGCCCAGCGTGCAGAGACCAGCACTGCCCCCGCAAGTATGTGATGTCACTGGTCTCTTCATGCCAGGAATTCTGACAACGCGCTCTCTTTCCGGTACATTAATTCTGATCTCACCCGGCAACACAAAGCATGCTGTCATTGAGCACATTGCACGGTGGCAGAACAGGTACTAGCCCAGCCCATGAAACTTACATCACTGATGACGCTTTTTTTCAAGGAGGGGGTTGGGGCTTCAGTAGTGAGTGAAGCCTCATTCCCCTGATGAAGCATTGTTTGAGAATCCCAGCATGCACTGGGATTCTCAAATGAATTGTTGTTATAAAAAGGAAGTGAAAAAAGAAAAGCAGATAAATAGTGTAGTTAGGGGAGGATAGGACATGTTTAATTTAAGTTTATTAGAAAATAGTTTAGACTGGGACACTAAATAAATAGGGATTTAGGATGATAATTAATTTGGAATTCAGACCACCCTTTTAAAGACTGACACTGCTGGAAAAAGTTTCAAACAGATTCCAAAGTTGAAGACTTTGGATTTCCCTTTGCCTTATTAAACTCAATGGCTGTGTCAGGGTTTCTTTGAATCCTGTTTCCTTGGGCTTCAGATGGAGACAGCAAAAGAAGCTCAAATATGGAGTCTAAAAAGCTTAAGACACATAAAAAATTAACTGCAAATATAAGATTTTGCTAATTGAAAGAGTAATGTATTGAGACATACTCTACATAGTACTGTTTATAGTGCAGGCATTTGTTGCCTTGCATTGGCCACATCATAGAGTAGAAATAAAACTACAGCAGCAGAAATAATGTCATTTACATAATATTACTTTTATTATAATAGTTGCATTTATCAATAGTCATGATAGTTCTGTACATTAGTAGTTCTGTCCAGTGAGCGATGCCATCACAACCTGTATGCCTGATGTAACAAGCGAAACATTCTATCTCTATGGCAATCAAACATTCCGCCAGTAACTGACACAGTGACGACGCCAAAACGTCACATCTCAGATTTACATTTTGTAAAGAGAGAACCTGAGCAGCGCCTGCCATTATGACGACCCTAAGGAGATCTACCAGAAAGAATAAAGGAGTCAGATACACAGGTATAAGCCTCACAAGTGCTGGAGTAACAGATATCTTGAGCAACTTCCAGCCATAGATATTTCTAGATAGCCATATAATTGGAGTTGTATAACAGCCTATATTTTCCAGGTGCTGGATGTGTGCGTCTTTTTTAGATGTGTAATCACAATATACATATGTGTATGTTTACTTCCCCTTATTCCCCTAATTTGTGATATGTAGTATTTTATCTATGGTTCTAAACAATAAAGTCTTTTTTCATATTAGTAAAATAAGCCTTTTAATCATCTTTTTTCTGTTCTGTGGATATGTTATGTATTTGATGATAGGCGTTATTAATCTGAGTGGATACATGGGGACTATAACTAATTATATGCAATAATTGTTACCATGTGTCCTAGTCATACTTGGCATATCCAGCCATAGAAAAGTAGATAGAGCTCACTCATAAGGGTAGAGGAACTTCTACATGAAAGTCCATGATAAATGGCAAACCCATATCTGCTCCTATCACTTTCTAATCAGATTAAATTCCTATTCTCCATTTTCTCCACTATTAGCTCCTCCGCCTCGTGAGCCACCAATTTATAAAAGAAAGAGACGAACATTGAAATATTACCTAGAGCAAGCCGCCATACTCCCTAACATCGGAGACCCTGATACGGAGATAGAGGAGACACTCGTCACTCAGTAAGTCACCATTTGTATATTACTATACCAGCTGTGTCAGAGGGTTCATTTACTTTTATCTGCTTGTATTAGAGATGAAGTGATCACGTCTCTTTATAACTGCAAGTACAAATTGTTACAGCTCCTAATGCTCATCACCATTTATTATCTCATCTAAACAGAGAGGAGCTTGCCGCAATGTTAGGGCTTATGCCCACAAAGAGAAGATTTGAGGAAGAGCCCACTGCATCCGACCAGTGAGTCACTCTCAGTGATGGCACCAGCTCACACCACAATTTGATTCCAAAATCCTATTTCTTGTCCATTTTTCTTGTACAACAACAAGATTTATTTCTTTTTCAGGATAGAAAATCAAAAAGAGGAGAATGATTCGGGGAAAGCAGCTGACAACACCAGCGAGCCGCCCCCCGAGAAAAAGCGAAAAGGAGACCAATAGGGAACTCTAGCAGCCAACAGTTTTTAGCATTGTTTATATTTATCTATAGTTATATATTTATTGTTATATTTGTAATTAGTTTGTTATAGTTAATATTTTGTATGAGCTATTTGTATTAAAATTTTAGAATTTGTAATAAAAATATAAATAAGTCATCAAGAAACCAAGCACTACCACCAGCTGCCATCAAAGTTTACAAGCCACCATGAACAACTATTAACCATCGCCAGCCACGAAGACCTAAACCCAACAACAGTCAACAACAACGACCAGCCAGCTCCAAAGTCCACCTGCCCTAACATCTAACATCAACTGCGAGAAACTGTCATCTAAGTATTAAAAGCCGCCACCAGCTACCACCATCTACCCCCAGCTTCCACAAACCAAGCATAAAAGATTTAGCCGCCAACAGATTCCATCAACTGCCGCCACGTTCCACCAGCGACCGCACATTTTTTTTTATGTTTATTATTTTTATAATTCTTTGCATTTATTTATAGTTATATATTTATATAATACATATTAACTATATATCAAAATAACTATTTTATTCCTTATATTTATATATTTTATTTTTATATTTTTTTATTTATACATTTTTTTAAACTTCTTTATATCATGCATATTTTTAAATTTATATTTTGTATATCTATTCTACATATTGTACATATTTTAAACATTTATATTTTTATAATTCTTTACATTTATAGTTATATATTTATATTATATCATACATATAGTTATTTTGATATATAGCTAATATTTGTTTTGTCATATTTGTATATTTTATTGTCATAATTTTTTTATTATAACAATAAAATTTTTGTTATTATTATTTATAAATATTTCTTTTTTACATTTCTTTATATTTTGTATATACTGTACATAGTGTAAATATTTATATTTTTATCATTCTTTACATTTCTTTATAGTCACATATTAGATTATACATATATTTATTTTTGTATATAGCTATTGTTTTGTATTTTATATTTATATATTTTATTTTCATATTTATTTATATATATACATATACATATATTTATATGTATATATATATATATTATTTTTCTTTATATTTTTATATTTTTGTATATATTGTAAATATTGTAAATAAGAGATATATTTTTATACTAAACCACTGGCGTAGACTGTTTTCTTAATTCCTTTATTTAGCTTATTTGTCCCGATAGATATTGATTTTGTTACCTGCAGTAAAACAATACACTTGTATCATTTGCTAATTTGACCGCCATCACTCTACACCGGTAACGTAACGTGCTATGTAGCTCCACATTGTTTGCATCGCTCAGCCTTGCTTACTGCGTCTTGCCATAACGTTCACCATACAAATAATACGGCTGTAGACAAATAAATATTTATCACATTTTTGGACTAAACGATTATAGAAAAAAATCCAGGAGAAACCAAAAGAACAATATATACTGTACTCATATAAAAATCTAAGGAGGACATCCAATTGGTACAACCTGTGCAGCCACGCAGGGGCCCAAGAGGTAAGGTTGATTCAGAAAGGATGATGCAAAATTATAGGCTCAGTATTCATAGCCAGGAGAACATAGCACCAATCTATTAACTTGAAAAGACAGTATGAAAGCTTCATCTATTCACTACAAACGTGAAAGTGATTCCTTTGGTGACACAGCAGATGTCATGGCCGTAGTCCAGATGAGTCCAGCCGCGTGCCAGCAATTCCTCAGATATGGACTCCACTGATTCAGTGATGCATTGTCTCGGGTCTGGTCAGATCCTGATGCAGATATAGTGAGCCCGTGATGTAGCCTCACAGAAAGAAGTCTCAGAATGTTAGATCTGATGATCGTGGCGACGAGCACAACATTGGTGGGTGGTAGGGGCTCTTGAGTGAAGGAGGAAACAATTAAAAACTGATTTAATTAAGGCTGTACTAGAACACAGGAAGAAAGCATCTTCATGGGCTCCATTACCTCCATGTAAAAAGAAGCAAACAAAGCAGATGACCAGTTCAGTGAGCTCAGTCCCATCAAGGAGTCCATTTTCATCATCATCAGGGCTGTCAGGAGGGAAGGAGGATTGCTTCAGTCTTTTTTTTTACTTTTAGGGTAGTGTGCCAGCACAGACTAACAGTATTGACTTTGGGGAGCATGGTGGCTCAGTGGTTCAAATCCAGCCAAGGACAACATAAGCAAGGAGTTTGTATGTTCTTCGTGGGTTTCCTCCGGGTTCTATAGTTTCCTCCCACACTCCAATGTCATACAGACAGGGAATCTAGATTGTGAGCTCCAAGGGTGCAGTGACGATAATGTAAGTAAAACTTGAAGGTGTCAGTAGCATCTTGCCTAATTGTGATGAATCAGTGAAGTTCCAAATATACAGGTGCTTCTCACAAAATTAGAATATCATCAAAAAGTTACTTTATTTCAGTTCTTCAATACAAAAAGTGAATCTCATATATTATATAGAGTCATTACACACAGAGTGATCGATTTCAAGTGTTTATTTCTGTTAATGTTGATGATTATGGCTTACAATCAATGAAAACCCAAATGTCATCATCTCATTAAATTAGCATAATTAACTAAATCAGCTGCACAGGCTTCCTTAGCATTTAAAAAGGTCCCTTAGTCTCAGTAGGCTCCACAATCATGGGGAGGACTGCTGAATTGACAGAAGTCCAGAAGGCAGTCATTGACACACTCCACAAGGAAAGTAAATTTTGCAATTCATTTGGAAATCAAGGTCTCAGAGTCTGGAGGAAGAGTGGAGAGGCCACAATCCAAGCTTCTGGAGGTCTAGTGTGAAGTCTCCACAATCAGTGATGGTTTGGGGAGCCATGTCATCTGCTAGTGTCGGTCCACTATGCTTTATCAAGACCAAAGTCAGCGCAGCCATCTACCAGTAAATTTTAGAGCACTTCATGCTTCCCTCTGTCAACAAGCTTTCTGGAGATGGAAGTTTTAATCTCCAGCAGGACTTGG
Organism: Dendrobates tinctorius; assembly: GCF_039654945.1. Classification (NCBI taxonomy): domain Eukaryota; kingdom Metazoa; phylum Chordata; class Amphibia; order Anura; family Dendrobatidae; genus Dendrobates; species Dendrobates tinctorius. Next base: position 40,210,847 of record NW_027361810.1, on the reverse strand, counting down.
CCCCTGTCCACACTGCCAAAAGTACCAATACCTGGTTTATAAACCACAGTATCACTGTGCTTGATTGGCCAGCAAGCTCGCCTGACCTTAACCCCATAGAGAATCTATGGGGTATTGTCAAAAGGAAGATGAGAGACAACAGACCCAACAATGCAGATGAGCTGAAGGCTGCTATCAAAGCAACCTGGGCTTCCATAACACCTCAGCAGTGCCACAGGCTGATCGCCTCCATGCCACGCCGCATTGATGCTTTAATTGATGCCAAAGGAACCCCGACCAAATATTGAGTGCATTTACTGATCATACATTTCAGTAGGCCAACATTTCAGATTTTAAAATCATTTTTCAAGCTGGTGTTATAAAGTATTCTAATTTACTGAGATAATGACTTTTGGGTTATCACTGGCCGTCGGCCTATATCATCAACATTAGCAGAAATAAACACTTGAAAGAGATTACTCTGTTTGTAATGACTCTATATAATATATGAGTTTCACGTTTTGTATTGAAGGACTGAAATAAATCAACTTTTTGATGATATTCTAATTTTGTGAGAAGCGCCTGTAAATCATGTAGAGCACATCCATTATGAAATGCTATAATCCACCTTTTTGTTGCCCAATTCCCTACAGTGGCATAGCTCGGAAATTCACACTAGACAATGCTAAAAAATAGTGTAATCTTTACCTAAAAGAAAGATTATGATAAATAAAATAGTAATCATGAAATCATGAAACTCACAGATTGGTTTTTTTTTGCCTTTTGTGCCTAATCCTGTACAGGCGAGGGCCAACCAGAGTGTATTCACAATGGCCAATTCCCCCAATAATTCACATTTTTACTAAAAATGATAAATGTGTTAATAAGTAATCATGAAAACAATGGCTTAATGTTTACGCTAATGCAAAGCATTTTTTACAGCAATAAAATACCTAAAAATGTAAAAATGTAAGCCCTGTGCCCTATTAGCCTTTCTATAGCTGTCTCTGCCTTTGGACGTATAAGTAATCAAGAGGGAGTGAACAGCCATCCGCAGCTCTCGCTTCTTCTTGACTACCCATATGTGCAAAGGCGAGGACAGCGACTCTAGCGCTAATTAGGTGCAGAGCTCACATGACGTAACAACCTCACATGAACCAGGGAACAAGAGTGCCGACACTGTTGGGAATGCGCCTGCACAGGAGGGGTGAATAAGTGATTTTATTTTAACTGGGTCAAACATGGGGAATGATGTGGTTGTCCTAGTAGTGGACAACTCCTTTAACCTTTATTAAAAATACTTTATTATCTCAAGAGCGGAGGGATATTTATTTCTATAGTACACTGTTGTCACCTAGGTCTGAGTGGACGGTAACTTTCCACAATGAGCGTACGATGTTTGCATTCTCTATGAATTTGGGTTGGCTCATGCTAATATAAAACTAGCCAGGTTTGTGGACTGAGTATCACTGCGCTTCCTCCATGAAGTAGAAGTAAAGTAGCCTTCACTTGGTCACCATGTCATCAGCCAGCCTATATTGTTTACAGGAGCAGAGTAAGAAGCCGGGGGCCAGGGAGAGATGTGCTTCCTGAAGAAAGGTGTCACGGACAGGTTTACCATGATAAAAAGACGCCAGAAGACCACAGCGTTTGATTTCTCCTACTACTGCACTGACTAGAAGCACTTCACTGTTGTGAACTCGCTTTCTGGCCTCCCTCTGGTTATTGCTGAAGGTAGTGGAGCTGGTCGGTTTGACAGAGGGGTTGCGGGTTCTCTTTCTGGGCTCCCTCTTGTGGTTACTGGAGGTAATGGAGCTGATCTGATTGACAGAGGCTTGCCACCTGATGATGAGAATGACAATTGGAGATCTGGGGTTTCAGATTGGGATTTATGACAGCCGACGTCCTGTATACCTACTGGTGATTTTGTTTCTTGTGCCTCCTGAGGTCTGACGTATCCAGCTCTCTCCCTGCATGGTCCAGCTAAGTGATTCATTTGCTTTTCTGTTTGTATTTGATCTGGTTCGGTCTATCCCTGCTTTGTGCGGGTCAGCCAGCTTCAGCTGGGGTTGTGCTGAATCACCGCCCATATGTTGCTGCTTGTGCCAGATTGCTTTGTCCCCTTTTAGATTGGTCTCTATTTGCTCTGCTTTCAGAATCTACCAGAGTGCTGATATAGTGGGAGGTGAAGTCGTGTGACTTCAGGGTTTTTTGCATCAGACATGTTGGACCTTTTGCAGGGTTTTTGCGTGATTGCAGACAGTTTATATCCTTTTCTGTCCTGTCTAGTCAGTGTGGGCCCCATCATTTGCTCAGTCTATTTTCCTACCTGCGTTTGTGCTTTCATCTTGCCTCACCGACAATATATGTTTGGGGGCTATCTATTCCTTTGGGGTCTGCTCTGGGGCAGTTTAGATTTCTCCTTTCTTGCTTTAGGCTTAGTTAGCTCTCCGGCTGTAGATACGCTCCACGGCTACTGCTAGTTGTGTGGATAGGATTAGGGGTCTGCAATCCGCTTAGTTACCAACCTCTCTGGTTTTCTGTGGCTTAGCTTGGGCCTGCTCTCCTCTTCGGTGACCCACTCATAACACTTCACCTTCATATTAAACAGTGTAAATTTCTTTTGGCAGTGTCTAATCTGCTCAGTTGAGAGCTTTCAGCTGAGCACTGTTAGCCACTCCCATCTCTTATATAATCTGGGCCCTGGCTAACACTCATTGTCAGAACAAGCTTTTGCTGCATGGCTGGAGGTTGTTGTTGGTTATTATAGGAGAAGGTGTTTGGTGGATTTTTCTGTGACTGTTGCTTGGTTTTGAGTGTGTGCTAATTCCCTTTCTTCTCCTACTTTGGTTTAACTCCATCCTCCACTTCCCGGTGCATTCCTCTGTTATATGTGCGAGTATATTTGTATGATTGGTATTTTACCTTATCCCTGTTTGTACTACCTTGTTTGTCTGGTTTGGTGTACTACAGAACGCCAATTCTCCCATCTTTCCTGTGTGGGGGAAGGTACAGACTGAGGGTGGATTCAGGAGCTTATGGCAAGGTATGTGGCCCTAACATCTTCACCATCAGAAGTAATCCGTTGAACAGGACCAGCTAGGGTGCCCTCTAGTGTTAGGGACTGGGAAGGAGCTCCTGGTCCCAGAACACCTGACAACAGAGTCATGACCAAAGGATAAGCAGGACAACTGCTACATTGTTCTTATTTTTTGGTTTATAGCAAACAGCAGAATGTTTCTACAACTTATGGATAAGCTAAATTTGCAATGGGGATTGAATATCTTTGATACCAACTGTAAATGAGTTCATTCTTGCAGAATGTGAGTCTATCATGTCTCTACCATGTCTCTGCCAACTGCTCTGTACTTCTCCAAACACCAGATTGACACTGATTCTGAACCTGACACACCCATACCCTATACTGCAGGATTTTTAACTAGCAACCTGTGGCCTTCAGCCACATGGAAAACCTGGTCAGGAATTAAATGGACTGCAACACTACCACTTGCAGTCTGTTTCAAAACACAAACCAAGAGCAGGTTTCCCTAAATCTGCCTTTGGACAAAGAGTACGTCCAAGACCTATGCTCACTTTAGTCTGCATTGCAACCACATCTATGCCTGTGACTTCAATGCCCTCTCAAGGCCTCAATACACCTCCGTGCGAATCCTGAGGGGAACACACAGTGACCCCTACATGTAACACCAGTCACTGCCTCACAATGGGCGTATAGCATTGAGATTATTCCCTCACTTTAATGCTTTGTGGCGAACAAGGACTTTAATATCCATTTGGCATTGGGGTTTAGAATTGTGCATAGATCTCTCCATCTTCCTTGAATGGTGAGTAACCAGCCCCAGCTAATGGGGGGTATACTCACTATGGTGGGTTTAGCCTTAAGCTTGAGTCACCCATAGCGACTTACCAGCGATCCCGACAACGATATCAACGTGTCAGGATCGCTGGTAAATCGCTACATGATCGCTGGCGAGCTGTCAAACAGACAGCTTCACCAGCGATCAGCACAGCGACGCCGAGTGCGCGGCGTCGCTGTGCACATTAGTTACCAGCGCGCTGATGCAGGGAGCTGGTAACTAACGTACACATCAGGTAACCAAGATCTGTAAAGGGTTAACGAGACAGCCGAAGAAGGTCAGCAAACAAGATCTTCAGTCCCACCTATTGAATGTAGTAATCCTATGAAGTCAAGCCAGAATTTTCATAAAAAAAAAATACCTCCATTTCTTGCTCATAATTTGCATTGTAGAGGGCAAGAACGCCAAAACTGCTGCCTACAAATGTGAAGTGGTTTTCGCTTTGCAAAATATTCACCCTATGTCTTGAGGCAAGACTCTTTAAAGGAATCTGTCACTAGGGCAAACCTCCTAAACCGTGTATATGGGTATGTAAGCCATAGAAAGTTGAACAAAATGATCACTTAATATCTGAGATCTGATGTTTTATTCCAGAGAAATAGATGTTTTTCTTAATATGTAAATGAGCTGTTAAGATCTATGGGTCAGACATAGATCTCTCTGAAAATCTGCCTCCAGAGATTATCTTAAATGAAAGGGGTGACACATGTAGATCAGGGGAGCAGACTGACAGTCATTACATCGCTCATGCTGGTAACGACCCCTTTCTTTTAAAACAGGCTTTCAGGAAGTTCTGTGTCCGGCCCCTAGATCTTAAAAGCTCATTTACATATTAAGAAAATGTGAATTTTTCAGGAATAAAACATCGGATCGCAGATATCATGGTGTCATTTTATTCAGCTTCCTATGACCTGCATGCCCATATAGACGGCTTAGGAGGATTGATCCTACCCTACAAATTCCCATTAAAGGGTCAATACTACCTATAGGATTACTACCTCCATCAGATGGCACTGGGGATCCTGTTCTCTATTTTCTTGCATAATTAATTTAAAGAAGAAAGAAGAATAAACCAAGAAAGACATTGAAGAAATATCACTAGAATTGACTATCACTGCTGTGGGTCCAACCGCTGTGAAATCCTCTCCCCCAACAACTCAGTGCAAGAACAAAATGGCGACAGATCTGGAGAGAAGTTTTCAGCAAAAATATCGCCAGTTTGATGATTAAAAAAGAACTCAACTGCCCCCATTCCCCAAGTGACTGACTCTCCTTTTTGTATTTGGTGCTAATGAGCTACTTAATGCAAGTGTCAATAGAAGAGACACTTAATACTGAGTTGTTAAGTAAAACTTTAAACTAATTCAACAATTTAGTAATTAAAAATATTTTAGTTTAAAAAAATAATATTAAATCAAAAAGTTTAATATTGTTCATTTTAAAAGGCATAAAATTTCAGTTAGTGCAGTGTGTTATAAAACAATCTGTTGGTTACCACCAGATACCAGTCACTTACCCATAGCTGTATAGGTGGATGTCACGTTGAGATTACTAGGTCTGTGTTTCTATCAAAGAGCTTAAAAAAGGTTAAATATAGTCCTATGAGACCTCAGTGTGCCATCAGGGCCGACGTTAGGGGCAGGCAGACTAGGCAGCCACCTTAGGCCCTGGCTCCTCCAGAGGCCCCAGCCAGCCGCTATGGGGCCCCTGAGTAAGAGGGGCCCAGTGCAGTGCCGCTCCTCCTCCCTCCAGCATCGCCCATACCAGTTTTCAGCATCATAGATACCAATACAGTTAAAAGCAGTGATGGAGGAGAGAGCATCACGTGACGCTCCCTCTCCCATCACTCACCCTCTGCCTCTGACTCAGCAGTGTGTGCCGGCAGTGGAGCTGAGGAGACACTCTGCAGAAGCCAGAGCAGCTGGGGAACGAGAAGGAGTATTGTGTGCGTGTCTGTATGCATTATTGTGTGAGTGTGTGTGTATGCATTATAGTGTGTGTGTGTGTATGCATTATACTGTGTGGGGGGACTGCACTATACTGTGTGTGTGGGTGGACTGCACTATACTGTGTATGTGAGGGGACTGCACTATACTGTATATGTGGGGGGACTGCACTATTGTCACGGCACCAGCTCCTGCTCCTGCCTACCTTCCTGCGCGCTCTGTCCGGCACGCTCCTGTCTTCCGGCGTGTCCCCACGCCCGGCCTCTGGCTCCCTCGGCGTCGGGCACCAACACACAGCGCGCGGCCTCCTGGGTAAGGTGACGCGCTAGCTCCGCCCCCAATATGGCGGTGCCCACCGCTACATATGCCCGGCGTCTGCTCAGGTAAGACGCCTGATTATCTCATGCGGTGACGCTGTCTGCTGCGGTGCTCACTGTGTCCTCAGGCCCCTCTCATTCCTCTGTCTGTTCTGTGTTAGTGCTTTCGTGCTTCCAAACCCGCTGTCTGCTTAATCTCGGTCAGGCTCTCCTGTACTCTGCCCTTCCAGTCTCCCTAGTGCTTTTCCTCCTCTGTCCTTCCTCCTGCTCTCCCCTCCACATCTCAGGTTATCTGCCATCCTGCACCTTATTCATTATTTTTCTTCCTTACCTCTACAGCCTCTGTTCCTGGGTTCCCCTGGCTCTCCGGTCCTGTACACCACTGGGTCTGTGCCTTGCCCGGTGCCCTGCCTATCATCCACATCAGGGCCTTCTTTCTATTGCCTCAGTCGTCCCTTTGGTTCCGGCTGTTGCGGCCCTATCCCCTGGAGGTCTGTCCCTAACACTCCCTGTATAGGGGGCGCTCCTCACCTGGGCACTCGCCTCCGGGGGCTCAGGAGTCGTGACCCAGAGGGTCCACTTTCAGGTACATCCTTATTTTTCCTCAACACCGTAACAGCATAATCAGGCCATGGACCCCGTTGGAGCCACGGCCGCTCAGAAGGAATTAGTCTTCCTTCGGGAGAATCAGCCGCGCATGATGTCCTTCATGAAAACTATGGACTCACGTCTGTCCGCCCTCCAGTCCTCTGACCCTGGTAACGGGGCCCAGTTGGCCGGCTTTCAACAGGAATTGACGCAGCAGCGAGACACGCAGTCGCATATTCTCAGCTACATGGCTTCGGTGGAAGGTCGGTTGCTCGTCTTGCACTCGGCCGCATCTGTTCCTCCAGCCGCTGGTTCCCATCCTCCTTCGCGGTTGGCCAAACCACCTCGATATAACGGAGACGCCAAGCTATGCCGAGGGTTTTTAAATCAGTGCCGTCTCCATTTTGAATTGCTGCCCCAGCAGTACCCTTCTGACCGAGCCAAAGTGGCCTTCATCATTTCCCATCTTGAGGGGGACGCTTTGGCTTGGGTCAATCCGCTCTGGGAACGAGATGACCCAGTAGTTACTCAGCTTTCCGTTTTTTTGGATATGTTTCATCGAGTTTTTGACGAACCGGGCCGTTTAGCCTCTACCACTGAGTCTTTATTTAACCTATGTTAAGGTTCTTTAACTGTGGGCCAGTATGCTATCCAGTTTAGGACTCTTTCTATAGACTTAGGTTGGAATAATGAGGCCTTGGTGGGTGCTTTCTGGCGAGGTCTCTCAGGTCGCATAAAGGATGAGCTCGCTGGCCGTGACACCCCAACAGCTCTCGAGGATTTGATCTCTTTAGCTACGCGAATTGACCTCCGCTTTCAAGAGCGTGCTAGGGAGAGAAGGGCCTCTCATCCATTCTCTTCTGTCCGCAGGCCACCCAGTCCTCGACCTAGGAGTCTTCCATCACCTCCGACACCCAAACCTATGCAGGTGGATCGCCTGAAGCTCTCTGATCAGCGTCGTAGGGAGAGGAGCCTCCACGGTCAGTGCTTCTACTGCGGTAGCAGTTCCCACCTCATCCGAACTTGTCCGGAGCATCCGGAAAATTTCTCCGCCTAGGCCAGGTAAGAGAGGCCTCCCTAGGTGTAAATGATACCTCTCTCCCTCTCACTTTGTCTGTCCTCTTGCATGTTGGTGGAAAGCGGGCTTCCATGGTGGCCTATGTGGACTCGAGTGCCGCCGGGAATTTTATCAGGCTAGAGGAGGTTAATAAGCTGTCTGTTCCTGTGAGGGCCTTGCAAAAACCAAAATGTTCTCGCCTCCGTAGATGGTCGACCCCTGCTAGAGACTGTTACTCTAGTTACTCATGAAGTGGAGTTGAAGGTAGGGGCGTTGCACAAGGAGAAGATAACATTTTACGTCTTAGCAGGCATTTCTCACCCTATCCTGCTTGGTCTTCCTTGGCTGCGGCTCCACGAGCACACCTTAGATTGGCATAATGGCAACGTCTTGCGCTGGGGGGAGTCTTGTCGGGCTCGGTGCCTGCTGCCGGTGCGTCCCGTAGGTGACCCTCATCCTTTCCTTGTTCCCCTCGATTTGCCATCGGTGTACCATGATTTTTTGGATGTTTTTAACAAGAAAGAGGGTGAGACTCTTCCTCCGCATCGTTCCTACGACTGCCCCATCGAGCTCGTTCCTGGTACCATTCCGCCTCGTGGGAGAATTTATCCCCTCTCTCCGGCAGAGACCAAGCCATGTCTGAATACATCCAGGACAACTTGGCCAGGGGCTTCATTCAGAAGTCTTCCTCCCCTGCTGGAGCAGGCTTCTTTTTCGTAAAAGAAGAAAGATGGGTCCCTGCGCCCGTGCATCGATTATCGTGGCTTGAATCGCATCACGGTGAAGAATAAATATCCACTACCACTCATCTCTGAACTTTTTGATTGCTTGAAGGGGGCGCGTGTATTCACCAAGCTTGATCTTCGAGGGGCCTATAACCTGGTTCGTATACGCTCCGGGGACGAATGGAAGACGGCGTTTAACACGCGTGACAGACACTACGAGTATTTGGTTATGCCCTTCGGACTTTGCAACGCACCTGCAGTATTCCAAGAACTCGTAAATGATGTCTTTTGAGATTTCCTCTATTCTTGTGTCGTAGTCTACCTAGACGACATCTTGGTCTTCTCTCCTGATCTGGCCACACATCGCCGAGACGTCCACCAAGTCCTTCTACGTCTCCGAGAGAACCATCTCTTTGCCAAGTTGGAGAAATGTCTCTTTGAGCAAAAGTCTTTGCCTTTTCTTGGTTTCATCGTTTCAAACTCGGGACTTGAGATGGATCCTGAGAAAGTCTTGGCAGTTCTCAATTGGCCACGTCCGTCCGGAGTCAAGGCAATTCAGCGGTTTTTGGGTGTCTGCTTAATCTCGGTCAGGCTCTCCTGTACTCTGCCCTCCCAGTCTCCCTAGTGCTTTCCCTCCTCTGTCCTGCCTCCTGCTCTCCCCTCCACGTCTCAGGTTATCTGCCGTCCTGCACCTTTTTCATTATTTTGCTTCCTTACCACTACAGCCTCCCTTCCTGGGTTCCCCTGGCTCTCCGGTCCTGTACACCACTGGGTCTCTGCCTTGCCCGTTGCCCTGCCTATCATCCACGTCAGGGCCTTCTCTCTATTGCCTCAGTCGTCCTTTTGGTTCCTGCTGTTGCGACCCTATCCCCTGGAGGTCTGTCCCTAACACTCCCTGTATAGGGGGTGGTCCTCATCTGGGCACTCGCCTCCGGGGGCTCTGGAGTCGTGACCCAGAGGGTCCACTTTCAGGTACATCCTTATTTTTCCTCAACACCGTAACAACTATACTGTGTGTGGGGCTGCACGATACTGTGTATGTGGCAGGCTGCACTATACTGTGTGTGGGGGGGACTGCACTATAGTGTGTATGTGGGGGCTGCATTATACTGTATATGTGGGAGGCTGCACTATACTGAGTGTGTGAGGAGGCTGCAATATGCTGTGTAATGTATTGTAGGATATTGCAATGTATTGTAGGATATGTACACTACCGTTCAAAAGTTTAGGGTCACTTAGAAATGTCCTTATTTTTGAAAGAAAAGCACAGTTTTTCCAATGAAGCTAACATTAAATTATTCAGAAATGCACTCTATACATTGTTAATGTGGTAAATGACTATTCTGTCTGCAAACGTATGGTTTGTAATGCAATATCTTCATAAGTGTATAGAGACCCATTTCCAACAACCATCACTCTAGTGTTCTAGTGCAGGGTTCCCCAACTCCGGTCCTCGAGGCCCACCAACAGGTCATGTTTTCAGGATTTCCTTAGTATTTCCAAGGTGATAATTGCATCACCTGTACAATACAAGGGAAACCCTGAAAACATGACCTGTTGGTGGGCCTTGAGGACTGGAGTTGGGGAACCCTGTTCTAGTGGTCTTACGGTACTTCGTGTTTTCTAACTGTGTAAGAAGGCTAATGGATGGTTAGAATACACTTGAAAACCCTTGTGCAAGTATGTTAGCACGGCTGAAAACAGTTTGGCTGATTAGAGAAGCTATAAAATTGACCTTCCTTTGAGCTAGTTAAGAATCTGAAGCATTATATTTGTTGGTTCCATTAAACTATCAAAATGGCCAGAAAAAAAGAACTTTCATGTGAAACTCGACAGTCTATTCTTGCTCTTAGAATTTAAGGCTATTACATGCGAGAAATTGCCAAGAAACTGAAGATTTATTACAATGGTGTGTACTACTCTCTTCAGAGGAGAGCACAAACAGGCTCTAACCAGAGTAGAAAGAGAAGTGGGAGGCCCCACTGCACAACTGAGGGACAAGACAAGTACATTAGAGGCTGTAGCTTGAGAAATTGACACCTCACAGGTCCTCAACTGGAAGCTTCATTAAACAGTACATGCAAAACGCCAATGTCAACGTCTACAGTGAAGAGGCGACTACGGGATGCTGGCCTTCAGGGCAGAGTGGCAAAGTAAAAGCCATATCTGAGACTGGCTAACAAAAGGAAAAGATTAATATGGGCAAAAGAACACAGACATTGGACAGAGGAAGATTGGTAAAAAGTGTTATGGACAGACGAATCCAAGTTTGAGGTGTTTGGATCACACAGAAGAACATTTGTGAGACGCAGAACAACTGAAAAGATGCTGGAAGAGTGCCTGATGCCCATCTGTCAAGAATGGTGGAGGTAATGTGATTATCTGGGGTTGCTTTGGTGCTGGTAAAGTGGGAGATTTGTACAAGGTAAAAGGGATTTTGAATAAAGAAGGCTATCACTCCATTTTGCAACGCCATACCATACCCTGTGGACTGGGTTTGACTGGAGCCAATTTCATTCTATAACAGGACAGTGATCCAAAGCACACCTCCAAATTATGCAAGAACTATTTAGGGAAGAAGCAGGCAGCTGGTATTCTATCTGTAATGGAGTGTCCAGCGCAGTCACCAGATCTCAACCCCATTGAGCTGTTGTGGGAACAGCTTGACCATATGGTACACAAAAAGTGCCCATCAAGCCAAAACAACTTGTGGGAGGGGCTTCTGGAAGCATGGGCTGAAATTTCTCCAGATTACTTCAGCAAATTAACTGCTAGAATGCCAAATGTCTGCAATGCGGGAATTGCTGCAAAGGGAGCATTCTTTGACGAAAGCAGAGCTTGAAGGAGAAAATTATTATTTCAAATAAAAATCTTTTTTCGAACCTTGTCAATGTCTGGACTAGATTTTAAATTCATTTGACAACTCACTTGACTAATAAAAGTATGAGTTTTCATGGAAAACACAAAATTGTCTGGGTGACCCCAAACTTTTGAACTGTAGTGTACATGGGTGTATTTCCCAATCATTGTTTTTGGATCACTATATCCCTTGACATTTAGTATGAAAAAAAAGTTTTTTTATGATTCCGTTGGAATGTTTTTCCTACTTGTGTCAAAACGTGGCCGTCCAAAGACTGTCATGGGATTTACTGCCTGTAGAGGGATTTGCCAGCATGTTCTGATAATTAGCAGGAGAGCACATTATCAGAGTGCCCAGCGTGCAGAGACCAGCACTGCCCCCGCAAGTATGTGATGTCACTGGTCTCTTCATGCCAGGAATTCTGACAACGCGCTCTCTTACCGGTACATTAATTCTGATCTCACCCGGCAACACAAAGCATGCTGTCATTGAGCACATTGCACGGTGGCAGAACAGGTACTAGCCCAGCCCATGAAACATACATCACTGATGACGCTTTTTTTCAAGGAGGGGGTTGGGGCTGCAGTAGTGAGTGAAGCCTCATTCCCCTGATGAAGCATTGTTTGAGAATCCCAGCATGCACTGGGATTCTCAAATGAATTGTTGTTATAAAAAGGAAGTGAAAAAAGAAAAGCAGTTAAATAGTGTAGTTAGGGGAGGATAGGACATGTTTAATTTAAGTTTATTAGAAAATAGTTTAGACTGGGACACTAAATAAATAGGGATTTAGGATGATAATTAATTTGGAATTCAGACCACCCTTTTATAGACTGACACTGCTGGAAAAAGTTTCAAACAGATTCCAAAGTTGAAGTCTTTGGATTTCCCTTTGCCTTATTAAACTCAATGGCTGTGTCAGGGTTTCTTTGAATCCTGTTTCCTTGGGCTTCAGATGGAGACAGCAAAAGAAGCTCAAATATGGAGTCTAAAAAGCTTAAGACACATAAAAAATGAACTGCAAATATAAGATTTTGCTAATTGAAAGAGTAATGTATTGAGACATACTCTACATAGTACTGTTTATAGTGCAGGCATTTGTTGCCTTGCATTGGCCACATCATAGAGTAGAAATAAAACTACAGCAGCAGAAATAATATCATTTACATAATATTACTTTTATTATAATAGTTGCATTTATCAATAGTCATGATAGGTCTGTACATTAGTAGTTCTGTCCAGTGAGCGATGCCATCACAACCTGTATGCCTGATGTAACAAGCGAAACATTCTATCTCTATGGCAATCAAACATTCCGCCAGTAACTGACACAGTGACGACGCCAAAACGTCACATCTCAGATTTACATTTTGTAAAGAGAGAACCTGAGCAGCACCTGCCATTATGACGACCCTAAGGAGATCTACCAGAAAGAATAAAGGAGTCAGATACACAGGTATAAGCCTCACAAGTGCTGGAGTAACAGATATCTTGAGCAACTTCCAGCCATAGATATTTCTAGATAGCCATATAATTGGAGTTGTATAACAGCCTATATTTTCCAGGTGCTGGATGTGTGCGTCATTTTTAGATGTGTAATCACAATATACATATGTGTATGTTTACTTCCCCTTATTCCCCTAATTGGTGATATGTAGTATTTTATCTATGGTTCTAAACAATAAAGTCTTTTTTCATATTAGTAAAATAAGCCTTTTAATCGTCTTTTTTCTGTGGATTTGTTATGTATTTGATGATAGGCGTTATTAATCCGAGTGGATACATGGGGACTATAACTAATTATATGCAATAATTGTTACCATGTGTCCTAGTCATACTTGGCATATCCAGCCATAGAAAAGTAGATAGAGCTCACTCATAAGGGTAGAGGAACTTCTACATGAAAGTCCATGATAAATGGCAAACCCATATCTGCTCCTATCACTTTCTAATCAGATTAAATTCCTATTCTCCATTTTCTCCACTATTAGCTCCTCCGCCTCGTGAGCCACCAATTTATAAAAGAAAGAGACGAACATTGAAATATTACCTAGAGCAAGCCGCCATACTCCCTAACATCGGAGACCCTGATACGGAGATAGAGGAGACACTCGTCACTCAGTAAGTCACCATTTGTATATTACTATACCAGCTGTGTCAGAGGGTTCATTTACTTTTATCTGCTTGTATTAGAGATGAAGTGATCATGTCTCTTTATAACTGCAAGTACAAATTGTTACAGCTCCTAATGCTCATCACCATTTATTGTCTCATCTAAACAGAGAGGAGCTTGCCGCAATGTTGGGGCTTATGCCCACAAAGAGAAGATTTGAGGAAGAGCCCACTGCATCCGACCTGTGAGTCACTCTCAGTGATGGCACCAGCTCACACTACAATTTGATCCCAAAATCCTATTTCTTGTCCATTTTTCTTGTACAACAACAAGATTTATTTCTTTTTCAGGATAGAAAATCAAAAAGAGGAGAATGATTCGGGGAGAGCAGCTGATAACACCAGCGAGCCGCCCCCCGAGAAAAAGCGAAAAGGAGACCAATAGGGAACTCTAGCAGCCAACAGTTTTTAGCATTGTTTATATTTATCTATAGTTATATATTTATTGTTATATTTATAATTAGTTTGTTATAGTTAATATTTTGTATGAGCTATTTGTATTAAAATTTTAGAATTTGTAATAAAAAATATAAATAAGTCATCAAGAAACCAAGCACTATCACCAGCTGCCATCAAAGTTTACAAGCCACCATGACCAACTATTAACCATCGCCAGCCACGAAGACCTTCACCCAACAACAGTCAACAACAACGACCAGCCAGCTCCAATGTCCACCTGCCCTAACATCTAACATCAAGTGCGAGAAACTGTCATCTAACTATTAAAAGCCGCCACCAGCTACCACCATCTACCCCCAGCTTCCACAAACCAAGCATAAAAGATTTAGCCGCCAACAGATTCCATCAACTGCCGCCACGTTCCACCAGCGACCGCACATTTTTTTTATGTTTATTATTTTTATAATTCTTTGCATTTATTTATAGTTATATATTTATATAATACATATTAACTATATATCAAAATAACTATTTTATTCCTTATATTTATATATTTTATTTTTATATTTTTTTATTTATACATTTTTTTAAACTTCTTTATATCATGCATATTTTTAAATTTATATTTTGTATATCTATTCTACATATTGTACATATTTTAAACATTTATATTTTTATAATTCTTTACATTTATAGTTATATATTTATATTATATCATACATATAGTTATTTTGATATATAGCTAATATTTGTTTTGTCATATTTGTATATTTTATTGTCATAATTTTTTTATTATAACAATAAAATATTTTTTATTATTATTTATAAATATATCTTTTTTACATTTCTTTATATTTTGTATATACTGTACATATTGTAAATATTTATATTTTTATCATTCTTTACATTTCTTTATAGTCATACATTAGATTATACATATATTTATTTTTCTATATAGTTATTGTTTTGTATTTTATATTTATATATTTTATTTTCATATTTATTTATATATATACATATACATATATTTATATGTATATATATATATATATATTATTTTTCTTTATATTTTTATATTTTTGTATATATTGTAAATATTGTAAATAAGAGATATATTTTTATACTAAACCACTGGCTTGGACAGTTTTCTTAATTCCTTTATTTAGCTTATTTGTCCCGATAGATATTGATTTTGTTACCTGCAGAAAAACAATACACTTGTATCATTTGCTAATTTGACCGCCATCACTCTACACCGGTAACGTAACGTGCTATGTAGCTCCACATTGTTTGCATCGCTCAGCCTTGCTTACTGCATCTTGCCATAACGTTCACCATACAAATAATACGGCTGTAGACAAATAAATATTTATCACATTTTTGGACTAAACAATTATAGAAAAAAATCCATGAGAAACCAGAAGAACAATATATACTGTACTCATATAAAAATCTAAGGAGGACATACAATTGGTACAACCTGTGCAGCCACGCAGGGGCCCAAGAGGTAAGGTTGATTCAGAAAGGATGATGCAAAATTATAGGCTCAGTATTCATAGCCAGGAGAACATAGCACAAATCTATTAACTTGAAAAGACAGTATGAAAGCTTCATCTATTCACTACAAATGTGAAAGTGATTCCTTTGGTGACACAGCAGATGTCATGGCCGTAGTCCGGATGAGTCCAGCCACGTGCCAGCAATTCCTCAGATATGGACTCCACTGATTCAGTGATGCATTGTCTCGGGTCTGGTCAGATCCTGATGCAGATATAGTGAGCCTGTGATGTAGCCTCACAGAAAGAAGTCTCAGAATGTTAGATCTGATGATCGTGGCGACGAGCACAACATTGGTGGGTGGTAGGGGCTCTTGAGTGAGGGAGGAAACAATTAAAAACTGATTTAATTAAGGCTGTACTAGAACACAGGAAGAAAGCATCTTCATGGGCTCCATTACCTCCATGTAAAAAGAAGCAAACAAAGCAGATGACCAGTTCAGTGAGCTCAGTCCCATCAAGGAGTCCATTTTCATCATCATCAGGGCTGTCTGGAGGGAAGGAGGATTGCTTCAGTCTTTTTTTTTACTTTTAGGGTAGTGTGCCAGCACAGACTAACAGTATTGACTTTGGGGAGCATGGTGGCTCAGTGGTTCAAATCCAGCCAAGGACAACATAAGCAAGGAGTTTGTATGTTCTTCGTGGGTTTCCTCTGGGTTCTATAGTTTACTCCCACACTCCAAAGTCATACAGACAGGGAATCTAGATTGTGAGCTCCAAGGGTGCAGTGACGATAATGTGAGTAAAACTTGAAGGTGTCAGTAGCATCTTGCCTAATTGTGATGAATCAGTGAAGTTCCAAATATACAGGTGCTTCTCACAAAATTAGAATATCATCAAAAAGTTACTTTATTTCAGTTCTTCAATACAAAAAGTGAATCTCATATATTATATAGAGTCACTACACACAGAGTGATCAATTTCAAGTGTTTATTTCTGTTAATGTTGATGATTATGGCTTACAATCAATGAAAACCCAAACGTCATCATCTCAGTAAATTAGCATAATTAACTAAAACAGCTGCACAGGCTTCAAAAGCATTTAAAAAGGTCCCTTAGTCTCAGTAGGCTCCACAATCATGGGGAAGACTGCTGACTTGACGGAAGTCCAGAAGGCAGTCTTTGACACACTCCACAAGGAAAGTAAATTTTGCAATTCATTTGGAAATCAAGGTCTCAGAGTCTGGAGGAAGAGTGGAGAGGCCACAATCCAAGCTGTGGAGGTCTAGTGTGAAGTCTCCACAATCAGTGATGGTTTGGGGAGCCATGTCATCTGCTAGTGTGGGTCCACTGTGCTTTATCAAGACCAAAGTCAGCGCAGCCATCTACCAGGAAATTTTAGAGCACTTCATGCTTCCCTCTGCCAGCAAGCTTTCTGGAGATGGAAGTTTTAATCTCCAGCAGGACTTGGCACCTGTCCACACTGCCAAAAGTACCGATACCTGGTTTATAAACAACAGTATCACTGTGCTTGATTGGCCAGCAAGCTCGCCTGACCTTAACCCCATAGAGAATCTATGGGGTATTGTCAAAAGGAAGATGAGAGACAACAGACCCAACAATGCAGACGAGCTGAAGGCTGCTATCAAAGCAACCTGGGCTTCCATAACACCTCAGCAGTGCTACAGGCTGATCGCCTCCATGCCACGCCGCATTGATGCTTTAATTGATGCCAAAGGAGCCCCGCCCAAATATTGAGTGCATTTACTGATCATACATTTCAGTAGGCCAACATTTCGGATTTTAAAATAATCTTTCAAGCTGGTGTTATAAAGTATTCTAATTTACTGAGATAATGACTTTTGGGTTATCACTGGCCGTAGGCCTATATCATCAACATTAGCAGAAATAAACACTTGAAAGAGATTACTCTGCTTGTAATGACTCTATATAATATATGAGATTCACGTTTTGTATTGAAGGACTGAAATAAATTAACTTTTTGATGATATTCTAATTTTGTGAGAAGCGCCTGTAAATCATGTAGAGCACATCCATTATGAAATGCTATACTCCACCTTTTTGTTGCCCAATTCTCTACAGTGGCATAGCTCGGAAATTCACACTAGATAATGCTAAAAAATAGTGTAATCTTTACCTAAAAGAAAGATTATGATAAATAAAATAGTAATCATGAAATCATGAAACTCACAGATTGGGTTTTTTTTGCCTTTAGTGACTAATCCTGTACAGGCGAGGGCCAACCAGAGTGTATTCACAATGGCCAATTCCCCCAATAATTCACATTTTTACTAAAAATGATAAATTTGTTAATAAGTAATCATGTAAACAATGGCTTAATGTTTACGCTAATGCAAAGCATTTTTTACAGCAATAAAATACCTAAAAATGTAAAAATGTAAGCCCTGTGCCCTATTAGCCTTTCTGTTCCTGTCTCTGCCTTTGGACGTATAAGTAATCAAGAGGGAGTGAACAGCCATCCGCAGCTTTCGCTTCTTCTTGACTACCCATATGTGCAAAGGCGGGGACAGCGACTCTAGCGCTAATTAGGCGCAGAGCTCACATGACGTAACAACCTCACATGAACCAGGGAACATGAGTGCCGACACTGCTGGGATGGCGCCAGCACAGGAGGGGTGTATAAGTGATTTTATTTTAACTGGGTCAAACATGGGGAATGATAGTAGTGGACAACTCCTTTAACCTTTATTAAAAATACTTTATTATCTCAAGAACGGAGGGATATTTATTTCTATAGTACACTGTTGTCACCTAGGTCTGAGTGGACGGTAACTTTACCCAATGAGCGTACGATGTTTGCATTCTCTATGAATTTGGGTCTGCTCATGCTAATATAAAACTAGCCAGGTTTCTGGACTGAGTATCACTGCGCTTCCTCCATGAAGTAGAACTAAAGTAGCCTCCACTTGGTCACCATGTCATCAGCCTATATTGTTTGCAGGAGCAAAGTAAGAAGCCGGGGGCCAGGGAGCGATGTGCTTCCTGAAGAAAGGTGTCACGGACAGGTTTACCATGATAAAAAGACGCCAGAAGACTGCAGCGTTTGAGTTCTCCTACTACTGCACTGACTAGAAGCACTTCACTGTTGTGAACTCGCTTTCTGGCCTCCCTCTGGTTATTGCTGAAGGTAGTGGAGCTGGTCGGTTTGACAGAGGGGTTGCGGGTTCTCTTTCTGGGCTCCCTCTTATGGTTACTGGAGGTAATGGAGCTGATCTGATTGACAGAGGCTTGCCACCTGATGATGAGGATGACAATTGGAGATCTGGGGTTTCAGATTGGGATTTATGACAGCCGACGTCCTGTATACCTACTGGTGATTTTGTTTCTTGTGCCTCCTGAGGTCTGACGTATCCAGCTCTCTCCCTGCATGGTCCAGCTAAGTGATTCATTTGCTTTTCTGTTTGTATTTGATCTGGTTCGGTCTATCCCTGCTTTGTGCGGGTCAGCCAGCTTCGGCTGGGGTTGTGCTGAATCACCGCCCATATGTTGCTGCTTGTGCCAGATTGCTTTGTCCCCTTTTAGATTGGTCTCTATTTGCTCTGCTTTCAGAATCTACCAGAGTGCTGATATAGTGGGAGGTGAAGTCGTGTGACTTCAGGGTTTTTTGCATCAGACATGTTGGACCTTTTGCAGGGTTTTTGCGTGATTGCAGACAGTTTATATCCTTTTCTGTCCTGTCTAGTCAGTGTGGGCCCCATCATTTGCTCAGTCTATTTTCCTACCTGCGTTTGTGTTTTCATCTTGCCTCACCGACAATATATGTTTGGGGGCTATCTATTCCTTTGGGGTCTGCTCTGGGGCAGTTTAGATTTCTCCTTTCTTGCTTTAGGCTTAGTTAGCTCTCCGGCTGTAGATACGCTCCACGGCTACTGCTAGTTGTGTGGATAGGATTAGGGGTCTGCAATCCGCTTAGTTACCAACCTCTATGGTTTTCTGTGGCTTAGCTTGGGCCTGCTCTCCACTTCGGTGACCCACTCATAACACTTCACCTTCATATTAAACAGTGTAAATTTCTTTTGGCAGTGTCTAATCTGCTCAGTTGAGAGCTTTCAGCTGAGCACTGTTAGCCACTCCCATCTCTTATATAATCTGGGCCCTGGCTAACACTCATTGTCAGAACAAGCTTTTGCTGCATGGCTGGAGGTTGTTGTTGATTATTATAGGAGAAGGTGTTTGGTGGATTTTTCTGTGACTGTTGCTTGGTTTTGAGTGTGTGCTAATTCCCTTTCTTCTCCTACTTTGATTTAACCCCATCCTCCACTTCCCGGTGCATTCCTCTGTTATATGTGCGAGTATATTTGTATGATTGGTATTTTACCTTATCCCTGTTTGTACTACCTTGTTTGTCTGGTTTGGTGTACTACAGAACGCTACTACTCCCATCTTTCCTGTGTGGGGGAAGGTACAGACTGAGGGTGGATTCAGGAGCTTATGGCAAGGTATGTAGCCCTAACATCTTCACCATCAGAAGTAATCCGTTGAACAGGACCAGCTAGGGTTCCCCTCTAGTGTTAGGGACTGGGAAGGAGCTCCTGGTCCCAGAACACCTGACAACAGAGTCATGACCAAAGGATAAGCAGGACAACTGCTACATTGTTCTTATTTTTTGGTTTATTGCAAACAGCAGAACGTTTCTACAACTTATGGATAAGCTAAATTTGCATTGGGGATTGAATATCTTTGATACCAACTGTAAATGAGTTCATTCTTGCAGAATGTGAGTCTATCATGTCTCTACCATGTCTCTGCCAACTGCTCTGTACTTCTCCAAACACCAGATTGACACTGATTCTGAACCTGACACACCCATACCCTATACTGCAGGATTTTTAACTAGCAACCTGTGGCCTTCAGCCACATGGAAAACCTGGTCAGGAATTAAATGGACTGCAACACTACCACTTGCAGTCTGTTTCAAAACACAAACCAAGAGCAGGTTTCCCTAAATCTGCCTTTGGACAAAGAGTACGTCCAAGACCTATGCTCACTTTAGTCTGCATTGCAACCACATCTATGCCTGTGACTTCAATGCCCTCTCAAGGCCTCAATACACCTCCGTGCGCATCCTGAGGGGAACACACAGTGACCCCTACATGTAACACCAGTCACTGCCTCACAATGGGCGTATAGCATTGAGATTATTCCCTCACTTTAATGCTTTGTGGCGAACAAGGACTTTAATATCCATTTGGCATTGGGGTTTAGAATTGTGCATAGATCTCTCCATCTTCCTTGAATGGTGAGTAACCAGCCCCAGCTAATGGGGGGTATACTCACTATGGTGGGTTTAGCCTTAAGCTTGAGTCACCCATAGCGACTTACCAGCGATCCCGACAACGATATCAACGTGTCAGGATCGCTGGTAAATCGCTACATGATCGCTGGCGAGCTGTCAAACAGACAGCTTCACCAGCGATCAGCACAGCGACGCCGAGTGCCCGGCGTCGCTGTGCACATTAGTTACCAGCGCGCTGATGCAAGGAGCTGGTAACTAACGTACACATCAGGTAACCAAGATCTGTAAAGGGTTAACGAGACAGCCGAAGAAGGTCAGCAAACAAGATCTTCAGTCCCACCTATTGAATGTAGTAATCCTATGAAGTCAAGCCAGAATGTTCATTAAAAAAAAATACCTCCATTTCTTGCTCATAATTTGCATTGTAGAGGGCAAGAACGCCAAAACTGCTGCCTACAAATGTGAAGTGGTTTTCCCTTTGCAAAATATTCACCCTATGTCTTGAGGCAAGACTCTTTAAAGGAATCTGTCACTAGGGCAAACCTCCTAAACCGTGTATATGGGTATGTAAGCCATAGAAAGTTGAAAAAAATGATCACTTAATATCTGAGATCTGATGTTTTATTCCAGAGAAATAGATATTTTTCTTAATATGTAAATGAGCTGTTAAGATCTATGGGTCAGACATAGATCTCTCTGAAAATCTGCCTCCAGAGATTATCTTAAATGAAAGGGGTGACACATGTAGATCAGGGGAGCAGACTGACAGTCATTACACTGCTCATGCTGGTAACGACCCCTTTCTTTTAAAACAGGCTTTCAGGAAGTTCTGTGTCCGGCCCCTAGATCTTAACAGCTCATTTACATATTAAGAAAAATGTGAATTTTTCAGGAATAAAACATCGGATCGCAGATATCATGGTGTCATTTTATTCAGCTTCCTATGACCTGCATGCCCATATAGACGGCTTAGGAGGGTTGATCCTTCCCTACAAATTCCCACTAAAGGGTCAATACTACCTATAGGATTACTACCTCCATCAGATGGCTCTGGGGATCCTGTTCTCTATTTTCTTGCATAATTAATTTAAAGAAGAAAGAAGAATAAACCAAGAAAGACATTGAAGAAATATCACTAGAATTGACTATCACTGCTGTGGGTCCAACCGCTGTGAAATCCTCTCCCCCAACAACTCAGTGCAAGAACAAAATGGCGACAGATCTGGAGAGAAGTTTTCAGCAAAAATATCGCCAGTTTGATGATTAAAAAAGAACTCAACTGCCCCCATTCCCCAAGTGACTGACTCTCCTTTTTGTATTTGGTGCTAATGAGCTACTTAATGCAAGTGTCAATAGAAGAGACACTTAATACTGAGTTGTTAAGTAAAACTTTAAACTAATTCAACAATTTAGTAATTAAAAATATTTTAGTTTAAAAAAATAATATTAATTCAAAAAGTTTAATATTGTTCATTTTAAAAGGCATAAAATTTCAGTTAGTGCAGTGTGTTATAAAACAATCTGTTGGTTACCACCAGATACCAGTCACTTACCCATAGCTGTATAGGTGGATGTCACGTTGAGATTACTAGGTCTGTGTTTCTATCAAAGAGCTTAAAAAAGGTTAAATATAGTCCTATGAGACCTCAGTGTGCCATCAGGGCCGACGTTAGGGGCAGGCAGACTAGGCAGCCACCTTAGGCCCTGGCTCCTCCAGAGGCCCCAGCCAGCCGCTATGGGGCCCCTGAGTAAGAGGGGCCCAGTGCAGTGCCGCTCCTCCTCCCTCCAGCATCGCCCATACCAGTTTTCAGCATCATAGATACCAATACAGTTAAAAGCAGTGATGGAGGAGAGAGCATCACGTGACGCTCCCTCTCCCATCACTCACCCTCTGCCTCTGACTCAGCAGTGTGTGCCGGCAGTGGAGCTGAGGAGACACTCTGCAGAAGCCAGAGCAGCTGGGGAACGAGAAGGAGTATTGTGTGCGTGTCTGTATGCATTATTGTGTGAGTGTGTGTGTATGCATTATAGTGTGAGTGTGTGTTTGCATTATACTGTGTGGGGGGACTGCACTATACTGTGTGTGTGGGTGGACTGCACTATACTGTGTATGTGAGGGGACTGCACTATACTGTATATGTGGGGGGACTGCACTATTGTCACGGCACCAGCTCCTGCCTACCTCCCTGCGCACTCTGTCCGACACGCTCCTGTCTTCCGGCGTGTCCCCATGCCCGGCCTCCGGCTCCCTCGGCGTCGGGCACCAGCACACAGCGCGCGGCCTCCTGGGTAAGGTGACGTGCTAGATCTGCCGCCAATATGGCGGCGCCCACCACTACATATGCCCGGCGTCTGCTCAGGTAAGACGCCTGATTATCTCATGCGGTGACGCTGTCTGCTGCGGTGCTCACTGTGTCCTCAGGCCCCTCTCATTCCTCTGTCTGTTCTGTGTTAGTGCTTTTGTGCTTCCAAACCCGCTGTCTGCTTAATCTCGGTCAGGCTCTCCTGTACTCTGCCCTCCCAGTCTCCCTAGTGCTTTTCCTCCTCTGTCCTTCCTCCTGCTCTCCCCTCCACATCTCACGTTTTCTGCCATCCTGCACCTTATTCATTATTTTTCTTCCTTACCTCTACAGCCTCCGTTCCTGGGTTCCCCTGGCTCTCCAGTCCTGTACACCACTGGGTCTGTGCCTTGTCCGGTGCCCTGCCTATCGTCCACGTCAGGGCCTTCTTTCTATTGCCTAAGTCGTCCCTTTGGTTCCGGCTGTTGCGGCCCTATCCCCTGGAGGTCTGCCCCTAACACTCCCTGTATAGGGGGCGCTCCTCACCTGGGCATTCGCCTCCGGGGGCTCAGGAGTCGTGACCCAGAGGGTCCACTTTCAGGTACATCCTTATTTTTCCTCAACACCGTAACAGCATAATCAGGCCATGGACCCCGTTGGAGCCACGGCCGCTCAGAAGGAATTAGTCTTCCTTCGGGAGAATCAGCCGCGCATGATGTCCTTCATGAAAACTATGGACTCACGTCTGTCTGCCCTCCAGTCCTCTGACCCTGGTAACGGGGCCCAGTTGGCCGGCTTACAACAGGAATTGATGCAGCAGCGAGACACGCAGTCGCATATTCTCAGCTACATGGCTTCGGTGGAAGGTCGGTTGCTCGTCTTGCACTCGGCCGCATCTGTTCCTCCAGCCGCTGGTTCCCATCCTCCTCCGCGGTTGGCCAAACCACCTCGATATAACGGAGATGCCAAGCTATGCCGAGGGTTTTTAAATCAGTGCCGTCTCCATTTTGAATTGCTGCCCCAGCAGTACCCTTCTGACCGAGCCAAAGTGGCCTTCATCATTTCCCATCTTGAGGGGGACACTTTGGCTTGGGTCAATCCGCTCTGGGAACGAGATGACCCAGTAGTTACTCAGCTTTCGTTTTTTTGGATATGTTTCATCGAGTTTTTGACGAACCGGGCGTTTAGCCTCTACCACTGAGGCTTTATTTAACCTATGTTAAGGTTCTTTAACTGTGGGCCAGTATGCTATCCAGTTTAGGACTCTTTCTATAGACTTAGGTTGGAATAATGAGGCCTTGGTGGGCGCTTTCTGGCGAGGTCTCTCAGGTCGCATAAAGGATGAGCTCGCTGGCCGTGACACCCCAACAGCTCTCGAGGATTTGATCTCTTTAGCTACGCGAATTGACCTCCGCTTTCAAGAGCGTGCTAGGGAGAAAAGGGCCTCTCATCCATTCTCTTCTGTCTGCAGGCCACCCAGTCCTCGACCTAGGAGTCTTCCATCACCTCCGACACCCAAACCTATGCAGGTGGATCGCCTGAAGCTCTCTGATCAGCGTCGTAGGGAGAGGAGCCTCCACGGTCAGTGCTTCTACTGCGGTAGCAGTTCCCACCTCATCCGAACTTGTCCGGAGCATCCGGAAAATTTCTCCGCCTAGGCCAGGTAAGAGAGGCCTCCCTAGGTGTAAAAGATACCTCTCTCCCTCTCACTTTGTCTGTCCTCTTGCATGTTGGTGGAAAGCGGGCTTCCCTGGTGGCCTATGTGGACTCGAGTGCCGCCGGGAATTTTATCAGGCTAGAGGAGGTTAATAAGCTGTCTGTTCCTGTGAGGGCCTTGCAAAAACTGCAAGTTCTCGCCTCCGTAGATGGTCGACCCCTGCTAGAGACTGTTACTCTAGTTACTCATGAAGGGGAGTTGAAGGTAGGGGCGTTGCACAAGGAGAAGATAACATTTTACGTCTTAGCAGGCATTTCTCACCCTATCCTGCTTGGTCTTCCTTGGCTGCGGCTCCACGAGCACACCTTAGATTGGCATAATGGCAACGTCTTGCGCTGGGGGAGTCTTGTCGGGTTCGGTGTCTGCTGCCGGTGCGTCCCGTAGGTGACCCTCATCCTTTCCTTGTTCCCCTCGATTTGCCATCGGTGTACCATGATTTTTTGGATGTTTTTAACAAGAAAGAGGCTGAGACTCTTCCTCCGCATCGTCCCTACGACTGCCCCATCGAGCTCGTTCCTGGTACCATTCCGCCTCGTGGGAGAATTTATCCCCTCTCTCCGGCAGAGACCCAAGCCATGTCTGAATACATCCAGGACAACTTGGCCAGGGGCTTCATTCAGAAGTCTTCCTCCCCTGCTGGAGCAGGCTTCTTTTTCGTAAAAGAAGAAAGATGGGTCCCTGCGCCCGTGCATCGATTATCATGGCTTGAATCGCATCACGGTGAAGAATAAATATCCACTACCACTCATCTCTGAACTTTTTGATTGCTTGAAGGGGGCGCGTGTATTCACCAAGCTTGATCTTCGAGGGGCCTATAACCTGGTTCGTATACGCTCCGGGGACGAATGGAAGGCGGCGTTTAACACGCGTGACAGACACTACGAGTATTTGGTTATGCCCTTCGGACTTTGCAACGCACCTGCAGTATTCCAAGAACTCGTAAATGATGTCTTTTGAGATTTCCTCTATTCTTGTGTCGTAGTCTACCTAGACGACATCTTGGTCTTCTCTCCTGATCTGGCCACACATCGCCGAGACGTCCACCAAGTCCTTCTACGTCTCCGAGAGAACCATCTCTTTGCCAAGTTGGAGAAATGTCTCTTTGAGCAAAAGTCTTTGCCTTTTCTTGGTTTCATCGTTTCAAACTCGGGACTTGAGATGGATCCTGAGAAAGTCTTGGCAGTTCTCAATTGGCCACGTCCGTCCGGAGTCAAGGCAATTCAGCGGTTTTTGGGTTTTGCCAATTATTATAGGCAATTTATCCCTCATTTTTCTTCTTTGGCTTAGCCCATCTCGGCTCTTGTCCGCAAAGGGGCTGATCCCAATCATTGGCCCTCTGAAGCAGAGGCGGCCTTCGCGGCTCTGAAGCTAGAATTCGCTAAGTCTCCGGTACTTCATCGTCCGGATGCCAGCAGGCCATTCATCCTCGAGGTGGACGCATCCTCGGTGGGAGCTGGAGCAGTTCTCCTGCAGAAGTCTTCCTCGGGCCGCACTCTTACCTGCGGATTCTTTTCTAAGGCTTTCTCTGCTCCTGAACTTAACTATGCCGTTGGAGATAGAGAACTCTTGGCCATAAAGATGGCTCTTGAGGAATGGCGCCATCTTCTCGAGGGTGCTCTCCATCCGTTCATCAGTTTTATGGATCACAAGAATTTGGCCTATCTTCAGTCCGCCCAGAGGCTCAACCCTCGACAGGCCAGATGGTCACTATTTTTCGAGAGATTTGACTTTGAACTCCACTTCCGACCCGGGGAGAAGGTCAAGGCGGATGCTCTTTCACGGACCTTCCAGTCTGTGGACAAGGAGTAGGGTCCAAGCCATCTCATTGACCCTGCCAAGATCCTTACCGTGGCTCCACTAAGACTGGTCTCCCCACCATCTGGTAAAACCTTTGTTCAGAGTGGAGATAGATTAAAAGTTCTACACTGGGGTCACTCTTCAAGATTCTCTGGACATGCCGGAATTTACAAGACTCTCTCGCTGGTCTCCCGCCATTACTGGTGGCCTTCGCTTCGCAAGGATGTTCAAGACTTCATTGCCTCCTGTCCTTCTTGCGCCCGGAACAAGGTTCCCCGGCATGCTCCTGCAGGACTCCTGCATCCGTTACCAGTACCCGCAAACCCATGGACTCATATTGCCATGGATTTCGTCACTGACCTGCCTCCTTCGTCTAGATGTACTGTGATATTGGTGGTCGTGGATCGATTCTCCAAAATGGCCCACTTCATCGCTCTGCCTGGTCTACCTACCGCTCCCGAATTGGCAAAGATCTTTGTGCTTTACATTTTTCGACTTCATGGTTTTCCTCAACATATTGTCTCGGATCGAGGAGTCCAGTTTACTTCCCGTTTTTGTCGAGCTCTCTGCGGATTACTGAAGATAACATTGGATTTCTCCTCAGCCTATCACCCCCAGTCGAATGGTCAAGTCGAGCAAGTCAACCAAGTCTTAACATCTTACCTTCTGCATTTCTCCAATGCTCATCAAGACGACTGGGCCTCTCTCCTTCCTTGGGCGGAATTCGCCTACAACAACCATTCTAGTGAAGCTACCTCTAAATCTCCCTTTTTTGTGGTTTTTGGTCAACACCCCGGCATTCCCCTTCCCGTGTCCCCCACCTCGGGTGTGCGGGCAGCGGATTCCTTGTCCATAGACTTCTCTCAGATTTGGAGGGAGACCAAAGTGGCTCTTGAGAGTGCCAACCTCAGAATGAAACGGTATGCCGACAGGAGACAGCTAGATGTTTCCCCGTATCGCCCTGGGGATAAGGTTTGGTTATCTTCCCGATATATCAGGTTGAAAATCCCCTTCTACAAGTTAAGTCCACGTTACATTGGTCCCTTTGAGGTCTTAAGTCGGATCAACAACATGGCCTACAAGTTGAGATTACCCGCCTCACTTAAGATTCCCAACACCTTCCATGTGTCTCTCCTTAAACCAGCCGTGTTTAACCACTTTCATCCTGCACCCTCTCAAACCTCCCAACTATGTAGCTCGGATAACACCTTTGAGGTGCGGGATATTTTGGCTAGGAAGACTGTTAAAGGAAAAACTCTGTTTTTAGTTGATTGGAAGGGCTTTGGTCCTGAGGAGAGATCATGGGAACCTCAGGAAAATATTGATGCTCCCCTCATCATGAGACGGTTCCTCTCCAACATTAGGAGGAGGGGGCGTAAAGAGGGGGGGTACTGTCACGGCACCAGCTCCTGCCTACCTCCCTGCGCGCTCTGTCCGGTGCGCTCCTGTCTTCCGGCGCGTCCCCACGCCCGGCCTCCGGCTCCCTCGGCGTCGGGCACAAGCATACAGCGCGCGGCCTCCTGGGTAAGGTGACGTGCTAGCCCTGCCCCCAATATGGCGGCGCCCACCGCTACATATGCCCGGCGTCTGCTCAGGTAAGACGCCTGATTATCTCATGCGGTGACGCTGTCTGCTGCGGTGCTCACTGTGTCCTCAGGCCCCTCTTGTTTCTCTGTCTGTTCTGTGTTAGTGCTTTCGTGCTTCCTAACCCGCTGTCTGCTTAATCTCGGTCTGCCTCTCCTGTACTCTGCCCTCCCATTCTCCCTAGTGCTTTCCCTCCTCTGTCCTGCCTCCTGCTCTCCCCTCCACGTCTCAGGTTATCTGCCATCCTGCACCTTATTCATTATTTTGCTTCCTTACCACTACAGCCTCCGTTCCTGGGTTCCCCTGGCTCTCCGGTCCTGTACACCACTGGGTCTCTGCCTTGCCTGGTGCCTTGCCTATCGTCCACATCAGGGCCTTCTTTCTATTGCCTCAGTCGTCCTTTTGGTTCCTGCTGTTGCGACCCTATCCCCTGGAGGTCTGTCCCTAACACTCCCTGTATAGGGGGTGGTCCTCATCTGGGCACTCGCCTCCGGGGGCTCTGGAGTCGTGTCCCAGAGGGTCCACTTTCAGGTACATCCTTATTTTTCCTCAACACCGTAACAACTATACTGTGTGTGGGGCTGCACTCTACTGTGTATGTGGCAGGCTGCACTATACTGTGTGTGAGGGGGACTGCACTATAGTGTGTATGTGGGGGCTGCATTATACTGTATATGTGGGAGGCTGCACTATACTGAGTGTGTGAGGAGGCTGCACTATGCTGTGTAATGTATTGTAGGATATTGCAATGTATTGTAGGATATGTACACTACCGTTCAAAAGTTTAGGGTCACTTAGAAATTTCCTTAATTTTGAAAGAAAAGCACAGTTTTTCCAATGAAGCTAACATTAAATTATTCAGAAATACACTCTATACATTGTTAATGTGGTAAATGACTATTCTGTCTGCAAACGTATGGTTTGTAATGCAATATCTTCATAAGTGTATAGAGACCCATTTCCAACAACCATCACTCTAGTGTTCTAGTGTTCTTACGGTACTTCGTGTTTTCTAACTGTGTAAGAAGGCTAATGGATGGTTAGAATACACTTGAAAACCCTTGTGCAAGTATGTTAGCACGGCTGAAAACAGTTTGGCTGATTAGAGAAGCTATAAAATTGACCTTCCTTTGAGCTAGTTAAGAATCTGAAGCATAATATTTGTTGGTTCCATTAAACTATCAAAATGGCCAGAAAAAAAGAACTGTCATGTGAATCTCGACAGTCTATTCTTGCTCTTAGAATTTAAGGCTATTACATGCGAGAAATTGCCAAGAAACTGAAGATTTACTACAACGGTGTGTACTACTCTCTTCAGAGGAGAGCACAAACAGGCTCTAACCAGAGTAGAAAGAGAAGTGGGAGGCCCCACTGCACAACTGAGGGACAAGACAAGTACATTAGAGGCTGTAGTTCGAGAAATTGACACCTCACAGGTCCTCAACTGGAAGCTTCATTAAACAGTACATGCAAAACGCCAATGTCAACATCTACAGTGAAGAGGCGACTACGGGATGCTGGCCTTCAGGGCAGAGTGGCAAAGTAAAAGCCATATCTGAGACTGGCTAACAAAAGGAAAAGATTAATATGGGCCAAAGAACACAGACATTGGACAGAGGAAGATTGGTAAAAAGTGTTATGGACAGACGAATCCAAGTTTGAGGTGTTTGGATCACACAGAAGAACATTTGTGAGACGCAGAACAACTGAAAAGATGCTGGAAGAGTGCCTGATGCCCATCTGTCAAGAATGGTGGAGGTAATGTGATTATCTGGGGTTGCTTTGGTGCTGGTAAAGTGGGAGATTTGTACAAGGTAAAAGGGATTTTGAATAAAGAAGGCTATCACTCCATTTTGCAACACCATACCATACCCTGTGGACTGGGCTTGACTGGAGCCAATTTCATTCTATAACAGGACAGTGACCCAAAGCACACCTCCAAATTATGCAAGAACTATTTAGGGAAGAAGCAGGCAGCTGGTATTCTATCTGTAATGGAGTGACCAGCGCAGTCACCAGGTCTCAACCCCATTGAGCTGTTGTGGGAACAGCTTGACCATATGGTACACAAAAAGTGCCCATCAAGCCAAAACAACTTGTGGGAGGGGCTTCTGGAAGCATGGGCTGAAATTTCTCCAGATTACTTCAGCAAATTAACTGCTAGAATGCCAAATGTCTGCAATGCGGGAATTGCTGCAAAGGAAGCATTCTTTGACGAAAGCAGAGCTTGAAGGAGAAAATTATTATTTCAAATAAAAATCTTTTTTCGAATCTTGTCAATGTCTGGACTAGATTTTAAATTCATTTGACAACTCACTTGACTAATAAAAGTATGAGTTTTCATGGAAAACACAAAATTGTCAGGGTGACCCCAAACTTTTGAACTGTAGTGTACATGGGTGTATTTCCCAATCATTGTTTTTGGATCACTATATCCCTTGACATTTAGTATGAAAAAAAAGTTTTTTTATGATTCCGTTGGAATGTTTTTCCTACTTGTGTCAAAACGTGGCCGTCCAAAGACTGTCATGGAAGTTACTGCCTGTAGAGGGATTTGCCAGCATGTTCTGATAATTAGCAGGAGAGCACATTATCAGAGTGCCCAGCGTGCAGAGACCAGCACTGCCCCCGCAAGTATGTGATGTCACTGGTCTCTTCACGCCAGGAATTCTGACAACGCGCTCTCTTACCGGTACATTAATTCTGATCTCACCCGGCAACACAAAGCATGCTGTCATTGAGCACATTGCACGGTGGCAGAACAGGTACTAGCCCAGCCCATGAAACATACATCACTGATGACGCTTTTTTTCAAGGAGGGGGTTGGGGCTTCAGTAGTGAGTGAAGCCTCATTCCCCTGATGAAGCATTGTTTGAGAATCCCAGCATGCACTGGGATTCTCAAATGAATTGTTGTTATAAAAAGGAAGTGAAAAAAGAAAAGCAGTTAAATAGTGTAGTTAGGGGAGGATAGGACATGTTTAATTTAAGTTTATTAGAAAATAGTTTAGACTGGGACACTAAATAAATAGGGATTTAGGATGATAATTAATTTGGAATTCGGACCACCCTTTTAAAGACTGACACTGCTGGAAAAAGTTTCAAACAGATTCCAAAGTTGAAGACTTTGGATTTCCCTTTGCCTTATTAAACTCAATGGGTGTGTCAGGGTTTCTTTGAATCCTGTTTCCTTGGGCTTCAGATGGAGACAGCAAAAGAAGCTCAAATATGGAGTCTAAAAAGCTTAAGACACATAAAAAATGAACTGCAAATATAAGATTTTGCTAATTGAAAGAGTAATGTATTGAGACATACTCTACATAGTACTGTTTATAGTGCAGGCATTTGTTGCCTTGCATTGGCCACATCATAGAGTAGAAATAAAACTACAGCAGCAGAAATAATGTCATTTACATAATATTACTTTTATTATAATAGTTGCATTTATCAATAGTCATGATAGGTCTGTACATTAGTAGTTCTGTCCAGTGAGCGATGCCATCACAACCTGTATGCCTGATGTAACAAGCGAAACATTCTATCTCTATGGCAATCAAACATTCCGCCAGTAACTGACACAGTGACGACGCCAAAACGTCACATCTCAGATTTACATTTTGTAAAGAGAGAACCTGAGCAGCACCTGCCATTATGACGACCCTAAGGAGATCTACCAGAAAGAATAAAGGAGTCAGATACACAGGTATAAGCCTCACAAGTGCTGGAGTAACAGATATCTTGAGCAACTTCCAGCCATAGATATTTCTAGATAGCCATATAATTGGAGTTGTATAACAGCCTATATTTTCCAGGTGCTGGATGTGTGCGTCTTTTTTAGATGTGTAATCACAATATACATATGTGTATGTTTACTTCCCCTTATTCCCCTAATTGGTGATATGTAGTATTTTATCTATGGTTCTAAACAATAAAGTCTTTTTTCATATTAGTAAAATAAGCCTTTTAATCGTCTTTTTTCTGTGGATATGTTATGTATTTGATGATAGGCGTTATTAATCCGAGTGGATACATGGGGACTATAACTAATTATATGCAATAATTGTTACCATGTGTCCTAGTCATACTTGGCATATCCAGCCATAGAAAAGTAGATAGAGCTCACTCATAAGGGTAGAGGAACTTCTACATGAAAGTCCATGATAAATGGCAAACCCATATCTGCTCCTATCACTTTCTAATCAGATTAAATTCCTATTCTCCATTTTCTCCACTATTAGCTCCTCCGCCTCGTGAGCCACCAATTTATAAAAGAAAGAGACGAACATTGAAATATTACCTAGAGCAAGCCGCCATACTCCCTAACATC
Source organism: Dendrobates tinctorius (assembly GCF_039654945.1). Taxonomy (NCBI): domain Eukaryota; kingdom Metazoa; phylum Chordata; class Amphibia; order Anura; family Dendrobatidae; genus Dendrobates; species Dendrobates tinctorius. The sequence continues at coordinate 40,178,452 of NW_027361810.1, read as the reverse complement.
GGAGACCCTGATACGGAGATAGAGGAGACACTCGTCACTCAGTAAGTCACCATTTGTATATTACTACACCAGCTGTATCAGAGGGTTCATTTACTTTTATCTGCTTGTATTAGAGATGAAGTGATCACGTCTCTTTATAACTGCAAGTACAAATTGTTACAGCTCCTAATGCTCATCACCATTTATTGTCTCATCTAAACAGAGAGGAGCTTGCCGCAATGTTAGGGCTTATGCCCACAAAGAGAAGATTTGAGGAAGAGCCCACTGCATCCGACCTGTGAGTCACTCTCAGTGATGGCACCAGCTCACACTACAATTTGATCCCAAAATCCTATTTCTTGTCCATTTTTCTTGTACAACAACAAGATTTATTTCTTTTTCAGGATAGAAAATCAAAAAGAGGAGAATGATTCGGGGAGAGCAGCTGATAACACCAGCGAGCCGCCCCCCCGAGAAAAAGCGAAAAGGAGACCAATAGGGAACTCTAGCAGCCAACAGTTTTTAGCATTGTTTATATTTATCTATAGTTATATATTTATTGTTATATTTATAATTAGTTTGTTATAGTTAATATTTTGTATGAGCTATTTGTATTAAAATTTTAGAATTTGTAATAAAAAATATAAATAAGTCATCAAGAAACCAAGCACTATCACCAGCTGCCATCAAAGTTTACAAGCCACCATGACCAACTATTAACCATCGCCAGCCACGAAGACCTAAACCCAACAACAGTCAACAACAACGACCAGCCAGCTCCAATGTCCACCTGCCCTAACATCTAACATCAAGTGCGAGAAACTGTCATCTAACTATTAAAAGCCGCCACCAGCTACCACCATCTACCCCCAGCTTCCACAAACCAAGCATAAAAGATTTAGCCGCCAACAGATTCCATCAACTGCCGCCACGTTCCACCAGCGACCGCACATTTTTTTATGTTTATTATTTTTATAATTCTTTGCATTTATTTATAGTTATATATTTATATAATACATATTAACTATATATCAAAATAACTATTTTATTCCTTATATTTATATATTTTATTTTTATATTTTTTTATTTATACATTTTTTTAAACTTCTTTATATCATGCATATTTTTAAATTTATATTTTGTATATCTATTCTACATATTGTACATATTTTAAACATTTATATTTTTATAATTCTTTACATTTATAGTTATATATTTATATTATATCATACATATAGTTATTTTGATATATAGCTAATATTTGTTTTGTCATATTTGTATATTTTATTGTCATAATTTTTTTATTATAACAATAAAATATTTTTTATTATTATTTATAAATATATCTTTTTTACATTTCTTTATATTTTGTATATACTGTACATATTGTAAATATTTATATTTTTATCATTCTTTACATTTCTTTATAGTCATACATTAGATTATACATATATTTATTTTTCTATATAGTTATTGTTTTGTATTTTATATTTATATATTTTATTTTCATATTTATTTATATATATACATATACATATATTTATATGTATATATATATATATATATTATTTTTCTTTATATTTTTATATTTTTGTATATATTGTAAATATTGTAAATAAGAGATATATTTTTATACTAAACCACTGGCTTGGACTGTTTTCTTAATTCCTTTATTTAGCTTATTTGTCCCGATAGATATTGATTTTGTTACCTGCAGAAAAACAATACACTTGTATCATTTGCTAATTTGACCGGCATCACTCTACACCGGTAACGTAACGTGCTATGTAGCTCCACATTGTTTGCATCGCTCAGCCTTGCTTACTGCGTCTTGCCATAACGTTCACCATACAAATAATACGGCTGTAGACAAATAAATATTTATCACATTTTTGGACTAAACAATTATAGAAAAAAATCCATGAGAAACCAGAAGAACAATATATACTGTACTCATATAAAAATCTAAGGAGGACATACAATTGGTACAACCTGTGCAGCCACGCAGGGGCCCAAGAGGTAAGGTTGATTCAGAAAGGATGATGCAAAATTATAGGCTCAGTATTCATAGCCAGGAGAACATAGCACCAATCTATTAACTTGAAAAGACAGTATGAAAGCTTCATCTATTCACTACAAATGTGAAAGTGATTCCTTTGGTGACACAGCAGATGTCATGGCCGTAGTCCGGATGAGTCCAGCCGCGTGCCAGCAATTCCTCAGATATGGACTCCACTGATTCAGTGATGCATTGTCTCGGGTCTGGTCAGATCCTGATGCAGATATAGTGAGCCCGTGATGTAGCCTCACAGAAAGAAGTCTCAGAATGTTAGATCTGATGATCGTGGCGACGAGCACAACATTGGTGGGTGGTAGGGGCTCTTGAGTGAGGGAGGAAACAATTAAAAACTGATTTAATTAAGGCTGTACTAGAACACAGGAAGAAAGCATCTTCATGGGCTCCATTACCTCCATGTAAAAAGAAGCAAACAAAGCAGATGACCAGTTCAGTGAGCTCAGTCCCATCAAGGAGTCCATTTTCATCATCATCAGGGCTGTCAGGAGGGAAGGAGGACTGCTTCAGTCTTTTTTTTACTTTTAGGGTAGTGTGCCAGCACAGACTAACAATATTGACTTTGGGGAGCATGGTGGCTCAGTGGTTCAAATCCAGCCAAGGACAACATAAGCAAGGAGTTTTTATGTTCTTCGTGGGTTTCCTCTGGGTTCTATAGTTTACTCCCACACTCCAAAGTCATACTGACAGGGAATCTAGATTGTGAGCTCCAAGGGTGCAGTGACGATAATGTGAGTAAAACTTGAAGGTGTCAGTAGCATCTTGCCTAATTGTGATGAATCAGTGAAGTTCCAAATATACAGGTGCTTCTCACAAAATTAGAATATCATCAAAAAGTTACTTTATTTCAGTTCTTCAATACAAAAAGTGAATCTCATATATTATATAGAGTCATTACACACAGAGTGATCGATTTCAAGTGTTTATTTCTGTTAATGTTCATGATTATGGCTTACAATCAATGAAAACCCAAATGTCATCATCTCAGTAAATTAGCATAATTAACTAAAACAGCTGCACAGGCTTCAAAAGCATTTAAAAAGGTCCCTTAGTCTCAGTAGGCTCCACAATCATGGGGAAGACTGCTGACTTGACGGAAGTCCAGAAGGCAGTCATTGACACACTCCACAAGGAAAGTAAATTTTGCAATTCATTTGCAAATCAAGGTCTCAGAGTCTGGAGGAAGAGTGGAGAGGCCACAATCCAAGCTGCTGGAGGTCTAGTGTGAAGTCTCCACAATCAGTGATGGTTTGGGGAGCCATGTCATCTGCTAGTGTCGGTCCACTATGCTTTATCAAGACCAAAGTCAGCGCAGCCATCTACCAGGAAATTTTAGAGCACTTCAAGCTTCCCTCTGTCAACAAGCTTTCTGGAGATGGAAGATTTAATCTCCAGCAGGACTTGGCACCTGTCCACACTGCCAAAAGTACCGATACCTGGTTTATAAACAACAGTATCACTGTGCTTGATTGGCCAGCAAGCTCGCCTGACCTTAAACCCATAAAGAATCTATGGGGTATTGTCAAAAGGAAGATGAGAGACAACAGACCCAACAATGCAGACGAGCTGAAGGCTGCTATCAAAGCAACCTGGGCTTCCATAACACCTCAGCAGTGCTACAGGCTGATCGCCTCCATGCCACGCCGCATTGATGCTTTAATTGATGCCAAAGGAGCCCCGCCCAAATATTGAGTGCATTTACTGATCATACATTTCAGTAGGCCAACATTTCGGATTTTAAAATAATATTTCAAGCTGGTGTTATAAAGTATTCTAATTTACTGAGATAATGACTTTTGGGTTATCACTGGCCGTAGGCCTATATAATCAACATTAGCAGAAATAAACACTTGAAAGAGATTACTCTGCTTGTAATGACTCTATATAATATATGAGTTTCACGTTTTGTATTGAAGGACTGAAATAAATTAACTTTTTGATGATATTCTAATTTTGTGAGAAGCGCCTGTAAATCATGTAGAGAACATCCATTATGAAATGCTATACTCCACCTTTTTGTTGCCCAATTCTCTACAGTGGCATAGCTCGGAAATTCACACTAGATAATGCTAAAAAATAGTGTAATCTTTACCTAAAAGAAAGATTATGATAAATAAAATAGTAATCATGAAATCATGAAACTCACAGATTGGGTTTTTTTTGCCTTTTGTGCCTAATCCTGTACAGGCGAGGGCCAACCAGAGTGTATTCACAATGGCCAATTCCCCCAATAATTCACATTTTTACTAAAAATGATAAATTTGTTAATAAGTAATCATGTAAACAATGGCTTAATGTTTACGCTAATGCAAAACATTTTTTTACAGCACTAAAATACCTAAAAATGTAAAAATGTAAGCCTTGTGCCCTATTAGCCTTTCTGTAGCTGTCTCTGCCTTTGGACGTATAAGTAATCAAGAGGGAGTGAACAGCCATCCGCAGCTCTCGCTTCTTCTTGACTACCCATATGTGCAAAGGCGAGGACAGTGACTCTAGCGCTAATTAGGCGCAGAGCTCACATGACGTAACAAGACATCCTCACATGAACCAAGGGAACATGAGTGCTGACACTGCTGGGATGGCGCCAGCACAGGAGGGGTGAATAAGTGATTTTATTTTAACTGGGTCAAACATGGGGAATGATGTGGTTGTCCTAGTAGTGGACAACTCCTTTAACCTTTATTAAAAATACTTTATTATCTCAAGAACGGAGGGATATTTATTTCTATAGTACACTGTTGTCACCTAGGTCTGAGTGGACGGTAACTTTACCCAATGAGCGTACGATGTTTGCATTCTCTATGAATTTGGGTCGGCTCATGCTAATATAAAACTAGCCAGATTTCTGGACTGAGTATCACTGCGCTTCCTCCATGAAGTAGAAGTAAATTAGCCTCCACTTGGTCACCATGTCATCAGCCTATATTGTTTGCAGGAGCAAAGTAAGAAGCCGGGGGCCAGGGAGCGATGTGCTTCCTGAAGAAAGGTGTCACGGACAGGTTTACCATGATAAAAAGACGCCAGAAGACCGCAGCGTTTGATTTCTCCTACTGCTGCACTGACTAGAAGCACTTCACTGTTGTGAACTCGCTTTCTGGCCTCCCTCTGGTTATTGCTGAAGGTAGTGGAGCTGGTCGGTTTGACAGAGGGGTTGCGGGTTCTCTTTCTGGGCTCCCTCTTGTGGTTACTGGAGGTAATGGAGCTGATCTGATTGACAGAGGCTTGCCACCTGATGATGAGGATGACAATTGGAGATCTGGGGTTTCAGATTGGGATTTATGACAGCCGACGTCCTGTATACCTACTGGTGAATTTGTTTCTTGTGCCTCCTGAGGTCTGACGTATCCAGCTCTCTCCCTGCATGGTCCAGCTAAGTGATTCATTTGCTTTTCTGTTTGTATTTGATCTGGTTCGGTCTATCCCTGCTTTGTGCGGGTCAGCCAGCTTCGGCTGGGGTTGTGCTGAATCACCGCCCATATGTTGCTGCTTGTGCCAGATTGCTTTGTCCCCTTTTAGATTGGTCTCTATTTGCTCTGCTTTCAGAATCTACCAGAGTGCTGATATAGTGGGAGGTGAAGTCGTGTGACTTCAGGGTTTTTTGCATCAGACATGTTGGACCTTTTGCAGGGTTTTTGCGTGATTGCAGACAGTTTATATCCTTTTTTGTCCTGTCTAGTCAGTGTGGGCCCCATCATTTGCTCAGTCTATTTTCCTACCTGTGTTTGTGTTTTCATCTTGCCTCACCGACAATATATGTTTGGGGGCTATCTATTCCTTTGGGGTCTGTTCTGGGGCAGTTTAGATTTCTCCTTTCTTGCTTTAGGCTTAGTTAGCTCTCCGGCTGTAGATACGCTCCACGGCTACTGCTAGTTGTGTGGATAGGATTAGGGGTCTGCAATCCGCTTAGTTACCAACCTCTCTGGTTTTCTGTGGCTTAGCTTGGGCCTGCTCTCCTCTTCGGTGACCCACTCATAACACTTCACCTTCATATTAAACAGTGTAAATTTCTTTTGGCAGTGTCTAATCTGCTCAGTTGAGAGCTCCTGGAGCTCAGGCTTTCAGCTGAGCACTGTTAGCCACTCCCATCTCTTATATAATCTGGGCCCTGGCTAACACTCATTGTCAGAACAAGCTTTTGCTGCATGGCTGGAGGTTGTTGTTGGTTATTATAGGAGAAGGTGTTTGGTGGATTTTTCTGTGACTGTTGCTTGGTTTTGAGTGTGTGCTAATTCCCTTTCTTCTCCTACTTTGGTTTAACCCCATCCTCCACTTCCCGGTGCATTCCTCTGTTATATGTGCGAGTATATTTGTATGATTGGTATTTTACCTTATCCCTGTTTGTACTACCTTGTTTGTCTGGTTTGGTGTACTACAGAACACTACTACTCCCATCTTTCCTGTGTGGGGGAAGGTACAGACTGAGGGTGGATTCAGGAGCTTATGGCAAGGTATATGGCCCTAACATCTTCACCATCAGAAGTAATCCGTTGAACAGGACCAGCTAGGGTGCCCTCTAGTGTTAGGGACTGGGAAGGAGCTCCTGGTCCCAGAACACCTGACAACAGAGTCATGACCAAAGGATAAGCAGGACAACTGCTACATTGTTCTTATTTTTTGGTTTATTGCAAACAACAGAACGTTTCTACAACTTATGGATAAGCTAAATTTGCATTGGGGATTGAATATCTTTGATACCAACTGTAAATGAGTTCATTCTTGCAGAATGTGAGTCTATCATGTCTCTACCATGTCTCTGCCAACTGCTCTGTACTTCTCCAAACACCAGATTGACACTGATTCTGAACCTGACACACCCATACCCTATACTGCAGGATTTTTAACTAGCAACCTGTGGCCTTCAGCCACATGGAAAACCTGGTCAGGAATTAAATGGCCTGCAACACTACCACTTGCAGTCTGTTTCAAAACACAAACCAAGAGCAGGTTTCCCTAAATCTGCCTTTGGACAAAGAGTACGTCCAAGACCTATGCTCACTTTAGTCTGCATTGCAACCACATCTATGCCTGTGACTTCAATGCCCTCTCAAGGCCTCAATACACCTCCGTGCGCATCCTGAGGGGAACACACAGTGACCCCTACATGTAACACCAGTCACTGCCTCACAATGGGCGTATAGCATTGAGATTATTCCCTCACTTTAATGCTTTGTGGCGAACAAGGACTTTAATATCCATTTGGCATTGGGGTTTAGAATTGTGCATAGATCTCTCCATCTTCCTTGAATGGTGAGTAACCAGCCCCAGCTAATGGGGGGTATACTCACTATGGTGGGTTTAGCCTTAAGCTTGAGTCACCCACAGCGACTTACCAGCGATCCCGACAACGATATCAACGTGTCAGGATCGCTGGTAAATCGCTACATGATCGCTGGCGAGCTGTCAAACAGACAGCTTCACCAGCGATCAGCACAGCGACGCCGAGTGCGCGGCGTCGCTGTGCACATTAGTTACCAGCGCGCTGATGCAGGGAGCTGGTAACTAACGTACACATCAGGTATCCAAGATCTGTAAAGGGTTAACGAGACAGCCGAAGAAGGTCAGCAAACAAGATCTTCAGTCCCACCTATTGAATGTAGTAATCCTATGAAGTCAAGCCAGAATTTTCATAAAAAAAAAATACCTCCATTTCTTGCTCATAATTTGTATTGTAGAGGGCAAGAACGCCAAAACTGCTGCCTACAAATGTGAAGTGGTTTTCCCTTTGCAAAATATTCACCCTATGTCTTGAGGCAAGACTCTTTAAAGGAATCTGTCACTAGGGCAAACCTCCTAAACCGTGTATATGGGTATGTAAGCCATAGAAAGTTGAACAAAATGATCACTTAATATCTGAGATCTGATGTTTTATTCCAGAGAAATAGATGTTTTTCTTAATATGTAAATGAGCTGTTAAGATCTATGGGTCAGACATAGATCTCTCTGAAAATCTGCCTCCCGAGATTATCTTAAATGAAAGGGGTGACACATGTAGATCAGGGGAGCAGACTGACAGTCATTACACTGCTCATGCTGGTAATGACCCCTTTCTTTTAAAACAGGCTTTCAGGAAGTTCTGTGTCCGGCCCCTAGATCTTAACAGCTCATTTACATATTAAGAAAAATGTGAATTTTTCAGGAATAAAACATCGGATCGCAGATATCATGGTGTCATTTTATTCAGCTTCCTATGACCTGCATGCCCATATAGACGGCTTAGGAGGGTTGATCCTTCCCTACAAATTCCCATTAAAGGGTCAATACTACCTATAGGATTACTACCTCCATCAGATGGCTCTGGGGATCCTGTTCTCTATTTTCTTGCATAATTAATTTAAAGAAGAAAGAAGAATAAACCAAGAAAGACATTGAAGAAATATCACTAGAATTGACTATCACTACTGTGGGTCCAACCGCTGTGAAATCCTCTCCCCCAACAACTCAGTGCAAGAACAAAATGGCGACAGATCTGGAGAGAAGTTTTCAGCAAAAATATCGCCAGTTTGATGATTAAAAAAGAACTCAACTGCCCCCATTCCCCAAGTGACTGACTCTCCTTTTTGTATTTGGTGCTAATGAGCTACTTAATGCAAGTGTCAATAGAATAGACACTTAATACTGAGTTGTTAAGTAAAACTTTAAACTAATTCAACAATTTAGTAATTAAAAATATTTTAGTTTGAAAAAATAATATTAATTCAAAAAGTTTAATATTGTTCATTTTAAAAGGCATAAAATTTCAGTTAGTGCAGTGTGTTATAAAACAAATTGTTGGTTACCACCAGATACCAGTCACTTACCCATAGCTGTATAGGTGGATGTCACGTTGAGATTACTAGGTCTGTGTTTCTATCAAAGAGCTTAAAAAAGGTTAAATATAGTCCTATGAGACCTCAGTGTGCCATCAGGGCCGACGTTAGGGGCAGGCAGACTAGGCAGCCACCTTAGGCCCTGGCTCCTCCAGAGGCCCCAGCCAGCCGCTATGGGGCCCCTGAGTAAGAGGGGCCCAGTGCAGTGCCGCTCCTCCTCCCTCCAGCATCGCCCATACCAGTTTTCAGCATCATAGATACCAATACAGTTAAAAGCAGTGATGGAGGAGAGAGCATCACGTGACGCTCCCTCTCCCATCACTCACCCTCTGCCTCTGACTCAGCAGTATGTGCCGGCAGTGGAGCTGAGGAGACACTCTGCAGAAGCCAGAGCAGCTGGGGAACGAGAAGGAGTATTGTGTGCGTGTCTGTATGCATTATTGTGTGAGTGTGTGTGTATGCATTATAGTGTGAGTGTGTGTATGCATTATACTGTGTGGGGGGACTGCACTATACTGTGTGTGTGGGTGGACTGCACTATACTGTGTATGTGAGGGGACTGCACTACTCTGTATGTGTGGGGGGACTGCACTATTGTCACGGCACCAGCTCCTGCCTACCTCCCTGCGCGCTCTGTCCGGCACGCTCCTGTCTTCCGGCGTGTCCCCATGCCCGGCCTCCGGCTCCCTCGGCGTCGGGCACCAGCACACAGCGCGCGGCCTCCTGGGTAAGGTGACGCGCTAGCTCCGCCCCCAATATGGCGGCACCCACCGCTACATATGCCCGGCGTCTGCTCACCTGGGCAATCGCCTCCGGGGGCTCAGGAGTCGTGACCCAGAGGGTCCACTTTCAGGTACATCCTTATTTTTCCTCAACACCGTAACAGCATAATCAGGCCATGGACCCCGTTGGAGCCACGGCCGCTCAGAAGGAATTAGTCTTCCTTCGGGAGAATCAGCCGCGCATGATGTCCTTCATGAAAACTATGGACTCACGTCTGTCCGCCCTCCAGTCCTCTGACCCTGGTAACGGGGCCCAGTTGGCCGGCTTACAACAGGAATTGACGCAGCAGCGAGACACGCAGTCGCATATTCTCAGCTACATGGCTTCGGTGGAAGGTCAGTTGCTCGTCTTGCACTCGGCCGCATCTGTTCCTCCAGCCGCTGGTTCCCATCCTCCTCCGCGGTTGGCCAAACCACCTCGATATAACGGAGATGCCAAGCTATGCCGAGGGTTTTTAAATCAGTGCCGTCTCCATTTTGAATTGCTGCCCCAGCAGTACCCTTCTGACCGAGCCAAAGTGGCCTTCATCATTTCCCATCTTGAGGGGGGCGCTTTGGCTTGGGTCAATCCGCTCTGGGAACGAGATGACCCAGTAGTTACTCAGCTTTCCTTTTTTTGGATATGTTTCATCGAGTTTTTGACGAACCGGGCCGTTTAGCCTCTACCACTGAGGCTTTATTTAACCTATGTTAAGGTTCTTTAACTGTGGGCCAATATGCTATCCAGTTTAGGACTCTTTCTATAGACTTAGGTTGGAATAATGAGGCCTTGGTGGGCGCTTTCTGGCGAGGTCTCTCAGGTCGCATAAAGGATGAGCTCGCTGGCCGTGACACCCCAACAGCTCTCGAGGATTTGATCTCTTTAGCTACGCGAATTGACCTCCGCTTTCAAGAGCGTGCTAGGGAGAGAAGGGCCTCTCATTAGTGTTGAGCATTCCGATACCGCAAGTATCGGGTATCGGCCGATATTAGCGGTATCGGAATTCCGATACTTAATTCCGATACTTTTTTCATATCGGATTCCGGGATCGGAATCGGAATAGGAAGTTCCCATCATGCTCTGAGCCTGCTTGCTTTGATTAAGCCAATGGGAATCCTCCGAAGTGTGGGCACATCCTGTTAGGCATGTAGGCATGTTAACTATTGGCATGGCTGTGATTGGCTGCCGAAATGATGTCATGATGCACTATAAAAGCCACCGCAGCCGCCATTTCTGGTCACTCTGCTGTGAATTCAGTTAGGGACAGGCTGCTGTAGAAGACTGTGAGGGACAGTTAGAAATAGCGATTCCACCAAACATCTAGTGCTTTACCCAGGCTACATAAACCACCACTGTAGCGTTCTTTGCCCTAGCAGCAGTGTTCACAGCTGTCTGCAAGGGCTGTGTGAGTGCAGCTCACGCTGTGGAGTGGGTCCTGCAGCCACGTCAGGCTGTAGGCCACCCAGTGTGATCACTGCTGCCTCATACATCTTTTATTTTTTGAGCTGCATTTTTTAAATAATTTCAATCTAGTGTGTTTCCATCCGTATCCATATACGTTGGTTGCAAACACTAGTAGTAGACAGCGGAGCCTTTCTGCAGCCTTTCAGTGCTAGTGTCCACTTTGCTGCACTGTTCACGGCTGTCTGAGAGGTCTCTGACTGTGTGTGAGTGCAGCTCACGCTGAGTAGTGTGTCCTGCAGCTACGTCTGGCTGTAGGACGCTCAGCGTGCGTCACTGCCTCACACATATTTTTATTTGAGTGCAGCTCATTTTTTCTTCTATTAGTGTGCATCCGTCCGTCTCCATCTACGGTGGTTGCAAACACTATATAGGAGTACACAGCGGAGCCTTTCTGCAGCCTGTCAGTGCCAGTGCCCACTTAGCTGCACTGTTGACGGCTGTCTGAGAGGTCTCTGACTGTGTGTGAGTGCAGCTCACGCTGAGTAGAGTGTCCTGCAGCTACGTCTGGTTGTAGGACGCTCAACGTGCGTCACTGCCTCACACATATTTGTCTTTGAGTGCAGCTCATTTTTTCTTCTCCTATTAGTGTGCATCCATCCGTATCCATCAACATTGGTTGGTTGCAAACACTATATAGGAGTAGATAGAGGAGCCTTTTTTTCTGGCTTGTGCCCTGCCGGCGCAGCCAGATTAGTATTACCCAATTTTTTGGGAGCCTCATCTTTTGCATTGTAGGTTACCTGCCTGCATTGTAATAGCTCCAAAAAGTTGGTGATACTATCAGTTTCAATTCTTTGTTCTCATACTTTGAGTTTGTTTCAAACAAAGAAACCACATAAAAAGTTCACCAAACACTACATTTTGAACTTGTGTAGGCTACATCAGCTCCTATTAAAGTCTAGTCCACACACACACACTTCATAAAATTAGTGTTTCTTGTACCTGTAACCAGCTGTTCAGGAATAAGCACACTAAGGCCCCCCTTTGTACTTTTTTGCCTATCTTAAGCAGTCTTGCAAGATGAAGAAGGCAGGGAGTAAGGCGCGGGGGCGTGGGCGTGGGCGTGGAGTTTCAGCAGGGAGAGGACGTGGGGATTCTGCAGGGAGAGGACGTGGGGATTCTACAGGTAGAGGACGTGGGGATTCTGGGCCTGCTGCGGGCACCAGTGGATCAGCATCCCCCAGTTTTAGCAGGCAACAGTCCTTTATGCGCAGCTTTGTAGGACCTCAACGTACCCCACTGCTGCGGGAGGAACAAATTGAAGCCGTTGTCGGATGGATGGCAGCTAACGCATCGACTTCAATTACTTCCGCATCCTCTCAGGGTCAGAGCACCGAAGAGCAACCATCTGTCTCTTCACCACCTGCCAAAGTGCCCAGGCAGTCAGAGAGACATGGACAGGAGCCATCACAGTCTCTACTTCTGTTCTCGGAATCTGTTGGCTTGGAAAGAGGGGGCCAGCCAAGCAGCATTCCTGAATGTGAAGAAGAGGGAGTATGCAGTGATGCGCAACTTCTTTGTCCCTCTGAATCTGAAGAGGCGAGTGGGCCAGTGCCTATGGTCAGCACACCTCAGTACGCATCAGATGATGACGAGACTCAGTTGCCACTTTCTGGTGCGTACGGTGCTGGCGAGACAACCCCGGAGAAGCAGCTGTTTGAAGAGGGGAGGGAAGATGATGAGGTCCTTGACCCATCATGGCGTGAGCAACAGGAAGGTGGTGGTAGCAGCTCTGAGGAAGAGATTCCCCTACCGGCCAAAACAGGAGGCAGAGGGAGGGGGAAGACTTGGTTGCCTGTACCCTCCACTTCGGCACCCGTTAGGAGCATTCCTCCTTCCAAAGGCAAACCGGGCGCTCACAAGAGTTGCAGTGCGTGGTCCTTTTTTGACACAGTTGCAGATGACATTTGCTTTGTCAAATGCAAGCTGTGTCATCAGAGAGTCAAAAGAGGGAGAAATGTCAGCAACCTCAATACCACAAATATGTGGAAACATGTGCGCACCAAGCACGAGTTGGAGTTGCAGAGACACCCTGAAGACGTAGGCCAACGTACAGCACCACCTACCACCTCTTCAGTTCGTGTTGGGCCCTCTTCCTCCAGCTCACACACTGCTGGTTCGGCTTCCTCACAGGATCGCCAAGGAAGAACCTCTGCCACTGTTGTCCGGAGACCCTGTCAGATTCCACCCATAACAGCACGTTCCCATCCATCACAGCCATCGGTAGCACAGGCATGGGATAAAAGGCGCCCTTACTCGGCAAACCATCCCCGAGCACAGTCTCTGAATGCTGGCATTGCCAAACTTCTGGCAGTTGAAATGCTGTCATTCAGGCTGGTGGACACTGACACCTTCCGGGACTTAATGGCATTGGCAGTCCCCCAATACAACGTGCCCAGCCGCTTTTATTTCAGCAGGCGAGCCGTCCCTGCCCTGCAGAAACATGTTGAGGGCAAAATAAAACATGCGCTACTAAACGCCGTTAGTAGCAAGGTCCACCTGACCACCGATGCGTGGACCAGTAACCATGGACAGGGACGATACCTTTCCCTCACTGCCCACTGGGTCGATGTTGTGGAGCCGGGTACGGATCTGGAGAGTGGCGCTGTACGTGTTCTTCCAACGCCACGGATTGCAGGACTCCAGTCTGTACACATAGACTCCTCCTCCTACTCAAGTTCCTCAGAAACAGCAGAGCAGGAGCCTGTTACGACCGATATGAGCACAGCCGTGGCCAAACGTCAACAGGCTGTACTCAAATTAATTTCTTTGGGGAATCGAAGCCACACAGCGCAGGAGCTCTGGAATGCTATCAAGCTGGAGAGCGATGTGTGGTTTGGGCCAGCGAATCTCCAGCCGGGCTTGGTAGTGTGTGACAATGGCCGAAATCTGGTGGCAGCTCTTGGCCTAGGCAACCTCACACACATCCCATGTCTGGCACATGTTCTTAACTTGGTCGTGCAGAGCTTTCTGAGGGACTATCCGGATCTTGATGCACTGTTACACAAGGTCCGCATAGAGTGCGCTCACTTGCGACGTTCCAGCACGGCAAGATCGCGCCTCGCTGCTCTGCAGCGACGATTTGGCCTTCCGGAACATCGCATCATATGTGACCTACCCACCCGGTGGAATTCAACGTTACATATGTTGGAGCGGTTGTGTGAGCAGCAGGCAGCAGTCATGGAGTACCAGCTGCATCAGGCGCAAACAAGTCGCACTGTGTGCCGTTCACACTTCAGCACCATTGAGTGGGCCTCTATGAAGGACATCTGCCTCGTTTTGCGTGCCTTCGATGAATCCACGCGGATGGCGAGTGCAGATGATGCACTAGTCAGCATGACTGTCCCCCTTATCTGCCTGCTTCAACAAACACTGCAAGCACTAAGGGATGAGGTTTCAGAAGAGGTGGAGGATGAGGAGTCCCAAATGCCATCTGCTTCTGGACAGTCTGCGCTACGTGTTTCCTCACAAAGGCCTAGGCAGGGGACACTTTGTGAGGAGGATGAGGAGGAGTCGATGGAGGAGGAAGACATCTCTCCAGAGGAGGGAGGTACACAAACCTCTACTCAGTATGTACAGAGAGGGTGGGGTGATGCAGAGCAGGTCGAGGTCACGCCTCAAACAGGGGACAGCGGTTCTTTGGCAGTTGGGAGTCTGCAGCACAAGGTTGATTTCATGCTGCAGTGCCTGAGAAACGACCGCCGCATCGCCCACATTCTCGTCTCGGCTGATTATTGGGTGTACACCCTCCTAGATCCTCGCTACCGGGACAGCGTACAAAGGCTCATACCAACGTTGAACCGGGAGCGTAAAATGCGGGAGTACGAAGAGTCACTGGTGCAGTCCATAATGTTTTCCATTCCACCCGACAGCATTGTTGCTAGTGCTTTACAAAGCAGCTCTGTGCGTCGAGGCAGTGGAGGAAACTCTGCACAAAGAGGGAGCAGAGGCAGTGCCGCAGCACAAGGCAAGACCACTATGGCCCAAATGTGGCAAAGTTTTGTGTGTCCACCACAATTGTCTACACCATTAGCGACGCCTCGAGTCAGCAGGAGGCAACGCTTCCGTCAGATGGTGTCAGACTACATGTCTTGCCCTGTCGCTGTACTCCCAGATGGCTCTTCCCCCTTCAAGTTTTGGGTCTCTAAGCTGGATACATGGCCAGAGCTTAGCCAGTATGCATTGGAGGTGCTGGCTTGCCCTGCTGCCAGTGTATTATCGGAACGTGTCTTTAGTGCCGCAGGTGGTGTACTAACAGAACGTCGCACGCGACTATCTTCCGATAATGTTGACCGGCTGACTTTTCTGAAAATGAACAAGGCCTGGATCTCCAAAGACTTTGCCATTCCTCTTACAGACTAAATTAGTGGTTGGCAACTGTATCCAGGTCTGCTGGTGTGTTCATTTTTCTACCACCTGAACTATAATCCCTGTGCTTCAACACAGCCAGTTGTCGCTCAGATGTGTCGTCTGCACAGAGAAACACACTAGCTCCTGTGTTACTGGGGTTCAGTAATGCCAGCTGATCCCCTGCTGTGTGGACGGCAGAGTCACCAGCTCCATCAACATTCAAACCACTACTGATTTTTAACCGTGCCCAACTTAGGTCTCTGGCTCCACTGTCTCTACTATTTCCCCTGACCTCCAACCCCACCATCTACATCTCTGAAGTGGCGTCAGCACAATCTACACTTGTTCCTGTGTTCCTGTGGCTCAGTCCCATCAGTTTATCCCCTGATGTGTGTCCGGCAAGGTCTCCTGCTCTGTCCACATTCCCATAACCAGTAGTGGGAATGAGGACAGAGCTGGCGAACTTGCCGGACAAACATCAGGGGATCAACTGATGGGACTGAGCACCAGTAACACAGGAACAAGTGTAGATTGTCCTGACGCCACTTCAGAGATGTAGCTGGCGGGGTTGGAGGCCAGGGTAAAAAGTAGAGACAGTGGAGCCAGAGGCCTAAGTGGAGCATGGTTAGAATCAGTAGTAGTCCACAACCTCCATAAAAACCGATGCCCATTGGCCTCTGCATGCGGCATGCGTAATCCTGGGCTCCAACAGCGTCAGTTGGTGTTCAGAAGTGTCGTCTCCACAGAGCCAAACACATTCGTTCAAGTGTTAGTGGGGTTCAGCACTGCCAGCTGTTCCCCTGCTGTGGAGATGGCAAGTCTCCTGCTGCCTTCACCTGCCAAAATCCAGTAGGCCCCAGCCTGCTCCTCGCCTAATCCTGGGCTCCAACAGCGTCAGTTGGTGTTCAGAAGTGTCGTCTCCACAGAGCCAAACACATTCGTTCAAGTGTTAGTGGGGTTCAGCACTGTCAGCTGTTCCCCTGCTGTGGAGATGGCAAGTCTCCTGCTGCCTTCACCTGCCAAAATCCAGTAGGCCCCAGCCTGCTCCTCGCCTAATCCTGGGCTCCAACAGCGTCAGTTGGTGTTCAGAAGTGTCGTCTCCACAGAGCCAAACACATTCGTTCAAGTGTTAGTGGGGTTCAGCACTGTCAGCTGTTCCCCTGCTGTGGAGATGGCAAGTCTCCTGCTGCCTTCACCTGCCAAAATCCAGTAGGCCCCAGCCTGCTCCTCGCCTAATCCTGGGCTCCAACAGCGTCAGTTGGTGTTCAGAAGTGTCGTCTCCACAGAGCCAAACACATTCGTTCAAGTGTTAGTGGGGTTCAGCACTGTCAGCTGTTCCCCTGCTGTGGAGATGGCAAGTCTCCTGCTGCCTTCACCTGCCAAAATCCAGTAGGCCCCAGCCTGCTCCTCGCCTAATCCTGGGCTCCAACAGCGTCAGTTGGTGTTCAGAAGTGTCGTCTCCACAGAGCCAAACACATTCGTTCAAGTGTTAGTGGGGTTCAGCACTGTCAGCTGTTCCCCTGCTGTGGAGATGGCAAGTCTCCTGCTGCCTTCACCTGCCAAAATCCAGTAGGCCCCAGCCTGCTCCTCGCCTAATCCTGGGCTCCAACAGCGTCAGTTGGTGTTCAGAAGTGTCGTCTCCACAGAGCCAAACACATTCGTTCAAGTGTTAGTGGGGTTCAGCACTGTCAGCTGTTCCCCTGCTGTGGAGATGGCAAGTCTCCTGCTGCCTTCACCTGCCAAAATCCAGTAGGCCCCAGCCTGCTCCTCGCCTAATCCTGGGCTCCAACAGCGTCAGTTGGTGTTCAGAAGTGTCGTCTCCACAGAGCCAAACACATTCGTTCAAGTGTTAGTGGGGTTCAGCACTGTCAGCTGTTCCCCTGCTGTGGAGATGGCAAGTCTCCTGCTGCCTTCACCTGCCAAAATCCAGTAGGCCCCAGCCTGCTCCTCGCCTAATCCTGGGCTCCAACAGCGTCAGTTGGTGTTCAGAAGTGTCGTCTCCACAGAGCCAAACACATTCGTTCAAGTGTTAGTGGGGTTCAGCACTGTCAGCTGTTCCCCTGCTGTGGAGATGGCAAGTCTCCTGCTGCCTTCACCTGCCAAAATCCAGTAGGCCCCAGCCTGCTCCTCGCCTAATCCTGGGCTCCAACAGCGTCAGTTGGTGTTCAGAAGTGTCGTCTCCACAGAGCCAAACACATTCGTTCAAGTGTTAGTGGGGTTCAGCACTGTCAGCTGTTCCCCTGCTGTGGAGATGGCAAGTCTCCTGCTGCCTTCACCTGCCAAAATCCAGTAGGCCCCAGCCTGCTCCTCGCCTAATCCTGGGCTCCAACAGCGTCAGTTGGTGTTCAGAAGTGTCGTCTCCACAGAGCCAAACACATTCGTTCAAGTGTTAGTGGGGTTCAGCACTGTCAGCTGTTCCCCTGCTGTGGAGATGGCAAGTCTCCTGCTGCCTTCACCTGCCAAAATCCAGTAGGCCCCAGCCTGCTCCTCGCCTAATCCTGGGCTCCAACAGCGTCAGTTGGTGTTCAGAAGTGTCGTCTCCACAGAGCCAAACACATTCGTTCAAGTGTTAGTGGGGTTCAGCACTGTCAGCTGTTCCCCTGCTGTGGAGATGGCAAGTCTCCTGCTGCCTTCACCTGCCAAAATCCAGTAGGCCCCAGCCTGCTCCTTCTAATCCTGGGCTCCAACAGCATCAGTTGGTGTTCAGAAGTGTCGTCTCCACAGAGCCAAACACATTCGTTCAAGTGTTAGTGGGGTTCAGCACTGCCAGCTGTTCCCCTCCTGTGGAGATGGCAGTCTCTCCTGCTGTCTCCGCATTACAAAGACAGTAGGCCTCTGCCTACACCCTCCTATTTCCTGGGCTTCAACACAGCCAGTTGTAGCTCGGAAGTGCCGTCCACACGGAAAGAGACACTTGCTCCCGTGTCTCAGTGGGGTTCAGTAACGTCAGCTGATCCCCTGCTGTGTGGATGGCAGTCTCTCCTGCTGTCACCTCATTCAAAATACAGTAGGCCTCTGCCTACACCCTCCTATTTCCTGGGCTTCAACACAGCCAGTTGTAGTTCGGAAGTGCCGTCCACACGGAAAGAAACACTTGCTCCCGTGTCTCAGTGGGGTTCAGTAACGTCAGCTGATCCCCTGCTTTGTGGATGGCAGTCTCTCCTGCTGTCACCTCATTCAAAATACAGTAGGCCTCTGCCTACACCCTCCTATTTCCTGGGCTTCAACACAGCCAGTTGTAGTTCGGAAGTGCCGTCCACACGGAAAGAGACACTTGCTCCCGTGTCTCAGTGGGGTTCAGTAACGTCAGCTGATCCCCTGCTGTGTGGATGGCAGTCTCTCCTGCTGTCACCTCATTCAAAATACAGTAGGCCTCTGCCTACACCCTCCTATTTCCTGGGCTTCAACACAGCCAGTTGTAGTTCGGAAGTGCCGTCCACACGGAAAGAGACACTTGCTCCCGTGTCTCAGTGGGGTTCAGTAACGTCAGCTGATCCCCTGCTGTGTGGATGGCAGTCTCTCCTGCTGTCACCTCATTCAAAATACAGTAGGCCTCTGCCTACACCCTCCTATTTCCTGGGCTTCAACACAGCCAGTTGTAGTTCGGAAGTGCCGTCCACACGGAAAGAGACACTTGCTCCCGTGTCTCAGTGGGGTTCAGTAACGTCAGCTGATCCCCTGCTGTGTGGATGGCAGTCTCTCCTGCTGTCACCTCATTCAAAATACAGTAGGCCTCTGCCTACACCCTCCTATTTCCTGGGCTTCAACACAGCCAGTTGTAGTTCGGAAGTGCCGTCCACACGGAAAGAGACACTTGCTCCCGTGTCTCAGTGGGGTTCAGTAACGTCAGCTGATCCCCTGCTGTGTGGATGGCAGTCTCTCCTGCTGTCACCTCATTCAAAATACAGTAGGCCTCTGCCTACACCATCCTATTTCCTGGGCTTCAACACAGCCAGTTGTAGTTCGGAAGTGCCGTCCACACGGAAAGAGACACTTGCTCCCGTGTCTCAGTGGGGTTCAGTAACGTCAGCTGATCCCCTGCTGTGTGGATGGCAGTCTCTCCTGCTGTCACCTCATTCAAAATACAGTAGGCCTCTGCCTACACCCTCCTATTTCCTGGGCTTCAACACAGCCAGTTGTAGTTCGGAAGTGCCGTCCACACGGAAAGAGACACTTGCTCCCGTGTCTCAGTGGGGTTCAGTAACTTCAGCTGATCCCCTGCTTTGTGGATGGCAGTCTCTCCTGCTGTCACCTCATTCAAAATACAGTAGGCCTCTGCCTACACCCTCCTATTTCCTGGGCTTCAACACAGCCAGTTGTAGTTCGGAAGTGCCGTCCACACGGAAAGAGACACTTGCTCCCGTGTCTCAGTGGGGTTCAGTAACTTCAGCTGATCCCCTGCTTTGTGGATGGCAGTCTCTCCTGCTGTCACCTCATTCAAAATACAGTAGGCCTCTGCCTACACCCTCCTATTTCCTGGGCTTCAACACAGCCAGTTGTAGTTCGGAAGTGCCGTCCACACGGAAAGAGACACTTGCTCCCGTGTCTCAGTGGGGTTCAGTAACGTCAGCTGATCCCCTGCTTTGTGGATGGCAGTCTCTCCTGCTGTCACCTCATTCAAAATACAGTAGGCCTCTGCCTACACCCTCCTATTTCCTGGGCTTCAACACAGCCAGTTGTAGTTCGGAAGTGCCGTCCACACGGAAAGAGACACTTGCTCCCGTGTCTCAGTGGGGTTCAGTAACTTCAGCTGATCCCCTGCTTTGTGGATGGCAGTCTCTCCTGCTGTCACCTCATTCAAAATACAGTAGGCCTCTGCCTACACCCTCCTATTTCCTGGGCTTCAACACAGCCAGTTGTAGTTCGGAAGTGCCGTCCACACGGAAAGAGACACTTGCTCCCGTGTCTCAGTGGGGTTCAGTAACGTCAGCTGATCCCCTGCTGTGTGGATGGCAGTCTCTCCTGCTGTCACCTCATTCAAAATACAGTAGGCCTCTGCCTACACCCTCCTATTTCCTGGGCTTCAACACAGCCAGTTGTAGTTCGGAAGTGCCGTCCACACGGAAAGAGACACTTGCTCCCGTGTCTCAGTGGGGTTCAGTAACGTCAGCTGATCCCCTGCTGTGTAGATGGCAAAGTCTCCTGCTGCCTACACAGTCATACCACTACTGATTTTTAACCGTGCTCCAATTAGGCCTGTGGCTCCACTGTCTCTCGTATTTCCCCTGTCCTCCAACCCCGCCAGTTACAGCTCCGAAGTGGCGTCTGCACAATCCACACTTGTTCCTGTGTTACAGGTGTTCAGTCCGGTCAGTTAATCCCCTGATGTGTGTCCGGCAATGTCGCCTGCTCTGTCCACATTCCCATTATGGGAATGTGGACAGAGCAGGCGACATTGCCGGACACACATCAGGGGATTAACTGACCGGACTGAACACCTGTAACACAGGAACAAGTGTGGATTGTGCAGACGCCACTTCGGAGCTGTAACTGGCGGGGTTGGAGGACAGGGGAAATACGAAAATCAGTGAAGCCACAGGCCTAAGTGGAGCTTGGTTCAAATTAGTAGTCTACAACCGATCTTAAAATTTCTTCAATGCAGCCTCAGCCTGCTCCGTGCTTGTCCCTGGGCTTCAACACAGCCAGTTGTTGCTCGGAAGTGCCGTCTTCACAGAGTAAAACACTAGCTCCTGTGTTTGTGGGGTTCAGTAACGTCAGCTGTTCCCCTGCTGTTTTGATGGCAATCTGTCCTGCTGCCTCCCAATTGACAGCACATCAGGCCTCAGCCTGCTAAGTGCTTGTCCTGGGCTCCAACATCGCCAGTTGCTGCTCATAACTGACTTTGGCACGGGTACTCCCTCCTGCCCAGCTTGGTTCCAGCCCTGCCTGCTGTTTCCGGGAAGTGTCAATGTCAGTTTGCCACCCCAAGTTGCCATGTCGTGTTGCGGTTGGGTTAGCCGAGGCTAGGGTGCCAGCAGTTTAGGTGCTTCCTATGTGGACTGCGGGTTCTGGTAAGAAAGGCTTGTTCCATAGTGC
Organism: Dendrobates tinctorius; assembly: GCF_039654945.1. NCBI lineage: Eukaryota > Metazoa > Chordata > Amphibia > Anura > Dendrobatidae > Dendrobates > Dendrobates tinctorius. The sequence continues at coordinate 40,156,981 of NW_027361810.1, read as the reverse complement.
CAGTAGGACAAGCACCCCCTGTAGGACTGTGTGATTCGGTAACTGCGGCCAGCTTGCGGCATGCCAACTTTGCTTTTCAGGGGTAACTTCTGATACCCCTCCGTGTTCCAGCACCGTCAGCTGGTTCTCGTCAGAGCCTTTGGCCTAGGTGCCTCCATCTCGGTATCCGAGTTCCGGCAACGTCTGCTGGTCCTTGGTAGTGCTTTGTAGCACAGGTACCTCCTGCTTAGTAACCGGGTTCCAGCACCGTCAGCTGGTCCTCGGTTGTGCCATTGGCTCTTATTCCTTCTGCTGCCCCTCCGGGTGCCAGCACTGTCAGCTGGTCCTCGCTATTTCCATTTGCTCTTGCAGCTTATGCTACCCCTCCGGGTTCCTGCACCGTCAGCTGGTTCTCGGCAGAGCCTTTGGCCTAGGTGCCTCCATCTCGGTATCCGAGTTCCGGCAACGTCTGCTGGTCCTTGGTAGTGCTTTGTAGCACAGGTACCTCCTGCTTAGTAACCGGGTTCCAGCACCGTCAGCTGGTCCTTGGTTGTGCCATTGGCTCTTATTCCTTCTGCTGCCCCTCCGGGTGCCAGCACTGTCAGCTGGTCCTCGCTATTTCCATTTGCTCTTGCAGCTTATGCTACCCCTCCGGGTTCCAGCACCGTCAGCTGGTTCTCATCAGAGCCTTTGGCCTAGGTGCCTCCATCTCGGTATCCGAGTTCCGGCAACGTCTGCTGGTCCTTGGTAGTGCTTTGTAGCACAGGTACCTCCTGCTTAGTAACCGGGTTCCAGCACCGTCAGCTGGTCCTCGGTAGTGCCATTGGCTCTTGTTCCTTCTGCTGCCCCTCCCGGTGCCAGTACCGTCAGCTGGTTCAAGAGGACAAAGAACAGGAAGACAACCACCAAGATGCAGAACAACAAGAGAGAGAAGACCAAGAAGCATAAAAAAAACAAAGCAGAAGAACATTAAGCATAAGACTAATACTCTGAGCAAATGATATTATCTTATTTATAAGCAGAAGAAGACTAAGCAGTGTATGGGGGTGAGTCCGTTCCTCCTCGTGGTGCCCCTGGAAAAGGCCTGCTGCTGCAGGCCAAACTGAACGCGGACAAATCCTGTTGTAAATCTTTTGTGACAGGCAGAACGGAAGGTGTAAACTTCTAACTTTTCCAGATAACAACTACAGGAATGCCTGACACAAACAAGAATATGATGAAGAAGAATAGGAAGAAGATGAAGAAGTTGAATATGTAGAATAATAATTGTTGAATAAGAAGAATATGAAGAATGTAAGAAAAGGAAGAAGAAGAAGAAGAATGTAAAAAAAGGAAGTAGAAGAATTTAAAAAAGGAAGAAGAAGAAGAATGTAAAAAAAGGAATAAGAAGAAGAATGTAAAAAAAGGAAGAAGAAGAATGTAAAAAAAGGAAGTAGAAGAATGTAAAAAAAGGAGGAAGAAGAAGAAGAAGAATGTAAAAAAAGGAATAAGAAGAAGAAGAAGGTAAAAAAAAGGAAGAAGAATAAGAAAGAAGAAGAAAGAAGAAGAAGACATACATGTCTGGCAAAATATAAATGAGGCTAAGGCTAGTTTCACACTTGCTTTTTTTTGCAGCGCGTTTTTCCCGCAAAAAAACGCATTGAAAAAACGCATACATAAGCATACAACTGCTGCGTTTTTTTCAAGCATTTTTATGAGCATGCATGAAAAAAACGCAGCGTTTTTATGCGTTTGTATGCGTTTTTAGCGCGTTTTTACCGCGTTTGCGTTTTTTTCCAACATTTTTAGGTGGCCCCTCACACTACCCAAACCATGACTTTACTAACCCTAACCCTGACCCTAACCCTAACCCTGACCCTAACCCTAACCCTAACCCTGACCCTAACCCTTAACCAAATCATACTTAACCCTAACCCAAACCCTAAACCCTAACTAACCCTAACCCTAACCCTAACCCTGACCCTAACCCTAACCCTGACCCTAACCCTGACTCTAACCCTAACCCTAACCCTAACCCTAACCCTGACCCTAACCCTAACCCTAACCCTTAACAAAACCATACTTAACCCTAACCCTGACCCTAACCCTAACCCTAACCCTAATCCTGACCCTAACCCTGACCCTAACCCTAACCCTAACCCTGACCCTAACCCTTAACCAAACCATACTTAACCCTAATCCTGACCCTAACCCTGACCCTAATCCTTAACAAAACCATACTTAACCCTAACCCTGACCCTAACCCTGACCCTAACCCTAACCCTAACCCTGACCCTAACCCTAACCCTGACCCTAACCCTTAACAAAACCATACTTAACCCTAACCCTGACCCTAACCCTGACCCTAACCCTAACCCTAACCCTGACCCTAACCCTAACCCTGACCCTAACCCTTAACAAAACCATACTTAACCCTAATCCTGACCCTAACCCTGACCCTAATCCTTAACAAAACCATACTTAACCCTAACCCTGACCCTAACCCTAACCCTGACCCTAACCCTAACCCTAACCCTGACCCTAACCCTAACCCTGACCCTAACCCTTAACAAAACCATACTTAACCCTAATCCTGACCCTAACCCTGACCCTAACCCTTAACCAAACCATACTAAACCCTAACCCTGACCCAAAACCCAACCCTAACCCTGACCCTGACCCTAACCCTAACCCTAAACCCCCTTAACTAACCCTAACTCTAACTCAAACCCCTAAATTCCATGGTTAAAAAAAAAAACGCATATGCAAAAAAACGCTTACATGAGCATGCCAGTGCGCACATATGCGCATCCATAGGCTATAATGGCCATTTTTAGCGCAAAACGTGCGCATATGTGCGCATGCGCTTTTTTGCAGGGCCAAAAAATGCAACATGATGCGTCTGGAAAATCCAATCGCACACCCCAAAAAAACGCAGCGCATGAAAATCGCATACATGCGCTTACAAGCGCGCAGGTATGCGCACCCATGTTAAATATAGGGGAAAAAACGCATGCGCAGGTTAGCGTTTTTTTCCAGCGCTAAAAAACGCAAATGTGAAACCAGCCTAACATAGTCAATATCTTTGTAACTCCTAACATCTTTAAAAAAAAAGTTTAATTCCTGCTATTCCATTTGATTGGGCTAAACCTCTATGGCTTTAATGTCTCCTCCACCTCCCACAATACATTCTACATTATTCTTAGTTGTTTTTCTTCATGTAGAATTAACCTACAAGGAAAGAAAGGTTTTTTTTTAATTCCGATATTTTGGCCCCATTGACTTGCATTGGTTCCCGGTATCGGAATCGGCGATACCGATACTTTTTTTTAAGATCGGCCGATCCATTCCGATCCGATATTTTCAAGTATCGGCTGGTATCGCTCAACTCTACCTCTCATCCATTCTCTTCTGTCTGCAGGCCACCCAGTCCTCGACCTAGGAGTCTTCCATCACCTCCGACACCCAAACCTATGCAGGTGGATCGCCTGAAGCTCTCTGATCAGCGTCGTAGGGAGAGGAGCCTCCACGGTCAGTGCTTCTACTGCGGTAGCAGTTCCCACCTCATCCGAACTTGTCCGGAGCATCCGGAAAATTTCTCCGCCTAGGCCAGGTAAGAGAGGCCTCCCTAGGTGTAAAAGATACCTCTCTCCCTCTCACTTTGTCTGTCCTCTTGCATGTTGGTGGAAAGCGGGCTTCCCTGGTGGCCTATGTGGACTCGAGTGCCGCCGGGAATTTTATCAGGCTAGAGGAGGTTAATAAGCTTTCTGTTCCTGTGAGGGCCTTGCAAAAACCGCAAGTTCTCGCCTCCGTAGATGGTCGACCCCTGCTAGAGACTGTTACTCTAGTTACTCATGAAGGGGAGTTGAAGGTAGGGGCGTTGCACAAGGAGAAGATAACATTTTACGTCTTAGCAGGCATTTCTCACCCTATCCTGCTTGGTCTTCCTTGGCTGCGGCTCCACGAGCACACCTTAGATTGGCATAATGGCAACGTCTTGCGCTGGGGGAGTCTTGTCGGGTTCGGTGTCTGCTGCCGGTGCGTCCCGTAGGTGACCCTCGTCCTTTCCTTGTTCCCCTCGATTTGCCATTGGTGTACCATGATTTTTTGGATGTTTTTAACAAGAAAGAGGCTGAGACTCTTCCTCCGCATCGTCCCTACGACTGCCCCATCGAGCTCGTTCCTGGTACCATTCCGCCTCATGGGAGAATTTATCCCCTCTCTCCGGCAGAGACCCAAGCCATGTCTGAATACATCCAGGACAACTTGGCCAGGGGCTTCATTCAGAAGTCTTCCTCCCCTGCTGGAGCAGGCTTCTTTTTCGTAAAAGAAGAAAGATGGGTCCCTGCGCCCGTGCATCGATTATCGTGGCTTGAATCGCATCACGGTGAAGAATAAATATCCACTACCACTCATCTCTGAACTTTTTGATTGCTTGAAGGGGGCGCGTGTATTCACCAAGCTTGATCTTCGAGGGGCCTATAACCTGGTTCGTATACGCTCCGGGGACGAATGGAAGGCGGCGTTTAACACGCGTGACAGACACTACGAGTATTTGGTTATGCCCTTCGGACTTTGCAACGCACCTGCAGTATTCCAAGAACTCGTAAATGATGTCTTTTGAGATTTCCTCTATTCTTGTGTCGTAGTCTACCTAGACGACATCTTGGTCTTCTCTCCTGATCTGGCCACACATCGCCGAGACGTCCACCAAGTCCTTCTACGTCTCCGAGAGAACCATCTCTTTGCCAAGTTGGAGAAATGTCTCTTTGAGCAAAAGTCTTTGCCTTTTCTTGGTTTCATCGTTTCAAACTCGGGACTTGAGATGGATCCTGAGAAAGTCTTGGCAGTTCTCAATTGGCCACGTCCGTCCGGAGCCAAGGCAATTCAGCGGTTTTTGGGTTTTGCCAATTATTATAGGCAATTTATCCCTCATTTTTCTTCTTTGGCTTAGCCCATCTCGGCTCTTGTCCGCAAAGGGGCTGATCCCAATCATTGGCCCTCTGAAGCAGAGGCGGCCTTCGCGGCCCTGAAGCTAGAATTCGCTAAGTCTCCGGTACTTCATCGTCCGGATGCCAGCAGGCCATTCATCCTCGAGGTGGACGCATCCTCGGTGGGAGCTGGAGCAGTTCTCCTGCAGAAGTCTTCCTCGGGCCGCACTCTTACCTGCGGATTCTTTTCTAAGGCTTTCTCTGCTCCCGAACGTAACTATGCCGTTGGAGATAGAGAACTCTTGGCCATAAAGATGGCTCTTGAGGAATGGCGCCATCTTCTCGAGGGTGCTCTCCATCCGTTCATCAGTTTTATGGATCACAAGAATTTGGCCTATCTTCAGTCCGCCCAGAGGCTCAACCCTCGACAGGCCAGATGGTCACTATTTTTCGAGAGATTTGACTTTGAACTCCACTTCCGACCCGGGGAGAAGGTCAAGGCGGATGCTCTTTCACGGTCCTTCCAGTCTGTGGACAAGGAGGAGGGTCCAAGCCATCTCATTGACCCTGCCAAGATCCTTACCGTGGCTCCACTAAGACTGGTCTCCCCACCATCTGGTAAAACCTTTGTTCAGAGTGGAGATAGATTAAAAGTTCTACACTGGGGTCACTCTTCAAGATTCTCTGGACATGCCGGAATTTACAAGACTCTCTCGCTGGTCTCCCACCATTACTGGTGGCCTTCGCTTCGCAAGGATGTTCAAGACCTCATTGCCTCCTGTCCTTCTTGCGCCCGGAACAAGGTTCCCCGGCAAGCTCCTGCAGGACTCCTGCATCCGTTACCAGTACCCGCAAACCCATGGACTCATATTGCCATGGATTTCGTCACTGACCTGCCTCCTTCGTCTAGATGTACTGTGATATTGGTGGTCGTGGATCGATTCTCCAAAATGGCCCACTTCATCGCTCTGCCTGGTCTACCTACCGCTCCCGAATTGGCAAAGATCTTTGTGCTTTACATTTTTCGACTTCATGGTTTTCCTCAACATATTGTCTCGGATCGAGGAGTCCAGTTTACTTCCCGTTTTTGGCGAGCTCTCTGCGGATTACTGAAGATAACATTGGATTTCTCCTCAGCCTATCACCCCCAGTCGAATGGTCAAGTCGAGCAAGTCAACCAAGTCTTAACATCTTACCTTCTGCATTTCTCCAATGCTCATCAAGACGACTGGGCCTCTCTCCTTCCTTGGGCGGAATTCGCCTACAACAACCATTCTAGTGAAGCTACCTCTAAATCTCCCTTTTTTGTGGTTTTTGGTCAACACCCCGGCATTCCCCTTCCCGTGTCCCCCACCTCGGGTGTGCGGGCAGCGGATTCCTTGTCCATAGACTTCTCTCAGATTTGGAGGGAGACCAAAGTGGCTCTTGAGAGTGCCAACCTCAGAATGAAACGGTATGCCGACAGGAGACAGCTAGATGTTTCCCCGTATCGCCCTGGGGATAAGGTTTGGTTAGCTTCCCGATATATCAGGTTGAAAATCCCCTCCTACAAGTTAAGTCCACGTTACATTGGTCCCTTTGAGGTCTTAAGTCGGATCAACAACATGGCCTACAAGTTGAAATTACTCGCCTCACTTAAGATTCCCAACACCTTCCATGTGTCTCTCCTTAAACCAGCCGTGTTTAACCACTTTCATCCTGCACCCTCTCAAACCTCCCAACCATGTAGCTCGGATAACACCTTTGAGGTGCGGGATATTTTGGCTAGGAAGACTGTTAAAGGAAAAACTCTGTTTTTAGTTGATTGGAAGGGCTTTGGTCCCGAGGAGAGATCATGGGAACCTCAGGAAAATATTGATGCTCCCCTCATCATGAGACGGTTCCTCTCCAACATTAGGAGGAGGGGGCGTAAAGAGGGGGTACTGTCACGGCACCAGCTCCTGCCTACCTCCCTGCGCGCTCTGTCCGGTGCGCTCCTGTCTTCCGGCGCATCCCCACGCCCGGCCTCCGGCTCCCTCGGCGTCGGCCACCAGCATACAGCGCGCGGCCTCCTGGGTAAGGTGACGTGCTAGCCCTGCCCCCAATATGGCGGCGCCCACCGCTACATATGCCCGGCGTCTGCTCAGGTAAGACGCCTGATTATCTCATGCGGTGACGCTGTCTGCTGCGGTGCTCACTGTGTCCTCAGGCCCCTCTTGTTTCTCTGTCTGTTCTGTGTTAGTGCTTTTGTGCTTCCTAACCCGCTGTCTGCTTAATCTCGGTCTGCCTCTCCTGTACTCTGCCCTCCCATTCTCCCTAGTGCTTTCCCTCCTCTGTCCTGCCTCCTGCTCTCCCCTCCACGTCTCAGGTTATCTGCCATCCTGCACCTTATTCATTATTTTGCTTCCTTACCACTACAGCCTCCGTTCCTGGGTTCCCCTGGCTCTCCGGTCCTGTACACCACTGGGTCTCTGCCTTGCCTGGTGCCTTGCCTATCGTCCACGTCAGGGCCTTCTTTCTATTGCCTCAGTCGTCCTTTTGGTTCCTGCTGTTGCGACCCTATCCCCTGGAGGTCTGTCCCTAACACTCCCTGTATAGGGGGTGGTCCTCATCTGGGCACTCGCCTCCGGGGGCTCTGGAGTCGTGACCCAGAGGGTCCACTTTCAGGTACATCCTTATTTTTCACCAACACCGTAACAACTATACTGTGTGTGGGGCTGCACTATACTGTGTATGTGGCAGGCTGCACTATACTGTGTGTGGGGGGGACTGCACTATAGTGTGTATGTGGGGGCTGCATTATACTGTATATGTGGGAGGCTGCACTATACTGAGTGTGTGAGGAGGCTGCACTATGCTGTGTAATGTATTGTAGGATATTGCAATGTATTGTAGGATATGTACACTACCGTTCAAAAGTTTAGGGTCACTTAGAAATTTCCTTATTTTTGAAAGAAAAGCACAGTTTTTCCAATGAAGCTAACATTAAATTATTCAGAAATACACTCTATACATTGTTAATGTGGTAAATGACTATTCTGTCTGCAAACGTATGGTTTGTAATGCAATATCTTCATAAGTGTATAGAGACCCATTTCCAACAACCATCACTCTAGTGTTCTAGTGTTCTTACGGTACTTCGTGTTTTCTAACTGTGTAAGAAGGCTAATGGATGGCTAGAATACACTTGAAAACCCTTGTGCAAGTATGTTAGCACGGCTGAAAACAGTTTGGCTGATTAGAGAAGCTATAAAATTGACCTTCCTTTGAGCTAGTTAAGAATCTGAAGCATTATATTTGTTGGTTCCATTAAACTATCAAAATGGCCAGAAAAAAAGAACTTTCATGTGAAACTCGACAGTCTATTCTTGCTCTTAGAATTTAAGGCTATTACATGCGAGAAATTGCCAAGAAACTGAAGATTTACTACAACGGTGTGTACTACTCTCTTCAGAGGAGAGCACAAACAGGCTCTAACCAGAGTAGAAAGGGAAGTGGGAGGCCCCACTGCACAACTGAGGGACAAGACAAGTACATTAGAGGCTGTAGTTTGAGAAATTGACACCTCACAGGTCCTCAACTGGAAGCTTCATTAAACAGTACATGCAAAACGCCAATGTCAACGTCTACAGTGAAGAGGCGACTACGGGATGCTGGCCTTCAGGGCAGAGTGGCAAAGTAAAAGCCATATCTGAGACTGGCTAACAAAAGGAAAAGATTAATATGGGCCAAAGAACACAGACATTGGACAGAGGAAGATTGGTAAAAAGTGTTATGGACAGACGAATCCAAGTTTGAGGTGTTTGGATCACACAGAAGAACATTTGTGAGACGCAGAACAACTGAAAAGATGCTGGAAGAGTGCCTGATGCCCATCTGTCAAGAATGGTGGAGGTAATGTGATTATCTGGGGTTGCTTTGGTGCTGGTAAAGTGGGAGATTTGTACAAGGTAAAAGGGATTTTGAATAAAGAAGGCTATCACTCCATTTTGCAACACCATACCATACCCTGTGGACTGGGCTTGACTGGAGCCAATTTCATTCTATAACAGGACAGTGACCCAAAGCACACCTCCAATTTATGCAAGAACTATTTAGGGAAGAAGCAGGCAGCTGGTATTCTATCTGTAATGGAGTGACCAGCGCAGTCACCAGATCTCAACCCCATTGAGCTGTTGTGGGAACAGCTTGACCATATGGTACACAAAAAGTGCCCATCAAGCCAAAACAACTTGTGGGAGGGGCTTCTGGAAGCATGGGCTGAAATTTCTCCAGATTACTTCAGCAAATTAACTGCTAGAATGCCAAATGTCTGCAATGCGGGAATTGCTGCAAAGGAAGCATTCTTTGACGAAAGCAGAGCTTGAAGGAGAAAATTATTATTTCAAATAAAAATCTTTTTTCGAACCTTGTCAATGTCTGGACTAGATTTTAAATTCATTTGACAACTCACTTGACTAATAAAAGTATGAGTTTTCATGGAAAACACAAAATTGTCTGGGTGACCCCAAACTTTTGAACTGTAGTGTACATGGGTGTATTTCCCAATCATTGTTTTTGGATCACTATATCCCTTGACATTTAGTATGAAAAAAAAGTTTTTTTATGATTCCGTTGGAATGTTTTTCCTACTTGTGTCAAAACGTGGCCGTCCAAAGACTGTCATGGAAGTTACTGCCTGTAGAGGGATTTGCCAGCATGTTCTGATAATTAGCAGGAGAGCACATTATCAGAGTGCCCAGCGTGCAGAGACCAGCACTGCCCCCGCAAGTATGTGATGTCACTGGTCTCTTCATGCCAGGAATTCTGACAACGCGCTCTCTTACCGGTACATTAATTCTGATCTCACCCGGCAACACAAAGCATGCTGTCATTGAGCACATTGCACGGTGGCAGAACAGGTACTAGCCCAGCCCATGTAACATACATCACTGATGACGCTTTTTTTCAAGGAGGGGGTTGGGGCTTCAGTAGTGAGTGAAGCCTCATTCCCCTGATGAAGCATTGTTTGAGAATCCCAGCATGCACTGGGATTCTCAAATGAATTGTTGTTATAAAAAGGAAGTGAAAAAAGAAAAGCAGTTAAATAGTGTAGTTAGGGGAGGATAGGACATGTTTAATTTAAGTTTATTAGAAAATAGTTTAGACTGGGACACTAAATAAATAGGGATTTAGGATGATAATTAATTTGGAATTCAGACCACCCTTTTAAAGACTGACACTGCTGGAAAAAGTTTCAAACGGATTCCAAAGTTGAAGACTTTGGATTTCCCTTTGCCTTATTAAACTCAATGGCTGTGTCAGGGTTTCTTTGAATCCTGTTTCCTTGGGCTTCAGATGGAGACAGCAAAAGAAGCTCAAATATGGAGTCTAAAAAGCTTAAGACACATAAAAAATGAACTGCAAATATAAGATTTTGCTAATTGAAAGAGTAATGTATTGAGACATACTCTACATAGTACTGTTTATAGTGCAGGCATTTGTTGCCTTGCATTGGCCACATCATAGAGTAGAAATAAAACTACAGCAGCAGAAATAATGTCATTTACATAATATTACTTTTATTATAATAGTTGCATTTATCAATAGTCATGATAGGTCTGTACATTAGTAGTTCTGTCCAGTGAGCGATGCCATCACAACCTGTATGCCTGATGTAACAAGCGAAACATTCTATCTCTATGGCAATCAAACATTCCGCCAGTAACTGACACAGTGACGACGCCAAAACGTCACATCTCAGATTTACATTTTGTAAAGAGAGAACCTGAGCAGCGCCTGCCATTATGACGACCCTAAGGAGATCTACCAGAAAGAATAAAGGAGTCAGATACACAGGTATAAGCCTCACAAGTGCTGGAGTAACAGATATCTTGAGCAACTTCCAGCCATAGATATTTCTAGATAGCCATATAATTGGAGTTGTATAACAGCCTATATTTTCCAGGTGCTGGATGTGTGCGTCTTTTTTAGATGTGTAATCACAATATACATATGTGTATGTTTACTTCCCCTTATTCCCCTAATTGGTGATATGTAGTATTTTATCTATGGTTCTAAACAATAAAATCTTTTTTCATATTAGTAAAATAAGCCTTTTAATCATCTTTTTTCTGTTCTGTGGATATGTTATGTATTTGATGATAGGCGTTATTAATCCGAGTGGATACATGGGGACTATAACTAATTATATGAAATAATTGTTACCATGTGTCCTAGTCATACTTGGCATATCCAGCCATAGAAAAGTAGATAGAGCTCACTCATAAGGGTAGAGGAACTTCTACATGAAAGTCCATGATAAATGGCAAACCCATATCTGCTCCTATCACTTTCTAATCAGATTAAATTCCTATTCTCCATTTTCTCCACTATTAGCTCCTCCGCCTCGTGAGCCACCAATTTATAAAAGAAAGAGACGAACATTGAAATATTACCTAGAGCAAGCCGCCATACTCCCTAACATCGGAGACCCGGATACGGAGATAGAGGAGACACTCGTCACTCAGTAAGTCACCATTTGTATATTACTATACCAGCTGTGTCAGAGGGTTCATTTACTTTTATCTGCTTGTATTAGAGATGAAGTGATCACGTCTCTTTATAACTGCAAGTACAAATTGTTACAGCTCCTAATGCTCATCACCATTTATTGTCTCATCTAAACAGAGAGGAGCTTGCCGCAATGTTAGGGCTTATGCCCACAAAGAGAAGATTTGAGGAAGAGCCCACTGCATCCGACCAGTGAGTCACTCTCAGTGATGGCACCAGCTCACACTACAATTTGATCCCAAAATCCTATTTCTTGTCCATTTTTCTTGTACAACAACAAGATTTATTTCTTTTTCAGGATAGAAAATCAAAAAGAGGAGAATGACTCGGGGAGAGCAGCTGATAACACCAGCGAGCCGCCCCCCGAGAAAAAGCGAAAAGGAGACCAATAGGGAACTCTAGCAGCCAACAGTTTTTAGCATTGTTTATATTTATCTATAGTTATATATTTATTGTTATATTTGTAATTAGTTTGTTATAGTTAATATTTTGTATGAGCTATTTGTATTAAAATTTTAGAATTTGTAATAAAAAATATAAATAAGTCATCAAGAAACCAAGCACTATCACCAGCTGCCATCAAAGTTTACAAGCCACCATGACCAACTATTAACCATCGCCAGCCACGAAGACCTTCACCCAACAACAGTCAACAACAACGACCAGCCAGCTCCAATGTCCACCTGCCCTAACATCTAACATCAACTGCGAGAAACTGTCATCTAACTATTAAAAGCCGCCACCAGCTACCACCATCTACCCCCAGCTTCCACAAACCAAGCATAAAAGATTTAGCCGCCAACAGATTCCATCAACTGCCACCACGTTCCACCAGCGACCGCACATTTTTTTTATGTTTATTATTTTTATAATTCTTTGCATTTATTTATAGTTATATATTTATATAATACATATTAACTATATATCAAAATAACTATTTTATTCCTTATATTTATATATTTTATTTTTATAATTTTTTTATTTAAACATTTTTTTAAACTTCTTTATATCATGCATATTTTTAAATTTATATTTTGTATATCTATTCTACATATTGTACATATTTTAAACATTTATATTTTTATAATTCTTTACATTTATAGTTATATATTTATATTATATCATACATATAGTTATTTTGATATATAGCTAATATTTGTTTTGTCATATTTGTATATTTTATTGTCATATTTTTTTTATTATAACAATAAAATATTTTTTATTATTATTTATAAATATTTATTTTTTACATTTCTTTATATTTTGTATACACTGTACATATTGTAAATATTTATATTTTTATCATTCTTTACATTTCTTTATAGTCATATATTAGATTATACATATATTTATTTTTGTATATAGTTATTGTTTTGTATTTTATATTTATATATTTTATTTTCATATTTATTTATATATATACATATACATATATTTATATGTATATATATGTATATATATATATATATATATATATATTATTTTTCTTTATATTTTTATATTTTTGTATATATTGTAAATATTGTAAATAAGAGATATATTTTTATACTAAACCACTGGCTTGGACTGTTTTCTTAATTCCTTTATTTAGCTTATTTGTCCCAATATTGATTTTGTTACCTGCAGAAAAACAATACACTTGTATCATTTGCTAATTTGACCGGCATCACTCTACACCGGTAACGTAACGTGCTATGTAGCTCCACATTGTTTGCATCGCTCAGCCTTGCTTACTGCGTCTTGCCATAACATTCACCATACAAATAATACGGCTGTAGACAAATAAATATTTATCAAATTTTTGGACTAAACAATTATAGAAAAAAATCCATGAGAAACCAGAAGAACAATATATACTGTACTCATATAAAAATCTAAGGAGGACATACAATTCGTACAACCTGTGCAGCCACGCAGGGGCCCAAGAGGTAAGGTTGATTCAGAAAGAATAATGCAAAATTATAGGCTCAGTATTCATAGCCAGGAGAACATAGCACCAATCTATTAACTTGAAAAGACAGTATGAAAGTTTCATCTATTCACTACAAATGTGAAAGTGATTCCTTTGGTGACACAGCAGATGTCATGGCCGTAGTCCGGATGAGTCCAGCCGCGTGCCAGCAATTCCTCAGATATGGACTCCACTGATTCAGTGATGCATTGTCTCGGGTCTGGTCAGATCCTGATGCAGATATAGTGAGCCCGTGATGTAGCCTCACAGAAAGAAGTCTCAGAATGTTAGATCTGATGATCGTGGCGACGAGCACAACATTGGTGGGTGGTAGGGGCTCTTGAGTGAGGGAGGAAACAATTAAAAACTGATTTAATTAAGGCTGTACTAGAACACAGGAAGAAAGCATCTTCATGGGCTCCATTACCTCCATGTAAAAAGAAGCAAACAAAGCAGATGACCAGTTCAGTGAGCTCAGTCCCATCAAGGAGTCCATTTTCATCATCATCAGGGCTGTCAGGAGGGAAGGAGGATTGCTTCAGTCTTTTTTTTTACTTTTAGGGTAGTGTGCCAGCACAGACTAACAGTATTGACTTTGGGGAGCATGGTGGCTCAGTGGTTCAAATCCAGCCAAGGACAACATAAGCAAGGAGTTTGTATGTTCTTCGTGGGTTTCCTCTGGGTTCTATAGTTTCCTCCCACACTCCAATGTCATACAGACAGGGAATCTAGATTGTGAGCTCCAAGGGTGCAGTGACGATAATGTCAGTAAAACTTGAAGGTGTCAGTAGCATCTTGCCTAATTGTGATGAATCAGTGAAGTTCCAAATATACAGGTGCTTCTCACAAAATTAGAATATCATCAAAAAGTTACTTTATTTCAGTTCTTCAATACAAAAAGTGAATCTCATATATTATATAGAGTCATTACACACAGAGTGATCTATTTCAAGTGTTTATTTTTGTTAATGTTGATGATTATGGCTTACAATCAATGAAAACCCAAATGTCATCATCTCAGTAAATTAGTATAATTAACTAAAACAGCTGCACAGGCTTCCTAAGCATTTAAAAATGTCCCTTAGTCTCAGTAGGCTCCACAATCATGGGGAAGACTGCTGACTTGACAGAAGTCCAGAAGGCAGTCATTGACACACTCCACAAGGGAAGTAAATTTTGCAATTCATTTGGAAATCAAGGTCTCAGAGTCTGGAGGAAGAGTGAAGAGGCCACAATCCAAGCTGCTGGAGGTCTAGTGTGAAGTCTCCACAATCAGTGATGGTTTGGGGAGCCATGTCATCTGCTAGTGTGGGTCCACTGTGCTTTATCAAGACCAAAGTCAGCGCAGCCATCTACCAGGAAATTTTAGAGCACTTCATGCTTCCCTCTGTCAACAAACTTTCTGGAGATGGAAGTTTTAATCTCCAGCAGGACTTGGCACCTGTCCACACTGCCAAAAGTACCAATACCTGGTTTATAAACAACAGTATCACTGTGCTTGATTGGCCAGCAAGCTCGCCTGACCTTAAGCCCATAGAGAATCTATGGGGTATTGTCAAAAGGAAGATGAGAGACAACAGACCCAACAATGCAGATGAGCTGAAGGCTGCTATCAAAGCAACCTGGGCTTCCATAACACCTCAGCAGTGCTACAGGCTGATCGCCTCCATGTCACGCCGCATTGATGCTTTAATTCAGGGGTCCCCAACCGCCGGTCCGCGGCCCAGCACCGGGCCGCTGCAGTGCCCTTGCCGGTCCGCGGACACAAGGGGAGCCAGGGGCGGTCAGTGGCGTAGCGGGGGCTGGGGCGGCGCGCAGCAATTCTTAAACTGCGTGTAGCGGCGGGCAGGGAGCGATCAAGCAGCTCCGCTGCCTGCAAGAGGGAATAGCAGGAGCGGAGCTGCAAGGACCCGTACACTGCGTCCAGATTCCTGCCCGCCGCCCGCGCTTCCTCTCTCTGACTGACACAGAGAGGAGCGCGCCGCTGCTGTGTGAGAGCGAGGAAGCGCGGGCGATGCTGCGACAGGTGAGAGGTGGTGTGTGTATGTATGTCTGTCTGTGAGTGTGTACATGTATGTCTGTGTGTGTACATGTATGTCTGTCTGTGTGTGTGTGTGTGTGTGTGTATGTATGTCTGTGTTTGTGTAGGTGGAGCCTGGCCCTGGAGGAGATGGGGACATGAGGAGAAGACCGTGATGGGGAGAGAAGGCCATGAGGGGGTAATGGGAGAAGGCCATGATGCCTGGGGTGATGGGAGAAGGCCATGATGGGGGTAATGGGAGAAGGCCATGAGGGGGTAATGGGAGAAGGCCATGATGCCTGGGGTGATGGGAGAAGGCCATGATGGGGGTAATGGGAGAAGGCCATGAGGGGGTAATGGGAGAAGACAATGATGCCTGGGGTGATGGGAGAAGGCCATGAGGGGGTAATGGGAGAAGACCATGATGCCTGGGGTGATGGGAGAAGGCCATGATGGGGGTAATGGGAGAAGGCCATGAGGGGGTAATGGGAGAAGACCATGATGCCTGGGGTGATGGGAGAAGGCCATGAGGGGGTAATGGGAGAAGGCCATGAGGGGGTAATGGGAGAAGGCCATGATGCCTGGGGTAATGGGAGAAGGCCATGAGGGGGTAATGGGAGAAGGCCATGATGCCTGGGGTAATGGGAGAAGGCCATGAGGGGGTAATGGGAGAAGACCATGATGCCTGGGGTGATGGGAGAAGGCCATGAGGGGGGTAATGGCAGAAGGCCATGAGGGGGTAATGGGAGAAGGCCATGATGCCTGGGGTAATGGGAGAAGGCCATGAGGGGGTAATGGGAGAAGACCATGATGCCTGGGGTGATGGGAGAAGGCCATGAGGGGGGTAATGGGAGAAGGCCATGAGGGGGTAATGGGAGAAGGCCATGATGCCTGGGGTGATGGGAGAAGGCCATGAGGGGGTAATGGGAGAAGGCCATGATGGGGGTGATGGAGAGAAGGCATTGATGGGAGTGATGGAGAGACGTCAGTGATGGGCTGAAGGCAATGATGGGGAGAAGGGAGTGATGGGGTGAAGGCAATGATGGAGAGACGGCAGTGATGGGGTGAAGGCAATGATGGAGAGATGGCAGTGATGGGGAGAAGGGAGTGATGGGGTGATGGAGCAGGCAAGAATGGGGTGATGGAGCACTCATTCAAAACCTATGGTGAGTTGAGTCACATTATAAATGTTATTTAATTATAAGTATGCACTGCTACACTACAACCGCGTCCATAGCCCCACCCCCTTATGACCAAAGCCCCGCCCATGCCACACCTCCATCCCCGCCCTACCGGGCCATGGAAGAATGGTCTTGCTTGAAACCGATCCCTGGTGCAAAAAAGGTTGGGGACCACTGCTTTAATTGATGCCAAAGGAGCCCAGACCAAATATTGAGTGCATTTACTGATCATACATTTCAGTAGGCCAACATTTTGGATTTTAAAATCATTTTTCAAGCTGGTGTTATAAAGTATTCTAATTTACTGAGATAATGACTTTTGGGTTATCACTGGCCGTAGGCCTATATCATCAACATTAGCAGAAATAAACACTTGAAAGAGATTACTCTGTTTGTAATGACTCTATATGATATATGAGTTTCACGTTTTGTATTGAATGACTGAAATAAATCAACTTTTTGATGATATTCTAATTTTGTGAGAAGCGCCTGTAAATCATGTAGCGCACATCCATTATGAAATGCTATACTCCCCACCTTTTTGTTGCCCAATTCTCTACAGTGGCATAGCTCGGAAATTCACACTAGACAATGCTAAAAAATAGTATAATCTTTACCTAAAAGAAAGATTATGATAAATAAAATAGTAATCATGAAATCATGAAACTCACAGATTGGGGTTTTTTTTGCCTTTTGTGCCTAATCCTGTACAGGCGAGGGCCAACCAGAGTGTATTCACAATGGCCAATTCCCCCTATAATTCACATTTTTACTAAAAATGATAAATGTGTTAATAAGTAATCATGAAAACAATGGCTTAATGTTTACACTAATGCAAAACATTTTTTACAGCAATAAAATACCTAAAAATTTAAAAATGTAAGCCCTGTGCCCTATTAGCCTTTCTGTAGCTGTCTCTGCCTTTGGACGTATAAGTAATCAAGAGGGAGTGAACAGCCATCCGCAGCTCTCGCTTCTTCTTGACTACCCATATGTGCAAAGGCGAGGACAGCGACTCTAGCGCTAATTAGGCGCAGAGCTCACATGACGTAACAACCTCACATGAACCCAGGGAACATGGGTGCCGACACTGCTGGGATGGCGCCGGCACAGGAGGGGTGAATAAGTTATTTTATTTTAACTGGGTCAAACATGGGGAATGATGTGGTTGTCCTAGTAGTGGACAACTCCTTTAACCTTTATTAAAAATACTTTATTATCTCAAGAACGGAGGGATATTTATTTCTATAGTACACTGTTGTCACCTAGGTCTGAGTGGACGGTAACTTTACACAATGAGCGTACGATGTTTGCATTCTCTATGAATTTGGGTCGGCTCATACTAATATAAAACTAGCCAGGTTTCTGGACTGAGTATCACTGCGTTTCCTCCATGAAGTAGAAGTAAAGTAGCCTTCACTTGGTCACCATGTCATCAGCCTATATTGTTTACAGGAGCAGAGTAAGAAGCCGGGGGCCAGGGAGAGATGTGCTTCCTGAAGAAAGGTGTCACGGACAGGTTTACCATGATAAAAAGAAGCCAGAAGACCGCAGCATCTGATTTCTCCTACTACTGCACTGACTAGAAGCACTTCACTGTTGTGAACTCGCTTTCTGGCCTCCCTCTGGTTATTGCTGAAGGTAGTGGAGCTGGTCGGTTTGACAGAAGGGTTGCGAGTTCTCTTTCTGGGCTCCCTCTTGTGGTTACTGGAGGTAATGGAGCTGATCTGATTGACAGAGGCTTGCCACCTGATGATGAGGATGACGATTGGAGATCTGGGGTTTCAGATTGGGATTTAAGACAGCCGACGCCCTCTATACCTGCTCGTGATTTTGTTTCTTGTGCCTCCTGAGGTCTGACGTATCCAGCTCTCTCCCTGCATGGTCCAGTTAAGTGATTCATTTGCTTTTCTGTTTGTATTTGATCTGGTTCGGTCTATCCCTGCTTTGTGCGGGTCAGCCAGCTTCGGCTGGGGCTGTGCTGAATCATCGCCCATATGTTGCTGCTTGTGCCAGTTTGCTTTGTCCCCTTTCTGACTGGTCTCTATTTGCTCTGCTTTCAGAATCTACCAGAGTGCTGATGTTGTGGGAGGCGAAGTCGTGTGACTTCAGGGTTTTTTGCATCAGACATGTTGGACCTTTTGCACTTTTTTTGCGTGATTGCAGACAGTGTCTATCCTTTTCTGTCCTGTCTAGTCAGTGTGGGCCCCATCATTTGCACAGCCTATTTTCCTACCTGCATTTGTGTTTTCATCTTGCCTCACCGACAATATATGTTTGGGGGCTGTCTATACCTTTGGGGTCTGCTCTGGGGCAGTTTAGATTTCTTCTTTCTTGCTTTAGGCTTAGTTAGCTCTCCGGCTGTGCCGAGGCGTCTAGGATCATCGTAGATACGCTCCATGGCTACTGCTAGTTGCGTGGATAGGATTAGGGGTCTGCAATCCGCTTAGTTACCAACCTCTCTGGTTTTCTGTGGCTTAGCTTGGGCCTGCTCTCCTCTTCGGTGACCCACTCATAACACTTCACCTTCATATTAAACAGTGTAAATTTCTTTTGGCAGTGTCTAATCTGCTCAGTTGAGAGCTCCTGGAGCTCAGGCTTTCAGCTGAGCACTGTTAGCCACTCCCATCTCTTATATAATCTGGGCCCTGGCTAGCACTCATTGTCAGAGCAGGCTTTTGCTGCATGGCTGGAGGTTGTTGTTGGTTATTATAGGAGAAGGTGTTTGGTGGATTTTTCTGTGACTGTTGCTTGGTTTTGAGTGTGTGATAATTCCCTTTCTTCTCCTACTTTGGTTTAACCCCATCCTCCACTTCCCGGTGCATTCCTCTGTTATATGTGCGAGTATATTTGTATGATTGGTATTTTGCCTTATCCCTGTTTGTACTACCTTGTTTGTCTGGTTTGGTGTACTACAGAACACTACTACTCCCATCTTCCCTGTGTGGGGGAAGGTACAGACTGAGGGTGGATTCAGGAGCTTATGGCAAGGTATGTGGCCCTAAAATCTTCACCATCAGAAGTAATCCGTTGAACAGGACCAGCTAGGGTGCCCTCTAGTGTTAGGGACTGGGAAGGAGCTCCTGGTCCCAGAACACCTGACAACAGAGTCATGACCAAAGGATAAGCAGGACTGTTGTGAGTTCATTTTCTCCTTTGTCACTGAGGTCTGGTGAACTCCCTATTCTGGTGAAGGAAGGTAATGAGCCTGATTATCAGGCACCTGAACCTGATGAGGATGACTGGCTGAGTGGAGTCACGGACTGGATATAAGGCTGACGACGCCCTTCTGCCCTGCGGGTGATTTCTCTGTGGACTTCTAGGACACCAGTCTGATTCCTGCTCCTCTAAGCTAAGTTTTTCTGCTTTGCCTGTTTGCTTTTGTGTTTTGTTTTTGTTTTCCTTGCTTTTCTGGATTCTGCCATTCCCTGCTGGGGTGAGCTGAATCTCCTTTTGCCTGTAGCTCTGTCTTCAGAATATTCCTGAGTACTGACATAGCTTTTTGAAGCCTAGCGTCTTCAGGGCCTTTTTTCACTGTCAGTCTGTTGGCTCTTATTTTCATAGGGTTTTTCACGGGTTGCAGACAGCAGCCTTCCTGTCCTTTTCTATCTAGCGAGATTGGGCCCCGTCTTTGCTCAGTCTATCTTTCTGCCTGTGTTGGTGTTTTCATCTTGCTTCACCGTCATTATATGTTGGGGGCTGCCTATTGCTTTGGGGTCTGCTCTGGGGCAGATTAGTTTTCCCCTTTCTTTCTTTAGGCCTAGCTATTTCTCCGGCTGTGATCGAGGGGTCTAGGGCATCGTAGGAACCCCCCACGGCTACTGCTAGTTGTGTTGATAGGTTCAGGGGTCTGCAATCTGATAGCTGCCAACTTCTCTGGTTTTCTGGACTTAGCTAGCATTTCTGTTTTTGCCTCCTATGGTGACTCAATCATAACAGAATCACCCGCCATACGGCAGATCCTAGGGTACTCAATAGCAGGAAAGAATTGTGTTAAAAAAAAAAAAAAAAAAGGTGTGTGTATATTCTTTCCTCTATATCTCTGAGGCCGTAGGGGGAATTTTTTTTTTTCTTTCTCTCAATGGAGATAAAGCAATTGTCTGATCATGTGAAGTAGCTCGCTGCGGAACTGCGGGGAATTTCCGCCTACCTTACTCGTTCGCATGCTGTTGAACCAAAGATCCCTACACCTGATGCATTTTTTGGGGATCGATCTAAATTTTTGAGTTTCAAAAATAATTGTAAATTATTTTTTGCCTTGAAGCCTAACTCGTCAGGGAACTCCGCGCAGCAGGGTAAAATTGGCATCTCTTTGCTGCGTGGCGATCCACAGGATTGGGCGTTTTCTTTGAAACCAGATGATCCTATTCTGACTAATATGAACGCATTCTTTCAAGCTTTGGGGTTGTTGTATGACGAACCTAATGCTATTGATCAGGCTGAAAAGACCCTGTTGGCATTGAACCAGGGTTGAGATTCTGCAGAGCTGTACTGTCAGAAGTTTCGAAAGTGGGCGGTCCTTACTACCTGGAATGATAATGCCTTGGCTGCTCTCTTTCGGAAGGGTTTGTCAGAAGCCGTAAAAGATACTATGGTGGGATTTCCTGTTCCCTCTGGTCTGGACGATTCTATGTCATTAGCCATTCAGGTTGATCGGCGTTTACGTGAACGCAGGATTGCACGAGAGGTGTTGCCAACGGTTGAACAGACGTCTGAACCTATGCAATGTGATAGAGTTTTGTCTAAGGCGCAACGTCAGGAGTTCAGAAGGCGTAATAAGCTGTGTTTTTTCTGTGGAGATGCCTCGCTTATTATTTCTGTTTGTCCTAAACGAGAGAAACGCTTTGCACACACGTTTTCTGTTGGTGGTGTTCAACCTAAGTTTCTTCTGGCAATTAATCTGATCTGCTCCCTGTCCACATTTTCCGCCAAGGCTTTTGTGGATTCAGGAGCAGCGCTAAACCTAATGGACTTGGATTTTGCTAAACGTTGTGGATTTCCGATGACACCTCTGCAGACGCCTATCCCTTTGAGGGGGATTGATGCTACTCCTTTGGCTAAAAATAAACCTCAGTTTTGGACCCAGGTGGTCATGCGGGTCTCCCCAGACCATCAAGAAAACTGCAGATTTTTGGTGTTGCATGGTCTGCATGATGCCGTTGTTCTGGGGTTCCCCTGGTTGCAAATTCATAATCCAGTTTTGGATTGGAAATCTGTGTCTGTGGTGAGTTGGGGTTGTCGGTGTACCTTTAGTGAAGCTCCGGTTTTTTCCACCTCTCCTCAGTCGCATGATGTTCCTGACTATTTGGCGGACTTTTATGATGTATTTAGTGAGAATGAGTCTGCGTCCTTGCCTCCTCATAGGAGTTATGACTGTGCAATTGAACTAAGCCCGGGGTGTAAATTTCCCAAGGGTCGGCTCTTCAATTTATCTGTACCCGAGCACGAGGCTATGCGGTCCTATATTAAGGAGGCGTTGGAGAAGGGTCATATTAGACCATCCTCTTCACCCTTAGGTGCCGGTTTTTTTTTGTGGCCAAAAAGGATGGTTCTTTAAGGCCTTGTATTGATTATCGTGCCCTCAATAAAATTACTATTAAATATCAGTATCCGTTACCCCTGATTTCGGATCTATTCTCTAGAGTTAGAGGTGCTTGCTGGTTTACCAAGCTTGACCTCAGGGGGGCGTATAATCTTATCCGCATTAAGCAGGGGGATGAATGGAAGACGGCGTTTAATACTCCGGAGGGACATTTTGAGTACCTGGTGATGCTTTTTGGGCTCACTAATGCCCCTTCTGTCTTCCAGTGCTTCATGAACGATATTTTCCGAGACTTTGTCGATAAATTTTTGATTATCTATCTGGATGATA
Source organism: Dendrobates tinctorius (assembly GCF_039654945.1). NCBI lineage: Eukaryota > Metazoa > Chordata > Amphibia > Anura > Dendrobatidae > Dendrobates > Dendrobates tinctorius. The sequence goes on along the minus strand of NW_027361810.1, from coordinate 40,134,537 downwards.
TTTTGATCTTCTCCAAGGATTGGGATTCTCATGTGGAACATATTCGGACTGTGTTCCGGATCTTGAGGGAGAATTCCCTGTATGTCAAAGGTTCGAAATGCCTTTTTGGAGTACAGAGGATTTCATTTTTGGGATTTATTTTGTCTCCGTCAACTATTGAAATGGACCCGGCCAAGGTACAGGCCATTTATGATTGGGTTCAGCCCACTTCTTTGAAGGCCCTCCAGAAGTTTTTGGGTTTTGCTAATATTTACCGGAAATTTATAGCAAAATTTTCTAGTATTGCCAAGCCATTGACTGATCTGACTAAGAAGGGTGCTGATGTGTTGAATTGGTCTCCGGAGGCTGTTGCTTCCTTTCAGGAGCTGAAGCGAAGATTTACCTCCGCCCCGGTTTTGCGGCAACCTGATGCCTCACTCCCGTTCCAGGTAGAGGTGGATGCTTCTGAGATTGGTGCAGGAGCTGTTTTGTCCCAAAAGGATCCTGTAGCAGCTAAAATGAATCCCTGTGCTTTCTTTTCCCGAAAGTTCCCTCCATCTGAACGTAACTATGATGTGGGGAATCGGGAACTGTTGGCCATGAAATGGGCATTTGAGGAGTGGAGACATTGGTTGGAGGGAGCTAAACATCAAGTTGTGGTCCTCACTGACCACAAGAATTTGATTTACCTAGAGTCGGCTAAACGCTTGAACCCTAGACAGGCTAGGTGGGCCTTGTTTTTTACACGTTTTGATTTTGTGGTCTCTTTTCTTCCTGGAACTAAGAATGTCAAGGCAGACGCCCTCTCTAGGAGCTTCTTTGCTGATTCTCCTGTGGTGACCAAGCCTGCTACCATCTTAGGCGAAGGGGTAGTTCTTTCTGCCATCTCGCCCGATTTGAGACTTGCTCTGCAAGAGTTCCAGGAGGACAAACCTGAGCGTTGTCCCAGTGGAAAGTTGTATGTTCCTGACCAGTGGAAGAAGAGAGTGATGTCTGAAGTTCATTGCTCTGCATTGGCTGGTCATCCAGGTATTTTTGGTACTAGAGATCTGGTGAGTCGCTCTTTTTGGTGGCCCACCTTGTCTCATGATGTCAGGAATTTTGTGCAGTCCTGTGGGATTTGCTCCCGGTCTAAATCTTGTTCTCGCTCTAGTGGGTTGTTGATGCCTTTGCCTGTCCCTAGGAGGCCATGGACCCATATTTCAATGGATTTCATCTCTGATATGCCGGTCTCTCAAAGAATGACTGTTATTTGGGTGATTTGTGATAGGTTCTCTAAGATGGTTCATCTTGTACCACTCCCTAAGTTGCCATCTTCCTCTGAGTTGGTGCCCCTGTTTTTGCAACAGGTGGTTCGCTTACACGGGATTCCTGAGAACATTGTATCTGACAGAGGAGTTCAGTTTGTGTCTAGATTTTGGAGGACTTTCTGTTCCAAGCTGGGAATTCAGTTGTCCTTCTCCTCTGCTTTTCACCCTCAGACCAATGGGCAGACAGAGAGAACAAACCAGACCTTGGAGTCGTATTTGAGATGTTTTATTTCCGCTGATCAGGATGATTGGGTTTCATTTTTGCCCTTGGCCGAATTTGCTTTAAATAATAGAGCTAGTTCTGCCACTTTGATGTCACCTTTTTTTTGTAACTTTGGGTTTCATCCTCGATTTTCTTCAGGGCAGGTGGAGCCTTCTGCCTGCCCAGGTGTTGACACTGTGGTGGAGAGAATGCACCAGATCTGGGACCAAGTGGTGGATAAGTTATCCCTCTCCCAGGAAAAGGCCCAGTGGTTTTCCAATCGACATAGGACCATTGGTCCCCAGTTTAAGATTGGTGATATGGTGTGGTTATCATCAAAAAATATTGCTATGAAGGTGGCTTCTCCTAAGGCTACTTTCACACATCAGGTTTTCGGCGTCAGGCGCGATCCGGCGTCGTGCCGGAACGCCGGATCCGGCAAATGTTTCGTAAAACCGGATGTGACGGATCCGGTTTTCTGGCGGATCCGTCTTTTTCTGGACAGACAAAACCGGATCCGTCTCATCCGGTTCATCCGTTTTTCTATCCGTTTTTCGACGGATTACGCCGGATCCGGTTTTTAAAATTGACCCTTGTGGCCTTCCGAACGGGATTGGCTACTGGAAAACTATATATAGCATGTTCCTACAGCCCTTCTTTGACAGGTTGTAGAGGAGAAAGTGCAGGTTGGAGAGAAGAGCAAGTTACTGGCGAAGATGGATGTTGTCATTGGAAATATTTTGAAGAATTTGGCGGATTTTACAGCGGAGGCAAATCGTTTGAGGGTGATTGTTCTGGAGAAGGAGAGAGCGAGACAGCAGCGCATTAGGCATCGTAGACGACGTTTGTGGATCCACCCCATCACAGCCAAGAGAATGACGCGTGGGGTCTATTCTACACTATGCATGGACCTTCGACGAAACCCGGATAAATTTTTTGGATATGTTAGGATGAAAATGGAGAATTTTGATTACTTGGTGGAGCGCATTGCACACCTCATAAGAAAAGCGGACACCTATTGCCGCTTCTCTGTTTCACCCGCAGAGCGTCTGATGGTGACTTTAAGGTAAGCCACATTTATTGGATATGATCGCATCAGAGCACACTTTCACTGCAATCTTGTTGGTGGTAATTTGTATCTCCAAGTGTTATAGGTCAGTTTTGGTATGTAATGCTGTGATTTAAAACTAATTTATTGTTTTTTAATTCCCCACAGATTTCTTGCAACTGGAGAATCCCTTTCGTCACTGCATTTCCAGTACAGACTCGGGATTTCCACCATATCTGGAATTGTGAAGTACATATGCCGTGCACTGTGGGACTCCTTAGCTGAAGAGTTTTTACCAGAGCCCACAACAGAGAGGTGGATTGAAATTGCTGACAAGTTTCAACAGATATGTCAGTTTCCAAACTGCTTGGGCGCTGTGGACGGGAAACATATCCGCATTGTAAAGCCAGCTGGATCGGGATCGGAATATTTCAATTACAAGAAATATTTTTCAATTGTCCTCATGGCCATCGCTGACGCGGAATACAAATTTATTGCGGTTGATATTGGGGCCTATGGCCGCTCCAATGACTCTCAAGTTTTCAAACTGTCTGCCATGGGGCGTAAACTGTATGGAAACACCTTCCAGTTCCCACCACCTAGACCGCTGCCGCAAACATCTGGTCCACCTATGCCATTTGTCTGTGTAGGGGATGAAGCCTTCCAGCTGTCAGAACACCTTTTGAAACCGTACTCTAGCAGAGGATTGACAAGACCAAAACGCATTTTTAATTACCGCCTCACAAGAGCAAGAAGAATGGTTGAATGTACCTTTGGTATTCTGACAGCCAAATGGCGGGTCCTATTGACTGCGATCAACCTCAAGACAGAAACTGTGGACGAGGTGATCAAAGCGTGCGTGGTACTCCACAATTTTGTTATCTGCAAGGAACCCATTTCCATTGAGGACACCTCTGAAGAAACCACCTTGCAAGATTACCATGACATTACCATTAGAAGTTCTGTGACGGTTTCAGTAATGAGGGACAATTTTGCACTATACTTTATGTCACCTCAAGGCAGAGTACACTGGCAGGATGACAGAGTGTGAATGATTTGTGCCCTAACCAAACTTGTGTACCTTCTGTACCAACAGTATATACCTTTGCCAACCAAAGTTGGCTATCTTGTCATGGTCTCTATTTTTAGCTTTAGGCCACAGGTGTGTACCTGGTTGTGTTTTATGCAAAGTATTTCACCTTTTAACAAAAGTTGTGTACATTGTTAGGAAATCACCAACAATAAACACAACTTTTTAGGTGAAATACTTTGCTGCAAACACAACCAGGAACACAACTGTGGCAAAAAGCTAAAATTTACCCACAGTTATATACCTAGTTTTGAATACCATTTCACCTTTTAAATACCCTGTATTTAACCTTTTTCGCCGCAGAAAGAAATGACAGACAACCAGTGTAAAATAATTTAACTTTTATTGAAAAATGTTTTTTTAGTAAACTTTTTTAAAATTTTAATAAACTTGTTTAATAAAACTTTGAAACTATAAAACTGAAACCATAAAACTGGTCATTTTTATTTAAATACACACATTATAATTCTGTGTAGTGTGTGGTGGAAATACTGCTGTAGGGGCTGCGGGACACTTCGACACTGGGAGTGTGGAGAGAGGACTGGGATCGTGGTGGGGAAGGAACAGTTAGAGGTGAAGGTGTGGAAAAAACTACAGAATGGGTGGACATGTGGGAAGCAGAAGAGGTGGTGGGTGGTGGAGTGGAGGGTTGGGCAGGGACTGTAGGAGCAGATGATGTTGATGGCAAGTTGTATGGGGAAGGAGTTTGGTACGGGGCAGGTTGCTGGAAGTGGGGAGATGTCTGGTACGGGGCAGGTTGCTGGAAGTGGGGAGATGTCTGGTACGGGGCAGGTTGCTGGAAGTGGGGAGATGTCTGGTACTGGGGAGGTTGCTGGTACTGGGGAGTTTGCAGGTACTGTGGAGGTTGCTGGTACTGGTGAGGTTGCTGGTGCTGGGGAGGTTGCTGGTGCTGGGGAGGTGGATGGTGCTGGGGAGGTGGATGGTGCTGGGGAGGTGGATGGTGCTGGGGAGGTGGATGGTGCTGGGGAGGTGGATGGTATGTAATAGGAGGGGGAGGATGGAAAGTGGCTGGAGGTGGATGGTATGTAATAGGAGGGGGAGGATGGAAAGTGGCTGGAGGGGGTGTAGATGTAATAGGAGGGGGAGGATGGAAAGTGGCTGGAGGGGGTGTAGATGTAATAGGAGGGGGAGGATGGAAAGTGGCTGGAGGGGGTGCAGGTGGAGGAACTACTGTGGTGGGAGGAGGAGGAGGTTGGGAGGTAACTTGCTGGAGAGCAGCGTGGCATGAATGCATTACATGCATCTGCTGGGCAGGAGAGAGCGTTTCCATGCGCTCCACAACAGACCTGAAAAAGGTGTGGTTTGGCGAAGATCTTGCTTCTGAATGCATGGTTTGCAGAAGTGTCTTCACCTCCAGAATGCTGGAGTTGATCTGCTGATAGCCTGCGGAGATTTGCTCTGACAAGACTTTTAGACAGTTCTGGAAAGATGCAGTCAGATGCAAGAACTCTGGCGCATAAGTCTTTTCCTGACCCCTCTGCCGCTGCCGCCCAGTACCCGCAGGTGTACTAGAGGTGGCAGGGGCAGAAGGGTGGGGTAAAGGGAAAGCGATCTCCTCACCAGCAGCTTCATGTAATGTAGGCGGCCACGATGCTCCTGTGCTGGTGGATGGGACAGATGGGTCGAATGTGTGGGAAGGCTGGGAAGGTGCAGATGTACCGGGGCGGTCGAAGTGTCCCTCGGTGCCGGTCTCCTCAGGGATCGCCTCAGAAGGGTCCAATCGTGCCGGCTCCCGAGTGCTGCTCACCATGCTGTGGAATAAAGAGAAAAAAAAACAATTAAAATACTGACATGGTATGGCCCTGGCTGAAAAAAAAATTTACATATAACATTTTTTTTCACATGTGGTGTGTAATATTTACCTTCTGGTGACCATTGTTTCCCGGAGGAACGACAGGGCTTCTGCGTACTTGTACTTGCTCCTGCGTCCTCCAGATCCACTCGGGGCCCGCATCTCTTTATTGAACTCCTTCTTGAAACGATCTCTCACAGACCGCCACCGATTCACAATTCTGTTCCCTGAAACGAGAAAGGAGTGGTTAGTATACAACATCAGTGTTTCCCAAACTCCAGTCCTCATGGTCCCCAGGGGTCATGTTTTCAGGATTTCTATAGTAAATAGAAATCCTGAACACATGATCCGTGGGGACCACGAGGACTGGAGTTCGGGAAACACTGGTTTACATCAAGCAACCAGTACTGTATATACTTACGCTCTTTAATCTGGGCCCGAGCTTCGAGGTCCTCCCAGCGGCCAACAAGGAGCGAACAGATTTCCTCCCAGAGTCGTCGGGTAACGATCAGGTCAGCGTGGCGGCGGTCAGCCATATTCCAGAGCGGCTCCCTTTCTCTGACGAGATCGATGAGGCGGTCCACATCAATCCCTCCATCCTCACCGTCAGAGTCGGGAGCACGCTGTGAAGGCTGTTAAAGAAAAAGACAAAAATAACATAATTAGCCTCCACAAAAGAAATGAAATAAAAAGTGCAAAAAAACAAAGCAAAAATATTTATACTTACACGCTGGTGACCGCCGCGTTGCTGTCGCCGACGACCCTGGGAGGCACTGCGAGGACCTCTTGGCCAAGCACCAGATTGGGAAGACTAGAGAAGAAAACAAAAAATGTTATGTCTTTGGATGTAGGCATTTGTTTGCTGTGTGTGGTCTGCAGAACATTGTTTTCTAAGTGTTGTGTGTAGTGTGATGTTGTGTTTCTGCGTTTGATGCAAAAAACTTACCAATTGTGAGCCCACTCCAGGTGTCTGTCCACCCCTTCCTTCTTCTTCTGGGAGCTCCTCTTCATCTTGTGATTCCTGTTTTGAAATAAAAGGCAATGAATAGACATATATTACAGAGAAGATGGATTTTGGAAATAAAAACTTACCGTCAAACGCTGACGATGCGAGGGAGGGCTCCCAGAAGATGATGTGCTGTCTTCCTGGTGGCCACACTCCATGCCTGTGGGTGGTGTTCCAGCTGCTGCCATTGCTGCTGCTGCTGTATCTATTGGGCGGCTGTTGAATAAAGAGAAACAAAGGGCCAATGAATATCTTGATATTCAATAGCCCTAGTTTGGAGGAATGGGTTATTTGATAATTACCGTCTCTCATCTGCTGCTGGCCTCCCCTCCTCAGCATGTTCTATTTGCTGCTCCATTTGGGGTGGTGGTATTGCGGATGGTGCTGCAGTGGTCTCCTGCCTTCTCCTGCGCCTGGTTGCTGTCTTGGGTGGCATGTTGGGTGTGGCTGTGGGTCCCACTGTCTTGCTTTTATATATGTCTTGTGGGCAGAGCTACTGAGCATGCTCAGACCAAAAAACCGGATCCGGCGCATTGCGGCGCTCATAGGCTTTCATTGTGTGAAAAAGCCGGACGCGCCGGATCCGGCGTGTCGGGCTTTTTCGCCGGAGACAAAAAACGTTACAGTCACCGTTTTTTCCAGACGCCGGATCGCGACACATCGCCGGATCCGGCGAAAACCGGATGAAACGCATGGCCATCCGGCGCGATCCGGCGCAAATGCAAGTCAATGGGGGGGAAACCGGATCCGGCATTGCATTTCGCCGGATCCGGTTTCTGTCAAAAGCGCCGGATCGCGCCTGACGGCAAAAACCTGATGTGTGAAAGAGGCCTAAGTTTAAGCCTAGATTTATTGGACCTTACAAGATTTTGGAGATTATTAATCCGGTCTCTTTCCGTTTGGCTCTTCCTGTCACATTTAAAATCCATAATGTGTTCCATAAGTCCTTGTTGAAGAGGTTTGTTGAACCAGTTGTTCCTGGGGTGGCACCTCCGGACCATGTATTGGTTGAAGGTAACATGGAATATGAGGTAGAGAAAATACTGGATTCCCGTCTGGCTAGATGGAGACTCCAGTATTTGGTTAAGTGGAAGGGTTATGGTCAGGAGGATAATTCCTTGGTCTCTGCCTCTGATATTCATGCCAAAAGATTGGTGCATGCCTTTCATCGGGCTCACCCTGATCGCCCTGGTGGCGTGGTTGAGGGTTCGGTGACCCCTCCTCAAGGGGGAGGTACTGTTGTGAGTTCATTTTCCCCTTCGTCACTGAGGTCTGGTGAACTCCCTATTCTGGTGAAGGAAGGTAATGAGCCTGATTATCAGGCACCTGAACCTGATGAGGATGACTGGCTGAGTGGAGTCACGGACTGGATATAAGGCTGACGACGCCCTTCTGCCCTGCGGGTGATTTCTCTGTGGACTTCTAGGACACCAGTCTGATTCCTGCTCCTCTAAGCTAAGTTTTTCTGCTTTGCCTGTTTGCTTTTGTGTTTTGTTTTTGTTTTCCTTGCTTTTCTGGATTCTGCCATTCCCTGCTGGGGTGAGCTGAATCTCCTTTTGCCTGTAGCTCTGTCTTCAGAATATTCCTGAGTACTGACATAGCTTTTTGAAGCCTAGCGTCTTCAGGGCCTTTTTTCACTGTCAGTCTGTTGGCTCTTATTTTCATAGGGTTTTTCACGGGTTGCAGACAGCAGCCTTCCTGTCCTTTTCTATCTAGCGAGATTGGGCCCCGTCTTTGCTCAGTCTATCTTTCTGCCTGTGTTGGTGTTTTCATCTTGCTTCACCGTCATTATATGTTGGGGGCTGCCTATTGCTTTGGGGTCTGCTCTGGGGCAGTTTAGTTTTCCCCTTTCTTTCTTTAGGCCTAGCTATTTCTCCGGCTGTGATCGAGGGGTTTAGGGCATAGTAGGAACCCCCCATGGCTACTGCTAGTTGTGTTGATAGGTTCAGGGGTCTGCAATCCGATAGCTGCCAACTTCTCTGGTTTTCTGGACTTAGCTAGCATTTCTGTTTTTGCCTCCTACGGTGACTCAATCATAACACAGGACAACTGCTAGATTGTTCTTATTTTACTGGTTTATTGCAAACAGCAGAACGTTTCTACAACTTATGGATAAGTGTTATGAATGAGTCACCGTAGGAGGCAAAAACAGAAATGCTTCCTAAGTCCAGAAAACCAGAGAAGTTGGCAGCTATCGGATTGCAGACCCCTGAACCTATCAACACAACTAGCAGTAGCCGTGGGGGGTTCCTACGATGACCTAGACCCCTCGATCACAGCCGGAGAACTGCCTAGCCTAAAGACAGAAAGGGAAATCTAAACTGCCCCAGAGCAGACCCCAAAGCAAAAGGCAGCCCCCAACATATAATGACGGTGAGGCAAGAAGAAAGAACACTAACACAGACAGAAAGATAGACTGAGCAAAGACGGGGCCCAAGCTAACTAGATAGGAAAGGACAGGAAGGCTGCTGTCTGCAATCCGTGAAAAACCCTACAAAAATAAAAGCCAACAAACTGACAGTGAAAAAAGGCCCTGAAGACGCTAAGCTTCAAAAAGCTATGTCAGTACTCAGGAATATTCTGAAGACAGAGCAACAGGCAAAAGGAGATTCAGCTCACCCCAGCAGGGAATGGCAGAATCCAGAAAAGCAAGGCAAACAAAAAACAAAACACAAATGCTAACAGGCAAAGCAGAAAACTTAGCTTTAGAGGAGCAGGAATCAGACTGGTCTCAAAGAAGTCCACAGAGAAATCACCCGCAGGGCAGAAGGGCGTCGGCAGCCTTATATCCAGTCCGTGATTCCACTCAGCCAGTCATCATCATTAGGCTCAGGTGCCTGATAATCAGGCTTATTACCTTCCTTTACCAGAATAGGGAGTTCACCAGACCTCAATGACGAAGGGGAAAATGAACTCACAACAGATAAGCTAAATTTGCATTGGGGATTGAATATCTTTGATACCAACTGTAAATGAGTTCATTCTTGCAGAATGTGAGTCTATCATGTCTCTACCATGTCTCTGCCAACTGCTCTGTACTTCTCCAAACACCAGATTGACACTGATTCTGACCCTGAACCTGACACACCCATACGCTATACTGCAGGATTTTTAACTAGCAACCTGTGGCCTTCAGCCACATGAAAAACCCGGTCAGGAATTAAATGGACTGCAACACTACCACTTGCAGTCTGTTTCAAAACACAAACCCAGAGCAGGTTTCCCTAAATCTGCCTTTGGACAAATAGCATGTCCAAGACCTATGCTCACTTTAGTATGCATTGCAACCACATCTACGCCTGTGACTTCAATGCCCTCTCAAGGCCTCAATACACCTCCGTGCGCATCCTGAGGGGAACACACAGTGACCCCTACATGTGACACCAGTCACTGCCTCACAATGGGCATATAGCATTGAGATTATTCCCTCACTTTAATGCATTGTGGCGAACAAGGACTTTTATATCCATTTGGTGTTGGGGTTGAGAATTGTGCATAGATCTCTCCATCTTCCTTGAATGGTGAGTAACCAGCCCCAGCTAATGGGGGGTGTACTCACTACGGTGGGTTTATCATTAACTCTGCAAACTTAGATCTGGTAACCAGCTTTTCCAATCTCTGCTCTGAATCCACTCCTGTGTCTCCATTCAATGTCAGCAAGCAGTTAATCCTGAATGCTATCTATGTGTTTTCAACTCTGCAAACTTAGATCTGGTAACCAGCTTTTCCAATCTCTGCTCTGAATCCACTCCTGTGTCTCCATTCAATGTCAGCAAGCAGTTAATCCTGAATGCTATCTACCGTGTTTCCCCGAAAGTAGGACCCCCCCAAAAGTAAGACAGGGTGGGGGTTACGGGGGGGTCCTTCAATGGTAAGGCCTCCCCCGAATGTAAGGCAGGGTTGGGGGCCGCTGTGAAATGTAAGGCCCTTACCTTTGGGCCGCCGCTGTCCCCCATTGGGTCCCCAGGCTCCAGAGGTGTCCTCAGGTGCAGCTGGGCGGGTCCAGCGCTCATGGGGTTAACTCGCCGTGTTAACCCCGCAATCCGCCCAGCTCAACAGCTCATTGGCCGCCCCTGTTCCCCACGTCACCGCCGGCCCCCGGCTCGAGCACTGATTGGTCCAGCAGCTCGGGCTGTAATTGGCCGCCCCAGCCCCACGTCACCGCTGTTTCCCTGCTGATTGGCACAGCGTTCCCTGCAGCACAGGCCTTCCGCACCCACAGCCGCACCGCAGAGGAAAACGTCCAGCATTTAAAAACCAAGTAGGGAAACATGTACTGTATAGGGTATGGGGCTGTGTGCAGTGGGATACGGCACTGTTATGGGGTATGGGGCTGTGTGCAGTGAGATACGGCACTGTTATGGTATGCAGGCAGAGGGTATACGGCAATTACCGTACAGTACCGTACCGTAGTGTGTTACTGTTACCGTACTTTGATTTGTTGTCTGCTTTCCAGTTGAACGGTGTAACGTTAAGTACTGTACTGTAAAAGAGATACTGAATGATAAACAATGCTGATATGGTACCGTATATTTTTACCCCTAGACATGAGCGCTTCCGGGAGCGGTAAAAGAAAGAGCTACTCCGTGGAGTATAAAAAAGGAATAGTGGAAGAGTCTTGGGGCAAAAATATGGCAGAATTCTGCAAGGAAAAAATGTTGAGTGAACGATTGGTGCGTAAATGGCGAGCAGATTACGGTCACCTCAGTGAGCAAGTGGAGAGCGGCATGGCTAAAAAGCGCAAGGTTGGATGTGGTCGGCAACCAATGTATACCGAGCTGGAAAGCCTGGTCTGTGAGTGGTTTGCTGACAGGAGAGCGAAGACATTGCTGGTGACCAGGGCTCAGATTCAGGAATATGCCCTTGCTGTGGCACCCCAGTTTGAAATTTCCCCAGAGGAATTCAAGGCATCACAGCACTGGGTGGATAACTTTCTTGAGCGCAATGACCTGTCGTTGAGAAGATCCACGACCCTCTTTAGGCTGGAAGATGCGGAGATTGTTAAGCGTGCATTTGCATACAAGAAGTTTGTGGATGACACTGACTTCTCAAAGTACGATCTCTCCAACATGATTGCCATGGATGAAACTGCCGTGTTCATGGGCCAAGCAGCTCAAACCACCATTGACCAACGAGGTGCCTCCTCTGTGTACGTTCCCTCCACCGCTTATGAAAGTGCACGTGTCACCTGCATTTTGGCGATTCGTTTGGATGGTAGTAAAGTCCCACCTTTACTCATTGCGAAGGGCAAGAAGGACAAGATTGAGAGGGTGTCTGGCATTTATGTGCTGGAAACTGAAAAAGCTTGGGCCACACAAGCGGTTATAAGGAAGTGGCTTGATTTAATGCTGCCGCTTGATATGCGTGGGAACAAAAGAGGGATGCTGATCTGGGATGCAGCCAGCACACACCGCGCCAAGGACATGAAGAACTTCCTTCATGAGCGAAGAATCGACCAGATCATGATTCCGGCAGGGATGACGGCTTATCTCCAGACTCTGGATATCGCCATTAACAAGCCCTTCAAGGACAATCTCCGTGCAGAAATCAATGATTACATTGAAAACCGTATGGAGAGGAACGTCCGTGGGAACTTTGTTAAGCCAAAACTGCCTAAGATTGTTAACTGGGTGAAGAACTCATGGGGAAAGATAACTGACACTTGCGTTGCTAATGCACTGCGAGCTGGCTACCTGGACAAGACCTGCTCATTTCAGGACAGTGCCGTTGCAACACATGACAGGTATGGGCCAATGATCCAGGCGGAAATGGAGCCCCAAGAGCCCCAAGAAAATCCAGAGGAACCTCAGAGTGTTGATGTTTATGATGATGTTCCTGAAGATGATGACCTGGTTGTGATGGAATAAATCTTGTTTTATCTTCCAGTATAACTCATTCAGACTGTTTGTTGTTGTTAGTTCGTTGTTTTACATGTTATACATGGAAATACCGTCATACGGTAACACGGTAGTAACAAGATATTCTTGATACGCTACATTTGTTTTATTCTACTGTTTGGTGATGACCGACTCTTCAGCATGTTAATAAATGTTAATTTATTGGTTAAAAAGAAATTGTCATTTTTTTTCGGCTGTAAGACCTCCCCCGAAAGTAAGACAGGGTGGGACTTTTTGGGGTAAAATTAATGTAAGACAGGGTCTTACTTTCGGGGAAACACGGTATGTGTTTTCAACTCTGCAAACTTAGATCTGGTAACCAGCTTTTCCAATCTCTGCTCTGAATCCACTCCTGTGTCTCCATTCAATGTCAGCAAGCAGTTAATCCTGAATGCTATCTATGTGTTTTCAACTCTGCAAACTTAGATCTGGTATATAGTTTTTTTCAACTTACTCTGCTTGTCCCCTTATGTTGTGAGGTCAAGAAACTTTTCAAAGTGCTTTATGATCCATGTAGTGCTGGACATGTGTTTATTTGACCACAACATTTTATTGGGTCCTGGTGTCTCAATTTAGTGTGATTGATTAACGAGAAGAGAGAGCCAAAAAAAAAAAAAACTTAGCCTTAACCTCCTATATATTCAGACCTAGCTAGGGGGAGCATTTATGCAGGGGTGGCATTTATGCACATGTAATCGAAGTACATGTATCAAAGTACTTCTGGCAGTTATAACATGGCAGTTAGACAGGGCAGGAGACAGGTAAGACATTTATATACATTTACTCCCTGTACATTTGGAGCACATCAAATATATACCATATGCATTTGTGTAATTTATATCCTGGCTGCTGCATTCACACACATCCACCACCCTGGCATTAACTCTCCACACTCCATCCATATTGGCCCCTCGCTTCTTTCCTCTCCTATGTATAGCACTCACGCTCTTTTCACATTGTTAAATTGCACAGATCCAGCCAGTCCCACCATTCAACACCAGAGACGCTCTCACAAATCACTTAACCATCTGCTCACTCTTTCTATCCTCCTTCTCCTAGTCGCAGGAGACATTGCTCCCAACCCTGGTCCCCCATGTTATAGAAAGTCAAACCCCCCCACTGCTACACTCAGAAACCCCTCTAATCTTATTAATATTCCCTGCATGCCATCTGTCTCTATTAATTGTGCACTTTGGAATTCTCGCTCAGTGTGTAACAAACTCTCCTTCATTCATGACTTCTTCCTTTCTAATTCTCTTAACCTCCTGGCTCTTACTGAAACCTGGATCCAGCAGTCAGATACTACCGCTGCTGCTGCTCTTTCATACGGGGGGCTACACTTCTCTCATACCCCAAGATCAGACAATAGAGCTGGTGGAGGCGTTGGTCTGCTCCTATAACCAAAATGTACCTTTCAGGTTATCCCTCAAGTACCCTCACTTGTCTTCCCTTCTTTTGAGGTCCATGCCGTCAGACTCTACACCCCCTTCTCCATGCAAGTGGCGGTGGTGTATCGTCCTCCCGGCCCCTCCCATCAGTTCCTGGATCATTTTGCCACTTGGCTTCCACATTTTCTCTCCTGTGACATCCCTACCCTCATCATGGGAGATTTCAACATCCCCATTGCTCTTCCCCTCTCCCCATCTGCTACTCACCTTTTATCTCTAACCTCCTCATTTGGCCTTTCGCAGCTTACTAATTCTCCAACGCATGAAGACTGAAACTCCCTCGACTTGGTCTTCTCTCGGCTTTGTGCAGTGGATGATTTTGCAAACTCCCCTCTCCCGCTCTCTGACCACAACCTTCTTTCATTCTCTATAAAGAACTGCCAGGCTGCTCAGGTCACCCCCACTGTCCAGACTTATAGAAACATACAGGCCATTAATACCCAGAAACTTCTGAAGAACTTGCAGTCTTCATTGGCCCCTATCTCCTCCCTCTCATGTCCTGATTCTGCATTGAAGCATTACAATGAAACACTTCAAAGTGCCCTGGATGAATTTGCACCCCCTATAAATAGAACACCACAACACAGACGGCGACAACCCTGGCACACGGTGCAAACACGTTTCCTGCAGCGGTGCTCCAGGTGCGCCAAACGTCTGTGGAGAAAATCCAATCTACACGAAGATTTCATCCATTTTAAGTTTATGCTTAGAACATACAACACTGCCCTTCACCTCTCCAAACAAACCTATTTCAACACCCTCATCACCTCACTGTCCAATAACCCGAAACGTCTCTTTGACACTTTTCATTCTCTACTCAATCCAAGAGTACAGGCCCCAACCACGGAGCTCCGAGCTGACGATCTGGCCAATTACTTCAAAGAAAAAATTGACCAGATCCGACAGGAAATTATCTCCAAATCCCCTCATACCATGCACTGTCCTCCCTCCCCCACTGCATCTAACTCACTCTCTGATTTTGAACCAGTCACAGAAGAAGAAGTAAGCAGGCTCCTTGCATCTTCTCGCCCAACTACTTGCACCAGTGACCCATTTCCGTCACATCTCCTCCAGTCCCTTTCCCCTGCTGTCACCCCTCACCTAACTAAAATATTTAACCTCTCTCTCTCTTCTGGTATTTTTCCCTCCTCATTTAAGCATGCCATCATACATCCACTACTTAAAAAACCATCCCTCGACCAAAACTGTGCCGCTAACTATAGACCTGTCTCTAATCTTCCCTTCATCTCTAAACTCCTGGAACGCCTGGTCCACTCCCGTCTTATCCGCTATCTCTCAGAAAACTCTGTTCTCGACCCTCTCCAATCCGGTTTCCGCTCTTTACACTCCACTGAAACTGCCCTCACTAAAGTCTCTAATGATCTGCTAACAGCTAAATCAAATGGTCATTACTCCATGCTAATTCTCTTGGATCTCTCTGCAGCATTCGACACTGTGGATCATCAGCTCCTCCTCACTATGCTCCATTCCATTGGCCTCAAGGACACCGTTCTCTCCTGGTTCTCCTCCTATCTCTCCGACCGCTCCTTTAGTGTTTCTTTTGCCGGTTCCTCCTCCTCTCACCTTCCCCTTACTGTTGGGGTTCCTCAAGGATCGGTTCTAGGCCCCCTCCTCTTCTCCTTGTACACTGCCCCTATTGGTCAAACAATCAGTAGATTTGGTTTCCAGTACCATCTCTATGCTGATGACACCCAATTATACGCTTCTTCTCCTGACATCACGCCAGCCTTTCTAGAAAACACTGGCGATTGTCTAAACGCTGTGTCTAATATCATGTCTTCACTATATCTGAAACTGAACTTGTCAAAGACTGAACTCCTGGTGTTTCCTCCCTCTACTAATGTACCTATACCTGACATTGCTATTTCTGTGTGTGGTTCCACTATTACTCCCCAGCAACATGCCCGCTGTCTTGGGGTCATACTTGATTCCGAGCTTTCCTTTGCCCCCCACATTCGATCACTGGCTCGCTCTTGTCATCTGCACCTCAAAAACATTTCTAGAATTCGACCTTTTCTTACTTTTGACTCTGCAAAAACTCTTACTGTTTCTCTTATTCATTCTCGTCTCGACTATTGTAACTCTCTTCTAATCGGTCTCCCTCTTACCAAACTCTCCCTTCTCCAATCTGTCTTGAATGCTGCAGCCAGGATCATATTCCTCACCAATCGTTACACCGATGCCTCTACCTTGTGCCAGTCATTACACTGGCTACCCATCCACTCCAGAATTCAGTATAAACTTATTACCCTCACCCACAAAGCACTCCATGGCTCAGCACCACCCTACATCTCCTCCCTTGTTTCAGTATACCACCCTACCCGCGCCCTCCGTTCTGCTGATGACCTGAGGTTAGTATCCTCAATAGTCAGAACCTCCCACTCCCGTCTCCAAGACTTTACACGTGCCGCGCCAATTCTTTGGAATGCACTTCCCAGGTCAATACGATTAGTCCCCAATCCCCACAATTTTAAGCGTGTCCTGAAAACGCATTTATTCAGACTGGCCTATCGCCTCAACACATTAACCTAACCTATCCCTGTGTGGCAGGGCCAAAAGTTTTACCATAACCAGGTTCCCAGCATCATGTTCCCACATGCTTTATGCATCCATTAGCCCTCTGTGTCTGTACTATTACACACTTAACATTATGGCTGGTCCATACAATCAGAGCAACTGTTACCACCCACCTTTCGTGTCTACCTCTTTCCTCATAGACTGTAAGCTTGCGAGCAGGGCCCTCACTCCTCTTGTTATTTGTTATAATCTACTGTATGTGATTATTGTTATGCTGTAATGTCTATTGTCTGTACAAATCCCCTCTGAAATGTAAAGTACTGCGGAATATGTCGGCGCTATAAAAATAAAATTTATTATTATTATTATTATTAGCTATTCCATATAGTGATGGGTCCTAATATCTCTTTGCTAAATAATCTATCTTAACCTATAATTACAAAGAGCTATAATGTGCTCTATTTAAATTCATGCAAACTTCAAGTAGTATGGGCTCCATAGCGATTTTGCCCCCCTGGAAAGATGGCGCCGGAATGTTGGATTCTTTATTGCCCATGTGTGGGCTGATATCCACCCCGGTATACAGAATGTTCTGCCATGTGCAGTGAGTGATGTGTTTACTTGGTACCAGCAACTAAAATGGCGCCGGACTTGTGAGGTCCTTTCTGCGCATGAGCGGGATGATGCTCACTTCCGGTAATGTGAATGCTCTCTATTCTTTTCCTTTTTCCTTCTGGACATGCGCTTTGTGCTAAGTAGGACGCCAAGATCAGCGCACATGCATGAATAAGAATTGGGTGAGTCATGAAAGTGATCTATTTACAGCTGTGATTAATCTGCTAATTTACAATTGATCTGATACAGTAAAGAACTGTTTATATGTACACTATGGCACTGCACTTTACAGCACTTCTGTCCTCATGGATAATGTATACACTTTATGTCACTTGATTTTGAGCTGTAATTCTATACTATATCTAATTATTGTTAAGCACCTTTAATGATCTGTATGCTATAAATACCTTGTCTGTGCACCCATGTATTGTTTCAGAAAGGCTCAGTGTGATGGGCCATTAAATAGAAACACCTTGACTTTTTCGCCTTGAATGGTGTGCTGCCTCCATTTTTTTGAATCTCTACATTAGGTTTGGTACATGCCTGGGGAGCCCTGCACCTTTTACTGTGATATTTTTGTGCTGCTCTTACTCTTTTTGATATACAGTGCCTACAAGTAGTATTCAACCCCCTGCAGATTTAGCAGGTTTACACATTCGGAATTAACTTGGCATTGTGACATTAGGACTGTAGATCAGCCTGGAAGTGTGAAATGCACTGCAGCAAAAAAGAATGTTATTTCTTTGTTTAATTTTTTTGAAATTGTGAAAAGTTTATTCAGAGGGTCATTTATTATTCAACCCCTCAAACCACCAGAATTCTGTTTGGTTCCCCTAAAGTATTAAGAAGTATTTCAGGCACAAAGAACAATGAGCTTCACATGTTTGGATTAATTATCTCTTTTTCCAGCCTTTTCTGAGTATTTAAGACCCTCCCCAAACTTGTGAACAGCACTCATACATGGTCAACATGGGAAAGACAAAGGAGCATTCCAAGGCCATCAGAGACAAGATCGTGGAGGGTCACAAGGCTGGCAAGGGGTACAAAACCCTTTCCAAGAAGTTGGGCCTACCTGTCTCCACTGTTGGGAGCATCATCCGGAAGTGAAAGGCTTATGGAACTACTGTTAGCCTTCCACGGCCTGGACACCCTTTGAAAGTTTCCTCCCGTGCCGAGGCCAGGCTTGTCCGAAGAGTCAAGGCTAACCCAAGGACAACAAGGAAGGAGCTCCGGGAAGATCTCATGGCAGTGGGGACATTGGTTTCAGTCAATACCATAAGTAACGTACTCCACCGCAATGGTCTCCGTTCCAGACGAGCCCGTAAGGTACCTTTACTTTCAAAGCATCATGTCAAGGCTCGTCTACAGTTTGCTCATGATCACTTGGAGGACTCTGAGACAGACTGGTTCAAGGTTCTCTGGTCTGATGAGACCAAGATCGAGATCTTTGGTGCCAACCACACACGTGACGTTTGGAGACTGGATGGCACTGCATACGACCCCAAGAATACCATCCCTACAGTCAAGCATGGTGGTGGCAGCATCATGCTGTGGGGCTGTTTCTCAGCCAAGGGGCCTGGCCATCTGGTCCGCATCCATGGGAAGATGGATAGCACGGCCTACCTGGAGATTTTGGCCAAGAACCTCCGCTCCTCCATCAAGGATCTTAAGATGGGTCATCATTTCATCTTCCAACAAGACAACGACCCAAAGCACACAGCCAACAAAACCAAGGCCTGGTTCAAGAGGCAAAAAATCAAGGTGTTGGAGTGGCCTAGTCAGTCTTCTGACCTTAACCCAATTGAAAACTTGTGGAAGGAGCTCAAGATTAAAGTCCACATGAGACACCCAAAGAACCTAGATAACTTGGAGAAGATCTGCATGGAGGAGTGGGCCAAGATAACTCCAGAGACCTGTGCCGGCCTGATCAGGTCTTATAAAAGACGATTATTATCTGTAATTGCAAACAAGGGTTATTCCACAAAATATTAAACCTAGGGGTTGAATAATAATTGACCCACACTTTTATGTTTAAAATTTATTACTTTTTGGTTTGTAAGATTTATGCATCTGTTAATAAATCCTGCTCTTGTCTGAAGTTTGAAGAGACTAACTTATTTGCATCTTATCAAACCTGCTAAATCTGCAGGGGGTTGAATACTACTTGTAGGCACTGTATATTTATTGGCAGGGTGGCACGTTGGCTCAGTGGTTGGCACGGCAGCCTTGCAGCGTTGGGGTCCTGAGTTCTAATCCCACCAAGGACATCTGCAAGGAGTTTGTATATTCTCCCCGTGTTTGCGTGGGTTTCCTTTGGGTTCTCCAGTTTCCTTCCACATTCCAAAGACATACTGATAGGGAATTTAGATTGTGAGCCCCATCAGGGACAATGTTAATAAGGTCTGTAAAGTGCTGTGGAATTAATGGCGTTAATTGAAGGTAGTAATCCTATAAAGCCAAGCCAGAATTTTCATTAAAAAAAAATACCTCCGTTTGCTGTCAGCTATTTCGGGGTTCTTGCCCATAATTTGCATTGTAGAGGGCAAGAACGCCAAAACTGCTGCCTACAAATGTGAAGTGGTTTTCCTTTTGCCAAAAATTCACCCTACGTCTTGAGGCAAGACTCTTTAAAGAAATCTGTCACTAGGGCAAACCTCCTAAACCGTGTATATGGGTATGTAAGCCATAGAAAGTTGAACAAAAGGATCACTTAATATCTGAGATCTGATGTTTTGTTCCAGAGAAATAGATGTTTTTCTTAATATGTAAATGAGCTGTTAAGATCTATGAGTCAGACATAGATCTCTCTGAAAATCTGCCTCCAGAGATTATCTTAAATGAAAGGGGTGACACATGTAGATCAGGGGAGCAGACTGACAGTCATTACATCACTCATGCTGGTAATGACACCTTTCTTTTAAAATAGGCTTTCAGGAAGTTCTGTGTCCGGCCCCTAGATCTTAACAGCTCATTTACATATTAAGAAAAATGTGAATTTTTCAGGAATAAAACATCGGATCGCAGATATCATGGTGTCATTTTATTCAGCTTCCTATGACCTGCGTGCCCATATAGACGGCTTAGGAGGGTTGATCCTACCCTACAAATTCCCATTAAAGGGTCAATACTACCTATAGGATTGCTACCTCCATCAGATGGCTCTGGGGATCCTGATCTCTATTTTCTTGCATAATTAATTGTAAATAAAAAGAATAAACCAAGAAAGACATTGAAGAAATATCACTAGAATTGACTGTCACTGCTGTGTGTCCAACCGCTGTGAAATCCTCTCCCCCAACAACTCAGTGCAAGAACAAAATGGAGACAGATCTGGAGAGAAGCTTTCAGCAAAAATATCGCCAGTTTGATGATTAAAACGAACTCAACTGCCCCCATTCCCCAAGTGACTGACTCTCCTTTTAGTATTTGGTGCTAATGAGCTACTTAATGCAAGTGTCAATAGAAGAGACACTTAAGAAATAATCCATATTTACTAATCATTTCGATCCTAAAGTGAATATGGACAGTATATCGATCTGAAATAAGTCATTTTAACAATTGACCATTGCAGCTTTGCTTTCTCCTCAATCCTTGCTATATCGCTAATCTATATAAATAAGGTTTAGATGCAGTATTAGGGTGTATTTATACAGGCAGATTTTTAAGAATATTTGCTTAGAACATATTCATGGGACGTTTGTAATCAGTGCATTAAAAAAATCCACAAATCCTCCAAAGTGTTGAGCATCTTTTCCTATACAGCTATTCTGTGAGGGCTTTAAACGCCTAATACATGGATAATGGGTGTTAAATGGGTTGTATCAATAGTTACTCCGCTCCTCTGCCCCCCGACTTCTTGCTTGCCTGGGCTGGCGGTCCACTCTTGAATGATGACAGTTCAGACCGGCAGCATGGTTGAGTTGCTGACTCAATCTGTGCACCCTGCAATGATGCAAGCAGAGACAGCTTTGCTTTTGCAGCATCAGAGCAGCATATTTCACTAAAGCTAGTCCAGTCCAGCAATCCGACCAGCATTAGAGCAGCATTTACAATCTCTTTTGTTATGAGTTTGTAAGCACTGCACTTCTAGCCTTGGGTACCGGCCACGTCTGATAGACTGCATTGGTGGCCAACAACCTAGACTACAAGCAGTAACCTATACAATCAATAATCCCTCCTTTCATAAAAACATACAGGATTTTTACTAGGTAGTAAATGGGAACATTGCTGGTTTTTACAAATAGTTTGCAATTTACATATTGAAGAGCTTGAGAATAAACTTTTAAGGCCGATTATTAACCGTCAATAATGAACTTGTACATGAGAATAATTGCCAGAGAAGAAGATGAGAAATCGATTTTGCATTATTTGATTTCGGTACAAGTCTTTAGTACTTTTGCAAATACTAAAACTTCTTGATTCATTTTAGACAAATCACACACATGGTTGGAACCATGTTACAGATAACATAAAACAGAATATAAGGACCAATGGCCTCTGACAGGGGCATTTCTCAAAATGTCTTTGAGGTCAATAATGACTTGTAGCCACTATAAAAGTCCAAGCAGGAGATACGGATGCTATTTTGTGAGGAATGGGAATAGAAAAGAAAACTACAGAGCTCAGTCAGCGAGACATAGTACACATTGTGAAGATTATTGTGTGTGAAGAAATAAATAGATTTCATTATAAATAAATTGAAATAGAGAGAGTTTTTACAGAAAGAGATGTGACTCACTGAGAACATGGACAGATAGATGTTGTTTTCAGTGCTGCAGATCACAGTCACTCCGTGTTTGTGATTTAATCGGTGTGATCTGTGTCCATGATAAGTGACAATTTTGCACTCAATTCTGTTGCATCGGTGCATTGTCTGCGACCCTGCACAATATTGCAGTCTGTTAATTGTGCGTTAAAGCAGCAATTAACACCACCATTAATTATGGATCAGTCTGTGACAAGGCACAGCACTCTATAACCAGTGCAGGCTCAGTGGTGTCTCATGACTGGCAGAAGAAAGAATGGCAATGGATGGAGTAATGTAGAAGGAAGCCCGGCCATGTTGTCTGCCAATATAAATGTGGGCGGCTGGAGCACAAGTAGTAGCAGCACTGTGGGCATCAACTAGTAGTAGCAGAGACAAGCTCCAGTTGTCCATTGCCTATGGTAGGCATATTATTAAAATATAATATTTTAAATACATATATTAAGATTTAATATTTAAAAATGTTCATCTTAATACTGAGTTGTTAAGTAAAACTTTAAACTAATTCAACAATTTAGTAATTAAAAATATTTTAGTTTAAAAGAATTTTTTAATTCAAAAAGTTTAATATTGTTCATTTTAAAAGGCATAAAATTTCAGTTAGTGCAGTGTGTTATAAAACAATCTGTTGGTTACCACCAGATACCAGTCACTTACCCATAGCTGTATAGGTGGATGTCACGTTGAGATTACTAGGTCTGTGTTTCTATCAAAGAGCTTAAAAAAAGGTTGAATATAGTCCTATGAGACTTCAGTGTGCCATCAGGGCCGACATTAGGGCAGGCAGACTAGGCAGCCACCTTAGGCCCTGGCTCCTCCAGAGGCCCCAGCCAGCCGCTATGGGGCCCCTGAGTAAGAGGGGCCCAGTGCAGTGCCTCTCCTCCTCCCTCCAGCATCGCCCATACCAGTTTTCAGCATCATAGATACCGATACGGTTAAAAGCAGTGATGGAGGAGAGAGCATCACGTGACGCTCCCTCTCCCATCACTCACCCTCTGCCTCTGACTCAGCAGTGTGTGCCGCATTATTGTGTGAGTGTGTGTGTATGCATTATAGTGTGAGTGTGTGCATGCATTATACTGTGTGGGGGGACTGCACTATACTGTGTGTGTGGGTGGACTGCACTATACTGTGTATGTGAGGGGACTGCACTATACTGTATATGTGGGGGGACTGCACTATTGTCACGGCACCAGCTCCTGCCTACCTCCCTGCGCGCTCTGTCCGGCGCGCTCCTGTCTTCCGGCGTGTCCCCGCACCCGGCCTCCGGCTCCCTCGGCGTCGGGCACCAGCACACAGTGCGCTGCCTCCTGGGTAAGGTCATGCGCTAGCCCCGCCCCCCAATATGGCGGCGCTCATAGCTACATATGCCCGGCGTCTGCTCAGGTAAGACGCCTGATTATCTCATGAGGTGACGCTGTCTGCTGCGGTGCTCACTGTGTCCTCAGGCCCCTCTCATTCCTCTGTCTGTTCTGTGTTAGTGCTTTCGTGCTTCCTAACCCGCTGTCTGCTTAATCTCGGTCTGCCTCTCCTGTACTCTGCCCTCCCAGTCTCCCTAGTGCTTTCCCTCCTCTGTCCTGCCTCCTGCTCTCCCCTCCACGTCTCAGGTTATGCACCTGCACCTTATTCATTATTTTGCTTCCTTACCATTACAGCCTCCGTTCCTGGGTTCCCCTGGCTCTCCGGTCCTGTACACCACTGGGTCTCTGCCTTGCCCGTTGCCCTGCCTATCGTCCACGTCAGGGCCTTCTTTCTATTGCCTCAGTCGTCCCTTTGGTTCCTGCTGTTGCGACCCTATCCCCTGGAGGTCTGTCCCTAACACTCCCTGTATAGGGGGTGGTCCTCACCTGGGCACTCGCCTCTGGGGGCTCTGGAGTCGTGACCCAGAGGGTCCACTTTCAGGTACATCCTTATTTTTCCTCAACACCGTAACAACTATACTGTGTGTGGGGCTGCACTATACTGTGTATGTGGCAGGCTGCACTATACTGTGTGTGGGGGGGACTGCACTATAGTGTGTATGTGGGGGCTGCATTATACTGTATATGTGGGAGGCTGCACTATACTGAGTGTGTGAGGAGGCTGCACTATGCTGTGTAATGTATTGTAGGATATTGCAATGTATTGTAGGATATGTACACTACCGTTCAAAAGTTTAGGGTCACTTAGAAATTTCCTTATTTTTGAAAGAAAAGCACAGTTTTTCCAATGAAGCTAACATTAAATGATTCAGAAATACACTCTATACATTGTGAATGTGGTTAATGACTATTCTGTCTGCAAATGTATGGTTTGTAATGCAATATCTTCATAAGTGTACAGAGACCCATTTCCAACAACCATCACTCTAGTGTTCTAGTGTTCTTACGGTACTTCGTGTTTTCTAACTGTGTAAGAAGGCTAATGGATGGTTAGAATACACTTGTACACTTGAAAACCCTTGTGCAAGTATGTTAGCACGGCTGAAAACAGTTTGGCTGATTAGAGAAGCTATAAAATTGACCTTCCTTTGAGCTAGTTAAGAATCTGAAGCATTATATTTGTTGGTTCCATTAAATTATCAAAATGGCCAGAAAAAAAGAACTTTCATGTGAAACTCGACAGTCTATTCTTGCTCTTAGAATTTAAGGCTATTACATGCGAGAAATTGCCAAGAAACTGAAGATTTACTACAACGGTGTGTACTACTCTCTTCAGAGGAGAGCACAAACAGGCTCTAACCAGAGTAGAAAGAGAAGTGGGAGGCCCACTGCACAACTGAGGGACAAGACAAGTACATTAGAGGCTGTAGTTTGAGAAATTGACACCTCACAGGTCCTCAACTGGAAGCTTCATTAAACAGTACATGCAAAAAGCCAATGTCAACGTCTACAGTGAAGAGGCGACTACGGGATGCTGGCCTTCAGGGCAGAGTGGCAAAGTAAAAGCCATATCTGAGACTGGCTAACAAAAGGAAAAGATTAATATGGGCAAAAGAACACAGACATTGGACAGAGGAAGATTGGTAAAAAGTGTTATGGACAGACGAATCCAAGTTTGAGGTGTTTGGATCACACAGAAGAACATTTGTGAGACGCAGAACAACTGAAAAGATGCTGGAAGAGTGCCTGATGCCCATCTGTCAAGAATGGTGGAGGTAATGTGATTATCTGGGGTTGCTTTGGTGCTGGTAAAGTGGGAGATTTGTACAAGGTAAAAGGGATTTTGAATAAAGAAGGCTATCACTCCATTTTGCAACGCCATACCATACCCTGTGGACTGGGCTTGACTGGAGCCAATTTCATTCTATAACAGGACAGTGACCCAAAGCACACCTTCAAATTATGCAAGAACTATTTAGGGAAGAAGCAGGCAGCTGGTATTCTATCTGTAATGGAGTGACCAGCGCAGTCACCAGATCTCAACCCCATTGAGCTGTTGTGGGAACAGCTTGACCATATGGTACACAAAAAGTGCCCATCAAGCCAAAACAACTTGTGGGAGGGGCTTCTGGAAGCATGGGGGGAAATTTCTCCAGATTACTTCAGCAAATTAACTGCTAGAATGCCAAATGTCTGCAATGCTGGAATTGCTGCAAAGGGAGCATTCTTTGACGAAAGCAGAGCTTGAAGGAGAAAATTATTATTTCAAATAAAAATCTTTTTTCGAACCTTGTCAATGTCTGGACTAGATTTTAAATTCATTTGACAACTCACTTGACTAATAAAAGTATGAGTTTTCATGGAAAACACGAAATTGTTTGGGTGACCCCAAACTTTTGAACTGTAGTGTACATGGGTGTATTTCCCAATCATTGTTTTTGGATCACTATATCCCTTGACATTTAGTATGAAAAAAAAGTTTTTTTATGATTCCGTTGGAATGTTTTTCCTACTTGTGTCAAAACGTGGCCGTCCAAAGACTGTGATGGGAGTTACTGCCTGTAGAGGGATTTGCCAGCATGTTCTGATAATTAGCAGGAGAGCACATTATCAGAGTGCCCAGCGTGCAGAGACCAGCACTGCCCCCGCAAGTATGTGATGTCACTGGTCTCTTCATGCCAGGAATTCTGACAACGCGCTCTCTTACCGGTACATTAATTCTGATCTCACCCGGCAACACAAAGCATGCTGTCATTGAGCACATTGCACGGTGGCAGAACAGGTACTAGCCCAGCCCATGAAACATACATCACTGATGACGCTTTTTTTCAAGGAGGGGGCTGGGGCTGCAGTAGTGAGTGAAGCCTCATTCCCCTGATGAAGCATTGTTTGAGAATCCCAGCATGCACTGGGATTCTCAAATGAATTGTTGTTATAAAAAGGAAGTGAAAAAAGAAAAGCAGTTAAATAGTGTAGTTAGGGGAGGATAGGACATGTTTAATTTAAGTTTATTAGAAAATAGTTTAGACTGGGACACTAAATAAATAGGAATTTAGGATGATAATTAATTTGGAATTCAGACCACCCTTTTAAAGACTGACACTGCTGGAAAAAGTTTCAAACAGATTCCAAAGTTGAAGACTTTGGATTTCCCTTTGCCTTATTAAACTCAATGGCTGTGTCAGGGTTTCTTTGAATCCTGTTTCCTTGGGCTTCAGATGGAGACAGCAAAAGAAGCTCAAATATGGAGTCTAAAAAGCTTAAGAAACATAAAAAATGAACTGCAAATATAAGATTTTGCTAATTGAAAGAGTAATGTATTGAGACATACTCTACATAGTACTGTTTATAGTGCAGGCATTTGTTGCCTTGCATTGGCCACATCATAGAGTAGAAATAAAACTACAGCAGCAGAAATAATGTCATTTACATAATATTACTTTTATTATAATAGTTGCATTTAGCAATAGTCATGATAGGTCTGTACATTAGTAGTTCTGTCCAGTGAGCGATGCCATCACAACCTGTATGCCTGATGTAACAAGCGAAACATTCTATCTCTATGGCAATCAAACATTCCGCCAGTAACTGACACAGTGACGACGCCAAAACGTCACATCTCAGATTTACATTTTGTAAAGAGAGAACCTGAGCAGCGCCTGCCATTATGACGACCCTAAGGAGATCTACCAGAAAGAATAAAGGAGTCAGATACACAGGTATAAGCCTCACAAATGCTGGAGTAACAGATATCTTGAGCTACTTCCAGCCATAGATATTTCTAGATAGCCATATAATTGGAGTTGTATAACAGCCTATATTTTCCAGGTGCTGGATGTGTGCGTCTTTTTTAGATGTGTAATCACAATATACATATGTGTATGTTTACTTCCCCTTATTCCCCTAATTGGTGATATGTAGTATTTTATCTATGGTTCTAAACAATAAAGTCTTTTTTCATATTAATAATAATCTTTATATAGCGCTAACATATTCCGCAGCGCTTTACAGTTTGCACACATTTTCATCACTGTCCCCGATGGGGCTCACAATCTAAATTCCCTATCAGTATGTCTTTGGAGTGTGGGAGGAAACCCACGCCAACACGGGGAGAACATACAAACTCCTTGCAGATGTTGTCCTTGGTGGGATTCGAACCCAGGACCCCAGCGCTGCAAGGCTGCAGCGCTAACCACTGAGCCACCGTGCTGCCCATATTAGTAAAATAAGCCTTTTAATCATCTTTTTTCTGTGGATATGTTATGTATTTGATGATAGGCGTTATTAATCCGAGTGGATACATGGGGACTATAACTAATTATATGCAATAATTGTTACCATGTGTCCTAGTCATACTTGGCATATCCAGCCATAGAAAAGTAGATAGAGCTCACTCATAAGGGTAGAGGAACTTCTACATGAAAGTCCATGATAAATGGCAAACCCATATCTGCTCCTATCACTTTCTAATCAGATTAAATTCCTATTCTCCATTTTCTCCACTATTAGCTCCTCCGCCTCGTGAGCCACCAATTTATAAAAGAAAGAGACGAACACTGAAATATTACCTAGAGCAAGCCGCCATACTCCCTAACATCGGAGACCCTGATACGGAGATAGAGGAGACACTCGTCACTCAGTAAGTCACCATTTGTATATTACTACACCAGCTGTGTCAGAGGGTTCATTTACTTTTATCTGCTTGTATTAGAGATGAAGTGATCATGTCTCTTTATAACTGCAAGTACAAATTGTTACAGCTCCTAATGCTCATCACCATTTATTGTCTCATCTAAACAGAGAGGAGCTTGCCGCAATGTTAGGGCTTATGCCCACAAAGAGAAGATTTGAGGAAGAGCCCACTGCATCCGACCAGTGAGTCACTCTCAGTGATGGCACCAGCTCACACTACAATTTGATCCCAAAATCCTATTTCTTGTCCATTTTTCTTGTACAACAAGATTTATTTCTTTTTCAGGATAGAAAATCAAAAAGATGAGAATGATTCGGGGAGAGCAGCTGATAACACCAGCGAGCCGCCCCCCGAGAAAAAGCGAAAAGGAGACCAATAGGGAACTCTAGCAGCCAACAGTTTTTAGCATTGTTTATATTTATCTATAGTTATATATTTATTGTTATATTTGTAATTAGTTTGTTATAGTTAATATTTTGTATGAGCTATTTGTATTAAAATTTTAGAATTTGTAATAAAAAATATAAATAAGTCATCAAGAAACCAAGCACTACCACCAGCTGCCATCAAAGTTTACAAGCCACCATGACCAACTATTAACCATCGCCAGCCACGAAGACCTAAACCCAACAACAGTCAACAACAACGACCAGCCAGCTCCAAAGTCCACCTGCCCTAACATCTAACATCAACTGCGAGAAACTGTCATCTAACTATTAAAAGCCGCCACCAGCTACCACCATCTACCCCCAGCTTCCACAAACCAAGCATAAAAGATTTAGCCGCCAACAGATTCCATCAACTGCCGCCACGTTCCACCAGCGAACGCACATTTTTTTTTGTTTATTACTTTTATAATTCTTTGCTTTTATTTATAGTTATATATTTATATAATACATATTAACTATATATCAAAATAACTATTTTATTCCTTATATTTATATATTTTATTTTTATAATTTTTTTAATCATACATTTTTTTAAACTTCTTTATATCATGCATATTTTTAAATTTATATTTTGTATATCTATTCTACATATTGTACATATTTTAAACATTTATATTTTTATAATTCTTAACATTTATAGTTATATATTTATATTATATCATACATATAGTTATTTTGATATATAGCTAATATTTGTTTTGTCATATTTGTATATTTTATTGTCATAATTTTTTTATTATAACAATAAAATATTTTTTATTATTATTTATAAATATTTCTTTTTTACATTTCTTTATATTTTGTATATACTGTACATATTGTAAATATTTATATTTTTATCATTCTTTACATTTCTTTATAGTCATATATTATATTATACATATATTTATTTTTGTATATAGTTATTGTTTTGTATTTTATATTTATATATTTTATTTTAATATTTATTTATATATATACATATACATATATTTATATGTATATATATATATGTTTATATATATAAAATTTTTCTTTATATTTTTATATTTTTGTATATATTGTAAATATTGTAAATAAGAGATATATTTTTATACTAAACCACTGGCTTGGACTGTTTTCTTAATTCCTTTATTTAGCTTATTTGTCCCGATAGATATTGATTTTGTTACCTGCAGAAAAACAATACACTTGTATCATTTGCTAATTTGACCGGCATCACTCTACACCGGTAACGTAACGTGCTATGTAGCTCCACATTGTTTGCATCGCTCAGCCTTGCTTACTGCGTCTTGCCATAACGTTCACCATACAAATAATACGGCTGTAGACAAATAAATATTTATCACATTTTTGGACTAAATGATTATAGAAAAAAATCCAGGAGAAACCAGAAGAACAATATATACTGTACTCATAAAAATCTAAGGAGGACATACAATTCGTACAACCTGTGCAGCCGCGCAGGGGCCCAAGAGGTAAGGTTGATTCAGAAAGGATGATGCAAAATTATAGGCTCAGTATTCATAGCCAGGAGAACATAGCACCAATCTATTAACTTGAAAAGACAGTATGAAAGCTTCATCTATTCACTACAAATGTGAAAGTGATTCCTTTGGTGACACAGCAGATGTCATGGCCGTAGTCCAGATGAGTCCAGCCGCGTGCCAGCAATTCCTCAGATATGGACTCCACTGATTCAGTGATGCATTGTCTCGGGTCTGGTCAGATCCTGATGCAGATATAGTGAGCCCGTGATGTAGCCTCACAGAAAGAAGTCTCAGAATGTTAGATCTGATGATCGTGGCGACGAGCACAACATTGGTGGGTGGTAGGGGCTCTTGAGTGAGGGAGGAAACAATTAAAAACTGATTTAATTAAGGCTGTACTAGAACACAGGAAGAAAGCATCTTCATGGGCTCCATTACCTCCATGTAAAAAGAAGCAAACAAAGCAGATGACCAGTTCAGTGAGCTCAGTCCCATCAAGGAGTCCATTTTCATCATCATCAGGGCTGTCAGGAGGGAAGGAGGACTGCTTCAGTCTTTTTTTTTACTTTTAGGGTAGTGTGCCAGCACAGACTAACAATATTGACTTTGGGGAGCATGGTGGCTCAGTGGTTCAAATCCAGCCAAGGACAACGTAAGCAAGGAGTTTGTATGTTCTTCGTGGATTTCCTCTGGGTTCTATAGTTTCCTCCC
This sequence comes from Dendrobates tinctorius, assembly GCF_039654945.1. NCBI lineage: Eukaryota > Metazoa > Chordata > Amphibia > Anura > Dendrobatidae > Dendrobates > Dendrobates tinctorius. Next base: position 40,104,143 of record NW_027361810.1, on the reverse strand, counting down.
ACACTCCAAAGTCATACTGACAGGGAATCTAGATTGTGAGCTCCAAGGGTGCAGTGACGATAATGTCAGTAAAACTTGAAGGTGTCAGTAGCATCTTGCCTAATTGTGATGAATCAGTGAAGTTCCAAATATACAGGTGCTTCTCACAAAATTAGAATATCATCAAAAAGTTACTTTATTTCAGTTCTTCATTACAAAAAGTGAAGCTCATATATTATATAGAGTCATTACACACAGAGTGATCGATTTCAAGTGTTTATTTCTGTTAATGTTGATGATTATGGCTTACAATCAATGAAAACCCAAATGTCATCATCTCAGTAAATTAGCATAATTAACTAAAACAGCTGCACAGGCTTCAAAAGCATTTAAAAGTTCCCTTAGTCTCAGTAGGCTCCACAATCATGGTGAAGACTGCTGACTTGACAGAAGTCCAGAAGGAAGTCATTGACACACTCCACAAGGAAAGTAAATTTTGCAATTCATTTGGAAATCAAGGTCTCAGAGTCTGGAGGAAGAGTGGAGAGGCCACAATCCAAGCTGCTGGAGGTCTAGTGTGAAGTCTCCACAATCAGTGATGGTTTGGGGAGCCATGTCATCTGCTAGTGTGGGTCCACTGTGCTTTATCAAGACCAAAGTCAGCACAGCCATCTACCAGGAAATTTTAGAGCACTTCATGCTTCCCTCTGTCAACAAGCTTTCTGGAGATGGAAGTTTTAATCTCCAGCAGGACTTGGCACCTGTCCACACTGCCAAAAGTACCGATACCTGGTTTATAAACAACAGTATCACTGTGCTTGATTGGCCAGCAAGCTCGCCTGACCTTAACCCCATAGAGAATCTATGGGGTATTGTCAAAAGGAAGATGAGAGACAACAGACCCAACAATGCAGACGAGCTGAAGGCTGCTATCAAAGCAACCTGGGCTTCCATAACACCTCAGCAGTGCTACAGGCTGATCGCCTCCATGCCACGCCGCATTGATGCTTTAATTGATGCCAAAGGAGCCCCGACCAAATATTGAGTGCATTTACTGATCATACATTTCAGTAGGCCAACATTTTGGATTTTAAAATAATCTTTCAAGCTGGTGTTATAAAGTATTCTAATTTACTGAGATAATGACTTTTGGGTTATCACTGGCCGTAGGCCTATATCATCAACATTAGCAGAAATAAACACTTGAAAGAGATTACTCTGCTTGTAATGACTCTATATAATATATGAGTTTCACGTTTTGTATTGAAGGACTGAAATAAATTAACTTTTTGATGATATTCTAATTTTGTGAGAAGCGCCTGTAAATCATGTAGAGCACATCCATTATGAAATGCTATACTCCACCTTTTTGTTGCCCAATTCTCTACAGTGGCATAGCTCGGAAATTCACACTAGACAATGCTAAAAAATAGTATAATCTTTACCTAAAAGATAGATTATGATAAATAAAATAGTAATCATGAAATCATGAAACTCACAGATTGGGTTTTTTTTTGCCTTTAGTGCCTAATCCTGTACAGGCGAGGGCCAACCAGAGTGTATTCACAATGTCCAATTCCCCCAATAATTCACATTTTTACTAAAAATGATAAATGTGTTAATAAGTAATCATGAAAACAATGGCTTAATGTTTACGCTAATGCAAAACATTTTTTTTTCCAGCAATAAAATACCTAAAAATGAAAAAATGTAAGCCTTGTGCCCTATTAGCCTTTCTGTAGCTGTCTCTGCCTTAGGACGTATAAGTAATCAAGAGGGAGTGAACAGCCATCCGCAGCTCTCGCTTCTTAACTACCCATATGTGCAAAGGCGAGGACAGCGACTCCAGCGCTAATTAGGCGCAGAGCTCACATGACGTAACAACCTCACATGAACCCTGGGAACATGAGTGCCGACACTGCTGGGATGGCGCGGGCACAAGAGGGGTGTATAAGTGATTTTATTTTAACTAGGTCAAACATGGGGAATGATGTGGTTGTCCTAGTAGTGGACAACTCCTTTAACCTTTATTAAAAATACTTTATTATCTCAAGAACGGAGGGATATTTATTTCTATAGTACACTGTTGTCACCTAGGTCTGAGTGGACGGTAACTTTACACAATGAGCGTACGATGTTTGCATTCTCTATGAATTTGGGTCTGCTCATGCTAATATAAAACTAGCCAGATTTCTGGACTGAGTATCACTGCGCTTCCTCCATGAAGTAGAACTAAAGTAGCCTCCACTTGGTCACCATGTCATCAGCCTATATTGTTTACAGGAGCAAAGTAAGAAGCCGGGGGCCAGGGAGCGATGTTCTTCCTGAAGAAAGGTGTCACAGACAGGTTTACCATGATAAAAAGAAGCCAGAAGACCGCAGTGTTTGATTTCTCCTACTACTGCACTGACTAGAAGCACTTCACTGTTGTGAACTCGCTTTCTGGCCTCCCTCTGGTTATTGCTGAAGGTAGTGGAGCTGGTCGGTTGGACCGAGGGGTTGCGGGTTCTCTTTCTGGGCTCCCTCTTGTGGTTACTGGAGGTAATGGAGCTGATCTGATTGACAGAGGCTTGCCACCTGATGATGAGGATGACGATTGGAGATCTGGGATTTCAGATTGGGATTTAAAACAGCCGACGCCCTGTATACCTGCTGGTGATTTTGTTTCTTGTGCCTCCTGAGGTCTGACGTATCCAGCTCTCTCCCTGCATTGCCCAGCTAAGTGATTCATTTGCTTTTCTATTTGCATTTGATCTGGTTCGGCCTATCCCTGCTTTGTGCGGGTCAGCCAGCTTCGGCTGGGGCTGTGCTGAATCACCGACCATATGTTGCTGCTTGTGCCAGTTTGCTTTGTCCCCTTTCAGATTGGTCTCTATTTTCTCTGCTTTCAGAATCTACCAGAGTGCTGTTATAGTGGGAGGCGAAGTCGTGTGACTTCAGGGTTTTTTGCATCAGACATGTTGGACCTTTTGCAGGGTTTTTTGCATGATTGCAGACAGTGTATATCCTTTTCTGTCCTGTCTAGTCAGTGTGGGACCCATCATTTGCTCAGTCTATTTTCCTACCTGCGTTTGTGTTTTCATCTTGCCTCACCGACAATATATGTTTGGGGGCTATCTATTCCTTTGGGGTCTGCTCTGGGGCAGTTTAGATTTTTCCTTTCTTGCTTTAGGCTTAGTTAGCTCTCCGGCTGTGCCGAGGCGTCTAGGATCATCGTAGGTACGCTCCACGGCTACTGCTATTTGTATGGATAGGATTAGGGGTCTTCAATCCGCTTAGTTACCAACCTCTCTGGTTTTCTGTGGCTTAGCTTGGGCCTGCTCTCCTCTTTGGTGACCCACTCATAACACTTCACCTTCATATTAAACAGTGTAACTTTCTTTTGGCAGTGTCTAATCTGCTCAGTTGAGAGCTCCTGGAGCTCAGGCTTTCAGCTGAGCACTGTTAGCCACTCCCATCTCTTATATAATCTGGGCCCTGGCTAGCACTCATTGTCAGAGCAGGCTTTTGCTGCATGGCTGGAGGTTGTTGTTGGTTATTATAGGAGAAGGTGTTTGGTGGATTTTTCTGTGACTGTTGCTTGGTTTTGAGTGTGTGATAATTCCCTTTCTTCTCCTACTTTGGATTAACCCCATCCTCCACTTCCCGGTGCATTCCTCTGTTATATGTGCGAGTATATTTGTATGATTGGTATTTTGCCTTATCCCTGTTTGTACTACCTTGTTTGTCTGGTTTGGTGTACTACGGAACACTACTACTCCCATCTTCCCTGTGTGGGGGAAGGTACAGACTGAGGGCGGATTCAGGAGCTTATGGCAAGGTATGTGGCCCTAACATCTTCACCATCAGAAGTAATCCATTGAACAGGACCAGCTAGGGTGCCCTCTAGTGTTAGGGACTGGGAAGGAGCTCCTGGTCCCAGAACACCTGACAACAGAGTCATGACCAAAGGATAAGCAGGACAACTGCTACATTGTTCTTATTTTATTGGTTTATTGCAAACAGCTGAACGTTTCTACAACTTATGGATCAGCTAAATTTGCATTGGGGATTGAATATCTTTGATACCAACTGTAAATGAGTTCATTCTTGCAGAATGTGAGTCTATCATGTCTCTACCATGTCTCTGCCAACTGCTCTGTACTTCCCCAAACACCAGATTGACACTGATTCTGACCCTGAACCTGACACACCCATACCCTATACTGCAGGATTTTTAACTAGCAACCTGTGGCCTTCAGCCACATGGAAAACCCAGTCAGGAATTAAATGGACTGCAGCACTACCACTTGCAGTCTGTTTCAAAACACAAACCCAGAGCAGGTTTCCGTAAATCTGCCTTTGGACAAATAGCATGTCCAAGACCTATGCTCACTTTAGTCTGCATTGCAACCACATCTACGCCTGTGACTTCAATGCCCTCTCAAGGCCTCAATACACCTCCGTGTGCATCCTGAGGGGAACACACAGTGACCCCTACATGTAACACCAGTCACTGCCTCACAATGGGCGTATAGCATTGAGATTATTCCCTCACTTTAATGCATTGTGGCGAACAAGGACTTTTATATCCATTTGGTGTTGGGGTTGAGAATTGTGCATAGATCTCTCCATCTTCCTTGAATGGTGAGTAACCAGCCCCAGCTAATGGGGGGTGTACTCACTACGGTGGGTTTATCATTAGCTATTCCATATAGTGATGGGTCCTAATATCTCTTTGCTAAATAATCTATCTTAACCTATAATTACAAAGAGCTATAATGTGCTCTATTTAAATTCATGCAAACTTCAAGTAGTATGGGCTCCATAGCGATTTTGCCCCCCTGGAAAGATGGCGCCGGAATGTTGGATTCTTTATTGCCCATGTGTGGGCTGATATCCACCCCGGTATACAGAATGTTCTGCCATGTGCTGTGAGTGATGTGTTTACTTGGTACCAGCAACTAAAATGGCGCCGGACTTGTGAGGTCCTTTCTGCGCATGAGCGGGATGATGCTCACTTCCGCTAATGTGAATGCTCTCTATTCTTTTCCTTTTTCCTTCTGGACATGCGCTTTGTGCTAAGTAGGACGCCAAGATCAGAGCACAGGCATGAATAAGAATTGGGTGAGTCATGAAAGTGATCTATTTACAGCTGTGATTAATCTGCTAATTTACAATTGATCTGATACAGTAAAGAACTGTTTATATGTACACTATGGCACTGCACTTTACAGCACTTCTGTCCTCATGGATAATGTATACACTTTATGTCACTCGATTTTGAGCTGTAATACTATATTATGTCTAATTATTGTTAAGCACCTTTAATGATCTGTATGCTATAAATACCTTGTCTGTGCACCCATGTATTGTTTCAGAAAGGCTCAGTGTGATGGGCCATTAAATAGAAACACCTTGACTTTTTCGCCTTGAATGGTGTGCTGCCTCCATTTTTTTGAATCTCTACATTAGGTTTGGTACATGCCTGGGGAGCCCTGCACCTTTTACTGTGATATTTTTGTGGTGCTCTTACTCTTTTTGATATATATTTATTGACAGGGTGGCACGTTGGCTCAGTGGTTGGCACGGCAGCCTTGCAGCGTTGGGGTCCTGAGTTCAAATCCCACCAAGGACATCTGCAAGAGTTTGTATATTCTCCCCGTGTTTGCGTGGGTTTCCTTTGGGTTCTCCAGTTTCCTTCCACATTCCAAAGACATACTGATAGGGAATTTAGATTGTGAGCCCCATCAGGGACAATGTTAATAATGTCTGTAAAGTGCTGTGGAATTAATGGAGTTAATTGAAAGTAGTAATCCTATAAAGCCAAGCCAGAATTTTCATTAAAAAAAAATTGCCCATGATTTGCATTGTAGAGGGCAAGAACGCCAAAACTGCTGCCTACAAATGTGAAGTGGTTTTCCTTTTGCCAAAAATTCACCCTACGTCTTGAGGCAAGACTCTTTAAAGGAATCTGTCACTAGGGCAAACCTCCTAAACCGTGTATATGGGTATGTAAGCCATAGAAAATTGAACAAAATGATCACTTAATATCTGAGATCTGATGTTTTGTTCCAGAGAAATAGATGATTTTCTTAATATGTAAATGAGCTGTTAAGATCTATAGGTCAGACATGGATCTCTCTGAAAATCTGCCTCCAGTCTTTAAAGGAATCTGTCACTAGGGCAAACCTCCTAAACCGTGTATATGGGTATGTAAGCCATAGAAAATTGAACAAAATGATCACTTAATATCTGAGATCTGATGTTTTGTTCCAGAGAAATAGATGATTTTCTTAATATGTAAATGAGCTGTTAAGATCTATAGGTCAGACATGGATCTCTCTGAAAATCTGCCTCCAGAGATTATCTGAAATGAAAGGGGTGACACATGTAGATCAGGGGAGCAGACTGACAGTCATTACATCGCTCATGCTGGTAACGACCCCTTTCTTTTAAAATAGGCTTTCAGGAAGTTCTCTGTTCGGCCCCTAGATCTTAACAGCTCATTTACATATTAAGAAAAATGTGAATTTTTCAGGAATAACACATCGGATCGCAGATGTCAAGGTGTCATTTTATTCAGCTTCCTATGACCTGCATGCCCATATAGACGGCTTAGGAGGGTTGATCATATCCTACAAATTCCCATTAAAGGGTGAATACTACCTATAGGATTGCTACCTCCATCAGATGGCACTGGGGATCCTGTTCTCTATTTTCTTGCATAATTAATGTCCAACCGCTGTGAAATCCTCTCCCCCAACAACTCAGTGCAAGAACAAAATGGCGACAGATCTGGAGAGAAGCTTTCAGCAAAAATATCGCCAGTTTGATGATTAAAAAAGAACTCAACTGCCCCCATTCCCCAAGTGACTGACTCTCCTTTTAGTATTTGGTGCTAATGAGCTACTTAATGCAAGTGTCAATAGAATAGACACTTAAAAATGATCCATATTTACTAATCATTTCGATCCTAAAGTGAATATGGACAGTATATCGATCTGAAATAAGTCATTTTAACAATTGACCATTGCAGCTTTGCTTTCTCCTCAATCCTTGCTATATCGCTAATCTATATAAATAAGGTTTAGATGCAGTTTTAGGGTGTATTTATACAGGCAGATTTTTAAGAATATTTGCTTAGAACATATTCATGGGACGTTTGTAATCAGTGCATTAAAAAAATCCACAAATCCTCCATAGCAGAGATCATCTTTTCCTATACAGCTATTCTGTGAGGGCTTTAAACGCCTAATACATGGATAATAGGTGTTAAATGGGTTGTGTCAATAGTTACTCCGCTCCTCTGCCCCCCGACTTCTTGCTTGCCTGGGCTGGCGGTCCACTCTTGAATGATGACAGTTCAGACCGGCAGCATGGTTGAGTTGCTGACTCAATCTGTGCACCCTGCAATGCTGCAAGAAGAGGCAGCTTTGCTTTTGCAGCATCAGAGCAGCATATTTCACTAAAGCTAGTCCAGTCCAGCAATCCGACCAGCATTAGAGCAGCATTTACAATCTCTTTTGTTATGAGTTTGTAAGCACTGCACCTCTAGCCTTGGGTACCGGCCACGTCTGATAGACTGCGTTGGTGGCCAACAACCTAGGCAACAAGCAGTAACCTATACAATCAATAATGCCTCCTTTCATAAAAACATACAGGATTTTTACTAGGTAGTAAATGGGAACGTTGCTGGTTTTTACAAATAGTTTGCAATTTACATATTGAAGAGCTTGAGAATAAACTTTTAAGTCCGATTATTAACCGTCATTAATGAACTTGTACATGAGAATAATTGCCAGAGAAGAAGATGAGAAATCGAGTTTGCATTATTTGATTTCGGTACAAGTCTTTAGTACTTTTGCAAATACTAAAACTTCTTGATTCATTTTAGACAAATCACACACATGGTTGGAACCATGTTACAGATAACATAAAACAGAATATAAGGACCAATGGCCTCTGACAGGGGCATTTCTCAAAATGTCTTTGAGGTCAATAATGACTTGTAGCCACTATAAAAGTCCAAGCAGGAGATACGGATGCTATTTTGTGAGGAATGGGAATAGAAAAGAAAACTTCAGAGCTCAGTCAGCAAGACATAGTACACATTGTGAAGATTATTGTGTGGGAAGAAATAAATAGATTTCATTATAAATAAATTGAAATAGAGAGAGGTTTTACGGAAAGAGATGTGACTCACTGACAACATGGACAGATAGATGTTGTTTTCAGTGCTGCAGATCACAGTCACTCCGTGTTTGTGTTTTAATTGGTGTGATCTGTGTCCATGATAAGTGACAATTTTGCACTCAATTCTGTCGCATCTATGCATTGTCTGCGACCCTGCACAATATTGCAGTCTGTTAATTGTGCGTTAAAGTAGCAAGTAACACCGCCATTAATTATGGATCAGTCTGTGACAAGGCACAGCACTCTATAACCAGTGCAGGCTCAGTGGCTCATGACTGGCAGATGAAAGAATGGCAATGGATGGAGTAATGTAGAAGGAAGCCCGGCCATGTTGTCTGCCAATATAAATGTGGGCGGCTGGAGTACAAGTAGGAGCAGCACTGTGGGCACCAACTAGTAGTAGCAGAGACAAGCTCCAGTTGTCCATTGCCTATGGTAGGCATATTATTAAAAGGTAATATTGTAAATATATATATTAAGATTTTATATTTAAAAATGTTCATCTTAATATTGAGTTGTTAAGTGAAACTTTAAACTAATTCAACAATTTAGTAATTAAAAATATTTTAGTTTAAAAAAATAATTTTAATTCAAAAAGTTTAATATTGTTCATTTTAAAAGGCATAAAATTTCAGTTAGTGCAGTGTGTTATAAAACAATCTGTTGGTCACCACCAGATACCAGTCACTTACCCATAGCTGTATAGGTGGATGTCACGTTGAGATTACTAGGTCTGTGTTTCTATCAAAGAGCTTAAAAAAGGTTGAATATAGTCCTACAAGACCTCAGTGTGCCATCAGGGCCAACGTTAGGGGCAGGCAGACTAGGCAGCCACCTTAGGCCCTGGCTCCTCCAGAGGCCCCAGCCAGCCGCTATGGGGCCCCTGAGTAAGAGGGGCCCAGTGCAGTGCCGTACCTCCTCCGTCCAGCATCGCACATACCAGTTTTCATCATCATAGATACCGATACAGTTAAAAGCAGTGATGGAGGAGAGAGCATCACGTGACGCTCCCTCTCCCATCACTCACCCTCTGCCTCTGACTCAGCAGTGTGTGCCGGCAGTGGAGCTGTGGAGACACTCTGCAGAAGCCAGAGCAGCTGGGGAACGAGAAGGTGTATTGTGTGCATGTGTGTATGCATTATTGTGTGTGTGTGTGTATGCATTATAGTGTGTGTGTGTGTATGCATTATTGTGTGTGTGTGTGTATGCATTATAGTGTGAGTGTGTGTATGCATTATACTGTGTGGGGGGACTGCACTATACTGTATATGTGGGGGGACTGCACTGTACTGTGTGTGGGGCTGCACTATACTGTGTATGTGGCAGGCTGCACTATACTGTGTGTGGGGGGGACTGCACTATAGTGTGTATGTGGGGGCTGCATTACACTGTATATGTGGGAGGCTGCACTATACTGAGTGTGTGAGGAGGCTGCACTATGCTGTGTAATGTATTGTAGGATATTGCAATGTATTGTAGGATATGTACACTACCGTTCAAAAGTTTAGGGTCACTTAGAAATTTCCTTATTTTTGAAAGAAAAGCACAGTTTTTCCAATGAAGCTAATATTAAATGATTCAGAAATACACTCTATACATTGTTAATGTGGTAAATGACTATTCTATCTGCAAACGTATGGTTTGTAATGCAATATCTTCATAAGTGTATAAAGACCCATTTCCAACAACCATCACTCCAGTGTTTTTATGGTACTTCATTTTTTCTAACTGTGTAAGAAGGCTAATGGATGGTTAGAATACACTTGAAAACCCTTGTGCAAGTATGTTAGCATGGCTGAAAACAATTTGGCTGATTAGAGAAGCTATAGAGAAGCTATAAAATTGACCTTCCTTTGAGCTAGTTAAGAATCTGGAGCATTATATTTGTTGGTTCCATTAAACTATCAAAATGGCCAGAAAAAAAGAACTTTCTTGTGAAACTCGATAGTCTATTCTTGTTTTTAGAATTTAAGGCTATTACATGCAAGAAATTGCCGAGAAACTGAAGATTTCCTACTCTCTTCAGAGGAGAGCATAAACAGGCTCTAACCAGAGTAGAAAGAGAAGTGGGAGGCCCCACTGCACAACTGAGCGACAAGACAAGTACATTAGAGTCTGTAGTTTGAGAAATTGACGCCTCACAGGTCCTCAACTGGAAGCTTCATTAAACAATACATGCAAAACTCTAGTGTCAACGTCTACAGTGAAGAGGCGACTCCGGGATACTGGCTGTTATGAATGGGTCACCGAGGAGAAAAAGACTAAACAAGCTAAGTCACAGAAAACCAGAGAGGTTGGTAACTATGCAGATTGCAGATCCCTGATCCTAACCACACAACTAGCAGCAGCCGTGGAGCGTACCTAAGATGGTCCTAGACGCTTCATCACAGTCGGAGGACTAAATAAGCCTAAAGCAAGAAAAGGGGAAAACTAACTGCCCCAGAGCAGACCCCAAAGGAAAGACAGCCCCCACACATGTATTGACGGTGAAACAAGATGAAAGCACAAACACAGGCAGGAAAATAGGCTGAGCAAACGATGGGGCCCAAACTAACTAGAAAGGACAGGAAAGGAAAGACACTGTCTGCAATCTGCCAAAAACCCTACAAAAATAATGTCCAACACTTCTGATAGCAAAATTAACCCTGAAGTCACTAGACTTCTCCCACTATATCAGCACTCTGAAATATTCTGAGACAGAGGAAAAAGAGGGCAATCTAATAAGGGACAAAAAAGAAAATTGGTAAATACAGATAAATAAGAGTGGAAATTCAGCACAGCCACAGCAGGGGCTGGCTGACCACACAAAAAACTGAATAGACCAACAAAATCAAGTGTGAACATTAGCAGAAAAACTTAGCTTGAAATGATTGGAACAGAGCTGAAAACCAGGACCTAAAAAGCCAGAAGGAATCACCAGCACCAGAATAGGGCGTCGGCTGTCTTAAATCCAGTCTGAGATTCCTGAGGTCCAATCATCATCCTCATTATCAGGTGGCAGATCTCTACTGATTAAATCAGCCTCACTACCTCCAGTCACCACCAGAGGGAGCCTGGAAGGAGAACTCACAACTGGTGGACCAGAAAATGAACTCACAACAGTACCCCCCCTTTGAGGAGGGGTCACCGAACCCTCATCCACGCCACCAGGCCAATCAGGATGGGCCCGGTGAAAAGCACGAATCAATCTATTGGCATGAATATCAGAGGCAGAGACCCAAGAATTATCCTCCTGGCCATAACCCTTCCATTTGACCAAATACTGGAGCCTCTGTCTAACCAAACGAGAATCCAATATTTTCTCTACTTCATATTCCACATTGCCTTCAACCAACACAGGGTCAGGAGGTGCTGCCATAGGAACCACTGGCTCAACAAACCTCTTCAACAGAGATTTGTGAAATACGTTATGGATCTTGAACGTAACTGGAAGAGCCAATCGAAAAGAAACAGGATTAAGAATCTCCAAAATCTTATAAGGTCCAATAAATCTTGGCTTAAATTTTGGAGATGCAACCTTCATAGGAATATTCTTAGACGACAACCAAGCCATATCACCCACTTTAAACCGGGGACCAATGGTCCTATGCCGGTTGGAAAATCGCTGGCCTTTTCCTGAGAGAGTGACAACTTATCCACCACTTGGTCCCATATCTGCTGCATTCTCTCAACCACAGTGTCCACACCTGGGCAGGAAGATTCCACTTGCCCTGAAGAGAATCGAGGATGAAACCCAAAATTACAGAAAAAGGGTGACATCAAAGTGGCAGAACTAGCTCTATTGTTCAGTGCGAATTCGGCCAAGGGCAAAAATGAGACCCAATCATCCTGATCAGCAGATATAAAACATCTTAAATAAGACTCCAAGGTCTGGTTTGTTCTCTCAGTCTGTCCATTGGTCTGGGGATGAAACGCGGAGGAGAAGGATAACTGAATTCCCAGATTGGAACAAAAGGCTTTCCAGAATCTGGAAACAAACTGGACTCCTCTGTCGGACACGATGTTCTCAGGAATCCCATGTAACCGAACCACCTGTTGTAAAAACAAGGGCACCAACTCAGTGGAAGATGGCAATTTTGGGAGTGGTACAAGATGGACCATCTTCGAAAATCTATCACAAATCACCCAGATAACAGTCATTCTCTGAGAGACAGGAAGATCAGAAATAAAATCCATTGAGATATGGGTCCATGGCCTCTTGGGCACCGGCAGGGGCATCAGCAACCCACTAGAACGAGAACAGGGTTTAGACCGAGAACAAGTCCCACAGGACTGTACAAAATTCCTGACGTCACGAGATAAGGCAGGCCACCAAAAAGACTGACTCACCAAATCTCTGGTACCAAAAATACCTGGATGACCAGCCAATGTGGAGCAATGAATTTCAGACATCACTCTCTTTCTCCACTGGTCAGGAACATACAATTTTCCCATAGGGCAACGCTCAGGTTTATCCTCCTGAAATTCTTCCAGGGCGCGTCTCAAATCGGGCGAAATGTTAGAAAGAACTACCCCCTCACCTAGGATGGTAGTAGGCTCGGTCACATTAAGAGAATCGGCAAAGAAACTCCTAGAAAGGGCGTCTGCCTTAACATTCGTAGTGCCCGGAAGAAAAGAGACCACAAAATTAAAACGCGTGAAAAACAAGGCCCATCTAGCCTGTCTAGGATTCAAGCATTTGGACAACTCCAGATAAATCAAATTTTTGTGATCGGTGAGGACCACAACGTGATGTCTAGCTCCCTCCAACCAATGTCTCCCCTCCTCAAATGCCCATTTCATGGCCAACAATTCCCGATTCCCCACGTCATAGTTGCGTTTAGATGGGGAGAACTTTCGAGAAAAGAAGGCACAGGGATTCATCTTAGAAGTCACAGGGTATTTTTGAGACAAAACAGCTCCTGCACCAATCTCAGAAGCATCTACCTCCACCTGAAATGGAAGTGAGACATCAGGTTGCCGCAAAACTGGAGCTGAAGTAAATCTCCGCTTAAGCTCCTGAAATGCTGAGACAGCCTCAGGAGACCAAATCAGCACATCAGCGCCCTTCCTGGTCAGATCAGTCAGTGGTTTGACAATACCAGAAAAATTACCTATAAATTTACGATAGAAATTGGCAAAACCCAAAAACTTCTGGAGGGCCTTCAAAGAAGTAGGCTGAACCCAATCATAAATGGCCTGTACCTTGGCCGGGTCCATTTCAATAGTCGATGGAGACAAGATAAATCCCAAAAATGAAATCCTCTGTACACCAAAGAGGCATTTCGATCCCTTAACAAACAGGGAATTCACCCTCAAAATCCGGAACACAGTCCGGACGTGTTCCACATGAGAATCCCAATCACTAGAAAAGATCAAAATATCATCCAGATAGATGATCAAAAACTTATCCACAAAGTCTCGGAAAATATCATTCATGAAGCACTGGAAGACAGAAGGGGCATTAGTGAGCCCAAAAGGCATCACCAGGTACTCAAAATGTCCCTCCGGAGTATTAAACGCCGTCTTCCATTCATCCCCGTGCTTTATGCGAATAAGATTATACGCCCCCCTGAGGTCAAGCTTAGTAAACCAGCAGGCACTCTTAACTCTGGAGAATAAATCAGACATCAGAGGTAACGGGTACTGATATTTAACCGTCATCTTGTTAAGGGAACGATAATCAATACATGGTCTTAATGAACCATCTTTCTTGGCCACAAAAAAACCCCCAGCACCTAAAGGTGACGAGGATGGTCTAATATGACCATTCTCCAACGACTCCTTAATATAGGATCGCATAGCATCATGCTCGGGTACTGATAAGTTGAAAAGCCGACCCTAGGGAAATTTACACCCAGGCATCAACTCAATTGCACAGTCATAACTCCTATGAGGAGGCAAAGACGCAGACTCACTCTCACTAAATACATCAGAAATATCGGCTAGATAATCAGGAATATCATGAGACTGAGGAGAGGTGGAGAAAACAGGAGTGTCCCTAAGAACACACTGACAACCCCAACTCACCACAGACCCAGATTTCCAATCCAAAACTGGATTATGAGTTTGCAACCAGGGAAAACCCAGAACAATAGTATCATGGAAATTATGCAGCACCAAAAATTTACAATTTTCTTGGTGGTCTGGGACAACTCGCATTATCACCTGGGTCCAAAACTGAGGTTTATTCTCCACCAAAGGAGAAGCATCAATACCCCTCAAAGGAATAGGTGTCTGCAGAGGCGTCATGGAAAAACCACAATGTTTAGCAAAGTCCAAATCCATCAGATTCAACGCTGCTCTTGAATCCACGAAAGCCTTAGTAGAAAACATGGATAAGGAGCAGATCAGAGTAATTGCCAAAAGGAACTTAGGTTGTACACTGCCCACAGCAAATGTGTGTGCAAAACGTTTCTCTCATTTAGGGCAGACAGAAATAGTATGAGAGGCGTCTCCACAGAAAAAACACAGCTTATTACGCCTTCTAAACTCCTGACGTTGCGCCCTAGACAAAACCCCATCACATTGCAAAGGTTCAGACGTTTGTTCAAAAGGTGGAAGCGCCTCCCATGTAGTCTTGCGTTCACGTAAACGCCGATCAACTTGAATGGCTAATGACATAGAATCATCCAGACCAGAGGGAACAGGAAATCACACCATAACATCTTTTACGGTCTCTGATAAACCCTTCCGAAAGAGACCTGCCAATGCACTATCATTCCATGTAGTAAGGACCGCCCACTTTCGGAATTTTTGACAGTATAACTCTGCAGAATCCTGACCCTGTTTTAATGCCAACAGGGTTCTCTCAGCTTGATCAACAGCATTAGGTTCATCATACAACAACCCCAAGGCTTGAAAAAATGCATCCACATTAGTCAGAATAGGACTTTCAGGTGTCAGAGAAAAAGCCCAATCCTGGGGATCGCCGCACAGCAAGGAGATGACAATTTTAATCTGCTGCACAGAGCTCCCCGATGAGTTAGGCTTCAAGGCAAAAACTAATTTACAATTATTCTTAAAATTCAGAAATTTAGACCGATCCCCAGAAAACACATCAGGAGTAGGGATCTTAGGTTCAGCAGCATGTGACTGAATGAGGTAGGTGGAAATTCCCTGTACTTCAGCAACAAGTTGCTCCACACGATCAGACAATTGCTTAATCTCCATTAGGAAAAAAAAAATCCTCCTATGGCCCCAGAAAAAAAAAGAGGAAAAAAAAAATAAAAAAAAAAATATGACACTTTTTTTTTTCTTTTTCAACAACTTTTTCCTGCTTTTGAGTACCCTAGAATCTGCGGTATGGCTGGTGATTCTGTTATGAATGGGTCACCGAGGAGAAAAAAACTAAACAAGCTAAGCCAGAGAAAACCAGGGAGGTTGGTAACTATGCAGATTACAGATCCCTGATCCTAACCACACAACTAGCAGCAGCCGTGGAGCGTACCTACGATGTTCCTAGACGCTTCGTCACAGCCGGAGGACTAAAAAGCCTAAAGCAAGAAAAGGGGAAAACTAACTGCCCCAGAGCAGACCCCAAAGGAAAGACAGCCCCCACACATGTATTGACGGTGAAACAAGATGAAAGCACAAACACAGGCAGGAAAATAGGCTGACCACCATGTGTATCATGTGTGGACCACATGGTACACAAAAAGTGCCCATCAAGCCAAAACAACTTGTGGGAGGGACTTCTGGAAGCATGGGCTGAAATTTCTCCAGATTACTTCAGCAAATTAACAGCTAGAATGCCAAAGGTCTGCAATGCTGTAATTTCTGCAAAGGGAGCATTCTTTGACGAAAGCAGAGTTTGAAGGAGAAAATTATTATTTCAAATAAAAATCTTTTTTCGAACCTTGTCAATGTCTGGACTAGATTTTAAATTCATTTGACAACTCACTTGATTAATAAAAGTATGAGTTTTCAAGGAAAACACAAAATTGTCTGGGTGACCCCAAACTTTTGAACTGTAGTGTACATGGGTGTATTTCCCAATCATTGTTTTTGGATCACTATATCCCTTGACATTTAGTATGAAAAAAAAGTTTTTTTATGATTCCGTTGGAATGTTTTTCCTACTTGTGTCAAAATGTGGCCGTCCAAAGACTGTGATGGGAGTTACCGCCTGTAGAGGGATTTGCCAGCATGTTCTGATAATTAGCAGGAGAGCACATTATCAGAGTACCCATTGTGCAGAGACCAGCACTGCCCCCGCAAGTATGTGATGTCCCTGGTCTCTTCACGCCAGAAATTCTGACAAAGCGCTCTCTTGCGGGCACGTTAATTCTGATCTCAACCGGCAACACAAAGCATGCTGTCATTGAGCACATTGCACGGAGGCAGAACAGGTACTAGCCCAGCCCATGAAACATACATCACTGATGACGCTTTTTTCCAAGTAGAGGGTTGGGGCTGCAGTAGTGACTGAAGCCTCACCCCATGATGAAGCATTGTTTGAGAATCCCAGCATGCACTGCAATTTTCAAATGATTTGTCATAAAAAAGGAAGTGAAAAAAAAGAAAAGCAGTTAAAAAAATGTAGTTAGGGGAGGATAGGACATGTTTAATTTAAGTTTATTAGAAAATAGTTTAGACTGGGACACTAAATAAATAGGGATTTAGGATGATAATTAATTTGGAATTCGGACCACCTTTTAAAGACAGACACTGCTGGAAAAAGTTTCAAACAGATTCCAAAGTTGAAGACTTTGGACTTCCTTTTGCCTTATTAAACTCAATGGCTGTGTCAGGGTTTCATTGAATCCTGTTTCCTTGGGCTTCAGATGGAGACAGCAAAAGAAGCTCAAATATGGAGTCTAAAAAGCTTAAGACACATAAAAAATGAACTGCAAATATAAGGTTTTACTAATTGAAAGAGTAATGTATTGAGACATACTCTACATAGTACTGTTTATAGTGCAGGCATTTGTTGCCTTGCATTGGCCACATCATAGAGTAGAAATAAAACTACAGCAGTGGAAACAACGTCATTTACATAATATTACTTTTATTATAATAGTTGCATTTCTCAATAGTCATGAAAGGTCTGTACAATAGTAGTTCTGTCCAGTGAGCGATGCCATCACAACCTGTATACCTGATGTAACAAGTGAAACATTCTATCTCTATGGCAATCAAACATTCCGCCAGTAACTGACACAGTGACGACGCCAAAACGTCACATCTCAGATTTACATTTTGTAAAGAGAGAACCTGAGCAGCGCCTGCCATTATGACGACCCTAAGAAGATCTACCAGAAAGAATAAAGGAGTCAGATACACAGGTATAAGCCTCACAAGTGCTGGAGTAACAGATATCTTGAGCTAGTTCTAGCCATAGAAAAGTAGATAGAGCTCACTCATAAGGGTAGAGGAACTTCTACATGAAAGTCCATGATAAATGGCAAACCCATATCTGCTCCTATCACTTTCTAATCAGATTAAATTCCTATTCTCCATTTTCTCCACTATTAGCTCCTCCGCCTCGTGAGCCACCAATTTATAAAAGAAAGAGACGAACATTGAAATATTACCTAGAGCAAGCCGCCATACTCCCTAACATCGGAGACCCTGATACGGAGATAGAGGAGACACTCGTCACTCAGTAAGTCACCATTTGTATATTACTATACCAGCTGTGTCAGAGGGTTCATTTACTTTTATCTGCTTGTATTAGAGATGAAGTGATCACGTCTCTTTATAACTGCAAGTACAAATTGTTACAGCTCCTAATGCTCATCACCATTTATTGTCTCATCTAAACAGAGAGGAGCTTGTCGCAATGTTGGGGCTTATGCCCACAAAGAGAAGATTTGAGAAAGAGCCCACTGCATCCGACCAGTGAGTCACTCTCAGTGATGGCACCAGCTCACACTGCAATTTGATTCCAAAATCCTATTTCTTGTCCATTATTCCAGTACAACAACAAGATTTATTTCTTTTTCAGGATAGAAAATCAAAAAGAGGAGAATGATTCGGGGAGAGCAGCTGATAACACCAGCGAGCCGCCCCCCGAGAAAAAGCGAAAAGGAGACCAATAGGGAACTCTAGCAGCCAACAGTTTTTAGCATTGTTTATATTTATCTATAGTTATATATTTATTGTTATATTTGTAATTAGTTTGTTATAGTTAATATTTTGTATGAGCTATTTGTATTAAAATTTTAGTATTTGTAAAAAAAAATATAAATAAGTCATCAAGAAACCAAGCACTACCACCAGCTGCCATCAAAGTTTACAAGCCACCATGACCAACTATTAACCATTGCCAGCCACGAAGACCTAAACCCAACAACAGTCAACAACAACGACCAGCCAGCTCCAATGTCCACCTGCCCTAACAACTAACACCAACTGCGAGAAACTGTCATCTAACTATTAAAAGCCGCCACCAGCTACCACCATCTACCCCCAGCTTCCACAAACCAAGCATAAAAGATTTAGCCGCCAACAGATTCCATCAACTGCCGCCACGTTCCACCAGCAACCGCACATTTTTTTAATTTATATATTTATTATTTTTAGAATTCTTTGCCTTTATTTATAGTTATATATTTATATAATACATATTAACTATATATCAAAATAACTATTTGTTTTATCCCTTACATTTATATATTTTATTTTTATATTTTTTTTATTTATACATTATTTTAACCTTCTTTATATCATGCATAATTTGAAATTTATATTTTGTATATCTATTCTTCATATTGTACATATTTTAAACATTTATATTTTTATAATTCTTTACATTTATAGTTATATATTTATATTTTATCATACATATAGTTATTTTGATATATAGCTAATATTTGTTTTGTCATATTTGTATATTTTATTGTTATAATTTTTTTATTATAACAATAAAATATTTTTTTATTATTTATAATTATTTATTTTTTTACATTTCTTTTTTTTTTGTATATACTGTACATATTGTAAATATTTATATTTTTATCACTCTTTACATCTATTTAGAGTCTTATACCGTATTAGATTATACATATATTTATTTTTGAATATAGTTATTTGTTTTATATTTTATACTTATATATTTTATTTTCATATATATATATATATATATATTATTTTTCTTTATATTTTTATATTTTTGTATATATTGTATATATTATAAATATTGTAAATATTGTAAATAAGATATATATTTTTATACTAAACCACGGGCGTAGACTGTTTTCTTAATTTCTTATTTAGCTTATTTGTCCCAATAGATATTGATTTTGTTACCTGCAGAAAAACAATACACTTGTATCATTTGCTAATTTGACCGTCATCACTCTACACCGGTAACGTAACGTGCTATGTAGCTCCACATTGTTTGCATCGCTCAGCCTTGCTTACTGCGTCTTGCCATAACGTTCACCATACAAATAATACGGCTGTAGACAAATAAATATTTATCACATTTTTGGACTAAACGATTATAGAAAAAAATCCAAGAGAAACCAGAAGAACAATATATACTGTACTCATATAAAAATCTAAGGAGGACATACAATTGGTACAACCTGTGCAGCCACGCAGGGGCCCAAGAGGTAAGGTTGATTCAGAAAGGATGATGCAAAATTATAGGTTCAGTATTCATAGCCAGGAGAACATAGCACCAATCTATTAACATGAAGAGACACTATGAAAGTTTTATTCATTCACTAAAAATGTGAAAGTGATTTCTTTGGTGATACGGTAGATTTCAAGGCGGTAGTCTGGTTCTGTCCAGAAAAATCCTCAGATATGGACTCTACTGATTCAGTGATGCATTGTCTCGGGTGTGGTCAGATCCTGATGCAGATATAGTGAGCCCGTGATGTAGCCTCACAGAAACAAGTCTCAGAATGTTAGATCTGATGATCGTGGAGACGAGCACAACATAGGTGGGTGGTAGGGGCTCTTGAGTGAAGAAGGAAACAGTTAAAAACTGATTTTATTGAAGTTGCCCTGGAACACAAGGAGAATGAATCTTCATTGGCTCCATGACGTTACTGTAAAATTAATAAGCAAACAAAGCAGTTGACCAGTTCAGTCAGCTCAGTCATATCAAGGGGTCCATTTTCACTGGCATATGGGCTGCCAGGAGGGAAGTAGGACTGGTTCAGTCTTCCCCTCCATTTTTTTGTACTTTCAGGGTAGTGTGCCAGCACAGACAGACCCTATTGCCTTTGGGCAGCACGGTGGCTCAGTCGGTCAAATCCCACCAAGGACAACATCTGCTAGGAGGTTGCATGTTCTTCATGGGTTTGTCATACTGACAGTGAATCTAGATTGTGAGCCCCAAGAGAGCAGTTCCGATAATGTCAGTAAAACTTGGAGGTGACAGTAGCATCTTGCCTTGTGGTGATGAATCAGTGAAGATCCAAATGTAAATCTTGTACAGCACATCCATTATGAAAAGCTATACTCCACCTTCTGGTTGTCCAATTCTGTACATTGGCTTAGCTCGGAAATTCATATTAGACAATGCTAAAAAATATATCATCTTTACCCAAAAAAAGGATTATGATAAATAAAATAGTAATCATAAAATCATGAAAGTCACCGAATTGTTTTTTTTTTGCCTTTTCTGCCTAATCCTGTACAGATAGCCAATTCTGCGTAAACGCCAACCAGAGTGTATTCACAATGGCCAGTTCCCACAATAATTTACATTTTTACTAAAGATGATAAAAGTGTAAATAACTAATCATTAAAACAATGGCTTAATTTTTACACCATGACGAAAGATTTTTTTACAGCAGTAAAATACCTAAAAATGTAATCCCTGCGCCCAATCAGCGCTGCCGAAGCTGTCTCCACCTCAGGACGTATAAGTAATCAAGAGGAGGTGAACAGCCATGCGCAGCTCTCGCTTCTTCTTGACTACCCGTATGTGCAAAGACTGGGACAGCGACTCCAGCTATGATTGGGCGCAGAGCTCACATGACGTAACAACCTCACGTGAATCCCGGGAACATGAGTGCTGACACTGCTGGGATGGCGCCGGCAAAGCAGGTGAGTATGTGTTTTTATTTTAACCCCTTAATGACAGCCAATACGTCTTTTTACCGACCTGAGACATAAGAGAATATCATCCCCATACAGGTGACAATCCAGCAGCTGTCGGCTGTCCACTATATCTGACAACTTGCTGTATCACAAGCGATCAGTGTTGGCACTGTCCATATCTGTTTAACGCTTTAGTTACTGCTGTCAAAAGTGACTACATTGAATAAATGGTTAATAGATTGTGGGGGCTTCTGCTTTAATCTAAATGACAAACCGAGATCGTGATTGTGTGGTCCTGATGTTTGCCATAGCAGTTCATGGCCATATAGCGGCCTTAGAGTCTCCCGGCTATAGCTATCAGTTCAGAAGTTAGCGAGATTTAGGTGGTAAACAAACACTTTTTCATTCCTGCTATACCACTTTGCATTAATTCCTGAAAATCACCTGAAGGGTTAATAAACTGCCTGACAGCAGTTTTCAATATGTCAGGGGGTGCTGTTTTTAAAATGGTATCACATTTGAGGTTTTCCAATATATAGGACCCCCAAGGTCACTTCAAACCTGGATAGGTCCCTCAAAAAAATAAATTTTGCAAATTTCCTTGAAAGAATGAAAAATTACTGCTACATTTTTAAACCTCCTAAAAGGCTAACAAAATAAATTAGCATTTTAAAAATGGTGCTGATGTAAGGCAGACATGTGGGAAATGTTATTTATTAATGTTTTTGTGTGGTATGACTCTCTGGATTAAAGGGATAATCATTCAAAGTTTGAAAATTGCAATTTTTTTACATTTTTTGTCAAGTTTCTGATATTTTTTATAAATAAACACAAAACATATCAACCTAAATTTACCATTAACATAAATTATAATGTGCCACGAAAAAACAAACTCAAAATCAATGGGATTTGTTGAAGCGTTCCAGAGTTATCACCACATAAAGTGACATTGGTCAGAGTTTAAAAAAATTGGCCCCGTCACTAAAGGGTTAACATGGCGAATGATAAGTGGTTGTCCTAGTAGTGAACAACCCCTTTAACCTTTATTAAAAAATCCTTTATGTTCTCAAGAACAAAGGGATATTTATTTCTGTCAGGCACTATAGTACACTGTTGTCAACTAGGTCTGAGTGGCCGGTAACTTTAGGCAACGAGAGTTTGAGGTTTGCATTCTCTATGAATTTGGGTCTGCTCATGCTGATCTGAAACTAGCAAAGCTACTGAATTTAGTATCAATGTCACTTTATGGTAACCAAACAAGTGAAAATGAAATCTGGTACCACACAATGGTATATAGCTAATAAAAACCACATTGACATAAAACACAAGTACAAAAAAGTACAAAAGAAAGGTGTCAAACAATAGGTAAGGGACTAAAAAAAGTCCATGGGAAATCCCACCACAGCAACTTGTCGGTGACATTTTAGCACACCCCTATAATATGCCAAAAATATAATAATGAAAAAGAGGAACTGTAAACATAACCAATTATGAAATATAATAAATATAATTGTCTCTGACAGACATATATTAATCAATTGACCAGATTTAACAATCCCCTCTTATGTTATTTCTCCAAAACGGCGCAAAGGACAACCGCTACATTGTTCTTATTTTATTGGTTTATTGCAAACATCAGAACGTTTCTACAACTTACGGATAAACTAAATTTGCATTGGGGATTGAATAATTTTGATACCAACTGTAAATGAGTTGAGTCTTGCAGAATGTGAGACTACCATGTCTCTGCCATTTCCACGTGTTTCAACAATCCATGCATCAGCTCCAGCGACCAGTCTGATCTCATCAGAATAATAATACATCATCTGCAGCCCCTTATGCATATTAATAGTACTCATTAATTGTGTGTGCAACCTAAGCAAGCCAGATTGTGTGGACGCATATTAATCAATGGCCAAACCTGATGTAAAATCTAACAATAGCCACAGGCAGCCTGTCATTAGCAAAACTCTTCAATCTAGTTCATTCTTTTTCTACACTGTTTATTAGAAGCTGAAAGGTTTATGACTTGGGGCAAATCTGACTAGTCAGACATCAAGCCGTCATTAGCTCTTGCAGTTCTGCCACAAATCTGCGCACTAGTCCATTAATGTTAGCCAGGTTATGGCATATTATACTATTAGAAGCTACAGCACCTCTTGTGATGCAGAACGATATTATTAGCACAGCACTTATATCATCACCTGCTCCCAGGGGACGCGCAACATCTCATATTGAAAAGGTTTTCATCTTTCATGAGTTCTACCTATAATAATTACATAATAAATTAAAACTGCATACAGAAAGTGAATGTAGTGGTTGTCACACATGTGCACTAGCACTTTATTCATGAGAGGGACACACAACCCCCATTCTTGTTATTGATGGGGGGTTGTAGTACTCAGACACTGTTGATTATACATTTACCATCTATCCCATGGATTGGTGATACCTGCAGTTCATGGGATAGCTCATATAGTAATAGAATTTTTGCTGCCTACCCAGTCACCAGGGGGCGCTTACTGAATACTGATTACTTCTGAATTCAAACTATAGTTTTGCAATTATCTATTAAAGGGAATGTCAGTAGGTTTTTGCTATGTAAGCTGTTGTGAATTCTCTTACTTCTGAGTCGGGGCTCCCTCTGGTGGTTACTGTGGGTAGTGGAGCTGGCCGGATTGACAGAGGTCTGCTACCTGATGATGATTATTGGAGATCTGGGGTTACTGATTGGAGTATTTAAGTCGGCAGGCTTCCTTCAATCCCTGCTAGTGATTAGTTCTTTCTGTGCATTCTGAGGACTGATGTCTCCTGCCTGATCCTGCATTTTTCAGTTAAGTTGTTCATTTGCTTATCCTTTTCATCTGATCTGGTTTTGCCTCTTTCTTCTTGTTGTGAGGGTTCAGTGTGCTCCCTGCTGGGGGCAGTGCTGGACCCCGCTCCATATGTTACAGATTGTGTCAGTTTGTTCAGTCCCCTGTTATATTAGTCTATTTTGCTTTGCTGCCAGTTCATACCAGAATGCTGATATAGTGGGGGTGAGGTTGTGAGACCTCAGTGTTTTTTGTACATCAGACGTGTTGGATTTTTTTAGTTTTTTTTTGCGTGATTGCAGACAGTGTTTTTCCTTTCCTATCCTATCTAGTCAGTTTGGGCCCCATCATTTGCTCAGTCTATTTTCTGCCTGTGTTTGTGTTTCATCTTGTCTCACTGACAAATATGTTTGGGGGCTATCTATTTGTTTGTGGTTCTACTCCGGGGCAGTTTAGATTTCACCTTTCTTGCTTTAGGCCTAGTTAGCTCTCCGGCTGTCCCGAGGCATCTAGGGCATTGTAGGTACACTCCACGGCTACTGTTAGTTGTGTTGTTAGGATTAGGGGTCTGCAATCCACTAAGTTACCAACCTTTCTGGTTTCCTGGTGGCCTAGCCTATTCCTGTCATCCTCCTTGGTGACCTGTTCATAACAGTAAGCTGAGAGGAGAATGATGTAGGGACAGAGACCCTAATTCCAGTGATGTAGCACTTAGTGTACTGGGCGCAGCAGTTGTGATAGAATTTTTTTTTTCCTGATGCACATGTAGCAGAGCTCGGAATGCTGAGCCCTGTATAACCCCACCCACACCACTGATTGGCTGCTTATTGCGCACCCTGTATATTGACGGAAAGGTGCTAATCAGAGGTGGGGGCATCGTTGGACAAAGACACGAGGCAGCTTGTCCTGCAGCGATACTCTCCTGCTGATAAAGCACTGATTGTATTGAAAGAACACAACACAGCCCAGTAAATGACACACCACTGGAATAAGAGTCTCTGCCCCTACAACATTGTTCTCTCAGATTACATAGCAAAAGCATGGTGACAGATTCCCTTTATGCTACCTCGAGTGGTGGCTGCAGTACATCAAATTTGGATCTCTGTGTAATTGCTATATAAATATTAGTAGTAACCACTGAATATTGGACCTGCTTGAGACCAAAAGCAACTCATAGCATATCCTATTCTGATCCAATGTTGAGGTTCAGTCAGAACATGACGTACTCAGTGGATCTACGTGCTGTCCGATAAGAATCAGGCAGTGCACAGTCATTCATGCAGATGTGTGAGTGCGCCTTTACTTCGGATTTATCTGGGACTTGTGCATATTACTTTGTATTTAGTTCTGATTTGTGCATGATACTTTGCATTTACTTGTAACTTGTGCATATTACTTTGCCTTCACTCGTGACTTGTGTGTATTATTTTGTATTTAAACGTAACTTGTACGTATAACTTTGCATTTACTCGTGATTTGTACATGTTACTTTTTATTCAGTTCTGACTTGTACATATTACCGTACTTTGTGTTTTGTTTTGACGTTTACATATACCTTTGCATTTACTTGTAACTTGCACATATTTCTTTGCTTTACATGTGACTTTTACATATTACCGTGTATTTACTTATTGCTTCTATATATTACTTTGCATTTACTTGTGATTTGCGCACGTTACTTTTTATTCAGTTGTGACGTTTACATGTTACTTTGTATTTACTTGTGACTTGCACATATTACTTTGCATTTACTCGTGATTTGCGTATGTTACTTTTTATTCACTTGTGACGTTTACATACTACTTTGTGTTTTCTTGTGACTTTTCCATATTACTTTGTATTTACTCGTGATTTGTGTATGTTACTTTATTTATTTAACCCAAAGACTTGACACAAATAAAAACAGATTCTGAGAACTTAATAGTTGCAATTCCAGCACATTCCTGTAGCAAGGATCTTTTGTGCTCTCTGATGTATTTGACATCACTACTTGGGAACGTTTCAGTCTGTATCCAAAGTCACCTTCAGTCATTGTCTTCTATAACAAACAGAAATGAGCCAGCTAGACCTAATCCAAAACTGAAGGGCAGAGGGAAAACTCACAGCATGGCCATGGAGGGTGACCCCTATTTTGTCTACTATGTGGCCCATCTGTCTCAGTGCAGCCCTAAATAAACACATAGTCCTGAACATTTCCTGCATTCCCATGGCCATGGAGCTGTTGTACTCGTACATGCCACACAGTTCATAAATGTCATCTGAATATAAAAGAAAAGCTACAAAGAAAAACTACCAAATGGACTAGTAGCCCCATGGGGCGCTGCAGCAGTTTGTGTGCTTCCATACACTTAAGTGCACCAATTTTATCATAACCATCAGTCCGCCGATAGTGCAAGTACCTGAACATTACATGAATTGTAAAGCTGAGGCATGCAAAGCAGCAGCAAGATGAATGATTGCAGTTGTCTGCCGTACCCCGGAGAGCAGCTTTGCGCTTCTGAAACTGGTTTTAGTCACTAAATAGGAACAGCCATCAATTAATATTTTCCATAAAATACAACCGATATTGCAAGTGAATGCCCCAACCTGATGATCACACGAATACGGGAGCAATCATGGTTATTATGCAAGTAATAGGTTTTCGGCGCAGATTATTAGATACTGTATTTATTGCCACAGAGAAGAAAGTGCAGTAGACTGTGCGCCATCTGTGCGCAAGCTGCAATGAGCAGAACTGGAACGTCGCACAGTATTTGGATTGTTTGCAGATCACATGAACACTTGTATGTTCCAGAAGCTTGACATTATCCAGTCCCTGTGCAAAAGCTATACATGCACCCACCACATACCAATTAATGACGTACAGAACAGTGGCTCAGTGGTTAGCACTGTCACTCTGCAGCACTGGGGCCCTGGGTTCAAATCCCTCCAAGGTCAACATCTGCAAGGAGTTTGTATGTTCTCCCCGCGTTTGTTTGGATTTCCGCCAGGTTCGCCGCATTCCACCCACTCTCCAAAGACTGATAGGGAATGTAGATTCTGAGCCCCAACAGGGTCAGTGATGATAGTGTCTGTAAAGCGTTGTGGAATTAATGGCGCTATATAAGTGAGTAAAATAAATAAAATGATGTCACACTTTATTTTCCCACACTCTGCTGACAAAGTTTTCCAGCCTGATTTACTATTTTAGTACCTCCAATATCATGGTGGCTATGTATGCTGATGTTTTATAATGCAATTTCCTATCTCCTGACATTAAGATGTTGAGTAAAGCAGCTATCATCATATCCTGTGTCTGAACACACATTATCTCATGGTGGCCTAATACCTTGGAGAGATGTCAGGAGAACAAATTTTCATCCAGATCCCAACGCGCATGCACACACGTCCTCAAGTGTATATGTTCTCAACAGGGAGAGTAGAATAGTCCGCAGCTGGACATCTCTGGCAGCGGCTTATCTTGAGAGTGCAGTTAGACGGTAGTATAAATCAGACTGAGATCAGAACGCAGTGACCGTGACCGGACCGGACGGTGACTTTCCTGTCCTGAGTGTGATAGTTTAATGTATTTCTATGCAGCTGTCTTTCTTGGGTCGGGAGAGCCGCCGGCCAGTGCGTGCACAGCGTTCCGATCTCAGTCCGATTTATAAGACCATAAAACTGTATCCTCACAGGAACAAAGAATCAGACATTGTCATCCAACTTGTTTTTTTTTCCCCCAAACTTCTGCTGTCAGGGGAGACTCGAGGAGAAAGATAATACCATACAAATTAGAAGACTGAACGGCCAATCTAATCAGATCATCAGATTCAGCCGACGGTCATCTGCATGGGCAAATTGAAACAGGTTCTAGTTCTGATATAAAAAAATGTAATAAGATATGTCCAGGAGTCATACTCTTTAATCAAGTCATTATTAATTTTGTTCAACTGCTTATTAGCTCAAGTAAAGGAGGACGATGGCCAAAAAGCTCGAAAGTTCAGTTGGCTTTATTAAAGCCCCTGGCGCTAGGGTTGGTTCCATCAACTTTACTATTTGGTGGGGAGAACCCAGACAGAAACCTTATCTATAGAGGCAGCACAAAGGTGAAGGCTTAAAGCATAAGTCTCATATATATATATATATATATATATATATACATAAATATATATATATACACACAGTTGTGCTCAAAAGTTTACATACCCCGGCAGAATTTTTGCTTTCTTGACCTTTTTTCAGAGAATAGGAATGATAACACCAAAACTTTTTCTCCACTCATGGTTAGTGGTTGGGTGAAGCCATTTATTGTCAAACTACTGAGTTTTCTCTTTTTAAATCATAATGACTGCCCAAAATATCCAAATGACCCTGACCAAAGTTTACATACCCTGGTGATTTTGGCTTGATAACATGCACAGAAGTTGACACCAATGGGTTTGAATGGCTACTAATGGTAACATCCTCTCCTGTGACCTGTTTGCTTGTAATCAGTGTATGTGCATAAAAGCTGAGTGAGTTTCTGGGATCCAGACAGACTCTTGCATCTTTCATCCAGCCACTGACATTTATGGATTGTGAGTCATGGGGAAAGCAAAAGAATTGCCAACGGATCTACGGGAAAAGGTAGTGGAACTGTATAAAACAGGAAAGGGATACAAAAGATAACCAAGGAATTGATAATGCCAGTCAGCTGCGTTCAAATTGTGATTAATAAATGGAAAATCAGGGGCTCTGTAAAAACAACACCACAGTCAGGTAGACCAACAAACATTTTGTCCACAACTGTAAGGAAAATTATTCAGGATACAGAGAAAAGCCATTACTGACAAATGCCACAAGGTATCTAGTCTACAATACACAAAACAGCACAGAGACAAGCCTCTAAACTTCTGTACCAAGGTAATTTGGAGTGATGAGACCAAAACTGAACTTTTTGGCAACAACCATAAATGTACATTTGGAGAGTGGTCAACAAGGCCTATGATGAAAGGAACACCATTCCTACTGTAAAGCACGGAGGTGGATCGCTGATGTCTTGGGGATGTATGAACTACAAAGGCAGAGGAAATTTGGTCAAAGTTGAAGGAAAGATGAATGAAGCACGTTATCAGCAAATACTGGAGGCAAATTTGCAATCATCAGCCAGGAAGCTGCACATGGGACTTACTTGGACGTTCCAACATGACAATGATCCAAAACACAAGGCCAAGTCGACCTGTCATTGGCAACAGCAGAACAAAGTGAAGGTTCTGGAGTGGCCATCTCAGTCTCTTGACCTCAATATCATTGAGCCACTGTTGGGAGATCTCAAGCGCGCAGTTCATGCTAGACAGCCCAGGAATTTACAGGAACTGGAGGCTTTTTGCCAAGGAAAGTGGGCATCTTTACCATCTGAGAAAATAAAGAACCTCATCCACAACTACCACAAAAAAAATCAAGCTGTCACTGTATTAAGAAATGGGGTATGTGCACATTTGATCAGGGTCATTTGGATGTTTTGGGTTGTCATTATGATTATTATGATTTAAAAAGAGAAAACACAGTAGTTGGACAATAAATGGCTTCACCCAACCACTAACCATGAGGGGAGAAAAAGTTTTGGTGTTATCATTCATATACTCTGAAAAAAGGCTAAGAAAGCAAGGTAAACTTTTGAGCACAACTGTATATGTTATATCAGATAACACATCCTGCATGTCTTGACTGGTAGGTGCAGACGCAACATCATCAGAGCCACTGATCTCCCAATGTGCAAGAAGTTAGCGGGGATGAACAACTGCCTGCTTTAATGAAGAGGAACTTAAAGGATTATTCCCAAGAAACTAAGTTATCCCCTATCTATGGGACATTGGATAAATTATTGATCGCTGGGGGTCAGACCACAGAATCCCAAGAATGATGCAAAGCGCAGTCTAGGTAGGACAGAGGTGCGTATGTTCAACCTGCGGTCCATTCATTGTCTAAGGGGCTGTGGAATGAAGTCGAGTACAGCTCTCCATTCAAGATCTGCAGAGCATAGTTCTCAGGGTCCAAAGTCTCGGTGGTACCAGCAGTCAGACCCCCAATATTCAGTAACTTATTTCCCTATCCAGGATAGGGGATAACTTATATTTTTGGGAATAATGCTTTAAAACTTGCCGTGCACTTAAATTTTAACCAACGGACTGTGAGCAAGATCCTTTAGGCAGGAACGACCACAGTTCACAAAGTTCCTAAAGAAGCGACAGTGAAGAATTATCACCGCAACACAGATTATGATAACCCAGGTCCCAATAATGGCCTCCTACTAGATAAGAGGTGGCCACATTCCCACGACCATACATGAAAAGACTGCAGCAAACATCCAGATATTATTAGGAGCTACGGTGACACCCTTCTCTCCCTCCATTCACAATAGCATCCTCCCACATTACATGATAGCGCTAATTAATTATGGCAGAAACGAGAGAAAACAATTAGCTGTCGCTGGGATAATGGAACGCTCGAAAGAGGCATTTTGTTTTAACCCTTCGCTAACAGCCGCTGGTAAATAAAGATGAATCCCCCCTAGTAATATCCTTTTTTTTTCTTTACAGATCATCAGCATCAGAGGAGACATGGAGTTGACCTCTGTTACACTCAGTATTGCTGAGGAGTCCCAAGCAAATCTCGCCTCCTACTGACAGTAATAGCGCAATCTGTTGAAAGCAGAGATAGATTATCCTACCCCGCGGTGCGATCTTTGTTATATGTTACATTAAGGACCAGCCCGAGGAGATAAGACCACAAAGCGTTTCCCGCATGGAACCTTCCTACAATGCTGCATATGCCACGCGTGCACTCATACGTTAGATCGCGAGCTCTTCAGGCCACCGATTCCTTATATATTTTGATACAACTAAAAGACTTAAGATATTCTCATTTCCGCTTGCTCTGCAGTCTGATACCTTCTATTGTCCTCTCTTATCAATCATTTCAAGATGATTGCAGTTATCATCAATGGGGATGACTGACAGGAAGACCTGCAATATTACTGATTTCTACTTTATCACCATTTCTAGGAGTCCAAAGTAACATGACTGATATTTAGCAGCTCTCTTATATTCTGTGCACTTTAGGTTTAGTAATAAATACACTCTAAATCCAAAGAAATTATAATCGCTGACCAAGTGCAATGTCCATTCCACCAATACAGCTGCTGCAGAACCTCTTAAGCAGCCCAGTTCCAACTCACCCTGAGGTTCTGCAGTAGCTGACATAAGTTCAGCACAAGTGCATTGGACAATCATAACTATTTTGACCTGTCTACCTATAGATTTCAAGCCCGCCCCCCCCCCCCCTCATCCTCATAGTTTCCAGGAAAAAAGTCTACATAGTATTCCAATGCTTTACCTTTCAAAGAAGAGGCGTATCATGAAGATGCAGAATGCCAGAGGGATGGCAAGGTACAGATCTTCAGCCTGGGGGAAAGTAGCCTCCTCTGTGTTCTTCAGATCAGCCCAGGTTACATTGTGAGGCAACCAAAATCTCTCATTCCAAAACCAAACTAGGATACCTGCCATCTTGACTCCTTGCCCTTGCTACAGTGGTGCTTTCCTGTGGGGTCTACCTGATGCAGCAGCAGCTGCTGCTGGGAGGATGGTGCTGATGCTGGAGGACAATGATGCTGCTTGGTAGATTTGTAGGTGTCTGTGGGAAGTGCTGGCTGCTAATCAGTATTAGCTCTGCCTCTATTCCTCCTTTCTCTCTTCCTTCTCATCATTAGGAAAGGGGAGGACTCTGCACACATAATACACACAGGAGCATCTGCAGCTGCAAGCCTCAGTGCCCTCTGCTGTAAGCATGCCCCTGATTGGACAGTGTGCACAGCACTGTCTGCTGTACTGGGATGCCTGCCTTTATTGGGTGATGCCTCATGCTATTCCTCCTCTGCACACATTAGTGAGGGCAGCACAATGTGCTCAGAGCTGCAGCATCTTAGGGCATCTCCAAGTCTTAGCAAGGCTCCAAAAGGAGAGAAAAATCCTCATTTTTTGAGCTAGGTGAAGTCTACATTCAGGGCATTAGCCATTTCTTGGAAAGGAGATGATGTTTTTATGAATATAATGACTATATAGATGATGATCATCATCAATATCATCAACTAATAAATATTTACATAGAAGTAAACAATATTTGCACAATATTCTAAATATTTACTTGCGCAATAAAGTACACTTTCCACTATAGTAACATTAAGGTTTAGGTGGAAAATTGCATTTACATAGTAACATAGTAACATAGTTATTAAGGTTGAAGGGAGACTTTGAGTCCATCTAGTTCAACCCATATCCTATCCTAACCTGCCCTAACATGTTGATCCAGAGGAAGGCAAAAAAAACCCATGTGGCAACAGTAAGCTTCACATTGGGGAAAAAAATTCCTTCCCGACTCCACATACGGCAATCAGACTAGCTCCCTGGATCAACGCAATATTAAGGAGACTAGTGTATATACCCTGTAATATTATACTTTTCAAGAAAGGCATCCAGTCCCCTCTTAAATTTTAGTAGGGAATCACTCATTACAACATCATATGGTAGAGAGTTCCATAGTCTCACTGCTCTTACAGTAAAGAATCCGCGTCTGTGATTATGCTTAAACCTTCTTTCCTCCAGACGTAGAGGATGCCCCCTTGTCCCCGTCACAGGTCTAAGAGTAAAAAGATCATTAGAAAGGTCTTTGTACTGTCCCCGCATATATTTATACATTGTAATAAGATCACCCCTAAGCCTTCGATTCTCCAAACTAAATAACCCCAAGTGTAATAACCTGTCTTGGTATTGCAGACCCCTTAGTTCCCT
This sequence comes from Dendrobates tinctorius, assembly GCF_039654945.1. NCBI lineage: Eukaryota > Metazoa > Chordata > Amphibia > Anura > Dendrobatidae > Dendrobates > Dendrobates tinctorius. Next base: position 40,071,388 of record NW_027361810.1, on the reverse strand, counting down.
AATAACCTTGGTCGCTCTTCTCTGCACCCGCTCCAGTTCAGCTATGTCTTTCTTATACACCGGAGACCAGAACTGTACACAGTATTCTAAGTGTGGTCGCACTAGTGACTTATATAGAGGAAAAATTATGTTCTCCTCATTTGGAAGTAAATATTATCTGATTTCTGCATAGAACGTGTCACATAGGCATTATATCCATATAGTTACAGATAGGGGTATGACACTACTGATACTATTATTCCAGGCGAGTATTTAGCTAGTGTTAATGGAAATCTGTTCTCATCTTTTGTGTGGGGGGACTGTAGATAACTTTTCTGAGTACCACAAAATAGCAATTGGTACTGTTTTTAACCCTCTCTACACTGAAGAACTGCGAGAATTGGTCACCGGAAGCTAAATGTTGCAATTTAGAAACAAAGATTAGACAAAAGACGTTGGTAGTGCCTTCTGCTAACAGCTAAACTCATGGATAATCAGGCTCGGACTGGCCCATAGGGAAACAGGGGAATCTCCCTGAGGGCCCCTGTGCAGATCTGGGCCCCCAACCCCACTGTAAGGGCAGTATTTGGCATAATTCACTTTATTCACTCTGTACAGAAAAAAACAGCATCTCATTTATTAACAAAACTACTCAGTTTTTTTTATTAGATAGAAATATAGGTAAATTTGTGAACGAGGGTGGTGTAAAATTTGTATGCAGGTGAAAAGTGGGCCCCCCTTAAAGTCAATGTTACCGGTGGGCTCTTGGTACCCCAGTCTGACACTGTGCATAATTATAAATTGCTTCTACTTTAGAGATAGATAGATAATAGATAGATGGATAATACAGATACAGTAGATAGATAGATTATATACTGTAGATAGATAATAGACGATAAATGATAAATAATAGATACAGAAGATGATAGATATGGGATCAGCTGCTTGCAGCGCTTGCTGTTGCCAGAAGTAAACAGTGCTGGAAGCTGAGACTCCACCATTCCACACACAGTGCGGTAGCTTTTCTTGGGTTCTGCTGCTTCTCTCCCCTTCACTTCAGCAGAAACTGAGCTGCAGCTCTAGAGAACGGCTGTACCTAGCGTACAGAGCTGTAATGTCTCCGCTCCTAACACTGATGATTACTTCTGGCCATCTCCGGACCAGCAAACAGCTGATCGTTGGGGCTGATGGATGTTGAACCATCCCTGATCTGATGCTGATGAGGTATACTAAGTATAGGTCATCAATATCTTAGACCTGAACATCCCATTTAAAGGGAATCTGTCAGCGAGATCAACCTTCCCGAGCCACCTATATGGGCATGCAAGTCATAGGAAGCTGAATAAAATGACACCTTGATATCTGCGATTTGATGTCTTATTCCAGAGAAATCCATTTTTTCTAAATGAGCTGTTAAGATCATAGAATCATAGAATGTCAGAGTTGTAAGTGACCTCAGGGGTAATCGTGTCCAACCCCCTGCTCAATGCAGGATTCACTAAACCATCTCAGACAGATGTCTCTCCAGCCTCCGTTTGAAGACTTCCATTGAAGGAGAACTCACCACCTCTCGTGGCAGCCTGTTCCACTCAGTGATCACCCTCACGGTCAAAAAATTTTTTCTAATATCTAATCTGCATCTTCTTCCTTTCAGTTTCATCCCATTGCCTCTCGTGTTTCAAGGTGCAATTGAGAATAAAGTTGATCCTTCTACAATGTGACAGCCCTCTAGATATTTGTAGACCGCTATTAAGTCTCCTCTCAGTCTTCTTTTTTGCAAGCTAAACATTCCCAGACCCTGTAACCGTTCCTCGTAGGACATGGTTTGCAGATCGGTCACCATTCTCTTCTCTGAACTTGCTCCAGTTTGTTGATGTCTTTTTTAAAATGTGTTGCCCAAAACTGGACACAGTATTCCAGATGAGGTCTGACATAGATCTCCCTGAGAATCTGCCTCCAGAGATTTTTTTAAATGAAAGAAGGCATAACCAATGTGAGACATGAAGATCAGGAGAGTACACTGTCCATCATTACATGTCTCACACTGGTAACACCCCTTTTCAATTAAAATAATCTTTGGAAGAAGATTCTCGGGGAGATCTATGTCCGGCCCATAGATCTTAACAGCTCATTTGCATAGTAAGAAAAAAATGAATTTCTCTGTAATAAGGAATCGGATTGCAGAAAAGAAGGTCTTATTTTATTCAGCTTTCTATGGCCTACATCTCGATACAGACGGCTTAGGAGAATTGATCCTAGTAACAGGTTCCCATAAGGCTGTACAGGAAAAGCTCTACGTACTATGGAATATTTCACCTTCTAAAGTTTATATATTAGATCCAATGCAACACTGCATCATCACATTTTCAGCAAATTGTATTCCGTGACTGGAAACTGCAGAAGGGCAGGGGGATAGCTATAATAGGTGCAGGGGTTGTAATCGCAGCTGAGCCCTGGAACCTAAGGGGCCCAAAAAGTCCTTTTGGCTTGTCAGACTATTAAAGATTTGCAATAATTCGGGGCCCCGTTGGAGCGTTTGCATTGGGGCCCATGAGTTTCAAGTTACGTTACTGCAGAAGGGGCTGCTGCAATGTTCTCTGGACATTAGGACAGTGCAGGTAGGGACAGATGTAAGGATATACAATACTTTATCGGGCCTGATAGATCCCGTGCTCCCGGAACACTGATGTTGAAGCACTGATTCTAGCTAGTCCTGCCCTGGTAGATGATGTTTGATTTATGAAAAAGATCTAGAGTTTAATCGGTTGTGTATTTTCCAGCACACCGATTTACATTTACCAGAGACATTCTTTAGCATATATTTTGCATGATGAAGGCAAAATAGAGACACGTCCATTAAAGACAATTATGGGAATGGCAGATGAAGGTAGGGGGGTGCTATTAAAAATATAATACCACAGTTGAGGAGAAAGTGGCTGTCAGTGACAATGGCCGCCTGTCTACATTATCTTTGGTGTGTTTACATGATAAATGTACTGCAGTTGCATGCACAAAAGATGGATGCGTTGTAGATGTGATCCTTGACCTCCACAACCATTCTCTGTAATTACACAAAGAAGAGGACGGAACATTTCTGAAAGCGTAAAATCATTTACAAGGATATTAAGAGGAATAATGGTTTCTGCCTCTAAGCAAACAGTTTTATACAAAGTATCTCCGGACATCCGAAATGCGCTGTGTACAGAGTGTAAGGTGGCAGTCAGAGATCTGGTGGTTAGGAGGTAAACTTGGAGTAAAGCTTTAGTACATATGGGACTAAGAGGGGTTAATCAGCCATGATAGCATGATTATGAGCAGTTGAAGGGTTGGGAGAGATGGCTGCTCACCATAGCTCCACTCTTGGGTCTGGTTCACTTTGTAAATTGTCTGTGTGTATGGAGGTGTGCAGACCTCCTGGATTGAGTGCCTTTGATAAAGGACTAAGAAGCAGGACTCTAAGCCAGGCGGGCTAAACAGCACTATTGTTTGGACTTTATGTTGTACTTTGAGCCTGACAAGAGTTGTATTTGGATTTCCTCTGATGAGGTTTATGAGGACTGCAATAAACGAGCCATACTTTAAATGGAAACAGTTCCTGTGATACCTCATATGGCTCCCAAGTACGGTTCCTGTGATACCTCATATCACTTCCAAGTGAGTAGCATTGTTACAAGAGGCACAGTAAAATTAACTGTGAGAGAATATGTAGTAGCATTGTCAGCAGAAATACTGCAAGGTATTAACACAAACAACACACTCCTGGAATCTCCTTATAATATTGGATCTCTAAAGCTGCATTCACATTGTGTTTTGGTTTTTTTCTGCCATCGAAGAAAAGTTGCTTTCTGTCGCTATTGTCCAACATTAGTGACAGTTTTATATTTCTATTAACAGAGCTGAGTGTGGGCCTGATTTTTTTCTCGGTGAGCTGACATTTTTGTTGCTACCAGTTTGAGGTATATATGATGTCTTGAGCACTTTTTATTGTATTTTTTATTTAAGAATTTGAGGTGACCAAAAAAGCAAAGGCCTGGCATTTTGATTCTTTTTCTTCTCTCTTTGTTTACCATAATTGTAAAGTGCTGCGGAATATGTTGGCGCTATATAAATAAAAATGATTATTATTATTACCATAAGGGGAAATTAATATTCTTTTTGGTGATATTTTTTTTCTTGTATTTTTAACAAGGTTAAAGGAATGTGAGTTGAATTTTTACATTATTTTACTGCATTTGTTTTTAAAAAACTTTAACTTTACTTTTTTTTTACTAGGACATTAACCACCATATACTGTACAGTATTGCATTTTGTAGTGAAAATTGCTGTTTCTTATGAAATTCAACTTGTGGCTGAGCTTCAAATGAATAAGAAGGTAACAGCGACTATGCCAGCAGACTGTCAGCAGCCATGGTAATCTCGTTGTGGGAAGCTGATGAAAGCCAATGTGCATGAGCATAGGACCCGGGGAGGGTGAGTAAAGGACTGTTTATTTAAAATAAATTACACCTAGGGGACAGAGGTTGTATGTAACTGGAAAACCCTTTTAATATAACACATTGTACATTAGCATGTAAATGATGTAAATGTTTGGCCACCCCTGGTCAAAATGACTATTATTGTGAACAGTTAAGCAAGTTGAAGATGAAATGATCTCTAAAGGGCCTAAAGTAGAAAATGACAAGTTTCCTTTGAATTTTAGGCAAAAAAATATATATATTCATCTTTAACATTTTAAAAATTACAAATAGGAAAGTGGGACGATGCAAAAGTTTGATCACCCTTGATGGTTAGCACCTAGAAGTGTAAGAGGAGTAGTCCCCTCTGTGTACCCGGGCTGGAACCAAGGGGGACGTCACCAAGGTTCCTAGGGAGACTGTTTCCGGGGGACACAATTGGGGGACGGACCGCAAAGACTTCTAGAAAGGTTGGGGGAGGAGCTACTATAAAAGGGGCTGAGGACGCCACCAGGAGTCAGTCGACGCAACAGAAGAGGAGAAGAGAGGAAGCTAGAGGGTGCCAGAGAGCCAGAGCGAGAGCCAGAACCAGAGCAAGGAGAGCAGAGCAGCGACGGGAGAGACTGAAGGGAGACTCACCGCTGACAGAAGGGAGACGGCACTGAGCCGTCCAACGGAGAAACACCGCCCGGCTCCGCCCCGTGGGTGTGGCCTGTCCGCTGCCACCCGCGGTCGCCACCGCCCGACTCTACCTTGCGGGTGCGGCCCGACCGCTCCCGCCCGCTGCAGCCGATGCCCAACTCCACCCCGCGGGTGCGGCCTGACCGCTCCCGCCCGCAAGCAACCGATGCCTGTCTCCACCCCGCAGGTGCGGCCCGTCCGCTCCCACCCACGGCAGCCAACGCCTGACTCCATCCTGCGGGTGTGGCCTGCAACCGCCGCTACTCCACTCCAGCCCGCAGTTGCGGCCTGTCTGCTGCCGCCTGCGGCCCCCACAGCTCGGCTCCAGCCCATCTCCGCTGGGAGGTGCAGCACAGAGGAACTCTTCAGGGGCCTGCTGTGCCCCCACTCCGCCTGGGCGTAGGAACGCCCAAAGCCTTCGCCAAATCCTCGTCGGCTGGGTCTAGCGGCTGATACGCCAAAGCATCATCGACCATCGCTCTGCCGAACATCAGAGAGAATAAGTGACATGTTGTAGTTAACATTCTGGACCCGTAGTCAGCCATACCGTGGCCCTATAGTGACCGGTCTTTGCCGGGTTAGTCGTGTTTGTGTTACCATTGTATTCTTGTGTTGATCCCTGTGAGGGTAACTGCTGCTAACTTGTTTGGTTGCTCGATATATATATATAGCATATATATAAAAGTTACATCTTAAAGTTCCTCCCGTCTCTCACCTCATCACTGCATCCCGCGTACCTGCGATTACTACATTTGGCGTAGTCGTCAGGATGCAGTCTCCTTGCGGAGATGTTGTGGGCCAGGGGGGCAACTGTGGGCCCCGGCCCAGCCTATCCTGGGGGCTATGCTGAGCAATCTACCCAGGTTCTTCGGCAGCAATATTATGGTGTGGAACTGGACGGAGCGAATATGTGGGCTATTTAGAATGCATCCGCTGAACCCTGACCTAGAGGCAGAAGTGGCCCTAAATAGCGTTGGACGGGGAGGCCCGGGATTTTGTAATGTTGAGGCCCCCGGGGCAGCAAAACACCTTCGTCAGGGTGTTATAGATCTTAGAGGAGACCCATGGGGACCCGACTGATGTGGGAGATCTGAGAACCCGGATGTTTAGTTGCATGCCGAAAGAGGAGGAAACAGTGACGCAATGTATGAATGTTTTGCATTGTAGCCATTTTAAGGAAGGATGGGGTCGGCATGGGGACCGTGGACGTAACATTACGTGACCTTTTAGTGACTGGGCTAAGAGACACCCTGACGAAACAGGCTCTGTGAGAGCGGGTGCGAGTGGACCCGCATCTGACCTTTTCAGATATACTGTAGGAAAGGAGTCACGTGTTCGGGAACAGGAGCAAGGGGTGACAGTCCCTGTGGGGATGGCTCGGAGTATTGAAGCATCCGTAAGCGCCCTGAGTGAACGCCACTGGGTACAAGAGATGAAGCAAGAGACACAAAGTATTAAAAGCAAATTGGCCGAAGCGAAAAAAGATGACCAAAGAAGTCGGCTAGGGCCGGGCAGAGAAGGCATGAACCATCGCGGCCCACACCAGAGTCAGTTCCCATGACCACTCACCTGTTACAATTGTGGAGGATTGGGACACTCCGCCCTAGAGTGCCCACGTTGCAGGAGGAACCTGCCCCACTGGCCAATAAAATCAGAGGACCCTGAGCTGGGGGGATGCCGTTCGGGGCCAGAGCCCACCACACGGGGTGGTGGAAGTCATGAAGACCTGGTCGCACAGTGTCCAGTGGTATGGGCAGAGGTCGAAGGCCGTGCCGTACAATGCCTAGTAGATACGAGGTCGCAAGTAATGACCATGCCAGAGACTTATTTCCAGCAGCATTTTCCCAAAGCAGTGAGACCTCAGTGGGGGTCCGTGATAAAGTTGGTAGCCGCCAACCAGCTACCGGTTACTGTCATTGGAGTAGTCTGGATGCAGATTTAGCTAAGCGGCAAATCACTCGGCCGCTGGGGAGTGGTCCTGACCCAGGGAGACGCAAACAACAAACATCCAGTTACCCTGGGTATGAACATACTGCGGGAATTCGGCAACCTCCTCCTCAATGAGCCCACGCAAGAGACTCTGAGCCAGTGGGTCTCCCGCACGCCCCAAGGGCGGATCTTCCAGCAGTTGGTGCGGGGAGCGCGAGTCCTCCAGGACTGCCAGGAGGGCGAGGTACTGGGGAAGGTGATCTCGCCGGCGGCTCCTCCACTCGTGTTGCCGCCTGGGCAGACAGTAGTGGCCTTGCCTATCCAGGCCCCTGTGCCCCTGGAGGGAGTAGAGATGCAGGTGGAGCTGTGCTTCTTGGAACGCCTACCCTCTGGAGTCCTGGTGGCCCGCACCCTAGCCACTGTGCGGAAAGGGACCATCCTGGTGTGCTGCATCAACCTTGAAGACCAAGACATCGTCCTGAAGCCACGAGCCGAAATGGCGAAGCTGGTGAGACCTTTGGAAGAGGTGCTTCCGACCCCTGCGTTCCAACTAAAAGTGCAGGCCGGGGAGCCGTGGGCGGTGTCTATCCGGTCTCTTCAGACCACCGGGTCCTCGACCGAAGAAAAGGGCCGAGCCATCCTGGAGAGAATGCGAGCAGAACTCTCTGGCCTTACCCCGGCCCAATTTCTCCAGGTAGAAATGCTTTTGGGCCTGTACCAGGAGATATTCACCAACCATGAGGATGATTTTGGATGTACCACAACCATTACGCACAGCATTCCCACGGCAGGAACGGCTCCCATCAGAGAGCGGTATCGGCAGATTCCCCCGCAACTATATCAGGAGGTGAAAACTTTACTGGGCCAAATGCTGCGGAAAGGAGTTATCCAAGAAAGCCAGAGTCCCTGGGCGGCCCCCATCGTGTTAGTCTGCAAGAATGATGGCACCTTGCGGTTCTGTGTGGACTATCGGCAATTGAACGCTTGTACCATCAAAGACTCATACCCGCTGCCTCGGATAGAGGAGTCCCTATCCACCCTGGGGAAGGCAACATACTTCTCGACTTTAGATCTGGCCAGCAGGTACTGGCAGGTGCCAATGTCAGAGGATGACCGTGCCAAGACCGCGTTCATTCTCCCCATGGGACTGTTCGAATTTAATCGTATGCCGTTTGGGCTGGCCAATGCCCCTGGGACCTTCCAACTGCTGATGGAGCGGTGTCTGGGAGATCTCAACATTGAGGCCACATTGATATACCTGGACGACATCATCATCTATGCCGCCACATTTGAGGACCACCTGCGGCGGTTGGGGCAGGTGCTCGGGCGGCTGCAGAAGTACGGGTTGAAGGTAAAGCTCCAGAAATGCCACTTGTTTCATACACAGATCGAATTCCTGGGGCATACCATCTCCGCCGAAGGCGTTAGACCATCCATGGAAAAGGTCACCGTGATCCAAGGGTGGCCTACTCCCGAGACGGTAAAAGATGTGCGAGCCTTCCTAGGGCTGGCCGGATATTACCGTCACTTCGTAAAGAACTTTGCACAATGCACTCGAGCCCTGCAAGACCTGCTGAAAGGGGCCGCTGCCAGAGCGACTGGATGGAACATTCAATGGCGCGAACTGCAAGAAGAGGCCTTCGCGATCTCAAAGCCGCCCTCTCGAACGCCCCGGTGTTAGCGTATGCAGATTTTTCGCAGCCGTTCATACTGCACAATGACGGGAGCCTACACGGGCTAGGAGCTGTATTGTCCCAAGTCCAAGACGGCCGGGAAACAGTGATCTCTTACGGCAGTCGATCATTCCACGACTCCGAGCGTAATCCCGACAATTACAGCTCCTTTAAGCTCGAACTCCTCGCAGCAGTGTGGGCTATGACGGAGCGGTTCGCAGAGTACCTGGCGGGCTTCAAGGTGGTGGTATGAACTGACAATAACCCACTGGCCCACCTCGAAAATGCCAAATTAGGGACTGTGGAGCAACGATGGGTGGCCCGGATGGCCAAATTCAAGTACAAAATCATCTATAAAAGGGGAGCGGAGAATGTGCATGCCGATGCCCTCTCCAGGATCCGACATACAACCCCAGGGCAAAGTCGAGATGACGAACTGGAAGGAGAGGAAACGCCGTTCGCTCTTGCCCCCCCGCCAGACTCACGGCCACCGTGCAAGAACAATGCCATATGGAGCCCCCAAGAGGCATGCTAGAACAACCCCGTGATAAGTGGATCCAGCAACAGCAGGAAGATGGAGAAATTGGACCCCTACGTCAATGGATGGCCACCGGCAAAATACCTAACGATTCCCAGAGGCAGACCGTGACTCAGGACACGTTGTTAAAGCTGCGCCAATGGGAGAAATTAGTGATCAGAAAGGGACTATTGTACCGCAAGGCAATATTGCGGACGACATCAGCAACAGCTTGGCAGGTAGTTGTGCCGGGAGCCCAACTTGGTGAACTAGCTTGAGAGGCCCATGAAAAAGGGGCTCATTTCGGGGCTCAAAAGATTTTTCAGTGGTTACAGCAAATGGCGTACCATCCTCGCTTACAAACTGCAGTGGAAGAGGTTTGCCGGGCGTGCCGCCTATGCGAGCTAGCTAAACCACCCGCACAGCGGGCCCCAGAACAAACAATAGTAACATCAGCACCCATCGAACTAATGATGATTGACTATTTGACCATTGGCCCCGCCCACCAGGGGTATGAACATTGTCTCGTCATGGCGGACCATTTCACCAAATTCGCCGTGGTAACCCCTACCCGAGATCAAACTGCAGAGTCGGCCGCCTACGCAATTTGCAAAAACTTTATCCAAGTATACGGCTTCCCCCAAAGAATACACTCAGATCAGGGGGCGTGTTTCCTGGGAAAGGTCATGGAAGAGCTACAACGTCTATATGGTATCGATAAGTCCCAGACCACTCCGTACCACCCACAAGGAAATGGGGCCTGCGAACGATTTAATGGAACGCTAATTCAAATGTTACGCACTCTGGAGAGCGACCGGAAGGCCCGCTGGCCTGAGTACATCCCTGAACTGGTGTGGGTTTATAACAACCGGGTACACCGAGTCACCGGTTACACCCCTTACTCGCTGCTATTTGGCTGGGAAGGCAAGGGGATCATGGAGGTGGAATTAAATCCGGAAGAGCAGCAACCGTGAACAGGGGTCTCGTCGTGGGTCCGGAACCACCGGCATCAGCTACAAACCCTGCATCAAATCGTCCACACAAAACTCCAGGACCTGGAACATCCAGGGGGGACTTTGCCTCAACCCATCGACCTCCGGGCCGGGGATCGGGTACTCGTACGAGATCAGCGCCCTCAGAACAAGCTGGAACCCCGCTGTGAAGAGAATCATATCGAGTGTTGCGCCGAGTAAGCCCCGACGGGACAGTGTACGAAATACAACCTGAGAAAGATGGGGATCTCCCTACCTGTACCATGCACCGTAATATGTTACGGCCCTGTACTTCCACTGACACCACATGACCCAAGACCATGCCTCAGGTCTCAGAACCTCTGCCAGCAGTATGGGATGAGGATGACGAGGAAGTCCTCCCAGCAGTACAAACGGACACTTCAAGGAATAATATCCCAGTGGACCCAGTCGACCCACCAGGCCCGACCGACCCGCCACCTTCCACCACCCCAGAAGACTCCACCACAGTCGAACTAAGACGCTCCAAGCGGTCAACAGCTGGCAAACCCTCCGAACGCTACGAACAGGATCAGTTCGTATGGCAAAGGAAACTTTCATCTCAAGACACCGACCCAGGACTCCCCAGGCCCTCGCCCGAGAACTGGCGAGCATACAGGATGGGGGAGTGTAGGAGGAGGAGTCCCCTCTGTGTACCCAGGCTGGAACCAAGGGGGCAGTCACCAAGGTTCCTAGGGAGACTGATTCTGGGGGATACAATTGGGGGACGGACCGCAGAGACTTCTAGAAAGGTTGGGGGAGGAGCTACTATAAAAGGGGCTGAGGACACCAGCAGGAGTCAGTCGACACAGCAGGAGAGGAGAAGAGAGGAAGCTAGAGGGCGCCAGAGAGCCAGAGCAAGAGACAGAACCAGAGCAAGGAGAGCAGAGCAGCGACGGGAGAGACTGAAGGGAGACTCACCGCTAACAGAAGGGAGACGGCACCGAGCCGTCCAATGGAGAGACACCGCCGGCTCTGGCCCGCAGGTGTGGCCTGTCTGCTGCCACCCGCGGCCACCAGCCGACGCCCGACTCCACCCCGCGGGTGCGACCCTACCGCTCCCGCCCACGACAGGCGACGCCCGACTCCACCCCGCGGGTGCGGCCCGACCACTCCCGCCTGTGACAGCCGACGCCCATCTCCAACCCGCTGCCGCCTGCAGCCGCCGCCGCTCCACTCCAGCCCACAGTTGTGGCCTGTCTGCTGCCACCTGCGGCAACCGCAGCTTGGCTCCGGCCTGCAGCTGCAGCCTACGCCGTCTGGACCCCAGGTAACGCCGTCCCACCTCCGCCAAATCCTCGTCGGCTGGGCCCAGCGGCTGATACGCCGAAGCATCATCGACTATCGCTCAGCCGTATGTCAGAGAGGATAAGTGACACGTTGTAGTTAACATTTTGGACCCATAGTCGGCTATACTGCGGCCCTATAGTGACTGGTCTTTGCCAGGTTAGTCCTGTTTGTGTTACCATTGTATTCTTGTGTTGATCCCTGCGAGGATAACTGCTGCTAACTTGTTTGGTTGCTCGAGATAGCCCCTATAGGCATATATATATATTTATAAAAGTTACATCTTAAAGTTCCTCCCATCTCTCGCCTCGTCACTGCATCCCGCGTACCTGCGATTACTACAGTAGCACCCCATTTGAAAGTATCACAGCTTGTAAATGCTTTTTGAAACCAGCCAAGAGTCTTTCAATTCTTGTTTGAGGGATCTTCATTCATTCTTTCTTTGAAAATTCTTTCAGTTCTGTGAGATTCCTGGGTCGCCTTGCATCCTCTGCTATTTTGAGGTATAGCCACAGATTTTCAAAGATGTTCAGATCAGGGGACTGTGAGGACCATTGTACAACCTTCAGCTTGCACCTTTTGAGATTGATTATTGTGGATTCTGACTTGTGTTAGGCTCATTATCCATTTGTAGAAGCCATCCTATTTACATCTTCAGCTTTTTTACAGATGGTGTTATGTTTGCATCAAGGATTTGTTAAAATTTCATTGAATCCATTCCTCTCTCTACCAGTAAAATGTTCCTTGTGCCATTGGCTGCAACATAACCCCGAACCATGATTGATCTACCCCCATGCTTAATGGTGGGCGAGATGTTCTTTTCCTGAAATTCTGTGTCCTTTTTTCACCACACATACTGTACCTTTGATGGTTGTGGCCAAGGAGTTCTATTTTAAACTTATCAGTCCATAAGACTTGTTTCCAAAATGCATCAGGCTTGTTTAGATGTTCTTTTGCATATTTCTGATGTGGAATTTTATGGTAAAGACACAGGAGAGGTTTTCTTCTGATGACTCTTCCATGAAGGAAATATTTGTGCAAGTGTCTCTGAACAGTAGAACAATATACTACAACTCCAGAGTCTGATAAATTTTTCTGAATGTCTTTTGCAGTCAAGTAGGGGTTCTGATTTGTTTCTCTAGCAATCCTACAAGCAGCTTGTGCTGAAATTTTGCTTGGTCTTCTTAATTACATTTCGAACTGAGAAAAGCGAAACTTGAAAACTCTTTGCTATCTTCTTGTAAACTTCTCCTGCTTTGTGGGGCTCCATCATTTTCATTTTCAGAGTGCTAGGCAGCTTCTGCTTTTTGGCACAAGGTTAGATGAGGCTGGGTTTTTATGAAAGCTAATTAAGGTGTGAAACCTTGGTCAAGGTTATCTGAGCACACAAATCTTCAAGGGTGCCCAAACTTTTGCATGAGTCCATTTTCCTTTTTGTAATTTTTAAAATGTAAAAAAACCCAATATTTTTTTGTCTAAAATACAAAGGAAATGTGTTATCTTTAACTTTAGCCTTTTAGAGATCATTTCATCTTCATCTTGATTAACTGTTCACAATAACAGCAATTTTGACCAGGGGTGCCCAAACTTTTACATGACACTGTACTGTATTATTGAATAAGCTTTGCTTATAGTATTGTGTTTAATTCTTAAGGACATCTTATTGCTGGGTTCACATCTGTGTTCGAAAATGATCTTTTTCTGTTCCATCTGAGGGTTCTGTTTCATTTGATGTATTTAACAAAACCCAGACAAATCCTGTAATAGTCATTGGGGCCCTTCTGCTTTGGTTTTCACCAGTTATGCAATGGATGGATCCTACTGGAAAATAAATTCCTTCTTTCTGTTTCTAAAATTGAACACACAGAGTTCCTAACTTGAAATGTAAATGAAGGGGAGTCCATTACCCCCCAAATCCATTTTGCGTGGACTATACAATGATCACTCTTGTGGCCAAGAGTTTGGTGCACTGTTTCACATCATCATTTGTATATTAAGGGATCTCCACCTTCTAAGAGTGAGCACTGTCTGAATGCTGCCTGCGTGTGCGTATGTGCACTGCCTGTCCTCGGCCACGCGTGCAGCGCACAGTGGTTGGGCGCGTTCTCCTCCGTCCTTATCTTCTTTCTTCTCTGACGCCACGCTCTACATTTCCGGGTTTATTAGTCTAATGAGCAGCATCACCAGAAAGAAGACAGGGAGTAGAAGGTGCCCAGCCGCTGTGTGCGCATGCGCGGCTGAAGACAGGCAGTACACATGCGCCCACTCCAAGAGCATTCAGACAGTGCTTGCTCCAAGACATGGCGGGAAGGCAACCAATATGCAAATGATGAGGCCTAACAGTGTGGTAAACTCTTGACCACCCCATGGGTGCACGTAAGCCCCTTAATTTGCATAAGAACAAAAAGTTATTTTTCTTAGGCACTGTACGAGTAACAGATACAGTGCTAGTGTGGTTTTTATAGGGGCTACATTGGCTACAACACTATAAAGCCAATATAAAATTCATTTTCGGGGTGAAGGACTCCCTTTAAAACTTATTTCTGGAAGTTGTTATTGTAGTTATTCGTTAAGAGGTTGTTTCGACTCATTATGAAATAGCATATAATTTTAACACCACTTTTTACTTAAAGGGAACCTGTCCCCCCCCCCCAGGCGTTTTTAAGTAAAAGAGCCACCTTGTGCAGCACTAATGCTGCATTCTGTCAAGGCGGCTCTTGTATTTAGCGTCCCTTCCACCGCAGAAATAATCGTTTTTAAAACTGGTCAAAAATACCTGAAGTTTCACCAGGGGGCAGGTCTTTCCCCCTCTGACACAGACGCCTCACATCCATCAGTCATTTCTTTCTTGAGTCTTTGCTTCGCTTCCTCAGCGTTCTTTTGAAATGATGGTGCCTGCGCTGTACTATATTTTCTTGGGCATGCACAGTTAGCGCTGCCCGTGCTCTCACATCACATCCTGGCCTTCCTATCGCACCTGCGTGGACGTGTGGCCAGAGATCCCGCTCCGCAGTCGCTTATGATTTATTCACACTGCAGGGCGGGATCTCTGGCCGTACGTCCACGCAGGCGCGATAGGAAGGTCAGGATGTGATGTGAGAGCGCGGGCAGCACTGAACTGCGCATGCCCAAAAAAATATAGTACAGCGCAGGCGCCAGGATTTCAAAAGAACTCTGAGGAGGCGGAGCAAAGACTCAAGGAAGAAATGACTGATGGATATGAGGCATCTGTGTCAGAAGGGGAAAGACCTGCCCCCAGTCAAACTTCAGGTATTTTTGACCAATTTTAAAAACGATTATTTCTGCGGTGGAAGGGACGCTAAATAAAAGAGCCGCCTTGACAGAATGCAGCATTAGTGCTGCACATGGTGGCTCTTTTACTTAAAATCGCCTGGGGGGTGACAGGTTCTCTTTAAGTAATAACCTAAGGAGCCATTTTATTATGTTCATCTGCTTTGGCAAAGCTCAGCAGCTGCCACTTATGATAATGCATACAACATGCAAATAATTCTACAAGAAATATAAAGAAAGATTAGGATCACGTAAAACATATTTCTAATTGTTTAAAGGTCCATCTTCATTGCTACAAGGCTTTCATAAGAGACCATCAGGACTCTGCTTACTCAATTTTAGCTACTTTCAGCTTGAAAGGATTTAATTCTGAAAAAACGTCTTCAAAGCTTATCGATATCCAGACATCAAACAACGTGTTTCCTGGAAAGTGCATACATATTCATCCCGTGTAGGATCATTTGGATTGATGCAGAACGCACAACACATTTCAAATAGACGAGTTCTCGAGTTATGGACAAGGTTAAAAACAAAAAAAAAGACTAAACTGAAGAAAACAAAACTTTACTGACTCTAGCTTTATACATAAGACTCAATTCCAGTAACTCTCTACATTCCCTGATCATCTTGATTCAATGCCTGGTAATAAGGCAGGTTGATATATTTAGTTAGGATTTATAAGGATTCCTTTTCCCATGTCGTTTGCTTCATATACAGATTATTAGACAGGACAGATTGATGGGGTTTTCCAAGAATTGACCACTTAAGGACACTGGCAATTTTCTTCTTTTTTTACATTCTGATTTTTTCCTCTCCTTCTTTCAAGATTTTTTTTTTTATTTTTCAAAGCCATATAATGATTGCGTGTTTTTTTGACAAGTTGTAGATTTTAATGATACCATTTACCTGAAACCGCGTTCACACGTTCAGTATTTGGTCAGCATTCTACATCAGTATTGGAGTGGAACAATCGGAGGAAAAGTATAATAGAAACACGTCACCACTTCTTGATTTATCACCCACTACGGGTTTTCGGTAAAATATTGACCGAATACTGAACGTGTGAACGTGGCTTTACCATGTAATTTAGTGAAAAACAGGAAAGAAAATTCTAAGAAAGGTGAAATGGAGAAAACAAAAATCAAATCCACCATTGTTTTTTACGTCGCGTGCAGTGTTTAATGGTAACATTTTGATATATTGTATATACCATTTTTGATTGCTTTTTTTTGCTTTTCTTAGGCAGATGAGGGAAGGGAGAAAAGGCTATTTTGATAGATCTGGTTTTTACGTACACAGCAATAGCAAATATGCTATTATTTATTTTTGTCCATTCTTTATTTTATTATGGGGAGAATGGGGGTGATTTTTTTTTTTTGCCTTAATTTTTTTTAAAACTTTTTTTTATTTTATACTTTATTTAGTATCTCCACAAATGATTTAATCTTGCAATCTTCAGCTTTTCAGAAAGCATATACTTTAAAGATCCACTTGGGGACCATAGCTGTTTGACAGCCGCAACACATGCAGGGATTGCCTGTTTCGTAGGAAATCTCTGCGAGTGTTGCGGCTGTCAAACCGCCGAGAGACATGCAACCACGGGAACTCGAACATATTATTCGAGCACGCCGAAGACACTTGGTTAAAGGGAATCTGTCACCCTTTTTTCGACTATGAGCTGCCGGCATTGACATCAGGGGCTTATATACAGCATTCTGTAATGCTGTAGATAAGCCCCCGTTGTAACCTGAAAGATAAGAAAAACTAGTTAGATTATACTCACCGGGGAGCGGTCCGTTCTTGGTCTGAAGGGTGTTGTAGTCCGGCACCTCCCATCTTCATACGGTGACGTCTTCTTCCCTTCCTGTCGTGGCTCCAGCGCAAGTACACTGCTCTGCCCTGTTGTGGGCATAGCAGAATACTGCAATGCGCAGGCGCAGGACCTCTCCCGGCACCTGCACACTGCAGTACTCTGCTCTGCCCTCAACAAGACAGAGAAGTGCACCTGCGCAGGAGCCACAACAGGAAGGGAAGAAGAGGACGGCATCGTATGAAGATGGGAGGCGCCGGACTAGACCGCGACGCCCATCGGACCGGCCCAGACGCCGGGGTGAGTATAATCTCAAGCCCCCGTCACATACAGCAATCTCACTAGCGAGATCGCTGCTGAATCACAAGTTTTGAGACGCAACAGCAATCTCACCAGAGAGATCGCTGTGTGTGACAGCTATCAGCGACCGGCCTCCCTGCCGGTTAACGCTGATCGTTGTTGAAACGTCTGGACATTTTTGGGGTCGCTGGTCTCCCGCTGGCCAGCATGCATCGCTGCATGTAACAGGTGGGAGACCAGCGATCAGCGAGCAGGAGCTGGTAACCAAGGTACACATCGGGTTTCTAAGTGCTGCGCGCCCCTTAGAAACCCGATGTGTACCTTGGTTACCAGCTCCCTGCATCAGCGTGCTGGTAACTAAGATACACTGCGGGTAACTAAGCGACATGCGTCGCTTGTTACCCGCGTGTCGCTGGTCCTGATTGCTGGTGAAGCTCCCTGTTTGACAGCTCATCAGCGATCATGTAGTGACACACCAGCGATCCTGACAAGGTGATATCGTTGTCGGGATCGCTGGTGCATCGCTATGTGTGACGGGGGCCCTCACTCTTTTTTCTTATCTTTCATGTTACATTGGGGGCTTATCTACAGCATTACAGAATGCTGTAGATAAGCCCCTGATGTCGGTTCCAGCAGCTCATAGTCCAAAAAAAGGGTGACAGATTCCCTTTAACACCCAAGCATGGAAGAAAACACCTTATCTGAGCACATTCGCTCATCACTAATCAGCATCTTTTCATAAAATGTTTTTTGAAAAAAGGAATTACCCGACTTCCAGAACCCATGTAATATCTAGGGCAAAAAAAGACAAGCGTTAGAAAAAGACCGTAAATATTACAATAATTTGTGAACACTATGGTCTCGATTTTGAACCTAAAGTGAATAATATTCTCTGTCACTGTCGTAGAATAATGATAATATTGCGGATTACATTGGAAATGAATTCCATAAGTTTAGGTAACGGATCTGGATGTATCTGGAATCCGGATATAAAAGCAAAATAGAACTTCTCCAAGGTCCGGGAACATTTCCTCTCTCCCAGACTACACAGTAATAGATTATAAGCATCCAAGAAAGAAATCATTGACTTCATCCTCTGACATATGTGATATATCATACTGGTTATACTGGTTTTAGACTTACATCATTACTCAGTGTTCATGGACGTCATTATGGTAACTTAATTCCCTACTGAATGGACACTGTTATATTCACAGTATGAGCCAATTTATGTAAAATTTACTGGAGATTTATCTTTTTTGTAATCTCTTGTTCTTATGCGCATTGTTACTGATTTTAATTATAGACTGTATATCAACAGATCACAGTCTTTGGGGCAACTTGGCACAAACATTTGACATTTCCATACTAATATAAGTGAATGGTTATCATTGCAGAACAATCATGGAAAACGAATAGTATGAAAATGCAAAGACTGAAAATCCACAACCCAGCGGAATGTGAAATTCCAATACTTAAGTCATGGGTTACAGCGAAAACGACATATATTGTAGCATTGTTAAAGTATTATTTCCAAAGTCCCTGGTGATGAGCAGAGTCAGTCTGGTCCATTAGAGGGTCCTTGAGTTGGCACAGAATGTGACACAAAAATTGGCCCCAAAAGAGAATACTTAATGCTGATTTGGGGAAGATAATCACTGACCTCTACCAGATATTTCTTAGGGATTGACTCACATCTATGTAATTTACAAATTTACTGATGATCATATCTCCTGTGTGCATACTAATGATAAAGTTACAAGGCAAGTAAAAATAGATATGTCCATGATCTGTATAGCTGGGGATGACCTTAAAACTTTAACAAACTTCATTCTTAAAGAAGCACTCAAAGTTTTAAACCTCTTAATATATTGCAGTCATCATATTACATAGCACTGTGTGCTTACAATTGCTCATTTTGCCTTTCTACGGAATTCTTCTCTTTTCTCTGCCCTGTGTAGAAACAGGAATTCTCTCTTCCATGCATGAGTCATCCTTCTCATCAACCCCTAACCCAGCTTCTTCGCTCCTCCCCCTGCCAGGGACTTTGCAGTGATGACTCATACAAGGAAAATTGACCTCCTGTTTCTACATAGAGCTTAGAAGGATTCAGCTCGTCAGGTTTTAATCACGTGATGTCATAGACCTAATCGAAAAGAGAAGAATTATCCGGGTAGAAAGACAAAATGAGCAATTGTAAGTACACAGTGTGATGACTGCAATATATTAAGAGGATAAAAAAATTGATTGGAGGAGAAGGAGAGCTTCTTTAAACTGTTTATGAAATTGCAGGTGGATCTATCCATCTTTCCAGTTTTTTTCCTACTTTCTTAGGGCTTTCACTGCTATAGATTTGTCTAATAACAAAGATACAAAGGTTAGGATGATGCAAACAGGGACTAAGCCCTCCTGACCTGGAGGAATAGGCGTAATGACCATAATTACAAGAATGGCAGGTTGTATAGTATCAGTCGCTAATGAGGTCCACTCTCACTTTTTAGAGAGCCATGAGTGCTTAGGCAGATAGTTGCAGTGTTATCACTTCTGGAAGACATGAGAGGTGAGAAATCTGCACAATGCAGAAAAGGAGATGTAAAATAATGGTACGGAAAGCCCAGAGAGGTCAAGGAAGGGTTGAGAAAGACTTAGTAATTATAAGGGTAGGTCCAAAGAAGTGTGTCATCTGTGTTCAATCTGCTTTTTCACAGTAGCAGCAATTTGCAAGGTCATTTACATTTTCCTGTGTTAGGCTAGTTTCACACTAGCGTTCTCGGGCGCAGTGCAGGGCCGCCGCTTAGCTCCGCCCCCGGCCGCACCCCCTCCGGTCAACTCCTCCTCTGATCGCATGACGCTGCATGCGATCAGCGTACCCTATACTTAGCGTTGGGTACGCTGACCGTGCACTGGTCATGCGCTGGTATGATTTTGCTGGCACTGCACCCTTTTGGCACTGCGCCCAGCGCACAAAAATGCACTGTGTTGCATTTTTGTGTGCTGGGCGCAGCGCCAAAAGGGTGCAGCGGCAGCAAAATCATACCAGCGCATGACCAGCGAACGGTCAGCATACTCAACACTAAGTATAGGGTACGCTGATCGCATGCAGCATCATGCGATCCTAGGAGGAGCTGACCGGAGGGGGCACGGCCGGGGGAGGAGCTAAGTGGCGGCCCTGCAGTGCACCTGAGAACGCTAGTGTGAAACTAGACTTACAGAATTGCAATTTATCCGTGAAAATCGGATGCTGTATTGTGGCTTCGTATTGCATCTGATTTTTTTTGCAAGTCTCATCCGATAAGAAATGCGGAAGAAACTAGTATGTGCTTCGATTTTTTTTCTAAGCAGATTCGGTTAGTGAAAAAAAAAATTGCTCATCTGCACTGCTTCATTGAATAACCTTTGTCCATTGCGGTCCATTTTTTTCACAGACAGCGCTCGGACCGAAAATACAGTCGCATGAACGAGCCCTAACTTTTAGTATTCTGAAGTCACACACTGCTGACGGCGGTCATGATTGTGTGCAGTTATTTCAAGTTTGGATATATTGCCCCATTGTAACTTGTTATGCCCTTGAGGATATAAATGACACTCTACTTCTTTAACCATTCACATTTGGATGCAGAGTATATGTTATCATCAGCTATTCATATAAAAGGGCGTCCTCTAGAGAAGGTCGAATCTTTTAAAAATTCAAATTGGCTGGGAAGAGAAACAAACCCTCCATATGACGCCAATTTATTAAAGGAAATTTACTTTTTGACTACAAATTAAAATCGGACCAACTTAATCCCATAATGTCAGCTCAGATGTAGAAACCAACTAACCGATAGCAGCTGCTATTAGCCGTAAATTGATATTAGTTTTAAATTGATATTTGTAAACATTTCCAAAAGCCAGAAAGTTACATTTCTGCTTTATTGCCAAAAATAAATAATTTCTAGACAATGTTTAACTTTAAATAAAAAAAAATCAACTTCTTCTCGTCATCTGTATAATTAGCAGCGAGTGTTTGTGGATCTGCTGACGCCAACTTGCCTTTCTGTCATCACAGTACATTGAATTCAGAAAAATAGGGTTTCTTTTAAGAGCATATACATAAATGCAAAGATAGACAAAATAAACCAGCAAACTACAGCTGCTTGCTAATTATTTTGCATGACATTATTAGTTGTGCTCAAAAGACTGCAAAAGATCTGATTAATGAGGTGTTTCGGGGAATAAAAACTATTGCTTAAAGTTCTCAGACTTTTTAAAAAGAAGTAATGCTTATCCTTTCCGATGCCCAGCATCTCCAGGTCTGACGCTTACCAGAACCTTGCTGGTCTCTAATTCCTAGTTTTATCCTCAACATATAATGCCAATCACTGGCCACCGCTGTGGCCCATATCAGTTTGTGGTTGATTGGATCTGTATTTCTGTTCATTTTTGGTGAGTTCAGAAAGCATAGACCAGTACAGACATGTTAGGTAAGGGAAGAGGAGCTATGGGGATTCACAGAATGTTAAAGTTAGAAGTGACCTCCAGGGTCAACATGTACAACCCCCTGCTCAATGCAGGATTCGCTAAACCATGTCAGACAAGTTGGAAGACTTCCATTGAAGGATAACGCACCACCTCTCGTGGCAGCCTATTCCGCTCATTGATCACTCTATCTGTCAAAAAGTTTTTTTCTAATATCTAATCTGTATCTTCTCCCTTTCAGTTTTACCCTATTGCTTCTCGTGTTTCCATGTGCAAATGTGAATAAATAATCCCTCTACATTGTGACAGCCCTTCAGATATTGGTAGACAGCTATTAAGTCTCCTCTTAGCCTTCTTTTTTGCATGCTAATCTTTCCCAGATCCTTTAACCTTTCCTCATAGGACAGACTTTCCAGTCCGCTCACCATCCCGGTCTCTCTTCTGTGAACTTGCTCCAATTTTTCAATGTCTTTTTTAAAATGTGGCTCCCAGAACTGGACATTCCAGATGAGGCCTGACCAAGGAGAAGAAGAGGGGGATAAATACTTCACATGATCTAGACCAGGGGTCTCAAACTCTATTTACCCAGGGGCCGCTGGAGGTAGAATCTGGATGAGGCTGGGCCGTATCAGGTTTTCCACAAGAAAAGCTCTTACAAAAACATTCCAATCTTATCAAATGTCTTTATTTTTTCATCTTATTTTGTGTTAAAAAAAAAAAAATAAATTAACAAAATCATAAGAAAAAATCAATCAGTAATAAATAAATGAAATGAAAATGATCATAATACAGCAGATATAGAAGACTGAAGAAACCACATATAGTTGCTAACTAGAGAAATGTAATTATTAGGGTTGAGCGAAATGGGTCGAAAAATTTCAAAAGTCGCCGACTTTTGGCAAAGTCGGGTTTCATGAAACGAAACCCGACCCTAGGATGAGGTCGGCCACGAGGTCGGCGACTTACGCGCCAAAGTCGCGTTTCAAAAGTTTGTTTTGCGCTCTTTTTCAGCCAATCAGGATCCACGGACACTGTGGGCAACGTGATGACATAGGCACGGGTCACCACTATCTTTCAGAAGGGCATGCAAGTGATTGGCTTGCTTTGGTGGGCGTCACAGGGGGTATAAAAGGGCGTGCACGCCGACCGCCATCTTACTTCTGCCGATCTTAGCATAGGGAGAGGTTGCTGCTGATTCTGTAGGGAGAGCGTTAGGCAGGGAAGAAGAAAAAAACTGCTTCTGCTGCTAGCGATTGTGCCTGTACAACACACCAGTCACTGTGTGTGCAGTGCAAGGGGAGGCTATATTGTGGTGTATCAGTGGTGTTGGTTGTTGGGCTGCCTTCTAAGGCTTCCTGACAGCTGCATTGCTGTTTACCCACTGCTCTGCAAACTGCTTTTTTAAAAGCAATCCCAATTTTTTTTTTGTCCTGCTGAGGTACTGAGCTGCAAACTGCTTTTTTAAAAGCAATCCCAATTTTTTTTTTTGTCCTGCTGAGGTACTGAGCGTGCATTTTTTCACACCATACAGCGGTGTACGCTCCTCACACAGTACCGTGTAACGGCTGTTATCACAGCCACAGTGAAGCTATCTGTGTCACTCAGTGAGAATAAGTCGAGGACATGTTCCGTTCTTACAGATCTGCACTCTAGGGAGATTCCTACTCTGCCCAATTTTACATACACCTTGTAGTTTGTGATACACTAGCCAATTTCTGCCTGTGACATAGCGCTGTGATATTCAGTGGGCCTCACACAATCCAAAAGTGTCCAGTGTCCACTAGTGTGAGCAGAAATTCAAAATCTCACTTATCCTCTAGTCACTTTGGTCACAGCTGTACCATCGAGCCTGTGACATAGCGCTCAGATATTCAGTGGGCCTCACACAATCCAAAAGTGTCCAGTGTCCACTAGTGTGAGCAGAAATTCAAAATCTCCCCTGTCCTATAGACACCTTGTACCTTGTTTTACATTACTATATAGTTTGTTGGATTTTGTCTACATTTCTACCAAAAATGAGGAAGGCTGGTGGAAGAGGCCGTGGAATTGGGTGGGGGTTGGCAGCTGGTAATGATGGTGTTGGTGGTGGATCTGATGGTAGTGGCAAGAGCAAAATAGGACCGAATGCAGGAGGTGTTGAGCCTGCGTCATCGTCTGGCTCCATAAGGCTTCGAAGGCTTAGTTTTCTAGGAGTTGGCAAACCGCTTTTAAAGCCAGAGCATCAGGAAAAAGTTTTGTCTTACATTGCTGACTCAGCCTCCAGCTCTATCGCCTCCTCTTCTTCAGTTGTAAAAAGCAAAAAGCACTGAGTCGTCATTGGAGGCTCATGTTCATGAACCACACCTTTCCTTGTGTCCTTCACCCCAACCAAGATTGAAGGATGACGCAGGCCATACTACTGATTACTCCATGGAGCTGTTTTCACATACCATGCCGGGATTATCAAGTCAAATGGTGAATTACCCAGGCCAAGATGAATCTGACATGGAGTGCACTGATGCACAGCCGCTGATGGATGATTCTGCTGGTACATTCACTCAGAGCACTACATTGTCCTCGCAGTGTACAGAGCCAGATTCTGACCCTGATGAAACTCAGGTGCCCCTTCCCGCACACTATACCACATACACGGTGACACAGAGGAAGGTGCACATGACATTGAAGAGGAGGTGATGGATGACCCAGTTGTTGACCCAGATTGGCATCCATTGGGGGAAGAGGGTGCTGCTTCCAATAGCTCAGATGAGGAGCATCCACAGCAGACATCGACATCGCAACAGCTGTTATCTGGCAGGCCCGGAGCACTCCAAAGACAGGTTCCAAAAATCAAAAGAGTTGCTGGACAGCTTGTCCAGAGGGTCAAAACATCACAGCGTGCTAGGCCGCAAAATGTCTGCCAAAGTAGGAAGAGTGCAGTGTGGCACTATTTTGAACAAAATCCTCATGATCAGGCCAAGGTTATCTGTAAGAAGTGCGCAAAGACCTTTAGCCGAGGGAAAAATCTGAAAAATTTGAATACCAGTTGCATGCTTAGACATTTAACCAGCATGCACTTGCAAGCGTGGACACAACACCAAACCTCAAGTGCCACATGTGCAACTGATCACAACGAAGGTAGTCAGCAACGCTATATTGTTTCCCCCACTGTAAGCCCACCGGTTAGCACAGCAGCAAATGTTGAGGTGTCGTTGCAAGGCCACAGCAGTCAGGGAATCCCACTGTTATATCATCGAAAGACTGATTCTAGGCCATCAGAAAGAACACCAACTCCATCACCATCATCAACCCTCTCTCAGTCCGCCCTGTCCACCGCTACTTCCACCATATGCAGCTCTCAAGTCCAGCTCACCCTCCCAGACACTATGAGTAGGTCAAGAAAGTACTCAGTCTCTCATCCGCGTACATTGGGTTTGAACGCCCACATTGCCAAACTAATCTCGTTTGAGATGATGCCCTTTCGGTTGGTGGAAAGCGCAGCTTTCCGCGAACTCATGGCCTATGCAGTACCACGCTATGACCTACCCAGTCGCCACTTCTTCTCTCGCCAAGCCATCCCAGCCCTCCACCATCATGTGAAAGACCGCATTGTCCATGCACTCAAGCAGTCAGTGAGCGGAAAGGTGCACCTCACAACTGATGCATGGTACAGTCGGCATGGCCAGGGCCGTTACGTGTCCATCACTGCGCACTGGGTTAATGTGGTGGATGCAGGGTCCACAGGGGACAGCGGTGGTGGGACAGTGCTACCTAGCCCACGGTATAGGAAACAGTTGGCTGTAGGCATTCGACCCTCCTCCTCCTCCTCCTCCAGAAGCGAAAGCTCGTCCACAGAGCGCAGTCGTACGAGCACTCCATCTGCAGCTGCCACTGTTGCACACGAGGTGTCCCCCTATCGAGCAGCTAGTGGAAAGCGTCAGCAGGCTGTGTTGCAGATGATGTGTTTGGGCGACACACACACCGCCGAGGTGCTGGCCGAGTACTTGAAGCGACAAACTGAGTCATGGCTGGGCAGTGTACATCTTGAGGCAGGCAAGGTAGTTAGTGATAACGGCCATAATTTTGTGGCAGCCATAGCCCTTTCAAAACTCAGCCACATACCTTGCTTGGCTCACACCTTGAACCTGGTGGTGCAGTGCTTCCTCAAAAATTATCCGGAGTTAACAGCCCTGCTCCAGAAGGTTCGAAGACTGTGCGCGCACATCCGCCGGTCGCCTGTACACTCCGTTCGTATGTAGAAGCTGCAGCGATTGCTCCACCTTCCCAACCACCGCCTCATTATCCACATTGCAACAAGGTGGAACTCCACCCTGCACATGGTGGAGCGGCTGTGCGAGCAGAGGCAGGCCATAATGCATTTGTGGGAGGATACACGGCCAGGCACTTTGAGAGCAGACATGGAGTTGACAGGTGTGCAGTGGTCGAAGCTGAAAGACCTCTGTAAAGTCCTTCAGTGTTTTGAGGAATGCACACGGCTGGTAAGCGCAGACGACGCCATCCTAAGCATGAGCATCCCACTTATGCGTCTGCTCATGCAAACTTTGACGCACCTTAAGGAGCAGGCTTCTGCAGCCAATGTTGATGAGGAGGAAGAGGAGGAGAGAATCCTTGATGACATTCAGCCATTGTCTGCTCAGGGACCTCTCCTGGACGAGGTGGAGGAAGAGGAGGAAGAGGAGGAGGATGATAGGGATGATTACTTAGGGGAGGAGGATGCATCTCGTGGGGCAAGTGAAAATGTTGGCGTGGCAAGGTCTGGTGCGTGACTGGAGGGATGTGGATTTGCCAGAAAGTGCTCCTCCACCCAGCACTCGCAGTGCATCATTGACACTGGCCCACATGTCAGATTATGCCTTGCAGATCCTAAAAAGGGACCCCCGCATTGCCAAAATGATGAACGATGACGACTACTGGTTGGCCAGCATCCTGGATCCACGCTATAAAGGCAAATTACAAAACATCATGCCACAGGAGAACCTTGACCTAATATTGGCTAATAAACAAGCAACTCTGGTAAATCGGTTGCTTGAGGCATTCCCAGCACACAGCAGCGGTGATGGTTCTCACACGAGCCGTACGGGCCGGGGGCAGCTTGGCAGAGGTGTTTGTGGTTCACACAGCAGAAGTGGCGTTGGAGACAGGAGTTT
Organism: Dendrobates tinctorius; assembly: GCF_039654945.1. Classification (NCBI taxonomy): domain Eukaryota; kingdom Metazoa; phylum Chordata; class Amphibia; order Anura; family Dendrobatidae; genus Dendrobates; species Dendrobates tinctorius. Next base: position 40,044,855 of record NW_027361810.1, on the reverse strand, counting down.
CATGACAATGTTGTGGACTGATTTTTCAAGTACCGCTCACACAACTGGTAATACTGCATCGATGGAAAGTGACAGGAGACAGCAGTTGTCAACTATGGTTACAAACTACTTTTCCTCCCATATCGATGTTCTCCCACACAGGTCATTCCCCTTTGACTATTGGGCCGCTAAACTGGACACCTGGCCTGAATTGGCACAATATGCCTTACAGGAGCTCGCTTGCCCAGCTGCAAGTGTGCTATCGGAAAGAGTCTTCAGTGCAGCTGGATCAATCCTGACAGAAAAAAGGACCCCTCTGTCAACCCAAAATGTGGATGATCTAACCTTCATTAAAATGAACCACGCATGGGTTTCCAAGGATTTTGTCCCACCTTCCCCTGATGACACATAGGGTGACAGAAAAATGGCTTGCTTTGGTCCACCTCTTCCTGGGACTTGACCTATTTCACCTTTTGCATCAGCTGAATGTCCAACATCAACATATGCCACATTCTAAAACTCCCTAACTGTGCTGCCTCCCCCCCCATGGCCGGGGTCACCACCTAGCGCACGACACCGTGCGAGTGCCGTTGCCCTGGACAGGTGGGTAGGCCGACTCTTGGGCGCAGGCACTGGCACAGGGTCCCTCATAGTGCAATCAAGTGTCTCTGACGGTGGTGGTGTACACCCGCCGTCAGACACACCGCCGTACTATGAGGGGCCCAGTGCCAGTACCGACGCCCATGAGTGGGCCCCCCTTGCTTGGGCAGGGCCCCAGCATTTGCAATCTTTACCTCTCCCTGCTCCTCCGCTGTGTAGTCTGGGCCATCAAATCCATACTGTGCCTGACACCGTTTGAGCCTGTCTCCTGATGTATAGACATATATTTTGAATGTGTACGCTATCCATACATGTTATCTGGGGATACGGTACCCTTTCTAACCTTTGTGCAATCACGTGCAATCCATACTGGGCCTAACACCGTCTGAGCCTGCCTCCTGATGTATAGACATATATTTTGAATGTGTACGTTATCCATACATGTTATCCGGGGATACGGTACCCTTTCTAACCTTTGTGCAATCACGTGCAATCCATACTGGGCCTAACACCGTCTGAGCATGCCTCCTGATGTATAGACATATATTTTGAATGTGTACGCTATCCATACATGTTATCTGGGGATACGGTACCCTTTCTAACCTTTGTGCAATCACGTGCAATCCATACTGGGCCTAACACCGTCTGAGCCTGCCTCCTGATGTATAGACATATATTTTGAATGTGTACGCTATCCATACATGTTATCTGGGGATGCGGTACCCTTTCTAACCTTTGTGCAATCACGTGCAATCCATACTGGGCCTAACACCGTCTGAGCCTGCCTCCTGATGTATAAACATATATTTTGAATGTGTACGCTATCCATACATGTTATCCGGGGATACGGTACCCTTACTAACCTTTGTGCAATCACGTGCAATCCATACTGGGCCTAACACCGTCTGAGCCTGCCTCCTGATGTATAGACATATATTTTGAATGTGAACGCTATCCATACATGTTATCCGGGGATACGGTACCCTTTCTCACCTTTGTGCAATCACGTGTAATCCATACTGGGCGTGAGAACGGCTGGCGAGCTGTTAAGCAAGCTACAGCACCTGTGGTTTGCACACGTAAGTTTTTCATTTTTTCAGGAATGACGGTTAGGCCTAATTCCGGAACTGCGGTTGACCTGCACTTACTGGGAAATCATTGTTCGCGGGTAATAATTGTAATCAGTGATCCCCATCACTAACGTTGTTCAGCGGGTTATCTGCACCTGTAAGCGACAAACGCTGGCCTTTTCAGTGTAGCGCACATGCAGCCACGGACATGTAAGGGCATGACACACCAGTTATTGGCCAATCTCATGTGCCAGAGCCTCACGTGTCCCTCTAGTAAGCCGGACTCGGACCGCGGGGCATGACGGAGTCTCGTTCGTTAACGGAATTAAGCTTGCAATGTGTGCATCTGTTCTGTAGCTGGCATGGTTGAGGTTTCCCAGGTGGAGTCGAATTTAACCGTAGGCTCCACTCCTGGTGGTGCCCTTCTGGACATTCCTTTAAGGTTCAGCTTTGCAACCATACTGCCCACGTAAAACAAACACTTTGCCTTCATGAACGCTGTTTGGAGGGTCATGACTCGTGGGAATAACGCCGCCCAATCAGTTAACCTGCTAGAGAGATCGTTCGTTGCTCCCAAGCATGACATCACACTCCCTAGGAAGAAGGTAATGCCACTGTGGCGACTGTACTCCTGGGGGCGACACAAGTGCACTGATGCCCAGCCACTGCTCGATGAATCTGCTGGTACATTGACCCAGACCACTACATTCCCCTCGCACGCTACACGGCCTGAATCTGACCCTGATGAAACTCAGGTTACCCTTCCCATATACAGTTCCATCTTACACGGTGACAAAGAGGAAGCTGCAGATGAAAGTGCAGGTTCGGCCCACCCACCATCAGACACACCACCGTACTATCAGGGGCCCTGTGCCAGTGCCGTCGCCAACGAGTGGGCCCCCCCTGCTTGCTCAGGATCACAGCACTTGCAAAGTTGAAATACTGTGCAGTGAGATGGAAGATGGGGACGACGAGGAGTCCAGACAAGTACAGGGATTCCCTAGCGAGGAGACTTATTTGATTGTTTTCAATGTTGGGACAGCAATTTTTGGGGAGCACTATACTCTGGAGAATGATAGATGGGGCCCACCATACACTGGAACATTCCAAAGGTGGACATCAGACACTGGAGCAGCATTTACAGGGCCCATTATACACTAGAGCATTAGAAATGGGGCCCATTATGTTTGGAGCATTATTTGGGCCCATAAGACAGTGGAGCTTCATCCATGGGGACCAACATATACTGTAGCATTATGTGGAGCTCATCATATACTGTTTCAAAAATTATATGGGACCAATGATTCTGTATGGAGAAATAGATGGGCCTCGTCATGAGATGTAAAAAGTGAAGTATTTTTCATTGTACTATACCGCTATTTCTCTGCCGTATCGGAGCATGATGAGTTGTGGTATGTGTTAAAGGGGCGCTCTTTCGCCCAGGGCACATGAAAACCTGGAGCCAGCCCTCCCCCCCCCACAGTCTGTAGCCAAATAACCCCCATTTTTCAGTGCGCAACTTGTATTATGAAGTTAATTAAGGTTGACAAGCTTAAGTAAGAAGAATTGATGCTTTTGGCATTCAAATGGGCACTGTTGGTGTGTTTCCTGTCCTCCTCTCACTGCCGACTTTTATTCCCCATTGACTTACATTGGGTTTCGTGTTTCGGGACGACCCCGACTTTTCCCTATAATCGGACGATCTTGCTCGACCCGACTTTTGGAAAAGTCGGGTTTCACGAAACGAAACGCGACTCTAAAAAACCAAAAGTTGCTCAACTCTAGTAATTATTATTCAGATTCAGATGTCTGTATTAATAGTTCTTTAACATTTAACTTTCTGAACATGAATGGAACATTGAACATAAACTGTTTTGAACATGGCTTCTTCTGAGCCCAAGGTAATGGCGCAAGTTCGCAATAAGGCCGGCTGATGTCCCGCCTCCGAGAGCAATAAACCGCACCGCCCCACCGCTCATTCTGAACCCGGCGCACCTGAGTTTGTGGCATGGTCTGGTCCCTGCTCGGCTGCTCCTGCTGCATGTGTTGTGAGTGTGACTCATACGCCTTGCCTGATGACTGTATAGCCATCTTCATACTCACATCCTCCCACTGCAGCTCCGATGGTCCAGCGCTGACATCTTCTTCCTGTATGAGCGCACGGTCATACATCATGTGGCACCGCTCCTTAAGCTCATGAATATGGGCGCCACGCCTATGAGAGTGGAGTGGCATCCATATTCCTGACCTTATTGAGTGGTACTACGTGTGACTGGGATTTCACATGCGAGACTCGGCCGTGTTTCTCGCATGTGTGATCCCAGCCGAGGTGAGGGCTGCAAACTATTGTCCTGAGGGCCCATGAGGTGAGGGCCACAAATTATTGTCCCGATGGCCGCAGTTGGCCCACGGGCCGCGAGTTTGAGACCCCTGATCTAAACTCTATGCTTCTCTTAATACATCCTAGAACTGTGTTTGTCTTTTTTGCTGCTGCATGACACTGTTAACTCATGTGTAGTCTATGATCTATTAGTATACCCAAGTGTTTTTCCACATGCTGTTGCTTAGTTCTATTCCTCCCATTCTATAGATGTAAATTTTGTTTTTGTCGTGCATATGTAACATAGTAACATAGTTTTGAAGGCTGAAGGAAGACCTTATGTCCATCTAGTTCAGCCTATTTTTAGTGCAGCTGTTCTGCATTGTTGATCCTGGGGAAGGCAAAAAACCCACAGCGTAGTAGCCAATTTTCTCCATAGGGAAAAAAATTCCTTCTCCTAAGCTGGGTCAACCATCTACCTATAATATTCTGTTATTCGTAACCTTCCATACTGTTACTCACAAGAAAAGCATCCATTCCTTTCTTAAATTCATTCAGTGAGTTGGCCATCACCACTTCCTCAGGAAGAGAATTCCAGAGCCTCACTGCTCTTACCGTGAAGAACCCTCTTCTATGCTGGTGCAAAAATTGTCTTTCCTCCAAACGAAGAGAATGCCCCCTTGTTCTTGTCACAGTCCTTGGCACAAACAGTTCATTGGAGAGATCTCTGTATTGCACTCTGATATACTTGTGCATATATATTAGGTCTCCCCTAAGTCTTCTCTTTTCTAGAGTAAATAGACCTAATTTTGATAACCTTTCTGGGTATTGTAGTGAACCAACTCCATTTATCATTTTAGTAGCCCGCCTTTGAACCCTTTCAAGTTCAGTAATGTCTTTCTTGAGCACCGGCGTCCAAAATTGCACACAATACTCCAAGTGTTGTCTGATGAGTGATTTGTACAGAGGGAGAATTATGTTTTCATCTCGTGTCCCCAGGCCTCTTCTAATGCATCCCATGACCCTATTTGCTTTGTTGGCAGCTGCCTGACACTGGGCACTCCAGTTGAGCTTTTCATTGACTAAGATGCCTAAGTCTTTTTCCATGTCTGATTTCTCCAGCAGTTTCCCATTTAGTAAGTAATTGTAGCATCTGTTTCTCCTTCCCATGTGCATAACCTTACACTTATCTGTGTTAAACCTCATTTGCCATTTTTCAGCCCAATTCTCCAATTTACTCAAATCTGTCTGTAGTTGCAAACTGTCCTCCTTTGTGTTAACTACCTTACATAGTTTTGTATCATCTGCAAATACTGATATTTTACTGTGTAAGCCATCCACTAGATCATTAACAAATATATTAAATATTAGGGGGCCCAATACAGAACCCTGTGGTCCCCCACTAGTAACCCTGGCCCAATCTGAGTATGCACCATTAACCCCTTACCTACAATTGACGTAATATTCCGTCCATGTGACCATGGACCTAATTACCATGGACGGAATATTACGTCATCGCGATCAGCGGCGCCCACGTGGTGAGCGCCGCTGATCGCGGCCGAGTGTCAGCTAATTATCATAGCTGACACCCGGCACAATGTGTCAGGGGCGGTCACGGACCGCCCCCGACACGTTAACCCCTTGCACACCGCGATCAAACGCGATCGCGGTGTACCGGGGGTTAAAGGGAAGCATCGTCAGGGAGGGGGCTCCCTCCGTGCTTCCCTGAGCCCCCCACGGCAGCGCAATGTGCAGCGCTGCTGCGGGGGACTCCCTTCCTCCAGGCCCCCGAATCCAAGATGGCGACGGTGGCCTTCGGGGGCCTGAGGAAGCTGGCTTCCTCAGTGCCTGCAAAGCGCAGGCATGAGGAAGTCTGCAGCAGTGCCTGTGACAGATCGCTGATCTGTCACAGTGATCTGTGATGTGACAGATCAGCGATCTGTCACAGAACAGTGATGTCCCACCTGGGACAAGGTAATAAAGTAAAAAAAAAAAAAAAAAAGTGTTAAAAATAATTTAAAAAAAATCGCTAAATAAATTAGTTAAAAAAAAAAAAAATATTCCCCAATAAATCCATTTTTTGAAAATAAAAAAAAAAAAAACAATAAAAGTACACATATTTGGTATCGCCGCGTCCGTAATGACCTGCCCTATAAAACTGTCCCATTAGTTAACCCCTTTAGCGAACCCCTTAAAAAATAAAAATAAAAAACGAAGCAAAAAATAATGATTTATTATCATACCACCGAACAAAAAGTGCAATAACGCGCGATCAAAAAGACGCATATAAATATGCATGGTACCGCTGAAAACGTCATCTTGTCCCGCAAAAAACGAGCCACCATACAGCATCATCCGCAAAAAAATAAAAAAGTTATAGCTCGCAGAATAAAGCGATACAAAAGTAATTATTTTTTATATAAAATTGTTTTCATTGCAAAAAACCGACAAAACATAAAAAAACGACCTAAATGAGGTATCGCTGTAACCGTACTGACCCGAAGAATAAAAATGCGTTATCAATTTTACCGCACGCGGAACGGTGTAAACGCACCCCCCAAAAGAAATTCATGAAAAGCTGGTTTTTGTTCATTCTGCATCCCAAAAATCGGAATAAAAAGCGATCAAAAAATGTCACGTGTCCGAAAATGGTACCAATAAAAACGTCAACTCGTCCCGCAAAAAATAAAACCTCTCATGACTCGGTGGATCAAAATATGGAAAAATTATAGCTCACAATATGTGGTGATGCAAAAACTATTTTTACAATAAAAAGCGTCTTTTAGCGTGCGACAGCCGCCAAACATGAAAACCGCCATAAATCGTAAATCAAACCCCCCGTTATCACCCCCTTAGTTAGAGAAAAATAATAAAACTAAAAGAAAATGTATTTATTTCCATTTTCCCGCTAGGGTTAGGGTTAGGGTAGGGTTAGGGCTAGGGTTAGGGTTAGGGCTAGGGTTAGGGCTAGGGTTAAGGCTAGGGTTAGGGTTAGGGCTAGGGTTAGGGCTAGGGTTAGGGTTAGGGATAGGGTTAGGGCTAGGGCTCAGATTAGGGTTAGGGGTGTGTTGAGGTTAGGGTTGGAGTTATAATTGGGGGTTTCCACTGTTTGGGCACATCAGGTGCTCTCCAAAGGCAACATGGCGTCTGATCTCAATTCCAGCCAATTCTGCGTTGAAAAAGTCAAATGGTGCTCCTTCCCTTCCAAGCTCTGCCATGTGCCCAAACAGTGTTTTACCCCCACATGTAGGGTATCAGCCTACTCAGGACAAATTACAAAACAACTTTTGGGGTCAAATTTCTCCTGTTATCCTTAGGAAAATAAAAAATTGGGGGCAAAAATATAATTTTGCGGAAAAAAATGTTTTTTTTATTTTCACGCCCAGGCGTTATAAACTTCTGTGAAGCACTTGGGGGTTCAAAGTGCTCTCCACACATCTAGATAAGCTCCGTGGGGGGTCTAGTTTCAAAAATGGGGTCACTTGTGGGGAGTTTCAATAGTTTAGGTACATCAGGGGCTCTCCAAACGCACATGACACCCGCATACCAATCCATCAAAGTCTGCATTCCAAAACGTCACTACTTCCCTTCCGAGCCCCGACGTGTGCCCATACAGTAGTTTTCTCCCACATATGAGATATCAGCGTACTCAGGACAAATTGGACAACAACTTTTGGGGTCCAATTTCTCCTGTTACCCTTGGGAAAATAAAAAAAATGGGGACTAAAAGATGATGTTTGTTGAAAAAATACGATATTTTTATTTTCACGCCCGGTCGTTATAAACTTCTGTGAAGCACTGGGGGGTTCAAAGTGCTCACCACACATCTAGATAAGTTCATTAGGGGGTCTAGTTTCCAAAATGGGGTCACTTGTTGGGGGTTTCCACTGTTTAGGTACATCAGGGGCTCTCCAAACGCAACATGACACCCGCAGACCATTCCATCAAAGTCTGCATTCCAAAACGTCACTACTTCCCTTCCGAGCCCCGACGTGTGCCCATACAGTAGTTTTCTCCCACATATGAGGTATCAGCGTACTCAGGACAAATTGGACAACAACTTTTGGGGTCCAATTTCTCCTGTTACCCTTGGGAAAATAAAAAAATGGGGACTAAAAGATCATGTTTGTGGAAAAAATACGATTTTTTTATTTTCACGCCCGGTCGTTATAAACTTCTGTGAAGCACTGGGGGGTTCAAAGTGCTCACCACACATCTAGATAAGTTCATTAGGGGGTCTAGTTTCCAAAATGGGGTCACTTGTGGGGGGTTTCCACTGTTTAGGTACATCAAGGGCTCTCCAAACGCAACATGACACCCGCAGACCATTCCATCAAAGTCTGCATTCCAAAACGTCACTACTTCCCTTCCGAGCCCCGACGTGTGCCCATACAGTAGTTTTCTCCCACATATGAGGTATCAGCGTACTCAGGACAAATTGGACAACAACTTTTGGGGTCCAATTTCTCCTGTTACCCTTGGGAAAATAAAAAAATGGGGACTAAAAGATCATGTTTGTGGAAAAAATACGATTTTTTTATTTTCACGCCCGGACGTTATAAACTTCAGTGAAGCACTGGGGGGGTTCAAAGTGCTCACCACACATCTAGATAAGTTCCTTGGGGGGTCTAGTTTCCAAAATGGTGTCATTTGTGGGGGGTTTCTACTGTTTTGGTACATCAGGGGCTTTCCTAATGCGACATGGTGTCCGATCTCAATTCCAGCCAAAAACGTCAAATGGCGCTGCTTCCCTTCCGAGCTCTGCCATACGCCCAAATAGTGGTTTACACCCACATGTGGGGTATCAGCGTACTCAGGATAAATTGCACAATATCTTTTAGGGTCCTGTTACTTTTGGAAAAATAAGAATTGAGGGTGAAAAGATCATTTTTGTGGAAAAAATATGATTTTTTAATTGTACTGCTGTACGTTATAAACTTCTGTGAAGCCCTTGGGGGTTCAAAGTTCTCACCACACATCTAGATACGTTCCTTGGGGGGTCTAGATTCCAAAATGGTGTCATTTGTGGGGGGTTTCCACTGTTTTGGTACATCAGGGGTTTTCCAATCGCGACATGGTGTCCGATCTCAATTCTAGCCAAAAACGTCAAATGGCGCTGCTTCCCTTCCGAGCTCTGCTATGCGCCCAAATAGTCATTTACACCCACATATGGGGTATCAGCGTACTCAGGAAAAATTGCACAATAACTTTTAGGGTCCTGTTACCCTTGGAAAAATAAAAATTGTGGGTGAAAAGATCATTTTTGTGGAAAAAATATGATTTTTTAATTGTACCGCTGTACGTTATAAACTTCTGTGAAGCCCTTGTGGGTTCAAAGTTCTCACCACATATCTAGATAAGTTCCTTGGGGGGTCTAGTTTCCAAAATGGGGTCACTTGGGGGGGTTTCCACTGTTTAGGTACATCAGGGGCTCGCCAAACGTGACATGGCGTCCGATCTGAATTCCAGCCAATTTTGCATTGAAAAAGTCAAACGGCGCTCCTTCCATTCTGAGCTCTGCCATGTGCCGAAACAGTGTTTCCCCCCCACATATCAGGTATCAGCGTAGTCAGGACAAATTGCACAATAACTTTTGCAGTCCAATTTCTCCTGTTACCCTTGGTAAAATAAAGAAAATTGAACCTGAAGTATTTTTTTTGTGAAAAAAAGTTAAATGTTCATTTTTTTTTTAATATTCAAAAAATTCCTGTGACGCACCTAAAGGGTTAATAAACTTCTTGAATGTGGTTTTAAGCACCTTGAGGGGTGCAGTTTTTAGAATGGTGTCACTTTTGGGTATTTTCTATCATATAGACCCCTCAAAGTGGCTTCAAATGTGAAGTGGTCCCTAAAAATAAAATGGTGTTGCAAAAATGAGAAATCGCTGGTCAATTTTTAACCCTTATAACTTCCTAGCAAAAAAAAATTTTGGTTGCAAAATTGTGCTGATGTAAAGTAAACATGTGGGAAATGTTATGTATTAAGTTTTTTGTGTGCCGTATCGCTGTGATTTAAGGGCATAAAAATTCAAAGTTGGAAAATTGCGAAATTTTCAAAATTTTCGCCAAATTTCCGTTTTTTTCACAAATAAACGCAAGTTATTTGAATGCAATTTTACCACTAACATGAAGTACAATATGTCACGAGAAAACAATGTCAGAATCACCAGGATCCATGAAAGCGTTCCAGAGTTATGACCTCATAAAGGTACAGTGGTCAGAATTGTAAAAATTGGCCCGGTATTTAACGTGCAAACCACCCTTGGTAGTGAAGGGGTTAATAACCACGTTTTGTTTTCTATCACTAAGCCAGCTACCTACCCATCTACACACATTTTCCCCTAGCCCAAGCTTTCTCATCTTACTTACCAATTTTTTATGTGGGACAGTGTCAAATGCTTTAGAGAAGTCGAGATAAATGACATCCAATGATTCTCCTTGGTCCATTTGAGAGCTTACATCCTCATAGAAGCTGATCAGGTTAGTTTGACAGGAGCGATCCTTCATAAAGCCATGTTGATATGGAGTTAAACATTTACTAACATTGAGATATTCCATAATGGTATTCCTTAGAAACCCTTCAAAAATTTTACCCACAACAGATGTTAAGCTTACCGGCCTATAGCTTCCAGGTTCCCTTTTACACCCCTTTTTGAATATTGGTACCACATTTGCTTGCCGCCAATCAAAAGGAACAGACTCTGTTTCTATAGAGTCTTTAAATATAAGGAATAGAGGCCTGTCTATCACATTACTTCAACTCCCTTAATACCCGAGGGTGAATGCCATCAGGGCCTGGTGATTTGTCAATTTTAATCTTACTAAGGCGGTTATGCACTTCTTCCTGGGTTAGGCAGGTAATACTTAATGGGGAGTTTACATTATCACTCTGCATTTCCCCTGGCAAATCCTTTTCCTGTGTGAACACTGTTGAGAAAAAAGTATTTAAAACATTTGCTTTTCCCACATCGCTCTCTATGATTTCACCCTCATTGTTCTTTAAAGGGCCGACACCATCAATTTTAATCTTTTTACTGTTTATATAATTAAAGAATAGTTTGGGGTTTGTTTTACTTTCCTTAGCAATGAGTCTATCAGTTTCCACTTTTGCTAAATGTATTTGTTTTTTTACACATTTTATTTTTTTCTCTATAACTTTTTAAGGCTTCTTCATTGCCTTCTTGTTTTAGCTTCTTAAATGCCTTGTTCTTGTTATTTATTGCCCTTTTTACATCCTTATTTAGCCACATTGGTGTTCTCCTGTTCCTAGCCCTTTTATTTCTGTACGGTATGGCTAGCTCGCAGTGGGTGTGTAACACTGATTTAAATATTTCCCATTTATTTTCTGTGCTCCTATTTTTGAGGACATTGTCCCAATCAATTCGGTGAAGGTCCTCGCTAAGCTGATCAAACTTTGCTTTCCTGAAATTCAGCGTTTTTGTAACCCCCTTCCAGGGCACCTTACAGAAGGACAAGCGGTATTGTATTATATTGTGGTCACTGTTCCTAGGTGCCCATCGACTCGTACTTCTGTTATTCTATCTGGCCTGTTGCTTAAAATTAAGTCCAGAAGGGCTCTCCCTCTAGTTGGGCCCTGCACAAGTTGTGACAGATAATTATCCTTTGTCACTGACAGAAACTGGTTTCCTTTCTGAGATACGCAGGTTTCAGTTTCCCAGTCTATGTCGGGGTAGTTGAAGTCCCCCATAATAATCACCTCATTGTGATTTGCTGCTTTGTCTATTTGTTTCAATAATAGATTTTCAGTGGCTTCTGTTATTTTTGGTAGCTTATAACAAACCCCTATGAGGATTTTATTACTTTTCCCTCCTTGTATCTCCACCCATAGAGACTCCACCTCTTCATTTCCCTCTTGTATATCTTCTCTTAGTGTGGGCTTTAAAGTGGACTTTATATATAGACAGACTCCACCCCCTTTCCTTTTTTTACGATCCCTCCTAAACAAATCATATCCTTGCAAGTTAGCCGCCCTGTGATAGCTGTCGTCTAACCATGTCTCAGTTATTCCTACTATGTCGTATTTTTCCCTCATACATTACCAACTCCAGATCTTCAATCTTATTGGTCAGGCTTCTTGCGTTGGTCAGCATGCAGGAAAGAAGTTTTGCTTCCTTTTTCGTACCCTGTCTTGGGTCCTCTGTACTACATCTAGTATCCTTGCAGGGGTGGCATTTATGCACATGTAATCGAAGTACATGTATCAAAGTACTACTGGCAGTTATAACATGGATGAATGTGACACGCATCTCTATTCTCTTCATACAGGTAACCAGCTTTTCCAATCTCTGCTCAGAATCCACTCCTGTGTCTCCATTCAATGTCAGCAAGCAGTTAATCCTGAATGCTATCTCTGTGTTTTCAACTCTGCAAGCTTATAACTGATATATAGTTTTTTTTCAACTTACTCTGCTTGTCCCCTTATGTTGTGAGGTCAAGAAACTTTTCAAAGTGCTTTATGATCCATGTAGTGCTGGACATGTGTTTATTTTACCACAACATTTTATTGGGTTCTGGTGTCTCAATTTAGTGTGATTGATTAACGAGAAGAGAGAGAGCCAAAAAAAAAAAAAAACTTAGCCTTAACCTCCTATATATTCAGACCTAGCTAGGGGGAGCATTTATGCAGGGGTGGCATTTATGCACATGTAATCGAAGTACATGTATCAAAGTACTACTGGCAGTTATAACATGGCAGTTAGACAGGGCAGGAGACAGGTAAGACATTTATATACATTTACTCCCTGTACATTTGGAGTACAACAAATGTATACCATATGCATTTGTGTAATTTTAATCCTGGCCACTGCATTCACACACATCCACCGCCCTGGCATTAACTCTCTACACTCCATCCATATTGGCCCCTCGCTTCTTTCCTCTCCTATGTATAGCACTCACGCTCTTTTCACGTTGTTAAATTGCACAGATCCAGTCAGTCCCACCATTCAACATAAGAGACGCTCTCACAAATCACTTAACCATCTGCTCACTCTTTCTATCCTCCTTCTCCTAGTCGCAGGAGACATTGCTCCCAACCCTGGTCCCCCATGTTATAGCAAGTCAAACCCCCCGACTGCTACACTTAGAAACCCCTCTAATCTGATTAATATTCCCTGCCTGCCATCTGTCTCTCTTAATTGTGCACTTTGGAATTCTCACTCATTGTGTAACAAACTCTCCTTCATCCACGACTTCTTCCTTTCTAATTCTCTTAACCTCCTGGCTCTTACTGAAACCTGGATCCAGCAGTCAGACACTACCGCTGCTGCTGCTCTTTCATACGGGTGGCTACACTTCTCTCATACCCCAAGATCAGACAGTAGAGCTGGTGGAGGCGTTGGTCTGTTCCTATCACCAAAATGTACCTTTCAGGTTATCCCTCAAGTACCCTCACTTGTCTTCCCTTCTTTTGAGGTCCATGCCGTCAGACTCTACACCCCCTTCTCCATGCGAGTGGCGGTGGTGTATCGTCCTCCCGGCCCCTCCCATCAGTTCCTGGATCATTTTTCCACTTGGCTTCCACATTTTCTCTCCTGTGACATCCCTACCCTCATCATGGGAGATTTCAACATCCCCATTGCTCTTCCCCTCTCACCATCTGCTACTCACCTTTTATCTCTAACCTCCTCATTTGGCCTTTCGCAGATTACTAATTCTCCAACGCATGAAGACGGAAACTCCCTCGACTTGGTCTTCTCTCGGCTTTGTGCAGTGGATGATTTTGCAAACTCCCCTCTCCCGCTCTCTGACCACAATCTTCTTTCATTCTCTATAAAGAACTGCCAGGCTGCTCAGGTCACCCCCACTGTCCAGACTTATAGAAACATACAGGCCATTAACACCCAGAAACTTATGAAGAACTTGCAGTCTTCATTGGCCCCTATCTCCTCCCTCTCATGTCCTGATTCTGCATTGAAGCATTACAATGAAACACTTCAAAGTGCCCTGGATGAATTTGCATCCCCTATAAATAGAACACCACAACGCAGACGGCGACAACCCTGGCACATGGTGCAAACACGTTTCCTGCAGCGGTGCTCCAGGTGCGCCGAACGTCTGTGGAGAAAATCCAATCTACACAAAGATTTCATCCATTTTAAGTTTATGCTTAGAACATACAACACTGCCCTTCACCTCTCCAAACAAATCTATTTCAACATCCTCATCACGTCACTGTCCAATAACCTGAAACGTCTCTTTGACACTTTTCATTCTCTACTCAATCCAAGAATACAGGCCCCAACCACGGAGCTCCGAGCTGACGATCTGGCCAATTACTTCAAAGAAAAAATTGACCAGATTCGACAGGAAATTATCTCCCAATCACCTCATACCATGCACTGTCCTCCCTCCCCCACTGCATCTAGCTCACTCTCTGATTTTGAACCAGTCACAGAAGAAGAAGTAAGCAGGCTCCTTGCATCTTCTCGCCCAACTACTTGCACCAGTGACCCATTTCCGTCACATCTCCTCCAGTCCCTTTCCCCTGCTGTCACCCCTCACCTAACTAAAATATTTAACCTCTCTCTCTCTTCTGGTATTTTTCCCTCCTCATTTAAGCATGCCATCATACATCCACTACTTAAAAAACCATCCCTCAACCAAAACTGTGCTGCTAACTATAGACCTGTCTCTAATCTTCCCTTCATCTCTAAACTCCTAGAACGCCTGGTCCACTCCCGTCTTATCCGCTATCTCTCAGAAAACTCTGTTCTCGACCCTCTCAAAACCGGTTTCCGCTCTTTACACTCCACTGAAACTGGCCTCACTAAAGTCTCTAATGATCTGCTAACAGCTAAATCAAATGGTCATTACTCCATGCTAATTCTCTTGGATCTCTCTGCAGCATTCGACACTGTGGATCATCAGCTCCTCCTCACTATGCTCCGTTCCATTGGCCTCAAGGACACCGGTCTCTCCTGGTTCTCCTCCTATCTCTCCGACCGCTCCTTTACTGTATCTTTTGCCGGTTCCTCCTCCTCTCGCCTTCCCCTTACTGTTGGGGTCCCCCAAGGATCGGTTCTAGGCCCCCTCCTCTTCTCCTTGTACACTGCCCCTATTGGTCAAACAATCAGTAGATATAGTTTCCAGTACCATCTCTATGCTGATGACACCCAATTATACGCTTCTTCTCCTGACATCACGCCAGCTTTTCTAGAAAACACCGGCGATTGTCTAAACGCTGTGTCTAATATCATGTCCTCACTATATCTGAAAGTGAACCTGTCAAAGACTGAACTCCTGGTGTTTCCTCCCTCTACTAATGTACCTATACTTGACATTGCTATTTCTGTGTGTGGTTCCACTATTACTCCCCAGCAACAGGCCCGCTGTCTTGGGGTCATACTTGATTCCGAGCTTTCCTTTGCCCCCCACATTCGATCACTGGCTCGCTCTTGTCATCTGCATCTCAAAAACATTTCTAGAATTCGACCTTTTCTTACTTTTGGCTCTGCAAAAACTCTTACTGTTTCTCTTATTCATTCTCGTCTCGACTATTGTAACTCTCTTCTAATCGGTCTCCCTCTTACCAAACTCTCCCCCCTCCAATCTGTCTTGAATGCTGCAGCCAGGATCATATTCCTCACTAATCGTTACACCGATGCCTCTACCTTGTGCCAGTCATTACACTGGCTACCCATCCACTCCAGAATTCAGTATAAAGTTATTACCCTCACCCACAAAGCCCTCCATGGCTCAGCACCACCCTACATCTCCTCCCTTGTTTCAGTATACCACCCTACCCGCGCCCTCCGTTCTGCTGATGACCTGAGGTTAGTATCCTCAATAGTCAGAACCTCCCACTCCCGTCTCCAAGACTTTACACGTGCCCCGCCAATTCTTTGGAATGCACTTCCCAGGTCAATACGATTAGTCCCCAATCCCCACATTTTTAAGCGTGCCCTGAAAACACATTTATTCAGACTGGCCTATCGCCTCAACACATTAACCTAATCTATCCTTGTGTGGCACAGCGAAAAGTTTTACCATAACCAGATTTCCCGCATCATGTTCCCACATGCTTTATGCATCCATTAGCCCTCTGTGTCTGTACTGTCACACACTTAACATTATGGCTGGTCCATACAATCAGGGCAACTGTTACCACCCACCTTTCGTGTCTACCTCTTTCTTCATAGACTGTAAGCTTGCGAGCAGGGCCCTCTTTCCTCTTGGTATTTGTTATAATCTATGTGATTATTGTTATGCTGTAATGTCTATTGTCTGTACAAATCCCCTCTGAAATGTAAAGTGCTGCGGAATATGTCGGCGCTATAGAAATAAAATTTATTATTATTATATTATTATTGATTAGTTTGTACTTCTGCTGCATGTTTTTGTCTGCTGTTTTTCCTCCCATCCCCTCTTCTTCTAGTTTAAAGCCCTCATGATGAGTGTGGCAAGTCTTCTGGCGTATGTGTGGTTCCCAGATTATGTGAGGTGTATCCCATCTCTTGCGAGAAGTCCATCGTAGAGATAATTGACGCCATGGTCCAAGAATCCAAATCCTTGCTGCCTGCACCACCGTCGTAGCCAGTTGTTCACCTCTAGTATCCTATTCCATCTTCTGATGCCATGACCATCGACTGGGAGGATTGATGAGAAAACAACCTGTACGTTCCGTTACTTTATTTTCTTCCCCAGAATTTCAAAGTCTTCGCAGATAGTTGGTAGGTCATTTCTTGCCGTGTCGTTTGTGCCTACATGTATCAGTAGGAAAGGGTAGTCGTCCTTGGATTTGAGGATAGTTGGTATCCTGTTGGCCACATCCTTGATTTTTGCTCCTGGGAGGCAGTATACTTCTCGTGCGGTTATGTCCGGCCTGCAGATAGTTGCCTCCGTGCCTCTTAAGGCCCCGTCACACATAGCGATCTCGCTAGCGAGATCGCTGCTGAGTCACAACTTTTGTCACACAACAGCGATCTCACCAGCGAGATCGGTGTGTGTGACAGCGATCAGCGACCGGCCTCCCTGCCGGTATCGCTGATCGCTGCAAGAAACCTCTGGACATTTTTTTCGTCGCTGATCTCCCGCTGGCCAGCACGCATCGCTGCATGTGACAGGCGGGAGATCAGCGATCAGCTGTACTAGGATGTAAAAAATAATAAAAAAAATAAAAAATATTGTTATTCTCACCTTCCGACGTCCCCCGCAGCATTCCCGCCTCTCTCCACGCTCCCACTCCCAGTAATCCTTTGCAAGAATGACCGCGAGACTTTGCGATCCCACGAGAACGGATGTCATTGCGGTCAATCCTTTGGTTCTCGCAAAGGATTACTGGGACTGGAGCGTGGAGAGAGGCGGGAATGCTGCGCGGGACGTCGGAAGGTGAGAATAACAATATTTTTATTTTAATTCTGTTTTTGACATGAATATGGCATCAGCGCTAACGAACACAGCGATGCCGCACGCTCGGCATCGCTGTGCTAATCGCTGGTGAAGCTGTCTGTTTGACAGCTCACCAGCGATCACATAGCGACTTACCAGCGATCCTGACACGTTGATATTGTTGTCGGGATCGCTGGTAAGTTGCTATGTGTGATTCCAGCTTTAGTAGTGAGTCGCCCATAACTACCACTCTTCTTTTCTTTCCGGACGCACTGCTTGTTGCTCGTGAGTGTTTTTGAGTGTCATTTGTTTCCGCTTTTGTTGACAGAGTAACTTCTTTTGTTGATAGTTTAGAATCCTCAACCCTCAGTCTACTAAAATGCTTGTGCACACCCTCATCATCTCCCGCCTCGACTACTGCAACATCCTTTTCTGTGGTCTCCCTGCTAACACCCTCGCACCTCTCCAGTCCATCCTAAATTCTGCCGCCCGACTAATTCATCTCTCTCCTCGCTACTCCTCCGCGTCTCCCCTCTGCAGATCTCTTCACTGGCTCCCATTCCCTCAGCGTATCCAGTTCAAATTACTAATACTGACCTATAAGGCCATCTATAACCTGTCTCCCCCATATGTCTCTGATCTAATCTCCCGATACCTTCCCTCACGTAATCTCCGGTCCTCCCAAGACCTCCTTCTCTCCTCCACACTTATTCGCTCCTCACCCAATCGCCTCCAAGACTTCTCCCGAATAGCCCCTATTCTCTGGAATTCTTCGCCCCAATAAGTCCGACTATCAACCACATTTGGATCCTTCAGACGGAACCTGAAAACCCACCTCTTCAAGAAAGCCTACAGCCTGCAATGACCCCGCTACCTTCTTCTCTCTCACCACTACCAGTGATATCACCTCAACCAACACCAGAACTCCTGCAACCCACCAACCTACTGTCTCCTTCCCCACCATCCTGTAGCATGTAAGCCCGAAAGGGCAGGGTCCTATCTCCCCTCTGTATCAGTCTGTCATTGTTAGTTTGTTTACTGTAAGTGATATCTGTAATTTGTATGTAACCCCTTCTCATGTTCAGCACCATGGAATCAATGGTGCTATATAAATAAATAATAATAATAATCTTGCATTTCTCCCTGGTAAATACCATTCTATTAGTCGCTGCCCATTGTTCAAGCTTATCTAGATCCTTCTGAATCCTTTCTTTGTCTTCTCTAGTGTTAGCTATCCCTCCTAGCTTTGCATGGTTCGTAAATTTGAACAGTTTACCTTCAGTTCCCTTATATAGATAAATTATAAAAATGTTGAACAACACTTGTGGGAAGAGTATTAGTTTTTTAAATAGTTTAATGACTTTATGCAATCATATTTATATAGTATTATATGTCTATGTTATTAGGATGGACACTGAACCCCCATTGATAAGTTTTCTGGGGCACTCTTATATGTTCCGTGTAGCACAGTGACGTCCACACTAGTGGGGTTGTGCTCCTCATCGGGGCAGAGCGGGGTGAAGCTGAAGTAATGGGCACAGCTGCCCTTTCATTCTCCAGATTGATGTATGTTGTAATATCTTAAATATTAGAGCTCAATAAAAAAAACTCCAAGAAAAATGTATACAAAATAATATCATACCTAACATATGTACATCAGGCCTTGTTAATCATCCCATAAGAAATGATGGCAAATGATTGACTCCATAGTCACCTCCAAATGAGGTTGTCTTCTGCTGGACCCTTGAAGACTATTATTGATTTCAGAGACTGGGATCATGAGAGGGTCCTCTTTAATTTTGGTTGGCTAGTCCGATAATGTGGAGACTAACCGTTTTTAGTCATTAAAGGAATGGTCTCATCCTTGTCTCCAGGAGCACATCACTTCTTTGCTTCCTTACTTCATTCTTGCCAAGGGGAACTGTGCTCCTGACTGTCATGCCGCCGCTGTATACTCACCCGGCCTCCGCTCCCGCCCCGCAGCCCCCCGCCGTTTGGCAGCCGCAGAGGCCCCTTCTGACAGGTCCGCGGCCGACGGCATCTCTACATGCAAAGCGCATGCGCCGTAGGCCGCGGCCGCGCCTCCCTCCTCTCACTTGTGCTCCAGCGGTGCCCTGACCCGGAAGCACCGTCGGACCAATGGCAGACCAGGCAGGGGTATATCAGGCCGTCCTCCTTTGAGGGAGGCGCCTGATCGCTATGTTTGCTAGCACACTGGGCCCTGCTTCCTCTCTGCAGTCCCGCAGTCCTGCCTCCCGTGTTCCTGCTCCGTCCTGCTGTCTATGCTCCAGTCCCGCAGTCCTACTCCAGTCCTGCCTCCCGTGTTCCTGCTCCGTCCTGCTGTCTATGCTCCAGTCCCGCAGTTCTGCCTCCCGTGTTCCTGCTCTGTCCTGCTGTCTATGCTCCAGTCCCAAAGTCCTACTCCGGTCCTATCTCCAGTGATCCTGCTCTGTCCTGCAGTCTATGCTCCAGTCCCACAGTCCTACTCCGGTCCTATCTCCAGTGATCCTGCTCTGTCCTGCAGTCTATGCTCCAGTCCCGCAGTCCTACTCTGGTCCTGTCTCCAGTGATCTTGCTTCATCCTGCTATCCCTGGTCCGGCCCTGCAATCCTACTCTGGTCCTACCTCCTACAGTCTCGTGCTCCTACTCCAGTCCGTTCTGAGCAGCCCCTCTCGGTACCGGCTATCGTGGTACCCGAACCCCTGGGCCTGCTCCTAATGATCCCTGTATAGAGGCCGGCTTCACCTGGCAGCTCGCCCAGGAGCATTCAGTGCCACGATCCAGAGGGTTCACTCCTGGAGATTTTCCTCACCTGACCAGCCGTGGTAACACTGATGATCGACAGTTCAGGATGGCCCAAACTTCACACTCCCCAAAACTGTGTTACCTCTGTAGCATCGTAGAAATGCACGGTTTCTGTACCTTCCTGGGTCCAGTGATCCACCAAGCTTCAAAGCAGGACTTGTAAGTTGCATAGTCAACAGCTTACAATTGTGGGCTCCTTGCCTAGGAAGCTGTCAATGCAGAGGAGCTGTAAGCCATAAAATTGAAAATCTCTCCTTATTTGAGAACACAGAGGATTATTAATAAGAATAAAATTGCAAAGTTTCGTGTTTTTACAGGCACTTTGCAATATGAACTATTTACTAAAATGAAACAAAGATGTCAGGATAAACACAGCAACTCTTGTGCACCAGGTGGCAGCTCTTCTCTATGAGCTATTCAGCTCGCTGGACAGTTCCTTGCTAAACCAGATACTAGCATCTGCCTGTGTTGTTTCTGATTGTCTCCACCCTGAGTTTCTGATTGTCTCCACCCCGAGTTCCTGATTGGTTAAACCCTATAATCTCCTCATAGAGCACCCTACTTAAACATGGTACTGCACTTCCTTCCTTGTAAGATTATTGAGCTCCCAGCCTCTAGTCTAGCTTCTTTCCACCTGCTGCTTATCCTCAAGTTTCTACTGCTGCTCAGTGTACTGACCTCTTGCTATTTCCTGACTACGATACCTGCTTATCTTCCCAACTATCCTGTTCCTCCTTGTACCGACCTATGGATATTTCCTGATGATGGTACCTGCCAGTACTTCCCCTAGTAGTTGCAATATTACTACTCCAACTCAGGTCAGTCCATAACATAAGAATTGAGAAATAGTCTTGAATGTCTTGATCAGCCTAATTCAAAATATTTTTGTTTTACAGAAATTATTAATTACCTAAATGTTTAACAGGTTTGACATAAAGATAGCCCTTCTCCTTTTCTAGTTAATACATCTATTCTATAAATTAGCAATGCTAGAGTATCGTTTCCTCAGAAAACTGCAATGTGCCGTTCCTCTGTTACTCCGTTATTTCTTAATTCCACTAGAAATAGAAAAGAAATTCTAGTGATAAGAACTTTATTACTTTCAAGTTTCATTCCATAGAACAGCAGTTGTACAACAAAGTGGATCTTTTGGATCCAGTTTGATGAACACGTAGGTGGGCTGCGCTGATGAGGAGTCGATCTTTTAGTGCAAGAATCCTGCATACAGATTACAGTTTTTCTTTTGTGGGGAATCTTGAATAGGGTCTCATCACCCAATGCAAAAGGTATTGGACAAACCATGGAGGGACCCAATAGTTGTTGTATGAACTGTCTTAATTTTTTTTTGCTTGTTTTGTTTGCATTTTTTTATTTTTTAGCTTTGAGTTCTACATTTTTGAGAGACTTTTTGGAAAAGGTAAAAAAAAAAAAAATCAGAGCCCAGTGAGAATTTATGCTTTCATTTTTTGAGAAAGCGATCAGAACTCTGGATTTTTCAGGTGATAAGGACACTAGTTCTATTTTTATACCAGAAGCCTTTTTTTAAGACGTTGAGATCCTGAATCTCAGAAAAATGTGAAAATCTTAACATTTTAGGATAACTATTAAGGCTCATGCATATGACCGTATAACTCAGACAAGTGCTATCCGTCATTTTGACAGATAGCACTGACCCCCATGTTATTCTATGGGGTCATCCACATGTTCAATTTTTTCATCAGACTGAGTCTGTCTACGGGAAAAATCATAGCTTGCACAATTTGCCTGTAATGGCACTCACATATTTAACTCTATGGGTCCATGGGAAAATTCAGACTTCACTCAGATGACATCTGAGTGCGATTCGATTTTCATGGACTGACATTATAGAGGAGGTGAAGAAACTTTATTTTTTCTTTCCACCTCTGAGAAAATCAGCTCCCATTGTGATCAAACCCTAATTGGAGTCTGCTCAGAGTGTGATTAGCATAATTGGACCGATTTTCTCGGATGTGGAGAAAATGGTGGTCTGCACTTGCCCTTAAGACGTCCGATCATAAGGTTTTTTTTGTATGGTTTTGTGATGTTTTCTCTTTCATATTTGCCCTTTGTTCTTCTTTAATGTTATTGAAATCAAGGTTTCTGCCGGTGAGATTTCTTATGTCGTGTCTTCTTAGCTCCTTCCATAATTGTTTTTGGACTTCCGCCAGACTTAGACAGTAAAACAATTGAAGGCCAGTAATGATTTTGATAAAGTGGTTTTGTTCTCATGGGTGGTGTAATAATAATATCACAAGCGGCTGAAGTGTATGTTTCCAAGATCTTAATGATAACCTTGGTAATGTAAAAGTGTTTCATCAACCAGGAAAAGTAACAGGTATCGCACCTAATTATTAATCTATATGACTACACAAATGAAGACGGCTGCAGCAGTAGAAGGTTGGCTTCTTGCCGCGCCCGCTGACCTTCTCCATCCCTTACATTATGGATTGAAATTACTTGAGGTTCAAAGTCATAAAAGCTTCTTATTAATGAAATTCAGGCACAAAATGAAAAAAAAGAGCTTTCTGCCTAAACGTATTTTTAGAAACATTTCATCAAAGTGAATCTCGACCTATAACACAACGTTGTTTTTAATATGTCATTAATTCGATAATATATATTTGGAACGGGCAGATCTCCATTTTTCTGAGCAGAGCTTCAAACTTACTAAAACAAAAATGTAAAGGAGATGTCAGCAAAAAAAAATATATATAATTGGGTTCAAAAACTTATTTATATATTTCAATTATTCCAGGTGCCCTAAATGTAAGGTGGCTGCTCCGGTCCCGCTTCTACGGCTTCATTTCCAGCCGGCGTTTCGGCACGATTGACAAAATCTGTATTTGAAGGGGGCTGACTGTTGGCTCATATCAATAGCTAAGCCAGACCACAATATTAGGGTCCTCCTGATGAAGAAGTTGGTCCAACTTCAAAATGCGTTGAGAGTAAATTGCATGGTCAATTTCCTATCTCGTTCCCCAGATTTCTTGACTACAACACAGAAGCACCAACTACCGCTCCTATCCTCCTATATATGGTGGGCTTTCCCGACCCGAGGGTACTGTCACACCTTGATTCCTCAGTTGTTGGTTAAACAACCCCAAAAGGTGAGCAGTTCCGATATCCCTCACCTAAACCAATCTCTCCACCAGATAAGACCCTATTGTACTTGGTGTCTCCCCCCTTTTTCAAAGTTGACGCTTAGACAGGGAAGGGGGATAGCTTACCTATTAAAATGAGCTATTCAACCAGCCCCCTTCACACGCAATTCTGGTTATGTCCTATGTCAAGCACAAGACTGGAAACACGACATCCAAACCTGCAGCCAGTGGTCTATATTACTGCATATTATTTTATTATTGCAGCCAATAAATAAACAGTCTGCAGTAATCTCTTAATAAATCCGCAGGACTTTAGTCCTGCGGTTTTATCTGAGGTTTTGCACAAAAAGAATTGACATACTGCGGATTGTAAACCGCAGCAAAACCGAGCGCAAAAATCCGCAGCATGTGCACAGCGTTTTCCAGTTTACCATTGAAAACAATGGTACTGTACAACGCACCTAAATCTGCTGCGACCCGCAGCTGCAGATATGCTGCAGATCCGCAGCAGAATCCGCACCGTGTGCACATACCCTGAGGCTACAAGTCTGCAGTTACTCTATGTGATTGCAGACTTGTGAATACTCACATCGCTATGAGAAGTTGGGAGCAGGCGGTCATGTAACGGCAGGTATGTGATTTACTTCTGGAGACATCCCGACTAATCGAGTCGATCAGCACACCGGCATTGAGTGAAGCCGCGCCCATACTTGTGGCTGCCCACCGGCCGCTCCCATCGCTGGCACTGGAGAATCCTCACAACGTGCAGTGCTGGAGACAAAGCACACATGTAATCTGCACCCATAAAGTGCATAAAAATGCAGCAAAAATGCTGAAAAAAAACACCACAAATAAGCCAAAAATCGGGCATATGGAGCTCAGCATTTTTACTGCTTAGAGCAAGTTTTAGCTGTAGGAAATAAACCAGCAAAAACACTGTGTGTGAATATAGCCTTTCAAAGTTTTTTGCAGCGTTTTTCAGCATCAAAAATGCACACAAAATAACGAGCCAAAAATGGGAGGATTTTATGCAGTACGATTTTATTTTTCCTACGAACACTCTGGGTTTTGCTGTAGAAAAATCTCAACGTGTGCACATACATAGCTCCCAACCATCCCGATTCTCGAGGGACAATCCCGTTTTTGACACCCCCCACCCAAGTCCCACTCGGGATGCTATTTTTCCAGCATTTCACTGAGCCGCCACACCTCCCCATACACAGACCCCATTCTCGCCCTCCCAGAGAGCCACCGCAGCCTGCAATGATGTCGCTCAGTTGTTCTGTGCACACAGGACCTGTGATGAGGTCACAGGAGGGGAGGAGTCAGGGGGCACCTGATCAGGGGCCTCCTGGTCTGAAGGATTTTGCTGTGCTGGTTGTCATGGTGCTGGATGAAGTGAAGTTTCTGTGTGAGGTCAGGAGGGGTTTACAGTGTGGATGTAGCAGAGCTGTGTGTATACGAAGTGTACGGAGCAGAGCTGTGTGTGTATGAGGTGTACGGAGCAGAGTCGCATGTGTGAGAGGTGCACAGAGCAGAGCCACGTGTGTATGAGGTGTATGGAGCGGAGCTGCCTGTGTACAAGGTGTACGGAGCCACGTGTGTACGAGGCGTACGGAGCGGAACCGCGTGTGTACGGAGTGTACGGAGCGGAGCTGCGTGTGTGCGGAGCGGAGTCACATGTGTACGGAGCCGCGCATGTATAAGGTGTACGGAGCGGAGCCGCGCATGTATGAGGGGTACGGAGTGGAGTCGTGCATTTATGGGGTATGCGGAGTTGAGCCGTGTGTGTACGGAGTGGAGCCATGTGTGTACAGGATGTACAGAGCGGAGCCTAGTGTGTACGAGGCATACAAAGCGGGTTTTCCCGCCAACACAGGAGTACACGGTGGAGCCCTGAGGAGCACTATAAAACTCGCACATGACGGTCCACCGGAAGTGATTTGCTGGAAGCTGACCGGAAATAAGGTAATTTCATGAGGAGATTGTGACGTAACCATGGAGGCACTTCAGGGAATGCTTCAGATCCATCACCATGTCCTCCTCCGACAGCGCGGACAGCGGGATCGCCTTGGAATCGGGGATGCCGGCCTTGTGAGCGGATCATGATATGTCCTGCATTGGGAGGCTCAGGTGGGCACTACAATGGGAGACAGGCTGCTATAGTATCTTTATAGAATCTTTATTTATTTATTTCTCTCTCTCTGTTTCTTTCTTTCTCTGTTCTGTCTTTCCCTCTCTTTTTCTTTCTCTCTGTTTTAATCTTTAAAGATTCCATAATAACAGGGTCTGTACCACAGGACTGGCGTATAGCAAATGTGGTGCCAATATTCAAAAAGGGGACAAAAACTGAACTTGGAAATTATAGGCCAGTAAGTTTAACCTCAACTGTGGGTAAAATCCTGGAGGGTTTTCTAAGAGATACTATACTGGACTATTTGGAGAAGAATAACCTCATGACCCAATATCAACATGGGTTTACAAGGGACCGTTCCTGTCAGACTAATCTGATAAGCTTTTATGAAGAGGTAAGTTCCGGACTGGACCAAGGGAATGCAGTGGATGTGGTGTACATGGACTTTTCAAAAGCTTTTGATACGGTGCCACACAAAAGGTTGATACATAAAATGAGAACAATGGGGATAGGGGAAAATATGTGTAGGTGGGTAAAGAGCTGGCTCAGAGATAGGAAACAAAGGGTGGTTATTAATGGAGCACACTCGGACTGGGTCACGGTTAGCAGTGGGGTACCACAGGGGTCAGATTTTCTGCAGGAAGCAGACGTTCCTGCCTGAGCTGTGAGGAAAAGAACGTTTAGTTTGCAACTGTGACTTTGTAAACTGTTCTGGGGATTAAAAGGTGGCTTTCCTGTCTTGCCGTGAGAAGCCACGAAGAAAGGACAAGAAAGAAACCCAGAGAAGGAATTCATCGTTCCTAGGAGCATCATTGAGCTTGCACAAAAGGAAAACAGAGCTTCCAGGAAGAACTGCCCACCATCTTGCAAAGCTTCAGGGGCCCCTGGGAATGGACTGAGATAC
Organism: Dendrobates tinctorius; assembly: GCF_039654945.1. NCBI lineage: Eukaryota > Metazoa > Chordata > Amphibia > Anura > Dendrobatidae > Dendrobates > Dendrobates tinctorius. The sequence goes on along the minus strand of NW_027361810.1, from coordinate 40,018,571 downwards.
CAACTACTGTGAGTGTTAACCCCGTGTGCGCACATGTTTAGGGCTTAGGATAGGCTGCAATAGACAGAGCACGGTAGCCGTGCGGCCGGAATAGCAGCGGCCAGACAGGTTATAGTTAGTGTAGCAGAATACTATACTTTATTGTATTGTTTTGCCTTTGCAAAATACACTGATCTGTAATAGTTGGTGCACCGTGCCATTTGTACGGCCCAGCTAGAGAATATCACTTTTGTAAATTGTTTTATGTCATTGCATATCCCTGTTTACACTTTCCTAACACTGCATTCCTTGCCCGTAAATAAATTAACCCTTTGTTGCTTGCACCTCATCTTGTGTACCGTAGTCTCCCTGCATTGTGGTGGTCCCCCCCGGACCATCGCTTCATCACCATATAGACAGTAAATGTAGAAATACAAAAAAATAAATGTATAGTCATATTCCAATTCTCCGCAGCACTGCCCATGCCCCCTGCCTCTATTCGGGATTCCTTTTCCGTCAGCCATGAACAAAAATGTGATTGCTGCAGCCAACGGCTGACCACAGCATCGATCCCTGTAGTGGACAGATGGTTGTATGAATGGGACAGTCCTTCTCAGGCCTGGAGGAGATGTGACCGCTGCAGCCAAATACTGGTTGCAGCCAGAGCCAGAATAAGTCCATGCAGGAGGAAAGAAATGTTCTTCCTTTATATTATTTATTCCTTTTTACACCAATCCTGGTTAATAATAAAAAAAGAAACTTCATCAAAAACTACTGTGGCTTTTTTTTTTTTTAAAAAGGAACCTTCAGTGTTTTGGATGAATGTAGTCAGATCCCACAAATGCCATTGGCTGTTGAATGTGGATGGAAGCATGCTGTATGTCTGATTATGGTTGATGCCTCGGTAATTAAAATTCTTACCTACATTAGTGTGGGTGGCACTTAGACCACATCAACCAGAGAGACGCCAGGAATGTTCTCCCGTGTCCACGAGACAGCAGCCAAGAGGAGCTGAATGGAGAGACTGGTTGCACGGGCGCTCTGCTGCACCATTGCTGGCCTATACTACTGAATATACGGACATAACCAGGCACAGCGCCGCACTCAGCTCTTCTCATCATGGGCTTAAAATGGAGCTGCTTTACACATGCATGACAAGACACCCCATTCAGATCCTCTTGGCTTCAGGTTTGCAGCTAGGGTAGAATTGGGAAAAAAAATTTGGGTACAAGTGCCCCATTCTAGTGATTTGTGGGAATCACATAACTGGGTCCCACACTTAGGTAACAATTATCATCTACCCAGTGGATAAATGATAAAGACTCGAACACCCCGCTAAAGATCAGATATTAATTTTAACACAGCTATTAATAAGGGTTGCTAACTCGAAACGCGAAAGCTTATGAATCCTTAATCCTTTTGTTTTATCTTTTAGCCTTTTTTCAATATGTTTTTAATGGCACAGTACAAGTTAGGTTTGAACATTTTCCCATTGGTGCTGGAGCCCAGTCTTCATGGACCCTTTTTCTATTTCTGACCTGGATACGACCCTGGTGAGTTACTATACTCCCTGCGCCACAAGGTCTACCAGGGACCCTATGTGAATAAAAGTGGTTTTCACACTAAATTGTCCTCTATGAAATTCCTGATTACCTTTTTTTCCTTCCTTATTTATTTTAACATGTTCCTTTACTTTGTTCCTTGGAGATAAGTGGAGGCAGAGGAGTTTGGCATCCACTTCTCCTCCTTACCTATTGTAACACACATCAACCCCCAAATATTTGATTTATTCCAGCTAGCACGTCAGGCTGATGGGACACTGAATCTCTAAAAAATGGGCTCCAACTTCTATGTTCTGCTTTAGGGTTTGTCTGGATAGAACTGGCGGTAACTAAGAGGTGGAGGCTCCAGGACAATTGACATTTTTGCTATTCCTAAAGTCCGACCTTTAGGCTGGGATCACACATGCAAGAAACTCGGACGAGTCTCGCATGTTAATACCCGGCACTGCCGCCGGCACTCGGGAGCGTAGCGTGTGGCTGCATGTATTGCTATGCGGCCGCACGCTCCGATACGAGTGCCGGCGGCAGTGCCGGGTATCAACATGCGAGACTCGTCCGAGTTTCCTGCATGTGTGATCCCGGCCTTATGGTAAGTGACCAGAGATTGTTCCAGTAGTTCCGGTTACAAATAAAGCCAACCACCTTATAGAAACCTTGAAAAATATTTCAGTCTTCTTAGCAGGTACCAGCTAAACAATTCACTGCCCTGTTGGAGGAAGTGCTGTAGATTGCACTCTTGCACCCTGTTGGATATGTTGGGGTAATTGTAAAGTGAGAGCTAGTGAGAAATGTGCTTTAAGTCTAAATCTAGTGTGTCATTGTCTTCCCGAGGAAGAGTAAGCTGGGAAGAAGAACTACAATAAAATTATTCATTCATAGGGATGGGCTTTTTGGGATACAACAGGGGCGGACATATCATTGGGGCAAAATATGCAGCTGCACAGGGACGCAATAGTTAAAGGGGTTGCCGGTCCAAATTGATAAGTCTGCAGTTACTCTGTGTGGGTGTGGCTGACTAGGGGGCGTGGCTTTACGCCATACAAGTGTATGTAGAGAGAGGCTACACCCACTACCCAGGAGTATGTACAACTCATACATAACCAGCGCTGGGGGGATTCATAAGTCTGTAGTCACACAGAGAGACTGCATACTTACCGATTTTGACCGGACAACCCCTTTAAGGGTGTTCATTTCCACCTCCAAAACAGGTGGAATTGTGCATTATGATGAGCTATTGGACTGTAAAGGGCTAGTATGTTTTTCTTGCATAGTGAACCTCTTCTGCCTATGACCGCCAGTGGGATACAATGTACCGTTGGCATCTTTTACTAGGATTACAATGCCACCTGCTCATGTTTACCAAAGTCAGAAATCATAACTGCTTCTAACAATGTATCAGACACTTAATTGTTTCCATCCATGTTCCTGCACTTCTTATAGTTGGCATGTGTCTATTTATGGTGTGCTACAGCACCACCTAGTGGACGTAATGCAGAATACACCTCTCACAGTTACAGCCAGCAATGAATTGTCTTTTGGGAGATATTATATCATTGTTCTTTTTATGAATCGTGTTGCCGTGCTGAACAAGTGTCGAGTTCCCTATTTCTCAGTGTTGTATATGAAAGTATTAAAACATGCAGCTCACTGTTCAATGCTTTATCAGTGTTTCACAGCACACGCTGCCCGGCTGCCAATTTCCCATAGGAGACAGACTCAGTATTCATCCTCCTCATACTCCCTGATCATGGCTATGACAAAGAGATCTTTATACAGGAAGCTGAAGTGCAGTCATTCTCCAGCATGGCTCGTAGCATTGCACAACAATAAGAACAACCTTTAGACTTGAGTTTGCAATGACATTTAAAGATTACAGTAGCGCTAAGAATCATATCGTGTTGTGACGCAGAGTCCCGACATCTGCCGGGCCTAACATCGCTCACACATCAGATGGTCCAACCAAAGTTGTCAGGTCTCGTGTGTATGGCCACCATTAGAATAAATGTAGTGGTTACATAGAGAGGGAGAAGAGAGCAGCCTGAGCCAATAAAGAGACAGGATGTCTCAGACTACCTCAGGCTCCCTGTAGGCAGCTTTGTACCCACGCTGTATAAGAATTAAGTTGTCCATCTTTAGGGACTTTTTTCACTTAAATGAATGCAATTATGGCTATGAATTATCTTTGCAATTCTCAGATCACTGTGATAATTTCAATGTGATCTGCTGTGAACTCATTGAGCTGAACTGCGGTGAACTCAGTGACTTTTTTCACAGTGCTGAGGTCAACACAGTTCAGCCCGGCTGGGAACGCAGCCTCCGTGATCAGCTGTAACCTCGATGACGTCACCGCTGCTCACTGAGGCTGTTGTCGCAGCAGCTCATTCCCCAGTGGTTCTCAGCCTGGACGGTCGCATCTTGGCACCAGGTTGAAAACTATTTATCCCAGACATAATTATGGTGTGGGACAGAGCAACGGACAGGTGAGGGAAATGGTTGTTTTTTTATTTTAGTTTTATTACAGGAGAACTAGGGCTTCGGTGGAATAGGCGTTAGGTGAGTATAACTGTGTTTGTTGGTTTTAGATAAAAATGGAAAATTGTGTTTTTTTATTTAAAATAAAGGACTTTATTCTGGTTGTGTCTTTATTTACAAACAACTATAGGATTAGTAATGGATACGTGTCTTATAGACGCTTCTCCATTACTAAGTTGTGGGCTTGATGTCACCTGACAATACAAAGGTGACATCAACCCCACAAATATTAACCCCACTTGCCACCACTACAGGGTAAGTGGGAAGAGCCAGGCAAAGTGCCAGAATTGTCGCATCTAATAGATGTAGTTTTTCTGGGCAGCTGCGGGCTGCAATTTTTAGGCTGAGGGGGTCATTATCAATGGCCCCTTACCAGTCTGAGACAACCAGCCCCCAGCTGTCTGCTTTAGCAAGGCTGGTTGTGAAAAATGTGGGGAACTCCATCTTGTTTCTTTATTATTTATTTAAATAATTAAAAATACAGCATGGAGACCCCTACCTTCTTGATAACCAGCCTTGCTAAAGCTGACAGCTAAGGGTTGAAGAAAGCAGCTGTAGGCTTTACCTGGCTGGTTATCAAAATTCAAAAATACAGGGGAACCAATGCTTGGATTTCTATTTATTTATTTATAGCGCAGGTGCTGGCTGATGAATATGCCCATCAGCCGCCGCCTGCTCTCGCCGCTATTAACTAAATACAAATCTCAACATTCCCCCCTGCAATCGCTGATCACAGCTCCAGCAGGTGAGTATGATGAAAGTGGTCTTAACCACCTGGCGCCGGGGAACAATGCTAACTGTACCGTATGTCATCAGTGTGCATGTGTGCGGGACGTTTTTGCAGCCTGTACTGCTGTTAAAAAATGGACATGTCAGCGTGTTTTGACCATGGACACACGGTCTGTGGAAGCAAACTGACATGTGCACAGACCCATTCACTTGAATGGTCCTATGTGTGTACGTGTCTCCGGTACCTGTGGAAGCTGTCACCACACATACTGGACACACTGACTCGTGAACGAGGCCTTAAACGTATTTGGTACATTTGCAAGAAGTAGGGGCCAAAAGGAAATATTACAGCAGGATCAGTCAGCAGGGTTTGGGTGCTGTCTTCTACCGTAGAGACATATAGACTTACATCTGCAGTAATTCAAGCTATTTGCAGAGATTCTTCTTTTTTTATTTTAGACAGATTGGAATAATTAAAAAAAAATAATGTGATGGTGATCAGTTTTATCGTTACTAGCCATAAGAAATTTTATTGGATGCAGAAAATCCACAGGTAAAAAAACACACATGTGTTTTTGTGCGTTTACGCATTGTAAGCACATCAATAATGCATGTAATCCGCACCTACATATGTCATTGCCAGGAAGTTTAAAAAACTAAGCTGCTTTACTTAATTCAGAGATAAAGCAGAGATAAAAAATGCAGCGTCAAAAACGTAATAAAAAGGCGGCATCAAAAAACACAATAAAAACACACAGAAAAACGCAAATAAACTAAGGGGCAAATATTCCGCAGCATCCAAAACTCAACAAAGACTGATCGTGGGAACGTAGCTATAGGCCTCATTTAGAAGTCTGATTTTTTTCACGTAAGAGAAAATCGTACCGATTATTTTGATCAGAGTTTGATCAGTGTGTGGTGTCAATGTCATCCATTTGTCTCGTATGTAGAGAAATAAAACTCTAAAAAAAAATGTTTCTTCACCTTCTCTATTGTGAAAGTCCATGAAAATTTGGACTGCACTCGATATTATCAGAGTGCGGTCCGATTTTATTCATGGACCCAGTGCTGATTTTGATCCGACCCTCAGATCAAAACAGGACAGGTCTCCAATATGTTCCAGGCACCATTAGGTCCGAAGAAAAAATCCACTGGAAAGCCACAAAGATTTTGCCAAAAAAAAAACTGTGAACACAACCTTAGAACAGAAACTTGATAGACGCCAGATTAATTCTAGCAGTGTTTGCTACAAGTGGAACCCATGTGCAGACAACCACAGTGAGAATCGCCCTATTCATCATACCACCCAGCGCATGAAATCAAACGCGGGCAAGAGGTGGTGAAGCAGCCGGGGATCATATGACGCTCATTCTGAACCTCACTGACAATGGCGCGGTCTGTGCTCACATGCCCGGCTTAGCACACAGCACAATGGGGGATTCACGTGCTGTTTTCATTAAGTGACAATGTTGCTCTTTTTGTTGAAAAACACTCGACAAATACATGAGATAATACTGTATATTGTAGCAAAACCTGACTCGGTAGGGAGCAGAGGACTAATTAATTGCTTCTACTTTACTGTGAGAGGATGTAATTAAATTAATTGATGTCACATTCGCATTGTCCTATTAGATTGCATTAGACAGGAATAACATTTTTTTTTCAATTCTTTTCGCCCTCTTCAGTAGCAGAGACGAGTGCAGTCTATGGAACCCTCCTGGAAGATGTGGTCAGACTAAAGTCTCAGTCAGTAAAGAAACCAGTCGGACATCTCGAAGGGTGAAGTCCAAAAAGGGCCTAGATTATTAGCAAGTGTCTATAACCTGTGTATGCAGGGGCGGACACTGACAGTGAAGGGTCCCTGTGCAGTACGAGTGTCTGGGTCCCACCTGCATGTAGAAACACACATTTATATAAATAAAATATGCACATATTGCATGATACCCTCATTACAACATTACTCTCGCATGTGCATAGTGCAAGCATGCACACAGGTATATAAAGTATGCCCATATGTAACACTTGATTAGATACAATGGCATTTTGGTGATGCCCTTGTTCAGATGGCCAGATGAATTTTTATTATTGTATATAGATAATTCACTGTCTGAGTTATATATGTATTGGAGGGAAGATTTGTATCACTGAGGTTGTTGACTTCAGTGATATGAACCTTGAAAAATACTCCAGCATACTAAGTGCTGAGAGGGGTTAATCAGCCATGTTAGGGCTAGGTATAAGGAACAGCTGAAGAGTGGGTGGGAGGCTGTTCACCACATCTCCACCCCCAGAGTGTAGTCCAGATGATAAATACACAGCCTTCTGGCTCATTCAGTGTTGGATGTGAGCTCCAGAGCTGCGTTTGACAAAAAGGAAAGTTGGATTTTATTTTTTGTTTGTTTCCCGGCATCAACATAGACTGTGTCATTTGTTTTTGTTTTGTTTTCCCGTTAGGCTAGAAAGATCGTGTTTATGTTGCTAACCCTGCCCTGGTTTATGCTTTACCTCAATAAACAAGTGGAAAATTTAAAGAGACAACGTTACTGTGTCTACCTCTATGAACAGCTGAGTGAGACGATCTACCACAATATATATGTACACATTTATCTAATATATAAAGCTCAATGTGGGTGTGTATGTATGTGTGTGTATGTCCAGGACTGGCATCTGCACCGTCGCAGCTACAGCCACAAAATTTTGCACAGTCACACGTCTGGACCCCGAGAGCGTCATAGGCTATATTGTGAGGCAAAATTTTAACCCCGCGCATTCCAATTCACCAAACAATTTTGCCTATTATTCTTATCATTTCTATGGTGTTATCGTCCTTCTGTAAAGCTGGAAATAACACAATTTATTACCGTGCCAACACAGACCACCCTCTGACACAGACTGCAGGGGGAGCCCAGTATCACACAGGATAGGATTAGATACACGGCTCAGCGGTCAGTATCACACAGGATAGGATTAGATACACAGCTCAGCAGTCAGTATCACACAGCAGAGGGTTAGATACACGGCTCAGCAGTCAGTATCACACAGGATAGGAATAGATACACAGCTCAGCAGTCAGCATCACACAGGAGAGGATTAGATACACGGCTCAGCAGTCAGTATCACACAGGATAGGAATAGATACGCGGCTCAGCAGTCAGTATCACACAGGATAGGAATAGATACACAGCTCAGCAGTCAGTATCACACAGGAGAGGATTAGATACACGGCTCAGCAGTCAGTATCACACAGGATAGGATTAGATACACAGCTCAGCAGTCAGTATCACACAGGAGATGATTAGATACGCGGCTCAGCAGTCAGTATCACATAGGATAGGAATAGATACACGGCTCAGCAGTCAGTATCACACAGGATAGGAATAGATACACAGCTCAGTAGTCAGTATCACACAGGATAGGATTAGATACACGGCTCAGCAGTCAGTATCACACAGGATAGGATTAGATACATTGCTCATTAGTCAGTATCACACACGATAGGATTAGATACACAGCTCAACAGGCAGTATCACACAGGATAGTATTAGACACATGGCTCAGCAGTCAGTATCACACAGGATAGGATTAGATACACAGCTCAGCAGTCAGTATCACACAGGAGAGGATTAGATACACGGCTCAGCAGTCAGTATCACACAGGATAGGAATAGATACACGGCTCAGCAGTCAGTATCACACAGGATAGGAATAGATACACAGCTCAGCACACAGCATCACACAGAATAGTATTAGATACACGGCTCAGCAGTCAGTATCACACAGGATAGGATTAGATACATTGCTCATTAGTCAGTATCACACACGATAGGAATAGATACACAGCTCAGCAGTCAGTATCACACAGGAGAGGATTAGATACACGGCTCAGCAGTCAGTATCACACAGGATAGGAATAGATACACGGCTCAGCAGTCAGTATCACACAGGATAGGAATAGATACACAGCTCAGCAGTCAGTATCACACAGGATAGGATTAGATACATGGCTCAGCAGTCACTATCACACAGGATAGGGTTAGATACATGGCTCAGCAGATGGTGTCACGCAGGATAGGATTAGATACATGGCTCAGCAGTCAGTATCACACAGGATAGGATTAGATACATTGCTCATTAGTCAGTATCACACACGATAGGATTAGATACACAGCTCAACAGGCAGTATCACACAGGATAGTATTAGACACATGGCTCAGCAGTCAGTATCACACAGGATAGGAATAGATACACAGCTCAGCAGTCAGTATCACACAGGATAGGATTAGATACACGGCTCAGCAGTCACTATCACACAGGATAGGATTAGATACACAGCTCAGCAGTCAGTATCACACAGGATAGGAATAGATACACGGCTCAGCAGACAGTATCACACAGGATAGGATTAGATACACAGCTCAGCACACAGTATCACACAGAATAGTATTAGATACACGGCTCAGCAGTCAGTATCACACAGGATAGGATTAGATACATTGCTCATTAGTCAGTATCACACACGATAGGATTAGATGCACAGCTCAGCAGGCAGTATCACACAGGATAGGGTTAGATACATGGCTCAACAGTCAGTATCACACAGGATAGGATTAGATACACAGCTCAGCAGTCAGTATCACACAGGATAGGATTAGATACACAGCTCAGCAGTCAGTATCACACATGATAGGATTAGATACACAGCTCAGCACACAGTATCACACAGGAGAGTATTAGATACACAGCTCAGCAGTCAGTATCACACAGGAGAGGATTAGATACACGGCTCAGCAGTCAGTATCACACAGGATAGGGTTAGATACATGGCTCAGCAGTCAGTATCACACAGGATAGGAATAGATACACGGCTCAGCAGTCAGTATCACACAGGATAGGATTAGATACACAGCTCAGCAGTCAGTATCACACAGGATAGAATTAGATACATGGCTCAGCAGACAGTATCACACAGGATAAGATTAGATACACAGCTCAGCACACAGTATCACACAGAATAGGATTAGATATATGGCTCTGCAGTCAGTATCACACAGGATAGGGTTAGATACACAGCTGAGCAGTCAGTAACACACGATAAGATTAGATACACAGCTCAGTAGAAAGTATCACACAGGAGAGGATTAGATACACGGCTCAGAAGTCAGTATCACTCAGGATAGGATTAGATACACGGCTGAGCAGTAAGTAACACACGATAGGACTAGATACACAGCTCAGCAGAAAGTATCACACAGGAGAGGATTAGGTACACAGCTCAGCAGACATTAATACACAGGATAGGGTTAGATACACAGATACACATGTTGTTTATCAAAAGGCTCTTGAATGAGTTGAAAATAAAATACTATCAATACTTGGGTAATCGTTTAGTTAATTTGTGTTGCAAATCTGTAGTGTTGAATATATGATGTGAAATGTTTTTATGTGCAATATAATCATTATAATTTGTTATAACTAACCACAGTTGGTTACTATGCCCAGGCAACGCTGGGCTCTTCAACTAGTATATTTATAAAAATGTCAAACGATCAGCTTCAGAGTGAAAGGATTGAAGAAGTCCCTGTGCGGACGAAGCATTGCCTGTTGCACATATGGTTTATTAAAAGTTTTTCTCGACCTTTCAGGGTTTTACATTTTTGAGTGCTGCCTTTATATATTAATATATTTTTTTAGATGAGTTATATGTAGAGATGAGCGAACCTGAACTGTAAAGTTCGAGGTTCGTACCGGACATCTCGGGTTCAGGTTCAAGCTCTGGTACCAGAAACGAACTTTGGACTACAGTAAAGCTCTGTCAAACCCGATGAACCTGAAGTTCCACAGGTCCGCTCATCCCTAGTTATAGGCTTTTTAAATTTGTATTCACTTTTTGTGGATTTAATGGTGAAAAAATACCACGCCATTATTTTACACCATTTCCTAAATCACAATATATAAACTGTTTCAGGCACTTTATGGGTTGTTACGACTTTACAACGATATTGAATGTGTCCATGTTATTTACTAATTTGTGACTTTTTTAAAAAAGTGTATTTAATAATGTGATTATTGCCATTGTTCTTCCTGATTTTTTTTTGTAATTCTATTTAAGAAAAAACATCTCTGACTTTTATTTTATCCCTAATATACAAATGTATACAGTAGATATGTACTAGTATATAGATATGCATCTCTATGTACCAGTACAATATGCCTGTACAGAAGAAGAATACCATTTAGATCTGTAAGCAGTGAAAATTCTCCTCTTCTTTACTGTCTTTGCCTGTGACTCACTGCCAATGCATCTGTTTGTCATGAAATAGGTTCTAAATCACAATATACACCACATTTCAATAAAGGCAAGTAATAAATTAACTATGCTTTTCTACAGAACTAACACTACACTACACATATCCAAGAAGTTTCATTGCAATGGGGCTAAGCTGCAGGGCCAACAGGCAAACTGTAAGGCTATGTGCACACGTAGTTTGAGGTGCTGCAGATTCTTCCGTGCGGATTTGGAAAAATCCACAGGTAAATTCTCAGGTCTAAAGACCTGCAGATTAGCCTGCGGTTTAGCCCTATGGTTTCACACCTCTACAATGGAGAAGGTGTGAAACCGCTGCGGATTCCGCACAAAGAATTGACATGCCGCGGATTTGAACCCGCAGCAAATCCGCGCGGAAAAATCCGCAGCATGTGCACAGCGTTTTTCAGTTTACCATTGAAAACAATGGTACTGTACAACGCAGCTAAATCTGCTGCGGACCCGCAGAGCCTGAAACGCTGTGGATCCGCAGCAGAATCCGCAACGTGTGCACATAACCATAGTATTGTGCAACTTTGAGCTGCAGTTCCACTCTCAAACTGCAGACTGGTGTGGTGCTGTTTTGTGAAGAAAGCAGCCATGGATTACTAATGCTGTACACATCCCGCAACATATTTACAAACTAAAATCAAATATTTTACATTAGCCTTGGTCACATTTATGTATGTAATGTTGAAATTGCACAGGGCTGAAGTAATAAGCGCCCTTTCTTTACATTTCACTTAACTTATTATCGCAGCGCACTTTCTTTTGTATGCTGAATACAATTTTCTCACTCATAACCTCACTTTGTTCCTGGGCATGTGTCCTGTGTATAGCGAGCTGTGTGCTTTATGTACCGTATATCACAGCTCAATGAGCCTGTGACATAACGGTAAAGTCGCTGGCCGGCGAGTGTTTCTGGGTCTAATCTATTAACACATTAGGTAATTGCTGATAGTCATCTCAGTACACCTGTATGTTGCACACACTCATGTCATGCTTACACAATCGTTCCACGCTCAGTGGGCGCCGCTGGGAAAAGGTGCTAAATCAGGTTTTGCAAGACGGCAACTACATCTATAGCAAACATAAGAAGAGAAGGAAGATCCGGCACTGAAGACTTGATAAAATCCACGGAAAAACTTTATTCACATATTTTCATGATAAAAACAGAAAGGGGAAGAAGACCCCCACGCCTTACGCGTTTCGAACCTCACAACAGGTTCTTCTTCAGAGGCATAAGACAAAATGAATTGCAGACTAGTTATATGCAAATTGCCTCTTCAGAGAGAAAGAGGACTTTTACTCTACAGCGCCACCTGTTGGAAGTAGCGATCCTACAAGTCACAATCAACCCTTTAACGAGTCTTGTAATATGACTTAGGATAAGAGCCAAATCAGAATCTCAGTTTGCAGACACGGTGTTTCGGGCTATTGCCCCTCGTCAGTGCAAAGTATGAGAACTGATTTGGCTAGGTGAGAGGCTCTGGACTGAGGTCTAAGGGGTAAGGTTTCTCCTTGTGGAGAGTGAAATACCAGCTCTGGCTTGTCAAACATTCTCAAGCAACCGAGAGACTCCACACATGTGTGTAATCAAAGAGGCAGGCAATTAAGCCCTCAAATTACCGGTGGAGGCGCTCCCTTGCTTGAAAAAAACACCTGAACACCAATAGACAAAACACATAGAGTATACAAAAATATGTGCATTAAATACGTATAAATATGTAAATACATAACAAATTTCAAATAACATAATAATCTTAATCATAATACATAGAAATTCACAATCCTCAAAGGAGAAAAAAAAAAAACACAAAAAAACCCACAAAAACAAAAAGGAAAAAAAAAAAACAAAAAAAAAACCCAAAGGAGTCTAAGTGAGCACATCACTGCCTCTAATCCAGAGTCTATGTCTAGTCGCAAGAATGTGTCCGGCTTATCTAAACATTTTCTTGAAACACATGGGGGCAATTTATGTAGTCTCAAAGTAAAGGGAATAGAACGGGTAGCAAAACCCCCCAGAGGGGGTGACTGGGAACATTTATCACATTGTCGGGAAGCGTTTTGGATACTAGCGCTTGATGCACGGTACCCGCAAGGTTTAAATTATAGAAATGATCTTATGTATTTCTATTGAGTATTGAGTCTGTTTTTTTTTTTTTTTTGAGGATTGCGAATTTCTATGTATTATGATTAAGATTATTATTTTATTTGAAATTTGTAATGTATTTACATATTTATACGTATATAATGCACATATTTTTGTATACTCTATGTGTTTTGTCTATTGGTGTTCAGGTGTTTTTTTCAAGCAAGGGAGCGACTCCACCGGTAATTTGAGGGCTTAATTGCCTGCCTCTTTGATTACACACATATGTGGAGTCTCTCGGTTGGTTGAGAATGTTTATAACTAGTCTGCAATTCATTTTGTCTTATACCTCTGAAGAAGAACCTGTTGTGAGGTTCGAAACGCGTAAGGCGTGGGGGTCTTCTTCCCCTTTCTGTTTTTATTATGAAAATATGTGAATAAAGTTTTTCCGTGGATTTTATCAAGTCTTCAGTGCCGGATCTTCCTTCTCTTCTTATGTTTGCTACACATGGAGGTCAGCCATTTGATCCATAGGCACGACCGGCTTACAGGACTATTTTTGGTGAGCACAAATCCCTTTTCCTATTTTTCAAGGTTATACATCTATAGCAGCCGCTGCATTGCCAAACGTATGAACGGATGCAACCAATTAATAATAATCTTTATTTTCATATAGCGCTATCATATTCCGCAGCGCTTTTCAGTTTTGCACACATCATCATCTCTGTCCCTGATGGGGCTCACAATCTAATTTCCCTATCAGTATGTCTTTGGAATGTGGACAGAAACCGGAGAACCCGGAGGAAACCCACTCAAACACGGGGAGAACATACAAACTCCTTGCAGATGTTGTCCTTGGTGGGATTCGAACCCAGGACTCCAAGGCTGCAGTGCTATCCACTGAGCCACCGTGCTACCCAATTACTACAATATTGGCGTTTTTCCACAGCTGGATTCTACTTTGGCTGAATTTTTTTGTACAACCCACCTCTCCTTACCTTGATCACTGCTCAATAAGAAGCAAGACCTCATTCACACGTCTGAATTTCATGTACGAGCACTATCTGTGCTTTTCATCTATGGGGCCATTCACATGTCCGTGATTTCTCGAAAATCACAGAGACTTGTCCGATTTTGATCCAAAGGCCAGATCAAGATGCGATGCGAGTCAATGAGCCCATGGAAAAAAACAGACCTCACTCAGATGACATTATGACTGTCAGAATGGAATTTTTTTCTCCATGTACAAGAAAAACAAATGACACCCGGACCACAATCTGATCAGAAAAATCTCTCCACTTTATCTCATACATGGAAAAATTGGAGGTTCACAAAGGGTTATAGTAGGTGTAAAAATAATTTTTATTCCATATGCAAATAAGGTGGCTTCGGTGCACTCAAAGTATGACCATGAGCAGGGAGCACCGCTATACCCCTTCATCCCTTGGGCTGGACAGTCTCTGATGGACAATGTTCACTCCTAGAGCGATTCTGCCCCACATGTGTGCACTTGTGCACTGATACTGGCTGTGACGGCAATAGGCGTACAGAATGGGTTGGCCATATTCTCCTACCTGGCTCTCTGTGAACACAGCTCGTTACACTTCATAGAGTATAAGTGACATCTGCAGAGAGGAAACAGGACAGAAAACGCACCCGACCACTGTGTGTGCACATGGCCGGCACAGCCAGTATCAGCGCGCATGCACGCACTCTCTTTTGTATGCCGAATACAATTTTCTCACTCAGTATGTGCACGGAGGGGGGTGCATATTCTCACTTTGTTCCTGGACATGTGTCCTGTGTATAGAGAACTGTGCGCTTTATGTACCGTATATCATAGCTCAATGAGCCTGTGACATACTGGTAACATACATTTAAAAATACAATTGTGTTTACTATACAGTATGTATTTATTAGGGCTTTCCATATATTCTATAGTGCAAAAATGTACCCAAAACTCACAGTTCAGCATCGTCTATAAAGCAATAGAAAATCTCCATTCCTGCAGATAAAACTTTTTAATATAGCTTTACCTAATGGGTACTGGAATAGAAAATGTATTATTATAACGTCTTCCTTCAGCCTTCAAAACTGTTATGTTACTATGTTATATTATACTCCAAGACCAGTACAATTTACTTTCAGCTTCATGGAACTCCTGAGTGGTATGGAGCGGTAAATCCAGGTTCATAAAAGTCTAACACCCCCTGTTGTCCATCCATATGCCTATGGTTTTATATGGAGGCATGCCAAGCCCTATAAATCTAAAATGAAATGTTGTAAAACTGCTACAATGGCAAAAATGAATAATACAGTGCTGTGGGAAGGCAGCAACACAAGATCACAAAAATTGCTTAGAGTTTATGATTAGAGAACTAGAAAGTTCGGGGTCCGTGCCAGACAGCAAGTGTCCGGTGCTGAACTCCGAACACGAACTTCTCTCCAAAGTCCGTTTTTGACAGACAGACCCCTAGTCCTTACTATAACCATTTTACAGTCTTTTTACGGGAGCAAAGCTCTGGTCGCCATTGACTTTTATGGAGTTCGGGTTCAAGTTCAGGTAGAGTTCTGATAACATAGTAACATAGTTTTGAAGGCTGAAGGAAGATCTTATGTCCATCTAGTTCAGCCTATTTTTAGTGCAGCTGTTCTGTTCTGTTCCTGGGGAAGGCAAAAAACCCACAGAGTAGAAGCCAATTTTCTCCATAGGGAAAAAAATTCCTTCCCCTAAGCTGGGTCAACCATCTACCTATAATATTCTGTTATTCGTAACCTTCTATACTGTTACTCACAAGAAAAGCATCCATTCCTTTCTTAAATTCATTCAGTGAGTTGGCCATCACCACTTCCTCAGGAAGAGAATTCCAGAGCCTCACTGCTCTTACCATGAAGAACCCTCTTCTATGCTGGTGCAGAAATTGTCTTTCCTCCAAACAAAGAGAATGCCCCCTTGTTCTTGTCATAGTCCTTGGTACAAACAGTTCATTGGAGAGATCTCTGTATTGCCCTCTGATATACTTGTACATATATATTAGGTCTCCCCTAAGTCTTCTCTTTTCTAGAGTAAATAGACCTAGTTTTGATAACCTTTCTGGGTATTGTAGTTAACCAACTCCATTTATCATTTTAGTAGCCCGCCTTTGAACCCTTTCAAGTTCAGTAATGTCTTTCTTGAGCACCGGCGTCCAAAATTGCACACAATACTCCAAGAGTGGTCTAACGAGTGATTTGTACAGAGGGAGAATTATGTTTTCATCACGTGTCCCCAGACCTCTTCTAATGCATCCCATGACCCTATTTGCTTTGGTGGCAGCTGCCTGACACTGGGCACTCCAATTGAGCTTCTTATTGACTAAGATGCCTAAGTCTTTTTCCATGTCTGCTTTCCCCAGCAGTTTCCCATTTAGTAAGTAATTGTAGCATCTGTTTCTCCTTCCCATGTGCATAAGTGGTACTCGAACCGAACTTTGGACAAATTTCAATTGAAGCGGATGAACCTGAACATCCACAGGTCTGCTCTTCCCTATTTACGATTGATCTCCTCTAGTGATGAGCAGGCCCATGGAAGTTCAGGTACTTGACCTTTATTCCAAAGTTCAAACTCTACCCGATCTTGAACCAGAACCGGGACCCCATTGAAAACAACGGACTCCCCCGACACTGAACATTGCAGCAGATTTCCAGGAGAAGTCACTGTTTGGAGTTCAGCACCAGACATTAGCAGTCCATTACGAACCCTGAACTTTTAAGTTTGGGTTCGCTCACCTCAATTAGAGATGAGTGAACCTGAACTGTAAATTTCAGGGTTTGTACCAGTGATGAACTCCGAACACAGACTTATCCCAGAAATCTGTTTTAGAGAGAGAAGAGAGAGAGTCCCCTAGCCCTTTCTAAAACCATTTTACAGCCCATTTACAGCACCAAAATTCGGCTCCCCATTGACTTCTATGGGATTCGGGTTCAGCTAGAGTTTTGGTACCCAAAGCTAACTTTGGTCAAAAGTTCGGTCAAACTCGAACATTCACGTATCTGCTCATCCCTATGAATGATTGATCTCATCTTCTCAGTAAAGAAGATTGTTTTCAATGGAGTTCATGTTCTGGTTCAAGGTTGGGTATAGTTCTGGTACCCAAACCAAACTTTGGACTAAAGTTCTGGTCAGATACCAAACCCGAACTTCCATGGGTTTGTTCATCCTTACTACTCAGCTTTCTGGTGGTTCTGGTCCTGGAAAACTAGATTATCTTGAAAGTTCTAGGTTGGAAACCATTTCTGGATTATCAGCTGCCAACTATTAAAATTTATATTTTTAGCAAAGATATTAAGACACTGATTCATTGATCTTTTTGTGCCTTTTAAATAAGATTTTCCAATTTCAACTTTGCATCAACTTTCTTATGGCTAGCTTTTTTCAGTCCTTAGTATTTTTTGGGGATTGTTCACTCAACTACCAGGTCGAGGCTTTCATTAACCAGATGTTTTGGTTGATTCATTTTGTTTTTTAGAGATTACACAACATTTTTTAACAATTTTACTTCAGTTCTATAATGTAGTACAAAATCTAATTTTCAGGGTTTTTTTTGCTCAGTTGAAGACTAACAATAAACATTTTAGTTTAAAAATGCACCGAAAAGTAAAAGAGGGTAAAAAAAAATAATTTAATTTGTACCAAAAAATTCATGTAACATATCTAAAAGTTTATGCCATTTTGGTGAATTTGGCGCAAACAAGCCAACCTGTGAAAACAAAACTACAAGACAGAAGAATAGCTTAAAAAATGCACTTGATGATTTATGGGCCTAAATATTAAATAAAAAGTTTTTGTGTTGGGAAATATTTTTCCTTGATATTTTAACTCATTACGTTATTGATTTTTCTTTGAAAATATCCAAACTTTGAGCACTGCCTGCAGTACAAAGGGAGACAACAAGTATGTACAGTGGGGAAAAAAAGTATTTAGTCAGTCAGCAATAGTGCAAGTTCCACCACTTAAAAAGATGAGAGGCGTCTGTAATTTACATCATAGGTAGACCTCAACTATGGGAGACAAACTGAGAAAAAAAAATCCAGAAAATCACATTGTCTGTTTTTTTTTTATTTTATTTGCATATTATGGTGGAAAATAAGTATTTGGTCAGAAACAAGCAATCAAGATTTCTGGCTCTCACAGACCTGTAACTTCTTCTTTAAGAGTCTCCTCTTTCCTCCACTCATTACCTGTAGTAATGGCACCTGTTTAAACTTGTTATCAGTATAAAAAGACACCTGTGCACACCCTCAAACAGTCTGACTCCAAACTCCACTATGGTGAAGACCAAAGAGCTGTCAAAGGACACCAGAAACAAAATTGTAGCCCTGCACCAGGCTGGGAAGACTGAATCTGCAATAGCCAACCAGCTTGGAGTGAAGAAATCAACTGTGGGAGCAATAATTAGAAAATGGAAGACATACAAGACCACTGATAATCTCCCTCAATCTGGTGCTCCACGCAAAATCCCACCTCGTGGGGTCAGAATGATCACAAGAACGGTGAGCAAAAATCCCAGAACCACGCGGGGGGACCTAGTGAATGAACTGCAGAGAGCTGGGACCAATGTAACAAGGCCTACCATAAGTAACACACTACGCCACCATGGACTCAGATCCTGCAGTGCCAGACATGTCCCACTGCTTAAGCCTGTACATGTCCGGGCCCGTCTGAAGTTTGCTAGAGAGCATTTGGATGATCCAGAGGAGTTTTGGGAGAATGTCCTATGGTCTGATGAAACCAAACTGGAACTGTTTGGTAGAAACACAACTTGTCGTGTTTGGAGGAAAAAGAATACTGAGTTGCATCCATCAAACACCATACCTACTGTAAAGCATGGTGGTGGAAACATCATGCTTTGGGGCTGTTTCTCTGCAAAGGGGCCAGGACGACTGATCCGGGTACATGAAAGAATGAATGGGGCCATGTATCGTGAGATTTTGAGTGCAAACCTCCTTCCATCAGCGAGGGCATTGAAGATGAAACGTGGCTGGGTCTTTCAACATGACAATGATCCAAAGCACACCGCCAGGGCAACGAAGGAGTGGCTTCGTAAGAAGCATTTCAAGGTCCTGGAGTGGCCTAGCCAGTCTCCAGATCTCAACCCTATAGAAAACCTTTGGAGGGAGTTGAAAGTCCGTGTTGCCAAGCGAAAAGCCAAAAACATCACTGCTCTAGAGGAGATCTGCATGGAGGAATGGGCCAACATACCAACAACAGTGTGTGGCAACCTTGTGAAGACTTACAGAAAACGTTTGACCTCTGTCATTGCCAACAAAGGATATATCACAAAGTATTGAGATGAAATTTTGTTTCTGACCAAATACTTATTTTCCACCATAATATGCAAATAAAATGAAAAAAAAACAGACAATGTGATTTTCTGGATTTTTTTTTCTCAGTTTGTCTCCCATAGTTGAGGTCTACCTATGATGTAAATTACAGACGCCTCTCATCTTTTTAAGTGGTGGAACTTGCACTATTGCTGACTGACTAAATACTTTTTTTCCCCACTGTAATATTTACACTGTGACACCGCTGGATAAACTCAATAAAGCTGTATCAACCGGTCGCTACAGGTCATATACCGCTAGTCATTGATAAAATAAGGAAGTGAAGGACCTTTTTATATTTTTATATATTCTCCTTTTGTGACCCTTATCTTCACTTGCCAACTTAATGTAGAATAATACAGTATATTATGAAATATTTGTGTATATGGATGGTTTAAAGAAAAACCTGTCTGTGCGGAAGAATTTTCCTGGGTAAGTTCAGTTTCTCTGTCTCTCTGTGCTCTTTTGTGTTTGCTGATTTTATATCCTTCATTAAAAAACACATAATTATAGCTACACTGTTGTATGAAGGATTTTCAGTTGTCTCTGAGCTGGTGGGTGGATACTAGCTGCTCTATAGTGTACAGTATTTCCCATGCAATGTAACTGTGTGTGAAAGCCTGGCAGCTCTTAATAGGGCTTCCATGGACGGACGCAAGCTTAGAAGGTTTTTTGGGAACCCTAGACTTAACCCCTTCACCTCTATATGTTACGATTCTGCAGCACAGGAATAGGGTAGAAGGGGGAAAACTGACCCTGCACTATGACTAGGCTGATACCCTATGATGGAGTGGGCGACCCATTCCTGCGAATAGACCCACCAACAATCCAAGGTTAATCTCAACCGAAGACATATAGATAGGGGAAGGGGGTCCCTGAAAGATCTAAGGACTGGGTACAAAAACGGGTCACCTCCTAGAAGAAAACAAAGAGAAGGCTGCAGAAAACAACTGCAAACAGAAACTAAGACTAGCAGAACCAGAGGTCCCAGCACTGCACTAATTAAACACACAGAAGGCAAAGCAAAGCTCCAAGCCAGAACTCAAGCGGATTAACACTGTTTTCCAGCAAGAAATGTGAGACAGGTGCAGGTTAATAAAGGGTGATACAATCACCTGACCCAAGGCAAACCCAGCACCAGGGGAAAAAGACCAGCAGCCACAACACTACAAAATAATGGGGGATAGTCACAGACAGAGCAGACACTATACAGGGATCTAAACTTACGATTGAGTCCTCTGAGTTATGTCCATGGATATTTCCAGGCCACTGATGCAAACCGGGTGCAAAGCAGAGAGAGCACATACAAAACAAAGTCAAAGTTCAGGAATGAGGTTAAGGGTATGTGCACACGTAGTTTTTAGTCTCTGCGGATTTTGTAGAGAAAACCGCAGGAAATCCGCAGGACAAAGTGCTGCGGTTTTTCTGCGGTTTATCTGCGGATTATCTGCGTTTTTTCTGCAGTTTTGCCCTGCGGTTTTACACCTCATAATGGATGAGGTGTAAAACCGCAGCGTTTCTGCACCAAACAATTGACATGCTGCGGATTGTAAACCGCAGCAAAACCGCGCGGAAAAAAACGCAGCATGTGCACAGCTTTTTTTTATTTCCATAGGAAATAAAGGTACTGTACAACGCAGCAAAATCTGCTGCGTTTCTGCAGAGCCAAAAACGCTGCGGAAACGCAGCAGAATCCGCAGCGTGTGCACATACCCTAAGAAATAGCCAATGAAAGAGTCTGGAGAATGGAGTCAGAGGCCGAATGGTTAGGCAAACAAATAGACTCTCTAATTTGGCAGCACCACAAGTCCCATCAACAGCATTGTGGTTGGCTGGACCGCGCCTACATCACCAAGTCCCATCTGAGGTATAAATATAGCACCACCAAGCCACAGAATCTGAGGTTATGGTAGGAGATTAATAAGGATGTAGCTGTGTAGCTGTGAATTCTACTCGTTTGTGATAAAATAAAAACACTTATTACAAAGCAGCCTATGTCTCACGTTGTATTTGTTTTTTACTAATGCTGCTGCCTCCTTTCCCTCTCTTTCCATAAACCCCTCTTTTTAGACTTCTATGGGTAGCATGTAACCTGATCTCTCAGTGCTTTTACAAATTATCTTGTCTAGCCTCTAAAGATTGATTTAAGCAATATTTCAGAGCGATTAATATGTTCTGGAGGCTGGGGATGGGGAGGAGGGTACAAGTGGCTGAAATCACTTAATTTTGCATCTACAGCTCCTATGCCTCTGGGAATAGGGAATTTATGTCAGTCTTGAAACAAAAGCACACTGGAATAAGATGCATTGCATTTGTTAAGAGGCGCGTGCTAATAATGAGCATAATCATGTGCTAGAAAATGAAAACTAAAAGTAGTGGGCAAAAAGTCTTCAAATACGTGAATGCACAAATCTTCTGACGATTTTTGTGTCTTTTTGATTTCAGAAAGCCAGCAAGGAGGGAATTATAATTTCCTCACTGTGACCACCCAGTAGATTCTAATTCTGCAAACACACTTCTTCACAAGGGATCACTCACATCAGTGTATACCCCATAAACTTTGGATGGCTTTTCTTGCGTACATTTAGCAGGGTTGCATTTATGACTGCAGGATCAAACTACAGAAGCCATGCAACAAAATGCAATTTAATTATGTAAAAATCATGCAATGTGATTTTCTGTTGTTTTTTTTTTATATTTAGATTCTGTCTCTCACAGATGAAGTGTACCTATGATAAAAATTACAGCTCTCTCCATTCTTTGTAGGTGGGAAAACTTGCAAAATCAGCGGTGTATCAAATGCTTATTTTCCCCACTGTATATACAGTATATCTATTTGGAACTGTGAACACAAAATGGTTGGATTTTCTTAAAATCAGAACTAGTAAAATTGGTGGAAGGGTGACACACAGAGACCGATTTATTAAAGGGGTTGGTTTTCCTTAGTCTAAAAGTTTGTTGTTACACTATATAACTCCAGAATTTTGACTCTTCACAATTCTGGGATCCTGTGGAGATTTCATAATTCAGGTGCTGGAAGCGGTAGGCGCGTGATAGCAAGTATGTGATTTGCAATTGTGGTCACATGTCGACTAGACATGCGAGGCCTTGCTCAATACAAGTGAACTGAGCGAGGGCGTCTAGTTGGAATGTGGCTGGAAAAATGCAAATCGCCTGTTCTCAATGCCGTCACCACGGAGAATCCTTA
Source organism: Dendrobates tinctorius (assembly GCF_039654945.1). NCBI lineage: Eukaryota > Metazoa > Chordata > Amphibia > Anura > Dendrobatidae > Dendrobates > Dendrobates tinctorius. The sequence continues at coordinate 39,995,802 of NW_027361810.1, read as the reverse complement.
CAGAGAGTAACTGCAGAGTTGTTATCTAAGGTAATACCCGTTTAAGACTTAAGCCCCCGTTACACACTGCGATATCGCTAGCAATATCGCTGTAAAGTCACCGATTTTGTGACGTTGCAGCGATATTGCTAGCGATATCGCTGCATGTGATACTTACCTCCGACCGGCTCCCCCACTGGTTATCGCTGATCACGCGAGAAGCTCCTGGACCATTCCTCGTCGGTCACTTCCTGCTGGGCTTCCTGTGGCGCCGATGAGCGACGCGTGGAGCCGGGCGGGAGGACGCAGGATCGCCGCGTCTGACAGGTAAGTAGCGATTCCCGTCCCCAGCGATATCGCTGGTGAGATCTGCCTGTGTGGCAGCTCACTAGCGACCACCTAGCGATGCACCAGCGATCCTGACCGTGTCATATCGCTGGTCGGGATCGCTGGTGAGTCGCTAGGTGTAACGGTACCCTTACATTTTGTCTTCTGGTCCTAATGATGGGAGAACTTGAGTAAGGACGCACCTCTTTTGAACGAAATAGGCATATCTTTGAACCAGCCATGGACTGGAGTAGATTTCATTCATAATTTACGCCAACTTGTGGTTTAAATTATGATAAGTTTGTCGAGTGTGTTCGGCCATGCATCGTCCTACCTGCGCAACAACCACTTTTTTATTAGTTATTGGAGCTGGCCCATAAAAACACCAAAAGTGACAAAATTGTGGAACTTTCCAAGCAGTTTCGGAGTGACCTTAAATTAGCCAAAGAGATATGTTTCTTCCAAAGCTTTACCGCCATGGGCATTATCCATGAGAGAGTGAATGTTTAAATGAAATCTATTGATGTTTGTGGGAATCAGTGGGCACCATATAAGCAAATCTGTTAATGGATGCTGATGCTTTGTGTCTGGTGATGTGTAATCAATCTGGAACCAAATTGCAGTGTCAATCCCGGGCGGTGCTATTATGTAGATGTCCTGTTAAGAGAAGATTTGCTGATTTTTTTTTTCCAAACCTGTTATAAAGAAAAATTGTGTATCACCCCATTATGTCCATTAATAAACATTCTGATGACGGAGGTCTTCATTGGATTGGGAGCTCTAAAGAACATTAAAGATTTGTACTAATTGGTCAGATGTCGATGGACTAGGCATAGCCACATCTCAAAAGCATGTCTTGACCCTTTCTAATTGAATGATTTTGCAACATATTGGAAAGCAAGTTTGCTAATAAAAAAGTCCCCTAATGAAATATAAAATTTTTCTGTTAGATCACATTTTTGTATGGAATAAGTAAAAAAAAATGTTGCTGGTTCTAAATATTGTAGTTATTTAATGCGTAGGGTTTAGAAAGAGTAATGGGTAATAGCCAAGCCAGCTCTCTCGCATAAAGGACAGGCATAGTGTAGAGAAACAGGGGCAGTGGGTGCTCTCGTCCGCTGGCCCGGCTGCCTTAAACAAGCCTGCGTGGACCAGGGCTCATACCACTGAACACCCGCTCTATCTCCCGGTGGGCAATACACTACACAGACAATGCAGGGTTAGGATAAAACAGTGTGACAATACTTTATTGAACCACAACACCCAATAGCAAACAGAACAATCCCAGCAATTACCCCAAGATGGTGCACATTGCAGGGTCTCACCCTTCCCTTCTGCTGACTCGCCAGGATAATGGTAGATATTATGTCCGAGCTCCCAGGATCGCTACTCCACCTGTGATACGCACGCAGAGAGGAGGTAACGACAAGCGTCGGGAGATAATTGAGAGCAGTCCTGTGTTCTTTCAGCCAAGTTCGAAGTACCCTGAGCTGAGATCCTGAAGAGTGACACCAACCAGAAGAAAAGAAGTCTCTTTTATATCTGAGGCAGGTGATCTCTTTTTAGATTAACCCAGTATCCTTCAGTCCACCCTCACAGCCTTTCCCTATCTACCTTCAAAGTCAACAAACTGGTTATGGAGTACAATACACAATTAGCATATCAGCACACAATAAACAAAGATAAACACACTATGTACAAGTCACTATTACAGACTTACACAGTATGTTAAATGGTATGCAAGTCTGTCTTCAGGACCCACCAGACGTCACATAAACACTTAAATCCACAAGCCAATATACACATAAAAAATCTTTTTGGTTTGCAAAAACATGGTTGTCTATGAAATGAAGATACAATCTGGTTTCATCACACATAGGAATGAGGAATGTGGGGTGACACCGGGCTGTATTGTTCCGTCGGCTGATGTAGTAGTGTATTATAGCCCAATATATTAAATAAATAAGAATCCAGGAGAGCGACAGTGTTTAACATCTACCGTAACTCACATTTAGTCAGAGAGCTCAGTGATGATAGTTTCAGTTGGCACAGGACACAGGCATAAACATTATAGAACATTGGCAGATTTGCTGGATGGCGGTGTGCTGTACTGACATAGTGTCTCTCCCATTTAATGTATTAGGGTAGTCTACCAATGCTCTGCAGATTCTCTTTCATTCACTTCAATAGCTCTTCAATCAGCTCTCCTTTGGGCAGTCTAACATTCTGTCCTCCTTGAAGGGTGCAAAGGCAGTGAAGTGGTATAAAACCCTTCTGAAGACCCCTGTTTTAAATGTATGAAAATATACTGTATTGCATGTGTTATCCTTTTAGAGGCTTCATTTCCTGTTAGGGGAGACAGGGTTAACTGTAGGGCCGGCCCATGGTTTGGGAGGAGTAATAGGGACCTATGAGTTAGTTTCTCTTGAGTAGGGAGTTGTTAGTTAGAAAGAGAGAAGAAATGACTCCCTGGGAGGAAGGCTATCATCATTAAGTGTATGTGTGTGTGAGAAGAGACAAGAAAAAGGGAGAAAGTTTCAGCAAGAGATCTTTAGGCTAAGTGCACACGTACCGGAACTCTCGCGGAAATTACCGCGAGAGTTCCGGAATTCCATTCCGCGGGAAAATCGCATTTTAAATTCCCGCGATTTTCCCGCCTAAAAACTAGCATTTTGCAAGCGTAATTAGCTTGCAGAATGCTAGCGTTTTCCAAGCGATCTGTAGCATCGCTTGGAGAACTGATTGACAGGATGGTCACACTCGTCAAACATAGTGTTTGACGAGTGTGACCAACTTTTTACTACTGAGGCCGCCTATGCAGCATCAGTAGTAAAAGATAGAATGTAAAAAAAAATAAAAAATAGTATTATTCTCACCCTCCGACGTCCTGCGCATCCGTTCCCAGTAATCCTTTGCGAAAATGCCCGCGATGACGTCCGTTCTCGCGGGATCGCGATGTCTCGCGGTAACTCGCGATGACGTCGCGCGAATTACCGCAAGACTTCGTGATCCCGCGAGAACGGACGTCATCGCGGGCATTTTCGCAAAGGATTACGGTGAACGGATGCGTGGAGAGAGGCGTGAAGGCTGCGCGGGACGCCGGAAGTTAAGAATAACAATATTTTTTATTTTAAATTCTATTTTTTACAGGGATATGGTACCCAAAGTCTCCTCTCCTCCGGACCGTGGGTACCATCCGCAATTGTTCTGCTTACTTTCCGCATGGTGTGCACAGCCACATGCGGGAAGTAAGCGGAACAATGCATTCCTATGGGTGCGGGATCGCCGCGATTCCGCAAATTAATGAGCATGCTGCGTTTTTTACCGCGAAGCGATTCCGCCGCGGTAAAAACCGCAGCATTAGCACAGCATTGCGGAATCCCATAGGAATGCATGGAAAGCTTATTTTTCGCGGCAAAATCGCGCGGTTAAAACCGCCGCGGAAACGCGAAAAAAACGCTACGTGTGAACTCAGCCTTGGTGGCAATGCCTCCTCGCAGGCAAGTTTGGGCACTTCTGCAAAGGCTAAAGGAACCAGTGGTGTTAGCAGCCCTAGAGACCAGCCATGAAGGAATGCAGATCCAGCTAGACTGGGTCATGTTAGTAAGTGATTGCTTGTTTCTGACCAAATACTTATTTTCCACCATAATATGCAAATAAAATGAAAAAAGAACAGACAATGTGATTTTCTGGATTTTTTTTTCTCAGTTTGTCTCCCATAGTTGAGGTCTACCTATGATGTAAATTACAGACGCCTCTCATCTTTTTAAGTGGTGGAACTTGCACTATTGCTGACTGACTAAATACTTTTTTGCCCCACTGTATCTAATGTCTCAACTTTGTAACATCCTTTATCTGTGTAATCATGGGCCGCCATTTTTGGGAATAAATTCTAAAACTTATTAGTCTGTCTTCATGCTCTAAGACGAATTTTACGTGCCTTTAGGATAATTACGCTACTAATTTGGGGGTTTGCTATGGACCTTCTTAATTAACTCATTGATTAAGAGAATCATAGCTGGTGGCGGCGATGTGTGGTCTGGGTCCCAGGTACTGCTGACCGTGACGAAAAGGGATTTTATAAGCTAAATTGGGGTGGCTGCGGCCAGAGCGTTTCATAATTTCCTCACTGCAGCGTGCCGGGTGGCCAGACCTCATTGAAGCAGCCGGCCGGCAACCCATTATCCCAGGTGTAGTTCCCTGACTGACCTGAGGGTGAGGGGGGCATCGGAGAGCTGCGAGTTCCAAAGTGGAACTGAAAAAGTGGGATATACATAAGTCCCCGCAGTTCGTGGAAGATTGTTAGCAGTGGTGGGACATCCAAAATAATCCCCCCCTGCGATAAATTGTCAGGGCAAGACTAGCTTGCTGTTTTTATCACATGGTGACAGCGGTGGGATAACTAAGATAAGCCCCCCTGTGCCTATGATAGCCGTGTATTGCATCCCCCCGTCCGCGATATACCGGTGTCAGCGGTGGGTCTGTGACATATTGGTGCAGCGTGGTGGGATAATCATAGAGCATTAGTGATCTGGTTTGAGCATTCATTCCTCCCCCTTAAAAACCTGCATGGTTCCTGCGGGGCCCTGCATCTTAGGTTTTGGAGAACAGACTCAGTATTTACTTGTCCTGAGATAACTGTGTGTACTTGCAAGTATCCCCTCCCTCCTCTTTGTTTTTCTATTCTATCTTTTATTTGGCAACCATGGCTACGCGGGGAGAGGCCTATTGTAAGCAGTTTAACAAGGACTCCCTCAGGGCCCTGTACCCGGCAAACCAGTTTGATGCCGCCGACATGACCAAAGCCCAGTTGGTCGCGGCTCTGGTGCAATGGGAGGAGAGCCAGGGCACGGAAGGCAGCACCAGTCCCGACGGTGCAGTCGCAGAAGTCCAGCTGGTGCAGGTCGGCCTGACTGGCAGCCAGGAAGTCGGGGACCGCTATCTGCAGCTGGCCCTACAGCAACTCCCTGCCGAAGACTATGTTGGATGTATGCAGCTGATCCAGCAAGCTCAAGAGAGAGCCGAGCACCAGGCCCAGAGAGCCCATGAACTGGAGATGCTCCAATGGGGGGAATGCCCGGAGCAGTGAGCCCCACAGCACCCAGAGTCCGAAGCCCTGGCCACAGCATTTTCCCGTGATGGAAAAGGACGGGGACTTGGATACATTTCTGCGAGCTTTTGAGAAAGCCTGCAGACAGTACCGGCTGGATAAGGACCAATGGGCCAGGTATGTGACCCCAGGACGGAAAGGCAAAGCCCTGGAGGTGTTTGCTTCTCTGCGGCCAGAAGACGATGATGACTATGATGCCATCAAGCAGGCCCTGATCGTCAAATACCGGCTGACACCTAAGGTATACCGAATGAAGTTCCGGAACCTCCAACGTGGCCCACACGATAGTTATAGCGATGTGGTGCAAGGACTCAGGACCCACTTTGACAAGTGGATCCATGGACTGTCAGTTGATTCCTTTGAGCTGCTACGGGACCTGATGATCAAAGACCAGTTTCTGCATCTTTGCCCAGCTGGGGTCCGGCAGTTCATCCTGGACCAAGAACCAACGAATGCAGACAAAGCCGCGCAGATCGCCGACAACTATTCGGCCAACCGGAAGCCAGAGACACGGAGGCCAGTCACCGCCAGCTGGAGAGGGGGTAAGACTGCAACCAACCCCAGTGCCCCTGCCAGCCGACCTTCCGGAGGCCTTGTCCCTGTTGCCAAAACCAGGCCTACTACTGACAGTCGCCAGTGTTACAACTGCAGTCGGACTGGTCATATCAGTGCCACCTGTCCGGAAAAGCAGAAGACCCCCCAGCCAAGGCCTCTGGGCCCAACGCCTTTGTTCTTTTGGTGGAAGGTGTGGTTGGGAGGATTGACAACAACATTCAGCACGTCCAGGTGGAGGCCCATTTTGCTACAGGCCTCAAGGACACCTGGGTTGAACGAACCCTCATCCGTCCTGGACTGGCAGCCTCTGAAGAGTTTATTGAGGGGAAAACGCTGACTGTCACAGGGATCGGGGGGTAACCACTGTCCCTTTCCAGTGGCCTGGGTGTTATGAATGAGTCACCGAAGGAGGAAAAAACAAAAATACAAGCTAAGTCCAGAAAACCGGAGAGGTTGGTAGCTATCGGATTGCAGACCCCTGATCCTATCCACAACAACTAACAGTAGCTGTGGGGGGTTCCTACGATGCCCTAGACCCCTCGATCACAGCCGGAGAACTAAATAGGCCTAAAGAAAGGAAGGGGAAATCTAAACTGCCCCAGAGCAGACCCCAAAGCAATAGGCAGCCCCCAACATATAATGACGGTGAAGCAAGATGAAAACACTAACACAGATAAAAAGATAGGTTGAGCAAACAATGGGGCCCAAGCTAACTAAAAAGGACAGGATAGAAAAGCTGCTGTCTGCAATCCGTAAAAAACCCTACCAAAAAATGTCCCAACCGTCTGATAGGAAAAACAGGCCCTGAAGTCGCTAGGACTTCAAAATGACTATATCAGCACTCAGGTAAATTCTGAAGACAGAGCAAAGAGACAAACTGATCAGAGACAAAAATGGAACTCAGCACACCCCCGACCGGGAAAGGCTGAACTCCAAAAAACAAGGTAAACAAAACAAAACTAATAAGTTCAAAAGTAGAGCAAAAACTTATCTTTGGGAAGCAGGAATCAGACTGGTCTCCAAGAATCCAGCAGAGAAATCACCAGCAACTCAGAAGGGCGTCGGCTGCCTTATATCCAGTCAGAAGTTCCTGTTACCCAGTCATCATCTACCAGATCAGGTGTTTGGTAATCAGCCTCACTACCTTCCTTCACCAGAAGAGGGAGTTCATCAGACATCGACGGTGAAGGGGAAAATGAACTCACAACAGTACCTCCCCCTTGAGGAGGGGTCACCGAACCCTCATCCACGCCACCAGGGCGATCAGGATGGGCCCGATGAAAGGCACAAACCAATCTTTTGGCATGAATATCGGATGCAGGGACCCAAGAATTATCCTCCTGGCCATAACCCTTCCATTTAACCAAATACTGGAGTCTCCGTCTAGCCAGGCGAGAATCCAGTATCTTCTCAACCTCATATTCCACATTACCTTCAACCAATACTGGGTCAGGAGGTGCCACCACAGGAACTACTGGCTCAACAAACCTCTTTAACAGAGACTTATGAAACACGTTATGGATCTTAAATGTAACAGGAAGAGCCAATCGAAAAGAGACTGGATTAAGAATCTCCAAAATCTTGTAAGGTCCAATAAATCTAGGTTTAAACTTTGGAGAAGCCACCTTCATAGCGATATTCTTTGATGACAACCAAACCATATCACCCACCTTAAACTGGGGACCAATGGTCCTATGCCGGTTGGAAAACCGCTGGGCCTTTTCCTGGGAGAGAGATAACTTATCCACCACTTGGTCCCAGATCTGGTGCATTCTCTCCACCACAGTGTCAACACCTGGGCAGGCAGAAGGCTCTACCTGCCCTGAAGAGAATCGAGGATGAAACCCAAAGTTACAAAAAAAAGGTGACATCAAAGTGGCAGAACTAGCTCTATTATTTAAAGCAAATTTGGCCAAGGGCAAAAATCAAACCCAATCATCCTGATCAGCAGAAATAAAACATCTCAAATACGACTCCAAAGTCTGGTTTGTTCTCTCCATCTGCCCATTGGTCTGAGGGTGAAACACAGAGGAGAAGGACAACTGAATTCCCAGCTTGGAACAGAAAGTCCTCCAAAATCTAGACACAAACTGAACTCCTCTGTCAGATACAATGTTCTCAGGAATCCTGTGCAAGCGAACCACCTGTTGCAAAAACAACGGCACCAACTCTGAGGAAGATGGCAACTTAGGGAGTGGTACAAGATGGACCATCTTAGAGAATCTATCACAAATCACCCAAATAACAGTCATTCTCTGAGAGAGAGGCATATCAGAGATAAAATCCATTGAAATATGGGTCCATGGCCTCCTGGGCACCGGCAAAGGCATCAACAACCCACTAGAGCGAGAACAAGGTTTAGACTGAGAGCAAGTCCCACAGGACTGCACAAAATTCCTGTGAAAAATGAGGATGAATGAACTCATGGAGATCAACATCCAACACTGCGGAGACACCATCACATGTTTCTCAACGCAGTGATTCTAGAGCAATGCTCCCATCCCTTATGGGAAATATGCAAAGCCTGTTTCCTACTCCACACTGATGAGGGGCAATACCCCGAAACAGCTGTCTGTGGATGGATACCATGTTTTGGCATAGGTGGTTTCCTTCATTGGAGACTGCCCTTCCCGTGGTTGTTCCTTCCCGGGGAAAGACCTGGCTAGTCATGCTTGCGTTGAGAAACATGTGATGGTGACTCCGCGGCTTGTGTTTTGCATGTTTTTGCATATTTCCCATAAGGGATGGGAGCATTGCTCTAGAATCACTGAGTTGAAAAACATGTGATGGTGTCTCCGCAGTGTTGGATGTTGATCTCCATGAGTTCATTCATCCTCATTTTTCACAGTCTTTTACTAGGCATTGCTCCTACTAGCCAGTTTCCTACTCCACACTGATGAGGGGTAATACCCCGAAACAGCTGTCTGTGGATGGATACCATGTTTTGGCATAGGTGGTTTCCTTCATTGGAGACTGCCCTTCCCGTGGTTGTTCCTTCCCGGGGAAAGACCTGGCTAGTCATGCTTGCGTTGAGAAACATGTGATGGTGTCTCCGCGGCTTGTGTTTTGCATGTTTTTGCACAAAATTCCTGACATCACAAGACAAGGTGGGCCACCAAAAAGACCGACTCACCAAATCTCTAGTACCAAAAATACCTGGATGACCAGCCAATGCAGAGCAATGAACTTCAGACATCACTCTCTTCCTCCACTGGTCAGGAATAGAGTTGAGCGAAACGGGTCGAAAAATTTCAAAAGTCGCCGACTTTTGGCAAAGTCGGGTTTCATGAAACGAAACCCGACCCTAGGATGAGGTCGGCCACGAGGTCGGCGACTTACGCGCCAAAGTCGCGTTTCAAAAGTTTGTTTTGCGCTCTTTTTCAGCCAATCAGGATCCACGGACACTGTGGGCAACATGATGACATAGGCAGGGGTCACCACCATCTTTCAGAAGGGCATGCAAGTGATTGGCTTGCTTTGGTGGGCGTCACAGGGGGTATAAAAGGGCGTGCACGCCGACCGCCATCTTACTTCTGCCGATCTCAGTATAGGGAGAGGTTGCTGCTGATTCTGTAGGGAGAGCGTTAGGCAGGGAAGAAGACAAAAAAACTGCTTCTGCTGCTAGCGATTTGGCCTGCACAACACACCAGTCACTGTGTGTGCAGTGCAAGGGGAGGCTATATTGTGGTGTATCAGTGGTGTTGGTTGTTGGGCTGCCTTTTAAGGCTTCCTGACAGGCTGGCATTGCTGTTTACCCACTGCTCTGCAAACTGCTTTTTTAAAAGCAATCCAATCTCCCTTATCCTCTAGTCCCTTTTGTCACAGCTGTGCCATCGAGCCTGTGACATAGCGCTCAGATATCAGTGGGCCTCACACAATCCAAAAGTGTCCAGTGTCCAAAAGTGTGTGCAGAGATTCAAAATCTCCCTTATCCTCTAGTCACTTTGGTCACAGCTGTGCCATCGAGCCTGTCACATAGCGCTCAGATATTCATTGGGCCTCACACAATCCAAAAGTGTCCAGTGTCCAAAAGTGTGTGCAGAGATTCAAAATCTCCCTTATCCTCTAGTCACTTTGGTCACAGCTGTGCCATCGAGCCTGTCACATAGCGCTCAGATATCAGTGGGCCTCACACAATCCAAAAGTGTCCAGTGTCCAAAAGTGTGTGCAGAGATTCAAAATCTCCCTTATCCTCTGGTCACTTTGGTCACAGCTGTGCCATTGAGCCTGTCACATAGCGCTCAGATATCAGTGGGCCTCACACAATCCAAAAGTGTCCAGTGTCCAAAAGTGTGTGCAGAGATTCAAAATCTCCCTTATCCTCTAGTCACTTTGGCCACAGCTGTGCCATCGAGCCTGTCACATAGCGCTCAGATATTCATTGGGCCTCACACAATCCAAAAGTGTCCAGTGTCCAAAAGTGTGTGCAGAGATTCAAAATCTCCCTTATCCTCTAGTCACTTTGGTCACAGCTGTGCCATCGAGCCTGTCACATAGCGCTCAGATATTCATTGGGCCTCACACAATCCAAAAGTGTCCAGTGTCCAAAAGTGTGTGCAGAGATTCAAAATCTCCCTTATCCTCTAGTCACTTTGGTCACAGCTGTGCCATCGAGCCTGTCACATAGCGCTCAGATATCAGTGGGCCTCACACAATCCAAAAGTGTCCAGTGTCCACAAGTGTCTTCAGAAATTCAAAATCTCCCCTGTCCTATAGACACCTTGTACCTTGTTTTACATTACTATATAGTTTGTTGGATTTTGTCTACATTTCTACCAAAAATGAGGAAGGCTGGTGGAAGAGGCCGTGGAATTGGGCGGGGGTTGGCAGCTGGTAATGATGGTGTTGGTGGTGGATCTGATGGTAGTGGCAAGAGCAAAATAGGACCGAATGCAGGAGGTGCTGACCCTGCGTCATCGTCTGGCTACATAAGGCCTCGAACGCTTAGTTTTCTAGGAGTTGGTAAACCGCTTTTAAAGGCAGAGCATCAGGAAAAAGTTTTGTCTTACATTGCTGACTCAGCCTCCAGCTCTATCGCCTCCTCTTCTTCAGTTGTAAAAAGTAAAAGCACTGAGTCGTCATTGGAGGCTCATGTTCATGAACCACACCTTTCCTTGTGTCCTTCACCCCAACCAAGATTGAAGGATGACGCAGGCCATACTACTGATTACTCCATGGAGCTGTTTTCACATACCATGCCTGGATTATCAAGTGAAATGGTGAATTACCCAGGCCAAGATGAATCTGACATGGAGTGCACTGATGCACAGCCGCTGATGGATGATTCTGCTGGTACATTCAGTCAGAGCACTACATTGTCCTCGCAGTGTACAGAGCCAGATTCTGACCCTGATGAGACTCAGGTGCCCCTTCCCGCACACTATACCACCATACACGGTGACACAGAGGAAGGTGCACATGACATAGAAGAGGAGGTGATGGATGACCCAGTTGTTGACCCAGATTGGCATCCATTGGGGGAAGAGGGTGCTGCTTCCAATAGCTCAGATGAGGAGCATCCACAGCAGACATCGACATCGCAACAGCTGTTATCTGGCAGGCCCGGAGCACTCCAAAGACAGGTTCCAAACATCAAAAGAGTTGCTGGACAGCTTGTCCAGAGGGTCAAAAGATCACAGCGTGCTAGGCCGCAAAATGTCTGCCAAAGTAGGAAGAGTGCAGTGTGGCACTTTTTTGAACAAAATCCTCATGATCAGGCCAAGGTTATCTGTAAGAAGTGCGCAAAGACCTTTAGCCGAGGGAAAAATCTGAAAAATTTGAATACCAGTTGCATGCTTAGACATTTAACCAGCATGCACTTGCAAGCGTGGACACAACACCAAACCTCAAGTGCCACATGTGCAACTGATCACAACGAAGGTAGTCAGCAACGCTACATTGTTTCCCCCACTGTAAGCCCACCGGTTAGCACAGCAGCAAATGTTGAGGTGTCGTTGCAAGGCCACAGCAGTCAGGGAATCCCACTGTTATATCAACGAAAGACTGATTCTAGGCCATCAGAAAGAACACCAACTCCATCACCATCATCAACCCTCTCTCAGTCCGCCCTGTCCACCGCTACTTCCACCATATGCAGCTCTCAAGTCCAGCTCACCCTCCCAGACACTATGAGTAGGTCAAGAAAGTACTCAGTCTCTCATCCGCGTACACTGGGTTTGAACGCCCACATTGCCAAACTAATCTCGTTTGAGATGATGCCCTTTCGGTTGGTGGAAAGCACAGCTTTCCGCGAACTCATGGCCTATGCAGTGCCACGCTATGACCTACCCAGTCGCCACTTCTTCTCTCGCAAAGCCATCCCAGCCCTCCACCATCATGTGAAAGACCGCATTGTCCATGCACTCAAGCAGTCAGTGAGCGGAAAGGTGCACCTCACAACTGATGCATGGTCCAGTCGGCATGGCCAGGGCCGTTACGTGTCCATCACTGCGCACTGGGTTAATATGGTGGATGCAGGGTCCAAAGGGGACAGCGGTGGTGGGACAGTGCTGCCTAGCCCACGGTATAGGAAACAGTTGGCTGTAGGCGTTCGACCCTCCTCCTCCTCCTCCTCCTCCAGAAGCGAAAGCTCGTCCACAGAGCGCAGTCGTACGAGCACTCCATCTGCAGCTGCCACTGTTGCACACGATGTGTCCCCCTATCGAGCAGCTAGTGGAAAGCGTCAGCAGGCTGTGTTGCAGATGATGTGTTTGGGCGACAGACACACCGCCGAGGTGCTGGCCGAGTACTTGAAGCGACGAACTGAGTCATGGCTGGGCAGTGTACATCTTGAGGCAGGCAAGGTAGTTAGTGATAACGGCCGTAATTTTGTGGCAGCCATAGCCCTTTCAAAACTCAGTCACATACCTTGCTTGGCTCACACCTTGAACCTGGTGGTGCAGTGCTTCCTCAAAAATTATCCGGAGTTAACAGCCCTGCTCCAGAAGGTGCGAAGACTGCAGCGATTGCTCCACCTTCCCAACCACCGCCTCATTATCGACATTGCAACAAGGTGGAACTCCACCCTGCACATGGTGGAGCGGCTGTGCGAGCAGAGGAAGGCCATAATGCATTTGTGGGAGGATACACGGCCAGGCACTTTGAGAGCAGACATGGAGTTGAAAGGTGTGCAGTGGTCGAAGCTGAAAGACCTCTGTAAAGTCCTTCAGTGTTTTGAGGAATGCACACGGCTGGTAAGCACAGACGACGCCATCCTAAGCATGAGCATCCCACTTATGCGTCTGCTCATGCAAACTTTGACGCACCTTAAGGAGCAGGCGTCTGCAGCCTATGTTGATGAGGAGGAAGAGGAGGAGGGAATCCTTGATGACATTCAGCCATTGTCTGCTCAGGGACCTCTCCTGGACGAGGTGGAGGAAGAAGAGGAGGAGGAGGAGGAGGATGATGGGGATGATTACTTAGGGGAGGAGGATGCATCTCGTGGGGCAAGTGAAAATGTTGGCGTGGCAAGGTCTGGTACAGGGTTTGTGCGTGACTGGAGGGATGTGGATTTGCCAGAAAGTGCTCCTCCACCCAGCACTCGCAGTGCATCATTGACACCGGGAACATTGGCCCACATGTCAGATTATGCCTTGTGGATCCTAAAAAGGGACCCCCGCATTGCCAAAATGACGAACGATGACGACTACTGGTTGGCCAGCATCCTGGATCCACGCTATAAAGGCAAATTACAAAACATCATGCCACAGGAGAACCTTGACCTAATATTGGCTAATAAACAAGCAACTCTGGTAAATCGGTTGCTTGAGGCATTCCCAGCACACAGCAGCGGTGATGGTTCTCACACGAGCCGTACGGGCCGGGGGCAGCTTGGCAGAGGTGTTCGTGGTGCACACAGCAGAAGTGGCGTTGGAGACAGGGGTTTCATGACAATGTTGTGGACTGATTTTTCAAATACCGCTCACACAACTGGTAATACTGCATCGATGGAAAGTGACAGGAGACAGCAGTTGTCAACTATGGTTACAAACTACTTTTCCTCCCATATCGATGTTCTCCCACACAGGTCATTCCCCTTTGACTATTGGGCCGCTAAACTGGACACCTGGCCTGAATTGGCCCAATATGCCTTACAGGAGCTCGCTTGCCCAGCTGCAAGTGTGCTATCGGAAAGAGTCTTCAGTGCAGCTGGATCAATCCTGACAGAAAAAAGGACCCATCTGTCAACCCAAAATGTGTATGATCTAACCTTCATTAAAATGAACCACGCATGGGTTTCCAAGGATTTTGTCCCACCTTCCCCTGATGACACATAGGGTGACAGAAAAATGGCTTGCTTTGGTCCACCTCTTCCTGGGACTTGACCTATTTCGCCTTTTGCATCAGCTGAATGTCTAACATCAACATATGCCACTTTCTAAAACTCCCTAACTGTGCTGCCTCCCCCCCCATGGCCGGGGTCACCACCTAGCGCATGACACCGTGCGAGTGCCGTTGCCCTGGACAGGTGGGTAGGCCGACTCTTGGGCGCGGGCACTGGTACAGGGTCCCTCATAGTGCAATCAAGTGTCTCTGACGGTGGTGGTGCACACCCGCCGTCAGACACACCGCTGTACTATGAGGGGCCCAGTGCCAGTACCGACGCCCACGAGTGGGCCCCCCTTGCTTGGGCAGGGCCCCAGCATTTGCAATCTTTACCTCTCCCTGCTCCTCCGCTGTGTAATCTGGGCCGTCAAATCCATACTGTGCCTGACACCGTCTGAGCCTGCCTCCTGATGTATAGACATATATTTTGAATGTGTACGCTATCCATACATGTTATCTGGGGATACGGTACCCTTTCTAACCTTTGTGCAATCACGTGCAATCCATACTGGGCCTGACACCGTCTGAGCCTGCCTCCTGAGACATATATTTTGAATGTGTACGCTATCCATACATGTTATCTGGGGAAACGGTACCCTTTCTAACCTTTGTGCAATCACGTGCAATCCATACTGGGCCTGACACTGTCTGAGCCTGCCTCCTGAGACATATATTTTGAATGTGTACGCTATCCATACATGTTATCTGGGGATACGGTACCCTTTCTAACCTTTGTGCAATCACGTGCAATCCATACTGGGCCTGACACCGTCTGAGCCTGCCTCCTGAGACATATATTTTGAATGTGTACGCTATCCATACATGTTATCTGGGGATACGGTACCCTTTCTAACCTTTGTGCAATCACGTGCAATCCATACTGGGCCTAACACTGTCTGAGCCTGCCTCCTGAGACATATATTTTGAATGTGTACGCTATCCATACATGTTATCTGGGGATACGGTACCCTTTCTAACCTTTGTGCAATCACGTGCAATCCATACTGGGCCTGACACCGTCTGAGCCTGCCTCCTGAGACATATATTTTGAATGTGTACGCTATCCATACATGTTATCTGGGGAAACGGTACCCTTTCTAACCTTTGTGCAATCACATGCAATCCATACTGGGCCTGACACCGTCTGAGCCTGCCTCCTGAGACATATATTTTGAATGTGTACGCTATCCATACATGTTATCTGGGGATACGGTACCCTTTCTAACCTTTGTGCAATCACGTGCAATCCATACTGGGCCTGACACCGTCTGAGCCTGCCTCCTGAGACATATATTTTGAATGTGTACGCTATCCATACATGTTATCTGGGGATACGGTACCCTTTCTAACCTTTGTGCAATCACGTGCAATCCATACTGGGCCTAACACTGTCTGAGCCTGCCTCCTGAGACATATATTTTGAATGTGTACGCTATCCATACATGTTATCTGGGGATACGGTACCCTTTCTAACCTTTGTGCAATCACGTGCAATCCATACTGGGCCTAACACCGTCTGAGCCTGCCTCCTGAGACATATATTTTGAATGTGTACGCTATCCATACATGTTATCTGGGGATACGGTACCCTTTCTCACCTTTGTGCAATCACGTGTAATCCATACTGGGCGTGAGAACGGCTGGCGAGCTGTTAAGCAAGCTACAGCACCTGTGGTTTGCACACGTAAGTTTTTCATTTTTTCAGGAATGACGGTTAGGCCTAATTCCGGAACTGCGGTTGACCTGCACTTACTGGGAAATCATTGTTCGCGGGTAATAATTGTAATCAGTGATACCCATCACTAACGTTGTTCAGCGGGTTATCTGCACCTGTAAGCGACAAACGCTGGCCTTTTCAGTGTAGCGCACATGCAGCCACGGACATGTAAGGGCATGACACACCAGTTATTGGCCAATCTCATGTGCCAGAGCCTCACGTGTCCCTCTAGTAAGCCGGACTCGGGCCGCGGGGCATGACGGAGTCTCGTTGGTTAACGGAATTAAGCTTGCAATGTGTGCATCTGTTCTGTAGCTGGCATGGTTGAGGTTTCCCAGGTGGAGTCGAATTTAACCGTAGGCTCCACTCCTGGTGGTGCCCTTCTGGACATTCCTTTAAGGTTCAGCTTTGCAACCATACTGCCCACGTAAAACAAACACTTTGCCTTCATGAACGCTGTTTGGAGGGTCATGACTCGTGGGAATAACGCCGCCCAATCAGTTAACCTGCTAGAGAGATCCTTCGTTGCTCCCAAGCATGACATCACAGTCCCTAGGAAGTAGGTAATGCCACTGTGGCGACCGTACTCCTGGGGGCGACACAAGTGCACTGATGCCCAGCCACTGCTCGATGAATCTGCTGGTACATTGACCCAGACCACTGCATTCCCCTCGCATGCTACACGACCTGAATCTGACCCTGATGAAACTCAGGTTACCCTTCCCATATACAGTTCCATCTTACACGGTGACAAAGAGGAAGCTGCAGATGAAAGTGCAGGTTCGGCCCACCCGCCATCAGACACACCACCGTACTATCAGGGGCCCTGTGCCAGTGCCATCGCCAACGAGTGGGCCCCCCCTGCTTGCTCAGGATCACAGCACTTGCAAAGTTGAAATACTGTGCAGTGAGATGGAAGATGGGGACGACAAGGAGTCCAGACAAGTACAGGGATTCCCTAGCGAGGAGACTTATTTGATTGTTTTCAATGTTGGGACAGCAATTTTTGGGGAGCACTATACTCTGGAGAATGATAGATGGGGCCCACCATACACTGGAACATTCCAAAGGTGGACATCAGACACTGGAGCAGCATTTACAGGGCCCATTATACACTAGAGCATTAGAAATGGGGCCCAATATGTTTGGAGCATTATTTGGGCCCATAAGACAGTGGAGCTTCATCCATGGGGACCAACATATACTGTAGCATTATGTGGAGCTCATCATATACTGTTTCAAACATTATATGGGACCAATGATTCTGTATGGAGAAATAGATGGGCCTCTTCATGAGATGTAAAAAGTGAGGTATTTTTCATTGTACTATACCGCTATTTCTCTGCCGTATCGGAGCATGATGAGTTGTGGTATGTGTTAAAGGGGCGCTCTTTCACCCAGGGCACATGAAAACCTGCAGCCAGCCCTCCCCCCCACAACTTTAGCCAAATAACCTCCATTTTTCAGTGCGTAACTTGTATTATGAAGTTAATTAAGGTTGACAAGCTTAAGTAAGAAGAATTGATGCTTTTGGCATTCAAATGGGCACTGTAGGTGTGTTTCCTGTCCTCCTCTCACTGCCGACTTTTATTCACCATTGACTTACATTGGGTTTCGTGTTTCGGGACGACCCCGACTTTTCCCTATAATCGGACGATCTTGCTCGACCCGACTTTTGGAAAAGTCGGGTTTCACGAAACGAAGCGCGACCCTAAAAAAACAAAAGTCGCTCAACTCTAGTCAGGAACATACAATTTTCCAATGGGATAACGCTCAGGTTTGTCCTCCTGAAACTCTTCCAGAGCACGTCTCAAATCGGGCGAGATGGCAGAAAGAACTACCCCCTCACCTAAGATGGTAGCAGGCTTGGTCACAACAGGAGAATCAGCAAAGAAACTCCTAGAGAGGGCGTCTGCCTTGACATTCTTATTGCCCGGAAGAAAAGAGACCACAAAATCAAAACATGTGAAAAACAAGGCCCACCTAGCCTGTCTAGGATTCAAGTGTTTGGCCGACTCCAGGTAAATCAAATTCTTGTGGTCAGTAAGGACCACGACTTGATGTTTAGCTCCCTCCAACCAATGTCTCCACTCCTCAAATGCCCATTTCATGGCTAACAGTTCCCGATTCCCCACATCATAGTTACGTTCGGATGGGGAGAACTTTCGGGAAAAGAAAGCACAGGGATTCATTTTAGATGTTACAGAATCTTTTTGGGACTAAACAGCTCCTGCGCCAATCTCAGAAGCGTCCACCTCTACCTGAAACGGGAGTGAAACATCAGGTTGCCGCAAAACCGGAGCAGAAGTGAACCTTCGCTTCAGCTCCTGAAAGGAAGAAACAGCCTCCGGAGACCAATTCAGCACATCAGCACCCTTCTTAGTCAAATCAGTCAATGGTTTGGCAATACCAGAAAAATTAGCTATAAATTTACGATAAAACTTAGCAAAACCCAAAAACTTCTGGAGGGCCTTCAAAGAGGTGGGCTGAACCCAATCATAAATGGCCTGTACCTTGGCCGGGTCCATTTCAATAGTTGACGGAGACAAAATAAATCCCAAAAATGAAATCCTCTGTACACCAAAAAGGCATTTCGATCCCTTGACATACAGGGAATTCTCCCTGATGAAGTGGCTGGTTTTGCCACGAAACGCGTAGGCTTATTAAAGAAGTTTTTTATTATATGGACTGCCGAAGGTGCGCTTTTTTCTGGTCAGCGCGGTTTATTCAGCCCGGCTCTTTTTTCCACTTTGGACTTGTTCCCTCAAAATCCGGAACACAGTCCGAACATGTTCCACATGAGAGTCCCAATCCTTGGAAAAGATCAAAATATCATCCAGATAGATGATCAAAAATTTATCCACCAAGTCTCGGAAAATATCATTCATGAAGCACTGGAAGACAGAAGGGAGCATTAGTGAGCCCAAAAGGCATCACCAGGTACTCAA
The DNA here is from genome assembly GCF_039654945.1 of Dendrobates tinctorius. Lineage (NCBI taxonomy): Eukaryota > Metazoa > Chordata > Amphibia > Anura > Dendrobatidae > Dendrobates > Dendrobates tinctorius. Next base: position 39,976,841 of record NW_027361810.1, on the reverse strand, counting down.
AATGTCCCTCCGGAGTATTAAATGCCGTCTTCCATTCATCCCCATGCTTAATGCGAATAAGATTATATGCCCCCCTGAGGTCAAGCTTTGTAAACCAGCAAGCACCTTTAACTCTGGAGAATAGATCAGAAATCAGGGGTAACGGATACTGATATTTAACAGTAATTTTGTTGAGGGAACGATAGTCAATACAAGGCCTTAATGACCCATCTTTCTTAGCCACGAAAAAAAACCCAGCAGCACCTAAGGGTGAAGAGGATGGTCTAATATGACCCTTCTCCAACGACTCCTTAATATAGGATCGCATAGCCTCGTGCTCGGGTACAGATAAATTGAAAAGTTGACCCTTGGGAAATTTACACCCAGGGCTCAGCTCAATTTCACAGTCATAACTCCTATGAGGAGGCAAAGACGCAGACTCATTCTCACAAAATACATCATAAAAATCAGCCAAATAGTCAGGAACATCATGCGACTGGGGAGAGGTGGAGAAAATAGGAGCATCACTAAGGGCACACCGACAACCCCAACTCACCACAGACACAGATTTCCAATCCAAAACTGGATTATGGATTTGCAACCAGGGAAACCCCAGAACAATGGTATCATGCAAATTATGCAACACCAAAAATCCGTAATTCTCTTGATGGTCTGGGGCGACCCGCATTACCACCTGGGTCCAAAACTGAGGTTTATTCTTCGCCAAAGGAGTAGCATCAATACCCCTCAAAGGGATAGGCGTCCGCAGAGGTGTCATAGGAAATCCACAACGTTTAGCAAAATCCAAGTCCATCAGGTTCAGAGCTGCTCCCGAATCCACAAAAGCCTTAGCGGAAAATGTGGACAGGGAGCAGATCAGAGTAATTGCCAGAAGAAACTTAGGTTGAACACCACCCACAGCAAATGTGTGTGCAAAACGTTTCTCTCATTTAGGGCAGACAGAAATAATATGCGAGGCATCACCACAGAAGAAGCACAGCTTATTACGCCTTCTGAACTCCTGACGTTGCGCCCTAGACAAAACTCTATCACATTGCATAGGTTCAGACATTTGCTCAACAGGTGGCAACACCTCTTGTGTGGTTTTGCGTTCACGCAAACGCCGATCAACCTGAATGGCTAATGACATAGAATCGTCAAGACCAGAGGGAACAGGAAATCCCACCATAGTGTCTCTTACGGTTTCTGACAAACCCTTCCGAAAGAGAGCTGCCAAGGCACCATCATTCCAGGTAGTAAGGACCGCCCACTTTCGGAATTTTTGACAGTACAACTCTGCAGAATCCCGACCCTGGCTCAATGCCAACAGGGCCTTTTCAGCCTAATCAATAGCATTAGGTTCATCATACAACAACCCCAAGGCTTGAAAAAATGCGTTCACATTAGTAAGAATAGGATCATCAGGTTTCAAAGAAAACGCTCAATCCTGGGGATCGCCGCGCAGCAAAGAGATGACAATTTTAACCTGCTGCGCGGAGCTCCCCGACGAGTTAGGCTTCAAGGCAAAAAATAATTTACAATTATTCTTAAAATTCAAAAATTTTGACCGATCCCCAAAAAACACATCAGGAGTAGGGATCTTTGGTTCAGCAGCATGTGAATGAGCAAGATAGGCGGAAATTCCCCGCACTTCAGCAGTGAGCTGCTCCACACAATCAGACAATTGCTTCATCTCCATTGAGAAAGAAAAAAAAATTCCCCCTACGGCCTCAGAGAAATAAAGGAAAAAATATACACACAAAAAAATAAAAATTCTGACACTTTTTTTTTTTTTTTTTTACAATTCTTTCCTGCTATTGAGTACCCTAGGATCTGCGGTATGGCTGGTGATTCTGTTATGAATGAGTCACCGAAGGAGGAAAAAACAAAAATACAAGCTAAGTCCAGAAAACCGGAGAGGTTGGTAGCTATCGGATTGCAGACCCCTGATCCTATCCACAACAACTAACAGTAGCCGTGGGGGGGGGTTCCTACGATGCCCTAGACCCCTCGATCACAGCCGGAGAACTAAATAGGCCTAAAGAAAGGAAGGGCAAATCTAAACTGCCCCAGAGCAGACCCCAAAGCAATAGGCAGCCCCCAACATATAATGACGGTGAAGCAAGATGAAAACACTAACACAGATAGAAAGATAGGTTGAGCAAATGATGGGGCCCAAGCTAACTAAAAAGGACAGGATAGAAAAGCTGCTGTCTGCAATCCGTAAAAAACCCTACCAAAAAATGTCCCAACCGTCTGATCGGCTGCCTTATATCCAGTCAGAAGTTCCTGTTACCCAGTCATCATCTACCAGATCAGGTGTTTGGTAATCAGCCTCACTACCTTCCTTCACCAGAAGAGGGAGTTCATCAGACATCGACGGTGAAGGGGAAAATGAACTCACAACACCTGGGTATTTCTTGATTGGGGTGCTGGGAGCGGGGTGAGGGAAGTGGTGTGGGGAAGGTGACTTGACGGACAGACGTGACTGGCAGTAGGAGGGGACGGTTTGTGCACCAGAGACGGAGATTGACAGGATAGAAGGGTGACAGCTGGGAAAGGTAGATAGGAGGGTGTAGTATAGAGAAATGACCACAAGATGGCAGGGGAGAGTAGTTGAGGACTGAACATCAGCTTATGGCTCAAGAAAATGCTTAGTCATGGGGGGCGGGGAGATAGGAACCCAAGAGGGGAATTCCCCAGTGAGAGAGGGGATAAATAGAACTGGTTGGGGTTCCAGACAGGCCAGTCCCGGGAGGAGCTCAGGAAAGGAAGACTCAGGACAGAAGACCAGAAACAGTGGAAGAGCTCGACCAGGGGACTGACAGAGAAGAGACAGTCAGGGGGGTGACCCTGACCCGACGGACCGCAGGACAGACCAGGCCCCGGGGGTACCGATTGGACAACGACCTCGGGCAGGTGAAGCGCTGGCGGTAGATTGGTCTAGGACAGCCCCAGCGAAAGATCCGTGAGGGACATTACTTCGACTGGAGCAAAGGTGCAGGTACCTGGGCCTGGAAACAGAGAACTGTAAAGAGGCTGCAGTGCGTGGTTGTGGTCGTCAGGAGGACGACGAATAAATCCAGAACTGTTACTATTGAAATCTGTCTCCGCCTCGTCCTTGCATCGCCTGGTGTCTGTGTCATCCGGACAGGGTAAGCAGTGGTCCACCCCCCAATCCGGCCCCCTACCACATTTGGCGTAGTCGGCAGGATCGCCGCGGCTAATACGACACCTTCCGTGGCAGGCCTGCGTCTGGAGAAGCTAGAAGGACTTGGACTGCTCCCCTGTGGATTGCAAGTACCTGTTTATTACAAATACCTTTGGAATACAAACACCTGTGGATTATAAATTGGGGACGTTGTTCAGGATCATCGCTGCCATCAGAGGATCCGGGGCGGCACCAGATTCCGTCCAATATGGCGGTGGTACTCCAATTCCGGGGGGGAGTTGTTCTGGATGGAGTGGGGCCCCCTCCAATGTACCCCTAGGGGGGAGCGGTGTGTGTCTGGAGACCGCCGCTCCCTCATACTGGACCCGGGCAGCTGGGTGGAGAAGTCGGCCATCGCCCCAACCAGGAGCGGGAGTGGCCAGGGAGAGAAGGCCGGCTGCGGCTGCTTGGCGCCATTCGACTGTTGTCCACCGGACGGAATGCGACGCTGCAGTTGTCGTGGCCTCGGATGTCTGGAGTGGCGATGGCGTCAGGAGATCGAATCTCACTGGGAGACCTGCTTCTTGGAGTCACGGACAGTCCTCCAGACTTCGGCCGGAGAAGAGGAGCGACTGCGGGCCCCGTGGGAGCGGTCACTGAAGACATCACCGGGGAGCCTCCCCGCGGGATCCCCGAGCCTGGAGGCTAGCCCTGCCGGACGGCGGGGTGAAGAACGGAGGCTGTGGGAGGAGCCGCGGGATGACGTGTCGGAGGCTGCGGCGCCGGGGAAGGTGAGAGTTCCCCCGGCTCTGCCGGCGGCTCCGCAAGCGGCCCCCACCACCCGGCCGCACCGCGCGGCCTCCTGCGCTTTTGGAAGCCCGGCTGTGTAGGGCTCTGCGGCCATGTCCGGTGTCGCCGGTGCGGAGCCAGTCCGCGGCCGACGCTGCTGCGTTCCACCTGCCAGCAGCGGCTCATCCCCTGAAGCGGCCGCCGCTCCGGCCCCGTCTGCAACTTCAGTTGCGGCCTGCCCCGCGGCCGCATCTGCGTCACCACCGGAGTCGGGCGCAGTCTGCTTGTCGGGCTCTGCGGCCTATCTATTAGGAACCATGGCTGCCCCTACCCGCCGCCCGACCCCAGCGGCTGCTGGGCCGCCGACATCTACGGCCGCCTCTGCCCCACTCTCAACCCTGACTGTGTCCCGCCCACCTGACTCTGGGGCCTACACCGGACCCTCCGTTTGGGTCACAGAGGTCATCCGGAAGAAAAAGACCAGGGAGCAGGAGGTCTGGAACCTGCTCCATGAGAGAGGGGAGGCTGGTATGGCGGCTGCACGATCTATGGGGCGGCTTGTGTATACTAACTTGGAGAAAGGAAACGGGTTCATCGGGGACCTCGCAACCAGCCAGAAGGTGTACATCAATGTGACCTCCATTCGTCACGGCCGGGCGTTGCGAGAGGGGGACTTGGTATCCTACTACAAAGAGTACTGTCCCCGCGGCTACTACGCAGTAGCTGTGATTGCTGAACCCGAAGGCCACGAACCCCTGTAGAAAGAACCCCTAAAAACACTCCCTGCATCCTGGGAGCTCCATGGCTGTGGGAATGCGAAAAAGGGAGTATTAATGTTAAAGGGAGGGGGAGTCTTTATTTTAAAGATGCTGTACAGGAAGTATTGTGAAAAAGAATGTTAACGTGTTTTGGGAAAAAAAAGAGAAAAAAAAAAAAGAGGAAACAGGGTTACTCCAGTTGAGTAACTCCTCATGTTATTAAAGTAAGAGTAACCGTATGTTAAGAGTTGATTTAGTGAATAATATGTTTTAAAAAAAAATGTGTGTAACAGGTTCTGGGTACGAGGTAGAAGTGACGAATACGCCGACCATGACTCTTGTAGGTGAAGGACGAAGAAACAGAGAACATTGAACCAGACAGTGGTCCGCCAGTCAGGTCCCCCACACCACGGACGACCCAAAAGGACGAGCGGGCATCGTTGACCTGGTAGGCGAAAGGCCTCGGTCATGGCGTTCCGGACAACTGAAGGTAGTGGAAGGGGAGAGCAGTGGGAGGTTCACGCCGTAGAGTAGTCCGGGTGGACCTCGCCAACCCGAAAGAAGTTGTCACGTGGCGTGCGTGCTGGCGAGTAGCAGTAGGCTGCTCGGAGCATGATGCTCCTGGTTTAGTTCGGCCCCGTGGGCAGCGGGATTTGGCCCAACGACCGGTCCGACAACAGACTGTGGATAAGCTTTAGAACGACGTAGGTAGGGAGTACGATTGTCGGGACGACAATTGACAAAGGGAGGGGGAGTGTGAGGAAGGTGATTTGACAGACAGAAGTGACTGGCAGTAGGAGGGGACGGTTTGTGCACCAGAGACGGAGATTGACAGGATAGAAGGTTGACAGCTGGGAAAGGTAGATAGGAGGGTGTAGTACCGAGAAATGACCACAAGATGGCAGGGAAGAGTAGTTGAGGACTGAACATCAGCTTATGGCTCAAGAAAACGCTTAGTCATGGGGGGCGGGGAGATAGGTACCCAAGAGGGGAATTCCCCAGTGAGAGAGGGGATAAATAGAACTGGTTGGGGTTCCAGACAGACCAGTCCCGGGAGGAGCTCAGGAAAGGAAGACTCAGGACAGAAGACCAGAAACAGTGGAAGAGCTTGACCAGGGGACAGACAGAGAAGAGACAGTCAGGGGGTGGCCCTGACCCGACGTACCGCAGAACCGTTGGCCCCGGGGGTACCGATTGGACAACGACCTCGGGCAGGTGAAGCGCTGGCGGTAGATTGGTCTAGGACAGCCCCAGCGAAAGATCTGAGAGGGACGTTACTCGAGTGGAGCAAAGGTGCAGGTACCCGGGCCTGGAGACAGAGAACTGTAAAGAGGCTGCGGTGCATAGTTGTGGTCGTCAGGAGGACGACGAATAAATCCGGAACTGTTACTATTGAAATCTGTCTCCGCCTCGTCCTTGCATTGCCTGGTGTCTGTGTCATCCGGACAGGGTAAGCAGTGGTCCACCCCCCAATCCGGCCCCCTACCACAGTGGGACTATCCGAAAACCTTTTATTGGGGACGGATTTGGGGAGGATGGTTGCCTACTACGTCCCTGACACCCCTCTCCAATCTGATAATAAGGATGACGTTAACCTTGATGATGATGATGATGTTGATGATGATGGGAAACTGAATATGTTACCTGCTAACGCCTTGATGAGTAATGATGCCACTAATAACCATTCTTTCCCCAGGAATGACGCTGATGGTGATGTAAATGTACCAAAGAAAGCTGATAACCATTCTTTTCCTAGGGATCATGCTGATGATTATGATGTATCTGTGACGACTGAACCCGTTAACTATTTCTCTGAAACGGTAGATGTGTCCACAGGTACGGGAGTGTTCATCGCCATCACTCTGCGGAGTGAGATGGCTGAGGAACCCCTAGCAGGAGCAAGCATTGGTGCGCAAGGAAATGGGGAGGTGCATGGGAACCATGAGGAAGGTGATGTCCTGCAACTGACCAGTGCTACCGAGGAAGGTAACTGGCCCATGAGTAGCACTGCTCCTGAAGTGTTGGGGGTGGATGAGGAGGTAGAGCCCATAGCAGCGCCGACTGGGGGTCTGTAGAAATCCCCGGGGAGACAGCATACATAGCAGCTGTCACACGCAGTCAGAGTGTCCGGATCGCAGGTAGCGCCCTGCCTTCTGGACCCTCTTCCGCTACAGGAGAGACTGAACCAGAGGTAAACCCAGAGCAGGTTCCAGAGGGTCCCAGTGAGGAAGGAACTCTGACATCACTTCTGGCTGCCTCCAACCAGGAGTTCCAGGTCGCTATGCACTCAGATGCTAGCCTGGAAAAATTGAGAGACCTCGCCAAGACGCCCACCTCCGAGTCTGATAAGGAGAGGGTGTTCTGGGAATGAGGAAGTTTGTACCGGGAGACAGTACCTGGAGAATCCCAAAAGGAGTGGTTGAGGGAAAGACAGCTGGTCATCCCCTATCGGTTCAGAACTGAGTTGTTGCGAATTGCCCATGAGATTCCACTCGCTGGACACTTGGGGATCAGCAAAACTAAGGCACAGCTGTCTCAACACTTCTATTTGCCCAAGATGGGGAGAGATGTAACAAACTACTGCCGCACCTGTACCACCTGTCAAAGAGTGGGTAAGGCGGGGCCTGCTCTTAAAGCTCCCCTTATCTCTTTGCCAGTGATAGAGGAGCCTTTCCAGAGAATCGCGGTGGACATTGTGGGAACGCTGGCCATCCCCAGCAGCTCTGGAAAGCAATACATTCTCACTGTGGTAGATTACGCTACCCGGTACCCAGAGGCAGTAGCTCTGTCATCAAACAGGGCGGATAAGGTGGGTGATGCACTGGTGAACATCTTTTCAAGGGTAGGATTTCCCAGGGAGATGCTAACCGATCAAGGGACCCAATTCATGTCTCACCTAAAAATGCAGGTGAAGCACCTGGTATCGAGTGCATATCACCCACAGACCAATGGCTTGTGTGAACGCTTCAACGGTACCCTCAAACAGATGCTCCACATGCTGGTTGAGACCCAAGGGCGCGACTGGGAGTGGTACCTCCCACACCTGCTATTCGCTTACAGAGAAGTTCCGCAGGGTTCGACGGGGTTCTCCCCCTTCGAGCTCCTGTATGGCAGGTGAGTCCGGGGACTCCTTGGGTTGATAATAGAATCCTGGGAAGATGAGCCAAACCCCACAGAAGTGTCCATCATGGATTATGTCATGAGCTTCCGTGACAAGAGGCAGACCTTGACGCAGTTGGTGTATGACAACATGACGCAGGCTCAGGCTGACCAGAAGCACTGGTACAACCAGAACGCCCGGGAGCGGACCTACCAGGTGGGTCAAAAGGTGTGGGTGCTGGTCCCTGTACCAGCGGATAAGCGTCAGGCAGCCTGGGAAGGCCCATACATCGTCCACCAACAGCTCAACCTGGTCACCTACGTGGTCATGCTTGACCATGCTCGGGGTAGGCGCAAGGCCTTTCACGTCAACATGCTGAAGGCTCACCACGAACATGAAGCCTGCGTCCTACCGGTCTGCAACCTGCCCGAGGATGGGGCGGAAGATCCCCTGCTAGACATGCTGGCCTAAGCCAAGGCCAATGGGTCCATTAAGGACATGGAGGTGCCTCCTTAACCGTACCCTAGCGTTCGCAGTTGTTGGACACTCTGGAACCCTTCCGGGCCGTGTTCACCAACAGACCTGGGAGGACGGAGTTAACGGTTCATGAGGTGGACACCGGGAATCACGGCCCACTACGGCGAACACCTTATCGGATCTCTGAGGAGGTGCAACAGGTTATGCGCCAAGAGCTCAATGAGATGTTACAGCTGGGGGTGATTCGACGGTCAAAAAGCGTGTGGGCCTCGTCTGTAGTTCTCGTGCCAAAAAAGGATTGGACCACCCGGTTCTGCGTGGACTACAGGGGGCTCAACGCCATCACAACCTCTGATGCACACCCGATGCCACGCATCAAGGATCTGCTTGAGCAGTTGGCAAAAGCATAATACATATCCATCATGGATCTGAGTCGGGGATACTGGCATATTCCCCTGAGCCCTGAGGCGCAGGAGAGATCCGCCTTTATCACCCCCTTTGGACTGTACGAGTCCACAGTCATGCCCTTCGGCAAGAAAAATGCCCCTGCCCCTGCCACTTTCCAGCGGATGGTCAACCACCTACTCCGGGGACTGGAGGAGTACGCGGTGGCGTACCTGGATGACATTTCCGTCTTCAGTTCCACCTGGGAGGAAAACCCTCAGCACCTCCAAGCGTCTTCACCAGGCAGGCCTGACCATCAAGCCAGGAAAGTGCCAGATGGGCATGAGCGAGGTCAACTACCTAGGTCACCGGGTAGGCGGGGGTTCCTTGAGTCCAAGAAACAGGTAAAGTCTTTCGAGGACGGACACGTGCTGACAGGCTCCTTAGTGCCCTCTAAAAGGGGGAGGTGAAATGATAAGTAAGATATGTCTGTAAGATATGATGTAAGGTTCCCTGATTATTACACTACAGATGAGAGCCAGCCTGTCACATAGCTGCGACCCCTCCTCTTTTCGCCCACAGCTTACACTCACACCGCAGATATGTGCCTGCTTGTAACCCTACACCAGATGCTTCCTGTGCAAACATTCTGCTCGCCACAGCTAAGGAATGTTAATGAGCTAAGTGGACATACCGGACAGCCCCTTTTATGATGTCACAAAACCCAAAGTTATAAGGTATTCTCTCCCAAAAATCAGTCATTCGAGCTGGAGGTTTGATGCCGAAAGGACCACAGATGCAGGTCGATGTGTGGCCCCGCCCCCTCCCCACATATCTAGCCTAAAGACCATTAAGCAACTGTAAGTGTTGACCTCTATGTTAATTCCTTTTATTTTTTATTTGCATTGTACATATCTAATGTCTCAACTTTGTAACACCTTTTATCTGTGTAATCACTACCCGCCTTTTTTGGGAATAAATTATAAAACTTATTAGTCTGTCTTCATGCTCTAAAATGAATTTTACGTGCCTTTAGGATAATTACGCTACTAATTTGGGGGTTTGCTACGGACCTTCTTAATTAACTAATTGATTAAGAGAATCATAGCTGGTGGCGTAGATGTGTGGTCTGGGTCCCAAGTACTGCTGACGGTGACGGAAAGGGATTTTATAAGCTAAATTGGGGTGACTGCGGCCAGAGCGTTTTATAATTCCCTCACTGCAGCGTGCCGGGTGGCCAGACCTCATTGAAGCAGCCGGCCGGCGACCCATTATCCCAAGTGTAGTTCCCTGACTGACCTGAGGGTAAGGGGGGGCACCGGAGAGCTGCGAGTTCCAAAGTGGAACTGAAAAAAGTGGGATATACATAAATCCCCACAGTTGGTGGAAGATTGTTAGCAGTGGTGGGACATCCAAAATAACCCCCCCTGCGATAAATTGTCAGGGCAAGACTAGGTTGCTGTTTTTATCACATGGTGCCAGCAGTGGGGTAACTAAGATAGCCCCCTGTGCCTGTGATAGCCGTGTGTCGGCAGTGCATCGCATCCCCCCGTCCGTGACCTACCGGTGTCAGCGGTGGGTCTGTGACACTGACGATCAACTTTTTAGGCAGCACCAACCACAGCCTCCCAGTCACTGTTCAGATACTGTTGTATCCTTAGGCCACAAAGTACTCGTATTGCTGAAGTACACATCACCTGATATGCTTCATCCAATACTCATTCATTTATACAGCTTCAAGTTGGAAAATCTGCATAAAAATGATGATCTGATCAAAATACTCAATAATTGTGTATACAGTAACTCACGGGTCCCTATTACTCCTCCCCAACCATGGGCCGGCCCTACAGTTAACCCTGTCACCCCTAACAGGAACTGAAGCCTCTAAAAGGATAACACATGCAATACAGTATATTTTCATGCATTTAAAACAACAAGGGTCTTCAGAAGGGTGTTACTCCATCTTCTCTGCCTTTACACCCTCAAGGAGGACAGAATGTTAGACTGCCCAAAGGAGAGCTGATTGAAGAGCTAATGAAGTGAATGAAAGAGAATCTGCAGAGCATTGGTAATATAAAGGAACATACACAACAATAGGATAAATAACGCCATGAAGAATAGTATATACTGTATACTTCAAATACTTTAGTGCAAGTGAGTGCACCCTTATCTGAAAATGGCCAAATTGTACCCAAAGTGTCAATATTTTGTGTAGGATGTGATAGAAAATGAATGAATGAATGAATGAATGGATGGATGGATAGATAGATAGATAGATAGATAGATAGATATTCCCACCAAATTAAAATGGTGATATTGACACTTGGACCAGAGATAAAGCAGGGGGAATTGTTTTTTTTTTATTCACTCATGGTGGCGCTGCCCCTCTCAGCCTTCTGCCCTTTGGTGCCTAGTGGTAAGTTTGGCCTTGTCTGTGGACCAATTTCCAAAGGGAAGGGATCATGCTCTGCTTCAGTATGTCACAGTACATGTTGGCATTTATGGCTCCCCTTGGTTGGCGGCACTCAGGTAGTCCCACTCCATGACACTCCCACCACCATGCTTGACTGTAGGCAAGACATACTTGTCTTTGTGCTTCTTACCTAGTTGCCACGCTTGACACCATCTGAACCAAATACGATTGTCTTGGTCTCATCAGAGCAAAGGACGTGGCTCCATTAATCCCTGTCCTTAGTCTGCTTGTCTTCAGCACAGTGTTTTCAGGCTTTCTTGTGCATCGTCTTTAGCAGAGGCTTCCGTCTGGGACGACAGCCATGCAGTATGTGGCATATGGTCTGAGCACTAACAGGCGGACCCCCAACCCCTGTAACCTCTACAGCAATCCTAGCAGCAATCATATGTATATTTTGAAAAGACAACCTCTAGATATGACGCTGAGCACGTGCACTCGGCTTCTTGGGTCGACCATAACGAAGCCAGTTCTGGGTGGAACCTGTCGGCCATGAGGAGTCATATTGAACTTCCCGTGACCAGTATGAGACCAATAACACTACACTTAACAAACCTGTCCCCTATTCACACCTGAGACCTTGTGACACTAATGAGTCACATGACACCGGGGAGTGAAAATGGCTCATTTGGAACAATTTGGCCATTTTCACTTAGAGGTGGACTCCCTTCTGTTACCAGCAATTTTGGCATTAATGGCTGCGTGTTGAGTTATTTAGAAGGCTAACCAAATTTACACTGTTATACAAGCTGTACAATATCTGCTTTACATTGCATCATGGTGTCAGATCTTCAGTGTTGTCCCGTGAAAAGATATAATAAAATATTTACAAAAATGTGAGGGGTGTACTCACTTTTGTGATATACTGTGATTACATATATTACTATGCAAAGTTTTTAGGCAGCTGTTGAACAAAATACAGAGTTAAGCCCCCTTTACACATAGCGATATCGCTAGCAATATCGCTAAAGCGTCACCGATTTTGTGACACAGCAACGATATTGCTAGCGATATCGCTACATGTGACACTTACCTCCGACCAGCTCCCCAGCTGGCTATCAGTGATCGCACGAGAACGTCCTGGGCCGTTTCTCATTGTCGGCTTCCTGCTGGGCTTCCTGCTGGCGCCGACGAGCGACGCGTGGACGCGGGCGGAGGACGTCATCATCGCCACGTCTGACAGGTAACGACTGCCGAGCATCGCTGCGTCGCTGCTGAGATCTTCCTGTGTGACAGCTCACTAGCGACCATTTAGCGATGCACCAGCGATCCTGACCAGGTCATATCGTGGTCGGGATCGCTGGAGCATCGCTAAATGTAACGGGGCCTTAAGAATGCGTTTCAAAATAAAATTTAATTATTTAGTTAACAGTTTATTTTTATCAATAACAAAACGGCAAAGTAAATTAACAAAGGAGAAATCTAAATCAAGTATTTGGTGTGTCCGTCCTTTGGTTTCAAAACAGCATTGATACTTCTAGGTACATTTACAACAAAAAAACTCAGCAGGGAGATTATTCCAAACATCTTGGAGAACCAACCACAGAAATTCTGCATGTCGCTTGTGTAAATCCTTCTGCCTTCATGTAATCCCAGACAGACTTTATGATGTGAGATCAGGGCTCTGTGGGGCCAAATCATCACTTCCCGGACTCCGTGTTCTTCTTTACCCTGACGTGTGTAATAACTATGTTACTCCAATTATTGATGATGATGATGATGATAATAATTATAATAATAATTATGCTTCATGTGCAAGGTGGTATTAATGCCATAAAAAAATAAAATAGAAGATATATAAATGCCTGTTATTGTAGCAATATATATATTCTGTAATTCTCTAGAAGCGTAGAAGTGCAGTGATAGCAGCAGTATATAAGACTATAAGGTATATAGACGCCAGCTATTAGTATTTGTGGTTGTGTAATGTCTGTGTGTATTATTTATAGCATTATACATTACACAGTAGTAATAGTACATGCTACTTTAGAGGGACGGACTAAAACGAATGAAGAAAAGGAATAAAGAAAAAGAATGAATACAGTAACTTATAGGTGCAGCGAGATGGAGAGGAATTAGAGATTTCTAACGCATCTAGGATATGAAATGAACATGAAATATATGTAGATAATAGGACAATGAACACATATCCCATATAAACAGGTGTATATTATATTCCCTGAGCTTTATAGGTGAGTAATGAACATGGAATATATGTACAGTGCCTTGCAAAAGTATACGTCCCCTGGAACTTTGCAACCTTTTCCCACATATCATGCTTCAAACATAAAGATACCAAATGTACATTTTTGGTGAAGAATCAACAAGTGGGACACAATTGTGAAGTTGAACGAAATTTATTGGCTATTTTAAATTTTTGTTGAAATTCAAAAACTGAAAAGTGGGGCGTGCAATATTATTCGGCCCCTTTAACTTAATACTTTGTTGGGCCTCCTTTTGCTGTGATTACAGCTCCAAGTCGCTTGTGGTATGTCTCTATCAGTTTTGTACATTGAGAGACTGAAATTCTTGCCCATTCTTCCTTGGCAAACAGCTCGAGCTCAGTGAGGTTTGATGGAGATCGCTTGTGAACAGCAGTTTTCAGCTCTTTCCACAGATTCTCAATTGGATTCAGGTCTGGACTTTGACTTGGCCATTCTAACACCTGGATACCTTTATCTGTGAACCATTCCATTTTAGATTTTGCTTTATGTTTGGGATCATTGTCTTGTTGGAAGACAAATCTCTGTCCCAGTCTCAGGTCTTTTGCAGACTCCAACAGGTTTTCTTCAAGAATGGTCCTGCATTTGGCTCCATCCTTCTTCCCATCAATTTTAACCATCTTCCCTGTCCCTGCTGAAGAAAAGCAGGCCCAAACCATGATGCTGCCACCACCATGTTTGACAGTGGGGATGGTGTGTTCAGAGTGATGAGCAGTGTTGCCTTTACGCCAAACATATCGTTTGGCATGGTTGTCAAAAAGTTCGATTTTGGTTTCATCTGACCAGAGCACCTTCTTCCACATGTTTGCTGTGTCTCCCAGGTGGCTTGTTGCAAACTTTAAATGACACTTTTTATGGATATCTTTGAGAAATGGCTTTCTTCTTGCCACTGTTCCTTAAAGGCCAGATCTGTGCAGTGTACGACTGATTGCTGTCTTATGGACAGACTGTCCCACCTCAGCTGTAGATCTCTGCAGTTCATCCAGAGTGATCATGGGCCTCTTGGCTGCATCTCTGATCAGTCTTCTCCTTGTTTGAGATGAAAGTTTAGAGGGACGGCCGGGTCTTGGTAGATTTGCAGTGGTATGATATTCCTTCCATTTCAATATGATCGCTTGCACAGTGCTCCTTGGGATGTTTAAAGGTTTGGAAATCATTTTGTATCCAAATCCGGCTTTAAACTTCTCCACAACAGTATCACGGACCTGCCTGTTGTGTTCCTTGGTCTTCATGATGCTCTCTGTGCATCAAACAGAACCCTGAGACTATAACAGAGCAGGTGCATTTATACGGAGACTTGATAGTGTGGCGCCACCAGGAGTATGGTCGCCACAGTGGCATTGCCTTCCTCCTAGGGAGAGTGATGTCACGCCTGGAAGCAATGAAGGGTCTCTCTGGCAGTTAATCACTGCATGCAACACAGTTCCCACTCTGGGTCAGCAGAGGGAGCTCTGAAGCCAGAACTGAGGGGAAGAGCTGTCTCTGGGGGCCAGGAAGGAGTGAGTCAGTTAGTGTGAGGAGGGCGTCGTGTGCAGACGTGGAGGAGAAGAGCTGGGGAGACTGAGGAAAGTGGAGAGCTCAGTCCCAGTGATAGTGCATGATCTGGAGCCTGGTCTCCAAGGGTGTATGGAAACTAATGGTCCTGCACAAGAAACCAGAGGAATAGGAAGCTGTAAACGCTCTATTCCCACATAATCCTCGGAGGCACAACAGCGACGGATGAGCCAAGAGAGATAAAAGCTGGCTACAGCTGTCTGCCATGCGAGTGGAGTGTGGATAACATCAGAAAGGAAGAACTCCAATGTAACTCAGTACTGGGAGTACTTCATAGAGAGCGCTAGTAAGGAGACTGCACAACCCATCTGCCAGAGTGATTCCTGAATTTGCTTCTAGGCTAACCAGCTCCTGTGCCATCTGTACTCAGGACCCTGGACTGCATTTGCCAAGTAAAGGTAAAGAAAGTGCAACCTATTGTGTCCTTGCCTTCTTGCTGCAACCTCCCCGGCACTGCTACATCTCTGTGCCTGACACTGCACCTTCCTTCCCAACACCCACCTACACTGCCCTGGGACAACAGCCCTGCCTGTGGAGGGCTACACCATCATTGCTGCACCACACCATCAGTCCCAGAGGATCTGTCTGCAGCGTCGGCTTAACATTTGCCGAACACCACAGGTGTCGTCACGAATCATCTATTCATAAACTTTATTCCATCACTTCACTCCCTTACATGAACGCCCAGGGCCACGGACCAGGTCACCGCTACTGGGACACTTCCCTGTGAAATACCGGCCCGGTACCGAGTACCCCACTGCCCTGGTGGGCGATTCAATTACACACAGGTGGATTATATTTATCATCATTAGTCATTTAGACCAGTGGTCCCCAACCTTTTTTGCACCGGGGACCGGTTTCAAGCAAGACCATTCTTCCATGGCCCGGCAGGGCGGGGATGGAGGTGTGGCAGGGGCGGGGCTTTGGTCATAAGGGGGCGGGGCTATGGACACGGTTGTAGTGTAGCAGTGCATACTTATAATTAAATAACATTTATAATGTGACTCAACTCACCATAGGTTTTGAATAAGTGCTCCATCACCCCCTTCTCCCCATCATTGCCTTCACCCCATCACTCCCTTCTCCCCATCATTGCCTTCTCCCCATCACTGCTGTCTCCCCATCATTGCCTTCACCCCATCATTCCCCTCTCCCCATCATTGCCTTCACCCCATCACTGCCATCTCTCCATCATTGCCTTCACCCCATCATTGCCTTCACCCCATCACTGCCATCTCTCCATCATTGCCTTCACCCCATCACTGCTGTCTCCCCATCATTGCCTTCACCCCATCACTGCTGTCTCTCCATCATTGCCTTCACCCCATCACTGCCATCTCCCCATCATTGCATTCACCCCATCACTGCCGTCTCTCCATCATTGCCTTCACCCCATCACTCCCTTCTCCCCATCATTGCTTTCACCCCATCACTGCCGTCTCTCCATCATTGCCTTCACCCCATCACTCCCTTCTCCCCATCATTGCATTCACCCCATCACTGCCGTCTCTCCATCATTGCCTTCACCCCATCACTCCCTTCTCCCCATCATTGCTTTCACCCCATCACTCCCTTCTCCCCATCATTGCCTTCACCCCATCACTGCCGTCTCTCCATCATTGCCTTCACCCCATCACTCCCTTCTCCCCATCATTGCCTTCACCCCATCACTGCCGTCTCTCCATCATTGCCTTCTCCCCATCATTGCTTTCACCCCATCACTCCCTTCTCCCCATCATTGCCTTCACCCCATCACTGCCGTCTCTCCATCATTGCCTTCACCCCATCACTCCCCTCTCCCCATCATTGCCTTCACCCCATCACTCCCTTCTCCCCATCATTGCCTTCACCCCATCACTCCCCTCTCCCCATCACTGCCTTCACCCCATCACTCCCCTCTCCCCATCATTGCCTTCACCCCATCACTCCCTTCTCCCCATCATTGCCTTCACCCCATCACTCCCTTCTCCCCATCATTGCCTTCACCCCATCACTGCCATCTCTCCATCATTGCCTTCACCCCATCACCCCCTTCTCCCCATCATTGCCTTCACCCCATCACTCCCTTCTCCCCATCATTGCCTTCACCCCATCACTCCCTTCTCCCCATCACTGCCTTCACCCCATCACTCCCCTCTCCCCATCATTGCCTGCACCCCATCACTCCCCTCATGGCCTTCTCCTCATGTCCCCATCTCCTCCAGGGCCAGGCTACACAAACACAGACCAACACACATTATACACACACACACAGACAGACATACACACACAGACACCACCTCTCTCCTCTCACCTGCCCGCCGCCCGCGCTTCCTCGCTCTGACACAGCAGTGGCCGCGCTCTCCTCTCTGTGTCAGTCAGAGACAGGAAGCGCGGGCGGCGGGCAGGAAGCTGGACGGGTCCTTGCAGCTCCGCTCCTGCTATTCCCTCTTGCAGGCAGCGGAGCTGCTTGGATCGCTCCCTGGCCGCCGCTAAGAACTGCTGCGCGCCGCCCCAGCCCCCGCTACGCCACTGACCGCCCCTGGCTCACCTTGTGTCCGCGGACCGGCAAGGGCACTGCAGCGGCCCGGTGCTGGGCCGCGGACCGGCGGTTGGGGACCCCTGATTTAGACCAACATTGGATCATTCAGAGATCCACAATGAACTTCTGGAGTGAGTTCGCTGTGCTGAAAGTAAAGGGGCTGAATAATATTGCACGCCCCACTTTTCAGTTTTTGAATTTCCACAAAAATTTAAAATCAGTAAATCACCAATAAATTTCATTCAACTTGACAATTGTGTCCCACTTGTTGTTGATTCTTCATCAAAAATGTACATTTGGTATCTTTATGTTTGAAGCATGATAAGTGGGAAAAGGTTGAAAAGTTCCAGGGGGCTGAATACTTTTGCAAGGCACTGTAGATAACAGAGGAATGAACACATATCCCATATAGACAAGTGTATATTATATTCCCTGTGCTTTATAAGTTGGGAATGAATATGAACTATGTGTAGATAATAGGGGAATGAACATATCCCATATAATCTTCATATATTTCATGTTCATTCCCCACCTATAAAGCACAGGGAATATAATATACACCTGTCTATATGGGATATGTGTTCATTGTCCTATTATCTACATATATTTCAAGTCATATCCAAGCTGCGTTAGAAATCGCTAATTCCTCTCCATCTCGTCGTCCGTTCTTTTTCTTTATTCCTTTTCTTCATTCTTTTTAGTCCGTCCCCACTTTAGACTATCTGGACTTTCTCTGTTTTCTCCCAATGATAGAACATGGTGTAAGATAATAAACCACCCCTGCTGATAGGGCCACCCCTGCACCATTACTATCAGGGGCCCTCGCTCCGCGGTCCCCCACAGTGCCGGGTGCGGAGCCTCCAGCCAGCGCTATCTATAATGCACAGACTGTACAGAGTAGCAATAATGGGACACATTGCAGTAACACATTGGACTCTTTGTTTTCTCCCCATGACACAGCATAGTGTGAGGAAATAACCCCTGCTGATAGTAATGCTGTAGAGGTGGCCCTATCAGGGGCCCTGCTCCCGGCCCTCGCTCCGCGGTCCCCCACAGTGCCGGGTGCGGAGCCTCCAGCCAGCGCTATCATGACACAGCATAGTGTGAGGAAATAACCCCTGCTGATAGTAATGCTGTAGAGGTGGCCCTATCAGGGGCCCTGCTCCCGGCCCTCGCTCCGCGGTCCCCCACAGTGCCGGGTGCGGAGCCTCCAGCCAGCGCTATCTATAATGCACAGACTGTACAGAGTAGTAATAATGGGACACATTGCAGTAACACATTGGACTCTTTGTTTTCTCCCCATGACACAGCATAGTGTGAGGAAATAACCCCTGCTGATAGTAATGCTGTAGAGGTGGCCCTATCAGGGGCCCTGCTCCCGGCCCTCGCTCCGCGGTCTCCCCACAGTGCCGGGTGCGGAGCCTCCAGCCAGCGCTATCATGACACAGTATAGTGTGAGGAAATAACCCCTGCTGATAGTAATGCTGTAGAGGTGGCCCTATCAGGGGCCCTGCTCCCGGCCCTCGCTCCGCGGTCCCCCACAGTGCCGGGTGCGGAGCCTCCATTGCCCGGGCTGACAGATGCCGGCAGCCCCGCCTGATGCCAGCTGTGCCCGGACCTAGGTGACATCGCAGGAGGCTGGTGACTGAGGCGGCGCCACCTCCCTCCGCTGTCACCCAGGAGGAAGCCCCGGCTGCACCTCCCATCCCCTCCTCCTCCTCCTCCTCTCCAGCCCTGTGCTGCTGCTGCTGCTGCCGGCTGCTGTCAGTGACGAGCGAGGTGCCCGCAGCAGCCCGGCCGCCATCACCCTCCCCGTCAGCAGGATGGCAGAGCAGAGCGAGTCCCCGGTGCACGGCCAGCCCCCCGCACAGCCCCTCGGGTGGCCCATCTGCAGGGACAGCTACGAGCTCCAGGAGGTTATTGGTTAGTGCGATGTGTTGTGTGTTGTGTGCTGGGTGCCAGGGCATCAGTCAGGCAAGGTGGCAGCCCAGCTCCAGGCCTGCTGCAGCTCCCCACACACAGCTGGCACTGCAGGGATGCTGCCCATGACTGGTACCGAGATAGAGCAAGGGCTAAGAAAGTTCCCTGTGCATTGCATCATCACTCCCCCTGCAGGAGAGGGGCCCCCTGTCACTGTGCTGCCCCTTTAAGATCACACCCACTACACCCAATTCTCCCCAGATCCCCTGAGCAATCTCCATATCTCACTGGGAGTCTGGGATCCGCTGCCGATCCTTATCGTCATGCATCAGAGACGTGGAGGGAGCCAGGATGCTGCCTCTCAAGGACATGATGATGGTGATGATGCACGCTCGCGGTCATGCAGCACCATGTGGCATTTTACAACTCGCGTCATGTGCCGATAACCGCCACGGTAACCGCGATCCTAAGGATCTAAGGAGGAGGCACGTGATCTGCCGATCGCCTCCGGGAATCTTTGCTGATAATGTCGCTAATCCGCAGATCATCAGATTAACAATCTGCGATTTACGAATTGATACGAATCTGTGCTAAATGTAGGGTTAATACTCAGGGCTGGTGTTTAGGCGCACGACGGACCCTATAACAGCTGGTGGCACCATTCACGTGCGCTATAAGGCCGCGTTCACACGGTCAGGAGAGGAACAACCAGAGGGAAAGTGTAACAGAAAGATTGACATCTGTCCTGTATTTTGGGGACACTCCTTGTTTCACCATACACACAGTGATGTGTGAAACTGCCCTAAAATGAAGAATTCCATGATGGAACCCGACAGACCCCAATATGAGGCAGCAGGGTCCCCTAGTATCAGTCATATGAGCAGAACACTGTAATTTACCAAGTCTAAAAGTTATAGCCTGACTATGCTAAGAGTGAAAGGGGTCTCCCGTTTCGGCAAACAAATGTTTTTTATTGGCCATGACCCTATTTTCGGACTGTGAAAAAATAGATGGCGCTCTGACCGACGTTACCCAACCAGGCAATGCAGATTTTGAATCTGCGCTTGAATAAAATGGCAGCGCGCGAGAGTCTCTTCCATAAATCGGATGAGATTCGCCCTTTTAAGCTTATGGGTGCACACACAAAAAAAACCCATCGGATTCCATGTGGAGCCGCCGTACAACATCCGATTTTTACAGATACATGAGAATTCTTTAACATAGGGAACTGGATCCGGTCTTGTACGCACGGAAGGCATAATGACTACCAATATGGATAAAAAATTGTGAGTGTTCCGGATGAAACTCGGATAATTTTTTATACGTTTGTGTTTCCATGGTGAAAAGTTTTACAAGTTTTTTAGATACTTTTTCAATTCCTCAGGACGTTCAGATTCTCTGCTCGCTGCCTGTGAATAAGACGCTTCTTTCTTTCCATTATATAGCAGTAACCCGTCCTGTGATATAATGGCCCAGGCAGGTATATGAGTCGCGTACCTGAGCGTCTCTTTCATGACCTGTACAGATGCGTTAGGGCAGGTTCACACACGGCAGAATTTCTCCACTTGCGAGTTGCACCCTAACCCAAACTTGCCGCATTAGAAGAAAACAGTATACGATGCTGTACGTACCGGTCATGAGACGTGCGGTCGTACCGGATATCCCGGCTGTAATACGGATCCTAATTAGGGAATTCCAGCATTTTTGCGACTACGAAGCAATGATTATTGAGCCAGCTATTGATCAGTTCTTCTCTAGTCGTTGCAGTTGATTGCACATCTTGACATATGATAATTCCTTCAATAAATTTATTGGTTCAGGGTTTTCCCCATGTGTGAAAAGAAATTGGCGATATCCTGACTTTTTTGGGGTAAAAAAAATTTGCAAGATTTATTAGAAATATTAAAAAAGAACATTCCCAGTACTATAGTACAGTTGTGTGAAAAAGTGTTTGCTCTTTCTGATTTCCTATTCTTTTGCATGTTTGTCACGCTGTTTCAGATCACTAAACAAATGTAAATATTAGAGAAAGATAACACAAACACAAAATGCAGTTTTTAAATGAAGGTCTTTATTATTAAGGGGAAAAGAAATTCAAACCTACAGGGCCCTGTGTGAAAAAGTGATTGCCCCCTAAACCTAATAACTGGTTGGGCCACCCTTAGCAACAACAACTGCAATCAAGCGTTTGCGATAACTGGCAATGAGTCTTTTACAACGCTCTGGAGGAATTTTGTCTCACTCTTCTCTGCAGAATTGTTGTAATTCAGCCACACTGGAGGGTTTCTGAGCATGAACAACCTTTCTAAGTCATGCCACAGCATCTGTCAGGACTTTGACTAGGCCACTCCAAAGTCTTAATTTTGTTTTTCTTAAGCCATTCATAGGTGGACTTACTGGTGTATTTTGGATCATTGTGTTGCTGCATTACCCAAGTCCTTTTCATCTTGAGGTCACGATCACATGGCCTGACATTCTCCTTCAGGATTTTTTGGTAGACAGCAGTATTCATGGTTCCATTTACCACAGCAAGTCTGTCAGGTCCTGAAACAGAAAAACAGCCCCAGACCAGCACACTACAACCACCATAATTTACTGTTGGTATGATGTTCCTTTCCTGAAATGCTGTGTTACTTCTACGCCAGATGTAATGGGACATACACCTTCTAAACAGTTCAACTTTTGTCTCGTCAGTCCACAGAGTATTCTCCCAAAAGTCTTGGGGATCATCAAGATGTTTTCTGGCAATACTGAGACAAGCCTTTACGTTCTTATTCCTCAGCCATGGTTTTCATCTTGGAACTCTGCCATGCAGGCCATATTTGCCTAGTCTCTTTCTTATCTGGAGTCATGAACACTGAACTTAACTGAGGCAAGTGAGGCCTGCAGTTCTTTGGATGTTGGGGTAATTTTGGTCAGCTAGCCACTTGTGGAAGGTTCACCACTGTTCCATGTTTTCATCATTTGTGGATAATGGCTCTCACTGTGGTTTGCTGGAGTCTAAAAGCTTTAGCAATGCTTTTATAACATTTTCCAGACTGATAGATCTCAATTACTTTGTTTCTAATTTTTTCCAGAATTTCTTTGAATCACGGCATGATGTCTAGCTTTTGGGTTACTTCGCTTTGTCAGGGAGGTCCTATTTAAGTGATTTCTTGATTGAGAACAGGTGATGCAGTAATCAGACCTGGGTGTGGCTGGAGAATTTGACTTCAGCTTTCTAAAGATGTGATAAACCACTTTTAATTTATGTTTTAACGGGACTGGGGTCAATCACTTTTTCACACAGGGCTCTGTAAGTTTGGATTTGAATTTCCCTTAATAGTAAAGACCTTCATTTTAAAAACTGCATTTTGTGATTACTCGTGTTATCTCTGTCTGATATTTGAATTTGTTTGGTGATCAGAAACATTTAAGTGTGACAAACATGCAAAAGAATAGGAAATTAGGAAGGGGCAAAACTTTTTCAAACAACTATATATTTTTCTATAGTACTGGGAATCTTCTGTCTTTTTTTTTTTTTTCAAGGAGTAATGTTTCTCCTTGTAGAGTGACATACCGGCTCAGACATGCCAAGGTAAGAAGGCTTATTCGCCGTGCAATGCTCCTCTGGGAAATTTATTATGAAAATTGCCTCTTCAGAGAGGAAGAAGACTTGAACTCTGTAGCGCCAACTGTTGGAAGCAAAGGGTCGAAAGTGATTTGTAGGTTTGCTGCTTCCAATAGATGGCGCTATAGAGTTCTTCTTCCTCTCTGAAGAGGAAATTTGCATATTAATTTTTTAAATAAATTTTGCTACTTTTTAATTCAAAAGAACTGCTGGAGTCTCTCCAAATTTCTTTCCATTGTTACCCACAAGCAGGAGTGATATTTCACCTGAGCCGAGGATTCGCTGGCTACTTCAGAGTGGGTGAGCTGGGTTATACTTTGTTTCTTGTTTCCCTATGTAACATAGTTATTAAGGTTGAAGGGAGACTTTAAGTCCATCTAGTTCAACCCATATCCTATCCTAACTTGCCCTAACATGTTGATCCAGAGGAAGGCAAAAAAAACCCATGTGGCAACAGTAAGCTTCACATTGGGGAAAAAAATTCCTTCCCGACTCCACATACGGCAATCAGACTAGCTCCCTGGATCAACGCAATATTAAGGAGACTAGTGTATATACCCTGTAATATTATACTTTTCGAGAAAGGCATCCAGTCCCTTCTTAAATTTTAGTAGGGAATCACTCATTACAACATCATATGGCAGAGAGTTCCATAGTCTCACTGCTCTTACAGTAAAGAATCCGCGTCTGTGAGTATGCTTAAACCTTCTTTCCTCCAGACGTAGAGGATGCCCCCTTGTCCCCGTCACAGGTCTAAGAGTAAAAAGATCATTAGAAAGGTCTTTGTATTGTCCCCACATATATTTATACATTGTAATAAGATCACCCCTAAGCCTTCGATTCTCCAAACTAAATAACCCCAAGTGTAATAACCTGTCTTGGTATTGCAGACCCCCTAGTTCCCTAATAACCTTGGTCGCTCTTCTCTGCACCCGCTCCAGTTCAGCTATGTCTTTCTTATACACCGGAGACCAGAACTGTACACAGTATTCTAAGTGTGGTCGCACTAGTGACTTATATAGAGGTAAAATTATGTTCTCCTCATGAGCATCTATGCCTCTTTTAATGCATCCCATTATTTTATTTGCCTTTTCAGCAGCTGCTTGACTCTGGCCACTAAATGTGAGTTTGTCGTCCACCCATACACCCAGGTCTTTTTCAGTGACTGTTTTGCCCAGTGTTTTACAATTAAGCACATAATTATACAACTTGTTCGTTCTACCCAAGTGCATGACCTTACATTTTTCCCAATTAAAGCTCATTTGCCATTTATCAGCCCAAGCTTCTAGTTTACATAAATCCTCCTGTAATATAAAATTGTCCTCCTCTGTATTAATTACCCTGCAGAGTTTAGTGTCATCTGCAAATATTGAAATTCTACTCTCTATGCCCCCTACAAGGTCATTAATAAATATGTTAAAAAGAAGCGGGCCCAAAACTGACCCCTGTGGTACCCCACTGCTAACCGTGACCCAGTCCGAGTGTGCTCCATTAATAACCACCCTTTGTTTCCTATCCCTGAGCCAGCTCTTAACCCACCTACACATATTTTCCCCTATCCCCATTGTTCTCATTTTATGTATCAACCTTTTGTGTGGCACCGTATCAAAAGCTTTTGAAAAGTCCATGTACACCACGTCCACTGCATTCCCTTGGTCCAGTCCGGAACTTACCTCTTCATAAAAGCTTATCAGATTAGTCTGACAGGAACGGTCTCTTGTAAACCCATGTTGATATTGGGTCATGAGGTTATTCTTCTCCAGATACTCCAGTATAGTATCTCTTAGAAAACCCTCCAGGATTTTACCCACAGTTGAGGTTAAACTTACTGGCCTATAATTTCCAAGTTCAGTTTTTGTCCCCTTTTTGAATGTTGGCACCACATTTGCTATACGCCAGTCCTGTGGTACAGACCCTGTTATTATGGAATCTTTAAAGATTAAAAATAGTGGTCTATCTATGACTGTGCTTAATTCCTGCAGTACTCGGGGGTGTATCCCATCCGGGCCCGGGGATTTGTCAATTTTAGTGATTTGTAGACGCCGCCGTACTTTCTGCTGGGTTAAGCAGGTGACATTTAATGGAGCATTTTTATCCCTGATCATGTTATTAGTCATGGGATTTTCTTGTGTAAATACTGTTGAAAAAAAGTCATTTAGCATATTGGCTTTTTCCTCATCCTCATCCACCATTTCATCCAGGCTATTTTTAAGGGGACCAACATTATCATTTTTTAGCTTCTTACTATTTATGTAGTTAAAGAATATTTTGGGATTATTTTTACTTTCTCTGGCAATGAGTCTCTCTGTCTCAATCTTTGCTGTCTTGATTTGCTTTTTACAGAATTTATTTAATCTTCTGTATTTATTTAATGCCTCATCACTACCTACTTGCTTTAATTCTCTAAATGCTTTATTTTTATCTCTTATTGCGCCCCTTACAGCTCTATTTAGCCATAGTGGTTTCCTCCTATTTCTCGCATGTTTATATGTGTACAGGATAATTAGATTTATTATGTTTATTTTTTCATTATAAATTCATGTAATTGGAAGAAATGTTTGCACGTTTGCATCTAGCTTTTGTCACTCCTGAGCATCGAAAAAAATGTGCTCCATACAGTATAATGAACCCCACATAGAGCTCAATACAGTATAAAGGGCCCCACGCAGTACTTCATACATAGTGCACCATACAGTATAATGCACCTCACATAGTCTTCCATACAGTATAATGCACCCCACATAGTCTTCCATACAGTATAATGCACCCCACATAGTCTTCCATACAGTATAATGCACCCCACATAGTCTTCCATACAGTATAATAAGCCCCACATAGTCTTCCATACAGTATAATAAGCCCCACATAGTCTTCCATACAGTATAATGCACCCCTCATAGTCTTCCATACAGTATAAGCCCCACATTTAAAAACAAAAAATTCTCCCCTCTGCCAATTCCCCCGCTGCTCTTATCTCTTCAGAGCCTCTGAACACCCGAGTACAGCAGGCTCATTGTAATGGCATCATCGTGCCGCTGTGCTGAGATGCCGGACTCAGAAGGGGATGGATGGGTGAGGGAGCATCAGCTGACGCTCCTTCCTCCGTCATTGCTTTCCACTGTATCAGCATCTACAATATTGTTTCTAGAAATCCCATGTCCACTATGCGTGCATGTGCGCCTGCAGATCACCCTCGGACCCTGACATGCGGCGCATCTTTCAAGACCGCAGCATGTCAATTTCTCTTGTTACATCAATAGAAATGTATTGGACGGTTCAGTGATCACATGCAGATTTATCTGCTTTCAATAAACGGCAGCTTATGTTCGCTGCGTCCAAAAAACTGCTAGTTCCGGTTCGTGGGTACATAGCCTAAGAGTGTCCCCTCCAAATAACTCTGGGATTGTAAGGATTGGATGTTTGCCCCGTATGGCCATACGGTGCTAAAGGTCACACATAGGCCCCAATGTGTATGTAAAATATCTCTATGCACACACTGTACGGTAGACTACACTTTCTTACACAGGTAAAAAAAAATATATGTTGATGCTTGACTACCCAGAAGACCCTTGTTTGGCCATAGTCTGGTGTATGGTGGACTGAGAATGTGCATAGTGAACGCCTCAGCTGCTTTCTTGGTGCATAAAATAAACGTGAATGTAATATGTGCTATGACCGCAGCCTTAGCTTTGCTATTTCGGCATGTTCGGGCCGCTGCACAGCAGCAAAAGTTGCAACTAGTGGACGACACCATCAGATGTTCGTAGCACTGTTTTCTGTGTCTCCCATGATGTCATTATGGCTGGGGCCCATAATCGGACCATAGCTTTCTTAGTAAATACTTTACAATATTGTTTTGAGGGGACCCTATTTGTTTCCCACCTCTAAATGTTGCTTATGTTATGACATTGTTGACCCCATCCCTCAACGTGGTCTGCACCTTTTGAGTGAGGGTGAACATGAGGGTCCACAAAGGGTGGTGATGGTGGTGAAGAAGAGATAATCTAAGCTAATATGGGGGGTTTTATCTGCTCCTCTATGACCGTGTGATTGACACCTTTGCGGGGTCTCTCTTAGAATTTGGAACTAACGCGGAACGTCTGGACATGACCTTAGGGTCCGGGGTGTATGGAATTGGGAATGGTCACCATAACGAAAGTTGGTCTATGGGTGGTTTATTGTTGTTACGGGAAATAGGTAACAGGGCAAATAAATTTTCGGAAACTTCCAACCTTGATTTTTTCCTTTCTGCCACGTCTCCCGAATGACCAATTGCTGAGGTTACTATAGGTAATTATTGTCCTACATATCTGCCATTGAGGAGCCTGAGACACGGGATGACAAGGCTCAGATTCATTTTTATCCAATCATTCCTAAAGCAAATATAAAACCAACAGATTTAAATGTAGTGTGAAAAAATATGAGGGTATTACTTTTATTACTTTTATGTTTGTGTTTCTTTTTTTTTTTTAAAGTTTGTCATTTTAAATAAATTCCCTTTGAATTCTATTAGGGATATTTCAGACGTCTGCATACCACGGTCCAAATATGGACTGTGATTTCCAGACTGACCTCGGGTCTCCTGACCCAAACTCAACGGTCTTAGGGGAGAGTCAGACGGCCGTATAGGTTGGACGGGGATGGCAACGCAATGCTCGGACCGGCCGGCGACTCTTCCAACCTGAGTGTGACAGCTGCATAGAAATTTATGCTGTCAGGCTAAGGTGATGAGAGCTGCCGGCCAGTCCGAGCATTGTGTTGCCATCCCTGTCCAACCTATACGGCCGTCTGACTCTCCCGTTTATAGGCATAATCGAGACTGTGGTCAGTGTGAGAATCTGGCAGCATTGCCGTTTTGATAGGCAATCCCTGCATATGTTGCGACTGTCGAACAGCCCCCAAACATGCAGCCACGGGGACGTGAAAATATTTTTCGAGCATGCCAAAGTCACTCGGTTAACACCCAAGCATTTTCGGATAACACCTTATCCAAGCACGTTCGCTCATCACTAGTGTTAACGTATCTTCGAGATGTACATTTCCCTTTTTTTTTACCAAAAAAGTTGGAGTTTTTCTAAAAAGTGATCAACACCACGTACAACCTACAGTAAATCAGTGGATGGCTGGAGTTCGCTATGTTGAACACCAAAATTACATAGTTGTGTACCTCTCAGAAGTACAACAGTCTAAATTTTTTTTTTCGGAATATGCCAGGATGAAAGGGGTTGTCCAAACTTTTTTTTTTCAGAAGCGTGCCAGGATGAAAGGGGTTGTCCAAACTTTTTTTTTCAGAAGTGTGCCAGGATGAAAGGGGCTGTCCAAATTTTTTTTTTCAGAAGCGTGCCAGGATGAAAGGGGTTGTCCAAACTTTTTTTTTTCAGAAGCGTGCCAGGATGAAAGGGGTTGTCCAAATTTTTTTTTTCAGAAGCGTGCCAGGATGAAAGGGTTGTCCAAACTTTTTTTTTCAGAAGCGTGCCAGGATGAAAGGGATTGTCCAAACTTTTTTTTTTCAGAAGCGTGCCAGGATGAAAGGGGTTGTCCAAACTTTTTTTTTCAGAAGCGTGCCAGGATGAAAGGGGTTGTCCAAACTTTTTTTTTCAGAAGCGTGCCAGGATAAAAGGGGTTGTTCAAACTTTTTTTTTCAGAAGCGTGCCAGGATAAAAGGGGTTGTCCAAACTTTTTTTTTCAGAAGCGTGCCAGGATAAAAGGGGTTGTCCAAACTTTTTACCAACCTTCCCAGCACGGTCAAAAAGAAAATTTACTCGCCTGCCAATCCCTCCTTGTATCCCTACCTGCATCCCCTGCAGCAGTACAGGTCCTTATGGTCGTGACCACTAATTGAGTGCAACGCTGACATGATGTCACCGTCAGAAGAAAAGGCTTGGAGGACATCGGGGCACCCGGGCAGCAGTATGGAGGGGTAATGGCAGGCGAGTATATTTTTTTGACCATGCTGGGACGCATATTGAAAAATAAAATCCTTCTCAATACTTTAATAAAAAGGCCATGTGCCGCATTAACCTTTACCAGTATTTATAGTTCACTGCAATCTCCTAGGCCTGCACCGTCAGTCCTCTGCAGTGTAGACTCCTGATTTATGACAATGCATTATGTGATGCATTATATTCTGCCGTCCCTGCACAATATATTGCCATATAATGATGCGTGAGAGACAGGTTACATCCTGACTCCGGCTGATAGCGCACTCGGATGAATGGTTTTTGGTTGTGAATGACACATTTCCACCCCAAAGTATTCTGAAAGGCCTTCATTTTTTAAGTTAATATTCAATATTGGATGATATTTAATTTCCTGTATGAAACGACACCCAGGTCTGTGCACAGTAAAGGGGTTTAATTAGCAGTTCCGCAGAAGATGTTACCGCCACTTATTGGAGATATTGCTTTCTCAGTTCCTGGGCTAAATCCCCTGAAGACTGATCGGCAGAAGCAGTGCGGTCTATATATAGCAGTGTCGCTGCCATGGAGTGTATAGTGGTAGGGAATCGGTAGTGGAATACAGGGATTTCTGCCACTTCCCACTCACAAGACATGAGATGGATTACTGTATATCCTCGCATGTGTTGAGGCTGTCGAACAGCCGTGAGACATGCAGCCGCAGGGATTCGAACATGTTTTTTGAGCACGCCGAAGTCACTTGGTTATCACCCGAGCATGCTCAGATAACACCTTATCCCAGCACGTTCACTCATTACTATAGGGAATTGTTCTTAGGATCGGATTCACCATTCTGCAAATTCACTTTAGTGGAGATATCAAATATCTGGATTGTGATTACGGGCATAAAGAATCCTCCAAGGTATAAAATTAAGTTTTTTTTATTACACCAACGCGTTTCAGCACCTTTTTCAAGTTAGAAAAACAAAACCAATCTGAGGCTAAAATGCGTTGGCGTAACAAAAACCTTAATTTTATACCGTCAAGTATCCTTCATTCCCAGGTACCGTGACATCTCCACTAAAGTGAACTGCTACCTGGAAGAATTTTTCCTCCAGGCACGGGTACTGCAGCAGGAGAATCTAAGCCTCTAAGGCTATGCTCACATATTGCGTTTTTTTTTCTGCCTTTTTTTTTTTTTGCTCTTTTGGTAGTAAAGAAGCTGACTTCAAAAAGCAGGTTTTGCTCAGTTTTCGGTCCATTTTTGCACTCACTTATTATTTCCGATGGGGGACAAAAACGCTGCAAATACACTGAAAAAGTAACATGCTGCAGTTTGCAAAAATGCAGCAGTTTTCCCAAGTAAGTCAGAAAAATAAAACTAAGCTGTGTGCATGAGATTTCTGAAATCTTATAGTCTTTGCTGGAACTGTAAAACGCAGCTTAATTTTTGCATTAAAAAAAAAAAAACAGAAAAAAAGGGGAAAAATGCAATTTGTGAACATAGCCTTACAGGTGCTGTGTCCCTACACGCCCCCCCTAGTTTTTCCTTATTGTGCGCTTCTGTCCCAACTAGACCTAAGTAAATTCTTCAAATTGTCGAACACGGTTCATAAACTTTGTGCTGGATGAAAAAAATGCCCTTTAAATTTTGTATTTATCCTTTTCTGCTACTTTTAACCCTAAAAACTCTCAGATCAAAATTGGATATGTATCCGCAATTTTCCGTGGACTGTTCAGTCCATGAAAAAT
This sequence comes from Dendrobates tinctorius, assembly GCF_039654945.1. Taxonomy (NCBI): domain Eukaryota; kingdom Metazoa; phylum Chordata; class Amphibia; order Anura; family Dendrobatidae; genus Dendrobates; species Dendrobates tinctorius. The sequence continues at coordinate 39,946,257 of NW_027361810.1, read as the reverse complement.
CACAGACCTGGGAATAGCCCCATAGACTATCACAGGTATGAGCGCTATCCGTGAAAACCACAGAATTGGTACTACAAAAATACACGCTGGATTATATTTTGATTCATAAAATATCATGAATCTATATGAACAGGTACCGATAATTGCTGCAAGATTTTCTATCTGGATTATTGCAGCAAAAGTGGATGAATTATGAGCAAAAACCAGTTCTACACTTTGTGGAAATTTTCAACTAATGATTTTTAAATGCCGTTTTCCATTACTAATTTTCACCATTGGGGACTTCAAAATCCACAACAAAACCTAATTCCTGTTTGGGATTACCCCAGGGTGAGGGGGTTGCGCAGATTTGTCTGCAACTTTCTCCTGAGGTGCATGCAATTTACTGACCTCCCGTGGGACTGCAGCTGGTGCAGATATGCACAAAGATTTGTCCCTTTAAGGCTACGTTCACACGATGAGCATTTGATGCTGCAGATCATCGGCACCATTTCTGCACCCAGTGTAAAAAAACTCAAAAAAGCTCAACGTTGGGAACGTAGCCTCAGTGTTCACATTAACGATAACCCTGATGTACCGTGTAACGCAATGGAAGGTGTTTTGTGGGCGGATTTTACAATGTTCTGCATGTGAACAGGTCTTTATGGTTTGATATTGCACATTTTTCAAAAAATGGGGAAATCCAGCTCAAAGGATAAAAATGATTTTTATTTTGACTTTAGTAAAATCATTGATACAAAAGGGCAGCTATGTACAAATAGGTATATGTGGCGCCCCTGAGGCTCAGCCGCCACAGAGGTACTGCACCTCCTCCTGAGGTGTGGTGCCCCACCATCCAGGTAAGTTGGAGGCTCCTGACCATGCTCCAACACTCGAACCTCACACAATACAGTAGTTCAGCAAAGCCACATTGCGGCTCCCTGCTTGGAGTGTAGCAGAGCACCTTTGGTGGCTCCCTGCTTGGAACACGAAACGTGCTGGGAGGTGGGTGGAGTTGAGAATACATAAAAGAGTGGGAAGGTTTAGGATTACAGGACAGTCAGTCAGTAAGGGAGTCTGGGAGAGTAAGCCACTCAGAGAGGAGTGAGGAAAGAAGATCCCTGAGAGAGGGATGGAGGAAGGAGGTGCTGCAGCAGACCTCAGTGACCTGGGTCTGCTGGCACGGGAAAGGAAAGAAGGAGAAAGACATTGAACTGAAACCTGATATTCCAAAGAGAGAGAGAGATTACTACGGAATGAAGGAGTCAAAGGGAACAGAGGACGTGGGTTAGAAGAGAACCCTGCCTAGAAGTTCTAAGTGCAAGGCCGGGGCCCGGTCCCCGAGGTTGTATGGACATTAATGGTCCTGCAGCAGACATCGGTGGAGTAGTAGGATGTAAATGCACTACTCCCATCTAAGACTTGAGGGCACAACAGCAACACGGATAGAGAGCCGGGACTCAGGAGTAGAGAGTCCCCGAAGCAGGCTACAGCTGTCTGCCGTACAAGTAGAGTTCTTGGGAACATCTGTCAGGAGGCACTCCAGTGTAACTCAGTACTGGGAGTACTTCACACTTAAAAGCGCTATAAGAGGAGACGTTCAGAAAGGTACATGTTGGCGGAGCGTTGGAAGGGAGCACTCCATCGGACCGGGAGGTTGGTTGAGTCTCTGCCCCGGAGGACACAGTACGGAGGCGGGCACCTGTGTGTACTACAGACTGTGAGTAAATCTTTGGAACTACAAGCCCTGGTGTCCTCCATTGATTCTTGCACCAACACGCCCAGCACTGCTACCTTTGGGTACCAGCTTCTACACCGCTGTTGCCTCTCCTCTAACTCCACATCTACACTGCCCTGGGGCTACAACTTCACCTGTGGGGAGATTCACCATCTTGGCTGTAACACACCACCAGCCCCAGAGGATCTGCATACAGCGTCGGCTTAACATCTCACTTGCCGAACACCACAGGTGGCGTCACGAACTATTCACATTCCACCATTCAATCTCCCCTATTAATTGGGCGCCCAGGGCCACGGACCGGGTCACCACTGCTGTGACGATCCCCTCTGAGAGACCGGCCCAGTACCGAGTACCCCACAGCCCTGGGAGGGCGACCCATATACCCCATGAAGGGAACTACCTTGGACTGAATTACAGGGCACCTGGGTGTGCTTCGAACACACAGGTTCTTAGACTCTTCCTGTATCAATGATTTTACTGAAGTCAAAATAAAAATCATTTTTATCCTTTGAGCTGGATTTCCCCATTTTTTGGAACATTCTCCAGATTTGCAGAGACCAATCCGTGTTCGGATCATATTATTCCAGCAAAGAAACAGAGAGGTGAGCTGAAATAACTGTGTGCCATTGCACATTTTTGCAGAACTATCTTTCAGCTCAGAATGGCATCACTTGCACATTTCCTGAATTTCAGGGACTATCTGATTATTATCAGCCCTCCGGCATCTTTAGTTTTTGCAGCACAACAAGATTTAAAAACTTCAAAAACAAAAATAAACTCATTTTATGCTATAGAATTCCAAAGTACAATGTATCACAACGAAAAGTCATTAAATCCATCCTGAGAAAGGGTTATAGCTCCTCACACACAGACTTTTATTGGTAATCTTATACGCATCCGTAAATGGGGGAAGACAAATGTGGCAGTGTAAAATATGGCGTAAAAACAAAACTGCAGCTAGAAGTGGATTTAAGACTTTTTCTTCACGCGTCCATGATATACGCATAGGAAAAGCATCACCACAAAAAAATGCATAAGCATTACCTATATATACTGTAGACCACTACGGTAATTTCTAAATGGGTAGATAACGTGGTCCCTTCACAATAAGATATTCAAAAAAGGTTCTCCTGCTTGGACCCCTCCCCCATTGATTAGCTTTCATTTGTGAGGTATCTAGACAGTAAGCATTTAGTTTCCCTGCAGCGCCACCATAGCTGAAATTAAGCGTTACACAAAAGGGACCTCTATATTATACGATAATGGGATTTTGAAAACACTGTAAAGAGAACACGTCAGGAAATATCACCCGATCTTTCAATCTGCATTTCTGGGCATGTAGTTCTTTTAAAATATAAATACATCGGCACCTTTATATCGTATATCTGTTGCTGCATTTCAAAGTAAATAACATTTTAAATCACGTGCAAACGAGATGTTTAGTGCAGTAGAACTGACGGAGCACTTAAGGAGTCTCTTCTTCCTGAAGTTGTTTCACTGCCCATCATAGGCGTCTTCTGCTTGATTTTGGGACGTCAGTAGTGAAAATGCCAATATCTTGGGAATGCAGCAACAGATAGAAGAAATAAAAGTGTCAGTGGATTTACATTTCAAAGACCTGCATGAAGGTGGAGCGAGGTTGATCTTATTGACAGTTTCCCTTTAAATAAGAACTCTAAAAATTACATTAAAATTTGCTATAAGTATTGGATGATCCCTAAAAAGTCTTCCATCTGTTTTGTCCCTTGTTTTCCGTGATTGGCAGCGGAGTTCGGTCTCTTCTCAGTCTTTCTGACCGGGAGTCGTTCCCATCTTCAATGATCTACTTCTGTTATTTTGTGCTGTCAGCCGTGGCTATGATAGTTCAAAGACTGGAATAACTTCACATAAATCTGTCATGGGTTACGTGACCGTACATCCAACATTACAGACATTTATTTCATATTTTCAGATACATTCCAGTATTTTGTCACATATATGATGGCTTCAATCCAAAAGCAAGAAAAATGTAGGTGACGTCTCTTTCTTAGTGACAGATTTGTTAAAAGGAACCTTAGAAATGGCAATAGTTACAAAAAAAAAGTTTTAGGTGGAGTTACTTTAGTCATTTTGTTCTTCTTGACACCAGACTCCATGTTTAGCAGCATTTATGGGAATTGAAAATGTTATAAAAGCGCAATCTGTCCTGTTGAAATGCAACCTCAGATATTATTCCAAGACCAAAAAAGAACAGAAGTCATAGAATTTCTGGGTATCAATGAGAACACAAATGTTCCCGGTTTGCTGCCCATCCTTGAAGTGGATCTTGGCTCTTAATCCTTTTTAAATAGGAACTCAAGTGGCAAAATTGTCGCCACTGATATATTGTTTGGGCTATGTGCACACCTTGAGTATTTGCAAACATTTCTGCATTTCTTGGCAGGAAAAACACAGCGCAAATGCACGTGTTTCTGCCACATTTTTCAATGTGTTTTTCACCTTCTGTTTTCTAGTGTTTGTTTTGGACAGCAATGAATGCTATAGACAGATTTTCGATATAGATAGACATAGGGCTCACTCACACGATAAATGGGACGAGTTCAATGCGAGAAGACGCCTCAATGCACTCTGACCAATGTTATTTAATGATTCTGTGCCGAGCTGTGATTTTTTTTTTCAGCGCTAATCGTACGGAGGGAAAAAAAAAAAAAATCGCAGCATGCTGCGAGTTGATGCCGGCTTTTACTTACATATGCAAGTTAATATGTGCAAGGAAAAAAATTAAGAAAATTAAAAATATCAGGCAGCAAACGGACCATGCGTATGCCGTCTAATTTTTATGCACACATCTCACAAGAGCGACAAAATTTCATCAGCCTTATACAGTAAATTCACAACCGGACCGATCAAAATAGATAGAATAAATACATACGGTACATAATTTATTAAACCCCATACATATTATTAATCTTGTACCCTTAGTGCCTTTCATGTGGCACTAAAGGGTGTTTAGCCTTGTTTAACCTTAAAAATAATTATTTTTGATAACCAGCAAAGGTAAAGCAGACAGCTGCAAGCTAATATTAACAGGCTGGGAAGGTCCCTGGTTATTGTGTCCTTTGTGTGGGGGAGTGTGTATTCAAAGAAACATTTTTTTGAGTGTGTGTGTGTGTGTTTTTTTATTACTGGGTTAGTAATGGGGTCTGATAGACATGTCTCCATTGCTAACACCAGGCTTGATGCCAGCTGTGCTTTTTGAGAAATCACATCTGACAAACCTAAACTACCATAACCCCAATTACCACCGCACCAGGTCAATCAGGAAGATTCGGACAAAGCACCAGAATTAGCACATCTAATGTGATGCACCACTTCTGGGACGGCTAATCACTGCTATTTTTAGGCTGAGATCAGCTATATCAGCTTTCAGCTGTCTGCTTTCCCTTTGCTGGTTATCAAAAAATGGGGGCAACCCCACATCGTTTGTTTTTCAGTTTTTAATATACTTATGTAATAAAAAAAACTGTCCAATAAGCTCCACAGGGTGCAATTTTATAATATGTTGTGGGATTGTGTAATTATATGTCTGTCTATATGTGTATTTGTATCTATTATCTATCTCTGTAGAGCCGAAAGAGAAAACGAGACTCTCTTCTCCAATGATTGATGTAAAAATCCTTTATTGGTACATCAGTTCAAAAGGGATATACATATTAAAACCATTTGGATAAAGTAGGGAAATGTGTAGGATTCCCCCCCCCAAAAAAAAAAAAAAAAAATCAGGCCTGGGGCACAATATACAGTAAAAACAGCACATTGTTTGTAAATATAAGATGGATATGTATAAACACATAGAATAACTAATGGATGTTAGGGTGATGCATAGAGTAAATAAAGAAATATGTATATATAAAAGCAAAAGAAAGTAAACAGGGTTTATGCAAATAATGCTCCTAGGTCTGACAGTATGGGAATCTCATAAAGTGAGAATTAAGTAGTGTAAATAAATGAGAAGAGCAAGGTGCAAAATCAAATAACAACTACACATAATTGTAATATGTTTAATACAAAACAATGCGGGAGACTAGTTATGAATGTGCTCCAGGGACGCCCAGGGGGCATTTGGTTCTCATATTGACACTGAGGCCAAATAGGTTATTATCTATCTCTATAGCATTCGCTGCTGTCTAAAAACGCTACAAAACAAGCAGCAAATACACAGCAAATCTGCAATCATTTTCAGATATGGATTTTTGTAGCATTTTTGACAGACTTCATTGAAGTCAACAAGTGAAAAAATGCTGAAAGAATTGATGTGCTGCAGATTATTTTCTGCACCCAATCTGCAAGTCACAAATATGCAACGTGTGCATGGCACTTCAGGATTCTCATTCACTTTGCTGCCATCAGGATTTGCTTAAGGTTTTGGTGACAATGCCCTTCTTTCACCTCTTAGGGCCACTTATACAGATTTTTAAATATGTGCAGTTCCATCCGTATTTTAGGGTTCCATGACAATTGTGTACAAGATAATTGTGTACGGACAATTGTGTACAGAAAATTGTGTACAGGCCAATTGTGTCCAAGGACAAATTGTGTACAAGGACAATTGTGTACAGCACAATCGCCTTGTACACAATTGCCTTGTACACAATTGTCATTGTACACAATTGGCCTGTACACAATTGTCTGTACACAATAGTCCGTACACAATTATCTTGTACACAATTGTCCTGTCACCGTATTTTAGAGCAGGGCTTCTGTCTCTACATGTTTGGATTCTCTTTGGATCTATTCTTGGCGACTCTGGGACGCATTGTTCGGCTTGACATGAGCCGACTTGTTGAGGACAACCAACCACACAGCATCTTGGGCTAGGCCACGTGAGGCCTTATCTCTAAGAACTTAGGGAAGCCCTGGCCTGCGTTGGAGAGATCGGCATTCCCCAAGAGTTTCAAGAAGGTTTTTCTGATTATTTGGGAATCAGCCCAGCATGGACCCTTCCATTTCAGTTTCAGGATGTACCGGTACACTCTTAAATCTGAAAATATATGCACATATATGCATAGCTTTATAGAGTGCAAATACATGGGCCATGCACACAGTGAACAAGTCTGTAGGCAGTGTTCACACCACCAAAAGACTGAAACACAAAAAACACAATAAAACATGTAAAAAATACTCTGTGGTAAAAAAGTAACAATAAACAGCAAGTGCCAGTAACAAAATGATACAAAACAGGGTATTTGGTTGATACGCTTTTTGCAAAAAATGTATACTAAGCCGCTCTACCAAACGTCAAGGTAACCCGTATCAGAGCAATCCCTAACTGATGTGTTTAAAAACCTGATCATGTGTATATCCCCCCCTTCCTTGTGGGCCATGCACATGTAAGCCGCTCTCTGTATCTTTTGCAATAAACGTATCAAACAAATACCCTGTTTTTTATCATCTTTTTACTTGCACTTGCTGTTTATTGTTACTTTTTTACAACAGAGTATTTATTGTGTTTTTCTGTGTTTCATAGCTTTATAGAGGTCAAGTTAGGAGAAAACGCCTCTTCTCTAAGACATTTTGAAAACTGCTCCGAGTAGGCAACTACTAAAGTACTGGTACAAGACTGTCATTTTATTGATTTATGCATAGAAACGGTTAATCGTGTCGTGTTTTACTCGCCTATAACTGTTAATTCTGTTTAACCCCTTCATGACCGGAGATTTTTCGGTTTTGCGTTTTCGTTTTTCGCTCCCATTCTTTCCAGAGCCATAACTTTTTTATTTTTTCGTCAATAAGGTCACGTGAGGGATTATTTTTGGCGGGACAAGTTGTACTTTTGAACAACATCATTGGTTTTATCATGTCGTGTACTCGAAAACTGGAATAAAAAGTTCCAAGTGCGGTGAAATTGCACAAAAAGTGCAACCCACACTTTTTTGTTTGGCTTTTTTTGCTAGATTCACTAAATGCTAAAACTGACCTGCCATTATGATTCTCCAGGTCATTACGAGTTCATAGAAACCAAACATGTCTAGGTTCTTTTTTATCTAAGTGGTGAAAAAAAAATTCCAAATTTTGCTTACAAAAAAAAAAAAATTGCACCATTTTAATCCATTTTTTATTGATCGATCGGGTGATTCTGAATGCGGCGATACCAAAAATGTGTATGTTTGATTTTTTTATTGTTTTATTTTGAATGGGGCGAAAGGGGGGGTGATTTAAACTTTTATTTTTTTTAATATTTTTAAAACTATTTTTCTTCAGGTTTTGGCTTGCTTCAATAGTCTCCATGGGAGGCTAGAAGCTGTCATAGCTCAATCTCCTGTGCTACATAGAGACGATGCTCAGATCTCCTCTATGTAGTAGAGCTAATGCATTGCTATGAGCGCCGACCACAGGGTGGCACTCGTAGCAGTCCGGTATCAACAACCTTACAGGTCTTAAGGAGAGCTCTGGTTGTTATGCCGACGAACCGATGACCCCCGGTCACGTGACAGGGGGGAGGAGTCAGCGTTGCGCATATTTCAAGCCTGATAGCGCAAGTTAAATGCCACTGTCAGAGTTTGACAGCGGCATTTACAGTGGGGAAAAAAAGTATTTAGTCAGTCAGCAATAGTGCAAGTTCCACCACTTAAAAAGATGAGAGGCGTCTGTAATTTACATCATAGGTAGACCTCAACTATGGGAGACAAACTGAGAAAAAAAAATCCAGAAAATCACATTGTCTGTTTTTTTTTCATTTTATTTGCATATTATGGTGGAAAATAAGTATTTGGTCAGAAACAAGCAATCAAGATTTCTGGCTCTCACAGACCTGTAACTTCTTCTTTAAGAGTCTCCTCTTTCCTCCACTCATTACCTGTAGTAATGGCACCTGTTTAAACTTGTTATCAGTATAAAAAGACACCTGTGCACACCCTCAAACAGTCTGACTCCAAACTCCACTATGGTGAAGACCAAAGAGCTGTCAAAGGACACCAGAAACAAAATTGTAGCCCTGCACCAGGCTGGGAAGACTGAATCTGCAATAGCCAACCAGCTTGGAGTGAAGAAATCAACTGTGGGAGCAATAATTAGAAAATGGAAGACATACAAGACCACTGATAATCTCCCTCGATCTGGTGCTCCACGCAAAATCCCACCCCGTGGGGTCAGAATGATCACAAGAACGGTGAGCAAAAATCCCAGAACCACGCAGGGGGACCTAGTGAATGAACTGCAGAGAGCTGGGACCAATGTAACAAGGCCTACCATAAGTAACACACTACGCCACCATGGACTCAGATCCTGCAGTGCCAGACGTGTCCCACTGCTTAAGCCTGTACATGTCCGGGCCCGTCTGAAGTTTGCTAGAGAGCATTTGGATGATCCAGAGGAGTTTTGGGAGAATGTCCTATGGTCTGATGAAACCAAACTGGAACTGTTTGGTAGAAACACAACTTGTCGTGTTTGGAGGAAAAAGAATACTGTGTTGCATCCATCAAACACCATACCTACTGTAAAGCATGGTGGTGGAAACATCATGCTTTGGGGCTGTTTCTCTGCAAAGGGGCCAGGACGACTGATCCGGGTACATGAAAGAATGAATGGGGCCATGTATCGTGAGATTTTGAGTGCAAACCTCCTTCCATCAGCAAGGGCATTGAAGATGAAACGTGGCTGGGTCTTTCAACATGACAATGATCCAAAGCACACCGCCAGGGCAACGAAGGAGTGGCTTCGTAAGAAGCATTTCAAGGTCCTGGAGTGGCCTAGCCAGTCTCCAGATCTCAACCCTATAGAAAACCTTTGGAGGGAGTTGAAAGTCCGTGTTGCCAAGCGAAAAGCCAAAAACATCACTGCTCTAGAGGAGATCTGCATGGAGGAATGGGCCAACATACCAACAACAGTGTGTGGCAACCTTGTGAAGACTTACAGAAAACGTTTGACCTCTGTCATTGCCAACAAAGGATATATCACAAAGTATTGAGATGAAATTTTGTTTCTGACCAAATACTTATTTTCCACCATAATATGCAAATAAAATGAAAAAAAAACAGACAATGTGATTTTCTGGATTTTTTTTTCTCAGTTTGTCTCCCATAGTTGAGGTCTACCTATGATGTAAATTACAGACGCCTCTCATCTTTTTAAGTGGTGGAACTTGCATTATTGCTGACTGACTAAATACTTTTTTTCCCCACTGTAACTAGTTAATAGGCGCGGGTGGATCACGATTCCACCTGCACCTATTGCGGGCACATGTCAGCTTTTCAAAACAGCTGACAGGTCCCGGCTTTGATGCGGGCTCACCACCGGAGCCCACATCAAAACGGGGGGTACTGCCATTGGATTCACTGTCCCGTCCAATGGCAGTAAGGGGATAAGTGTACCTGTGTATACTCTTAATTGGTGTTATTGAGAGTAACTGGTGTTGTTACATTTGTTACTCGGACAGAAGCGTGCGGCTGCATGTATTTCTATGCAGCTGAACGCTCCGATCCGAGTGCCGGCGGCATTGCCGGGTATTGACGTGCGAGACTCGTCCGAGTTTCTTGCATGTGAGTATGAGCCCTAACTGATACAAATGGAAGCTGTGGAATTCTTCTCCGTTTTCCACTTCAGTTCCACCGGTCTGTTCCTAAAATAGAAAAGACAGTATGATCTCTCTTTTGCTGAACATGTACATTTGAAAAATACAAACTGAGGTATTAAGAGACATGGCTGAGCCAGTGACTGTGATGGTCAGACCTAGTACTCATGCTTATGTCTGACTCTTTACGTCAGGTACGTTTAGCTTTAATAATATTGTAAGACCAGCATCTACTAAACTGATAAAAAACCAAATACCTGGCATAAAGACGGTTGGACGAAAGCATTGTTGGTGTGATTGGTTCCATGTGCAGAGCGCTACCAGTATATACTTTTTTGCGTATTTTTCCACATATCTCCACTTCTGTGATGCTGCAGTTGTAATGTAGAAAACCCCTTATTCTAGATTGGCACCACGTTTTTAATTGTTTCTTACCCCGATATGTGCTGTATGTAAACTATAGGCTGCTTCAGATGGATTTGTTTTTGTTATGTTTTGCAATGTTATGGTTTACATTATTTTTCTCCTGTGCAGTGTTGTGTCTGAAACTGGTTGTCAGAGACATTTATTGTGTTTTACACTAACTAGAACATGCAGAATCCTGGATTCCATTGTTATCGCTCTCTCCACACGAGTCACATGTCTATTCAACTTGCATACAGGTGAGCATGATACGCCATTGTGGTTATCGGCTTGTAATCGGAAGTACCGTATGTACCACGTGTGGAGTGGTCACGTGACAAGCGCAGTGAGTGTGAAAACCAGGTATTGGTACTTTTGTCAGTGTGGACAGGTGCCAACTTCTGCTGGAGAATGAAATTTCCATCTCCATAAACCTTGTCGGCAGAGGGAAGCATGAAGTGCTCTAAAATTTCCTGGTAGATGGCTGCGCTGACTTTGGTCTTGATACAACACAGTGGACCTACACCAGCAGATGACATGGCTCCCCAAACCATCACTGACTGTGGAGACTTCACACTAGACCTCAAGCAGCTTGGATTGTGGCCTCTCCACTCTTCCTCCAGACTCTGGGACCTTGATTTCCAAGGCCTAGTATGCAGTTTCCACAATCAGTGATGGTTTGGGGAGCCATGTCATGTGCTGGTGTAGGTTCACTGTGTTGTATCAAGACCAAAGTCAGCGCAGCCATCTACCAGGAAATTTTAGAGCTCTTCATGCGTCCCTCTGCCGACAAGGTTTATGGAGATGGAAATGTCATTCTGCAGCAGGACTTGGCACCTGTCCACACTGACAAAAGTGCCAATACCTGGTTTACAAACAACAGCATCACTGTGCTTGATTGGCCAGCAAACTCACCTGACCTTAACCCCATAGAGAATCTATGGAGTATTGTCAAGAGGAAGATGAGAGACACCAGACCCAACAATGCAGACGAGCTGAAGGCTGTTATCAAAGCAACCTGGGCTTCCATAACCCCTCAGCAGCGCCACAGGCTGATCGCCTCCATGCCACGCCGCATTGATGCAGTAATTGATGCAAAAAGAGCCCCGACCAAATATTGAGTGCATTTACTGAACATACATTTCAGTAGGCCAACATTTCTATTTTTAAATCATTTTTTCAAGCTGGTGTTATAAAGTATTCTAATTTACTGAGATAATGACTTTTGGGTTTTCATTGGCTGTAAGCCATAATCATCAACATTAACAGAAATAAACACGTGAAAGAGATCACTCTGTTTGTAATAACTCTATATAATATATGAGTTTCACTTTTTGTATTGAAGAACTGAAATAAATTAACTTTTTGATGATATTCTAATTTTGTGAGAAGCACCTGTAGCTGTTACTACCAGCTCGATAATGTGTATAGCATAGCAAATGTGTTTGTGATCGCAATATGAAAACAGCACCAGCCACCTTTTTTTTTTTTTTAAAGCCGTGCTACCTCTGCTGTTTTATGCAGCAGTCCGAGGTAAGCAGGTGATACCTGGGCCCATGCTTTCCCCCCAGAATAAAATTTGTCATACCCTCCCTGGTAATAGCTATGTCTGATTGTGCATGGAACATGGTTTGCACATATCACAGCTCTTGGGCAGGGGAGAAAGCAAAAAAAGACAGTATATAGGCAAGACCGCATCGGATCGCAGCTGATTAATTTTCCTGTGTGGTAAAACAAGTTTAACAAACCAGCATCTGCAATCCCGTGCTGTAATGTCTCGCTCTATACTCTTTTTGCTTCCCCTTAGGCTATGTGCACACGTTGCGGATTCTGCTGCGTTTCTGCAGCGGTTTTTGGCCCTGCGGAAACGCAGCAGTTCCGCAGACATGGTACAGTACCTTGTTAGCCTATGGCATTTCAAATCCGCTGTGCTCACGCTGCGGTTTTTTCCGTGCCGTTTTGCTGCGGTTTACAAACCGCAGCATGTCAATTGTTTGTGCGGATTCCGTAGCGGTTTCACACCTTTAACATAGTAGAGGTGTGAAACCGCAGGGCAAAACCGCAGGCTAATCCGCAGGAAAACTGCAGGTCACTTTACCTGCGCTTTTACCTGCGGATCCGCGCTGAAAAACCCGCAGGTGAATCCGCTGCGTGTGCACATAGCCTTAGACCAGGGGCTGTGGTATATTCAGACCATGAACAGACCTGGAGCAGCTCTGCATGGTTGGACACAGCTATTACACAGTACACAGCCGGGCACATTTATAGAATTATTTCAGGACAGGAATATTTTTTTTTTAAATACATCCAATTGTGAAACTTAATTTTATTCCAAGATCTAGTGATTAAATTGTACTTTGGTCATGGGACAACTCTTTTTAGTAAAATTTTATGGAGCCGGAGAACCCTCTTATCTGTACACGATTGCATAAGTAAGACCACTTGTAAAACAGAATGTCATTGCTAATTCTTTCAAGAAATTTGGGAAAGGGATTTGTACATAAATACTATCAGAGGAGGTTTCAGTGTATTATCGCTTCAATACTTCTGGTCTAGAAATCCTTTCATTGTATCCTAGTAATTCCACAGCACAGAGGATCAATTTCATTTCATCAGTAAAACTGATGACCACATACGTATCTGGAGGTGGTCAGACCAGTTTTAATGAGTGGAATATCAGAGCAATGGAAATGAGAAATTTGAAGCAGCCGTGTGAAATAAACTCTCTGCAAGTAAAACTTGTCACAATATTTGCTTTCTCACCTTCCAGCTAAATCCTTGAAGTTCTTATTTTTAGCACAGACCTGTAAGTAAATGTTCTGCTTCTCTCCATCTGTATATTGGGAGGCACAAGACGTTTGCAGCCTTTAGTTTGCACAGGTCGATCTAATTTCATAGGGTGACATGGATTTATACTTTGTTATAAAATCAAACTCAACTAAACACCAAAAGGAAAATATATTGTGGCAGGTCATAAATTCCTTTCACGAGTCTTGATATGATTGAACAAAGTACGCCCATCAACATTTCTATCCTCTTAATATAATGCAATTATGATACATTACTGTGTACTTACAATTGCTCATTTTGCCTTTCTACCCAGCTAATTCTTCTCTTTTCCCTGCATTATGTAGAAACAAAAAGTCTACTTTCCCTGCATGAATCATTTCCCTTCAAGCTACTCCCTCCTCCCCCTGTCGGCAACTTTTGCAGTGACTGATGACTCATGCAGGGAAAATGGACCTCCTGTTTCTACATAGAGCTTAGAAGGATTCAGCTAGTCAGTTTTTAATCATGTAATATCATTAGACTTAATGGAAAAGAGTAGAAGTAACTGGGTAGAAAGGCAAAATGAGCAATTGTAAGTATCCAATGCTATACAATTTGATGATTGTAATATATTGAGAGGACAAAAATCTTGATGGAAGGGCTTCTTAAAGGGGACCTGTAATCTCTCCGGACATCTCTGTTTTAGAACTCTGTTGTTCGGTCCCTCTGTTGATCTACTGTAAAATGTAAAAAAATTAAACCCAGTGTGCTACCATTCCCCTTGTCTAACTCAGCTACTACTGATTGGACAGTGTCAGAGTGTGCAGGGTCACACCCTCAAATGGTACCACCCAGTTGTCAATTTATGCATTGAAATTTCTTGGATTAATACTAGAGGAATATCACTGTGCAGAGTTATAAGGAGAGAATACCTATAACTGTTGTGTTAGAGAGGACCAATTGTCTGAATGCTGAGCTCTGTATAACCCCGCCCACACTACTGATTGGCAGATTTCTGTGTACTTTGTCCATAGGCTGAAAAGCTACCAATCATTAGTGGGGGTGGGGTTTTACAGAGCTCATGAATATAGAGAACTACCTGTGTCCTCCATTATAAAATGAATATTTTATCAGCAGGAGATCAAAACTACGGTAAGCAGCCTAGAGAGTGACAAATCACTGGAATCAGGGTCTCTGTTCCTACATTACTCTGCTGTAAGATTAGGCATCAAAAGCCTAGTGATAGATTCCCTTTAAGCAGAATTATACTGGTATTATTCTGGTGCCTATACAGACTTTTTCTAGCTTTTTTGCGCTCTTTTAATTTTGTTTTATATGTGCTTTGGAATTACATTGATTATGGCATTATTTGCTGCTAGTTTTACTCTCGGATTGTGCAGTATTTACATTACATACCTTTTTTTTTCTTATTTGATAATGCACAAACTTTGTAATGTGTTAAAATTCCATCCCAAAGAGCGGAGCTTGGTGGTTGTGGTTACTGTGAAGGAGAGGCAGTGATTGTTTCATTATATGTTGGTAGTTTCTATATAAAAGACTACATGCTGTAGAAACCTGTAACAAAGTAAAAATGATTTTCACGTTTGCTAGTGGTTAACAAATTTGCAATTAGTTTCGGTCTGCAATCTTCATTTCCTTTATTCTTTTTTTTACAGCTCATAATATGCAGTTTGCAACCTTATCCAAGTTTCAGATTTTTCTTGTGGGAGTGTGTCTTCCAGTAATATAGGCTGGATGTGAGCTCTGTGTGTATCCAGGGTGCTGCGGTCTTCACTAAATGTGCATCTATATAGCTCCAATAATATATTTTTCTCTGCACATGCTTTCCTCATTGTTTATAGTCTTATTTCTTTGTCCTCCTAGATAACTTCTCATCTCTCCTCTGCATTTCTATGTACATTCTCCTCTTCTTTCTCCCTTCTGTAACCAAGGACAGTATGAGCTGTAGCAGGGTAGGCATTTGTCTAGGTTGCTATCTCTTGCTCCCTGAGGGGGGGCGCAGCTTGAAACAAAAAAAAAGCTGACAATGCTGTGCTTGCGGCCTCCCAACCTTTTTCTGGCCGCAGGCTTTCAGCACACACAGCCAAGGTGCAGGGACAAGTGAGCAGTGTCAGTGAGTCACTGACATCAGTCACTGCCTGCGTCTTGTCCGGCATTCCCTCCTTGCTCTCAGTTGTATTGTCTTTAAAGGGAATCTGTCACCGCATTTTCAGCCTATCAGCTGCCGTCACTGCCATCAGGTGCTTATCTACAGCATTCTGTAATGCTGTAGATAAGCCCCCGATGGAACCTGAAAGATAAGAAAAAAAGAGTTAGATTATGCTTACCGGGGGGCGGGTGCGGTGGGTGTCGCGGTCCAGTCCGGCGCCTCCCATCTTCATACAATGCCGTCCTCCTTCTTCTCCTTCAGCTCCTGCGCAGGTGTATTTTATCTGCCCTATTGAGGGCAGAGTAAAGTACTGCAGTGCGCAGGTGCCTGGAAAGGTCAGAGAGGTCCGGCGCCTACGCACTGCTGTACTCTGCTCTGTCCTCAACAGGGCAGATAAAGTACGCCTGCGCAGCAACCGAGGGAGAATTAAGGAGGAGGACATCATCGTTTGAAGATGGGAGGCGCCGGACCGGACCGCGACACCAATCGGACCGGACCGGACATCCGGGTGAGTATAAATCAAACTCTTTTTTCTTGTCTTTCAGGTTACATCAGGGGCTTATCTACAGCATTACAGAATGCTGTAGATAGGCCCCTGATGGCGGTGCCGGCAGCTGATAGGGCTAAAATGGAGTGACAGATTCCCTTTAAAGCCTTGGTGAAAAATGTAACAATTCTAGTGGAAGTGGCGGTCAGAGCTTCTTATGTGACACTGTAGAAGGGAGAACTGGGCTGCTACAGCTGCTGAAGCGACGGGTCTGGAACTGCTGGGGCCGAACCTCCAGTTCCTGGGGGGAACGAGATTGCAGCCGGAGCGAGCCGGTAACCAGGGTGAAGGGGGTGTGGCCAGGCAATGTGAGGTAAAATGGGTTGCACGGCAACTGAAGCGGTCTTCCCGCCAGAATGCCAATGAGGAGTAGACTGCAACCACTGGGGAGCGACAGATCGCGACGTGAAGAGAAAGGGCCTTACCGAAACCGGCGGGTGTGCAGGGGAGCGTACGATCAACGGAGCATCGCAGTACGAACGTCCGGTTGTCGGCTGATATCCAGAGGCGCACATCGGGTAAAGCATTGCAGCGCAGCCCTTCAGATCACGGCGGCTACTCAAGGAGACCCACGCCGAGAGGAATCTTGTGGGGAGCTCTACTCTCTTCTCTTACTCCACAGATATATAGACTAGGGGCTCAGCGTGCAAAACCGAAGACCACCGCTGCCGCCAGAAGAAGGACCATGTGCTAGGCAAGGACGCCAGCAGACACCACACCGACTGCCACCAGCATCCTGCTACCCACGAGACCTTCAGCGAGTGACAGGTTGCGGAGTCACGATAAGTGAAACCATTAACAAGAGACTGCTTAGTTAACCAACTCTTACTTAGTTTGACCTTTGTACTCTTTGTTTACCCTGCTATCTCCCTGTGAGGAGTTTTCCCACTGTTAAATAATAAAATATAGTTGATCCCTGCTCTGCAGCATTTGTGTTACTGCATCCCAGCACCTACTTATTACAACACATCTGGAGGGGTGCAGGGATACGTTAGGAAGGGAAGGAAGGGGTGCCATTGGCTTCATTTGCCCAGTGTCATGGTCACGTGTGTCTGGACGCAGCGAGTACCGCAAGGCGAACCCATGACACGCGTGACCCTGGATACACCGCCTTCTGTAGGGCGATTTAAAATAAAACGTGCAGCTGGATACACCGCCTCCAACTGGCGAATTTAGGTAATAAAGGGGAAACCTGGGTAACAATAACAATGGTGGGCCCTGCGATCGGGAATAGGGATGTGGAGACCTCCTGTACTCCCTTGAGCCAGTGTCCCTGCACTCCTAACGTTCCCTATGCCGGTTCTGCATCGGGCGACGCACGCGTACCTCAAACCTGTCTCGCCCTGCACCTAAACCCTCACTAGGGAATTGGTCGGTGCGGAAACTAATCCCACCACTGCACTAAACACACATAAGGGAAAGTGACAAAACAGGGGGACACCACTTAGCTTTGCTCTGTTGCTTACGCTCCCAGCAACAGAGCCCACCACCTGCGTGCATCTTCTCCTCCAACCGGATCCATCACCATAACTGGATCCATCACCATAGTGCAGCCTTGGAGCAGAGTCCACCACCAGTTGCAGCTGCCCAGTAAACAGAGTCCCAAAGATGAGTCAAGCTTCTGCCAAAATGCCAGCATGCTTGAGTCCAACTTTTCTGCCAATAAGTCCAGCATGCTTGAGTCCAGCTTTCAGCAACCAAGTCCAGCATGCTGAGTGCAACTCTCACCATAGTCGCCACTCCACCAAGCCATGCAAGCCCCTCCTGCTGACACCATAAACTGCGACTCCACCACGCCATGCCAGCCCTTCTTGCAGAATCCATAGCTGGCACTCGTCCCATCTGGCTGGGCTGCCCAGGACTCTAGCTCAGCTCCATCTTTCACCCAGGCTTCTGTTGTGAGTTCATTTTCCCCTTCACCGTCGATGTCTGATGAACTCCCTCTTCTGGTGAGGGAAGGTAGTGAGGCTGATTACCAAACACCTGATCTGGTAGATGATGACTGGGTAACAGGAATTTCTGACTGGATATAAGGCAGCCGACGCCCTTCTGAGTCGCTGGTGATTTCTCTGCTGGATTCTTGGAGACCAGTCTGATTCCTGCTTCCCAAAGATAAGTTTTTGCTCTGCTATTGAACTTATAGTTTTGTTTTGTTTACCTTGTTTTTTGGAGTTCAGCCATCCCCGGTCGGGGGTGTGCTGAGTTCCATTTTTGTCTCTGATCAGTTTGTCTTTTTGCTCTGTCTTCAGAACTTACCTGAGTACTGATTGTTGTGAGTTCATTTTCCCTTTCACCATTGAGGTCTGATGAACTCCCTCTTCTGGTGAAGGAAGGTAGTGAGGCTGATTACAAAGCACCTGAGCAGAATGATCATGACTGGGTGACTGGAATTGCTGACTGGATATAAGGCAGCCGACGCCCTTCTGCCTTGCGGGTGATTTCTCTGAGGGATTCTTGGAGACCAGTCTGATTCCTGCTCCTCAAAAGCTAAGTTTTTCTGCTCTGCTTTTTGCATTTGTGTTTTAGTTTTGTTTTTCCTTGTTTTTCTGATTTCTGCCTTTCCCTGCTGGGTGAGCTGAATTCCTTTTTGCTCTGTCTTCAGAAAATACCTGAGTACTGATATTGTCTTTTTGAAGCCTAGCGTCTTCAGGGCTTTTTTCCCTATCAGTCTGTTGGCTCTTGTTTTTGAGAGGGTTTTGGCGGATTGCAGACAGCAGCTTTTCTATCCTGTCCTATATAGTTAGCTTGGGCCCCATCATTTGCTCAGCTATCTTTCTATCTGTGTGAGTGTTTTTTCATCTTGCTTCACCATCATTATATGTTGGGGGCTGGCTATTGCTTTGGGGTCTGCTCTGGGGCAGTTTAGATTTCCCTTTCTGTCTTTAGGCTATGTAGTTCTCCGGCTGTGATCGAGGAGTCTAGGGCACCGTAGGAACCCCCCACGGCTACTGCTAGTTGTTGTTAGGTTCAGGGGTCTGCAATCCGATAGTTGCCAACTTCTCTGGTTTTCTGGACTTAGCTAGTATTTCTGTTTTTGCCTCCTACGGTGACTCATTCATAACAGCTGATATAGTCTTTTTGAAGTCCCAGCGACTTCAGGGCCTGTTTTTCCTATCAGACGGTTGGGACATTTTTTGGTAGGGTTTTTTACGGATTGCAGACAGCAGCTTTTCTATCCTGTCCTTTTTAGTCAGCTTGGGCCCCCTCGTTTGCTCAGCCTATCTTTCTATCTGTGTTAGTGTTTTCATCTTGCTTCACCGTCATTATATGTTGGGGGCTGCCTATTGCTTTGGGGTCTGCTGTGGGGCAGTTTAGATTTCCCCTTTCTTTCTTTAGGCCTATTTAGTTCTTCGGCTGTGATCGAGGGGTCTAGGGCATCGTAGGAACCCCCCACGGCTACTGTTAGTTGTTGTGGATAGGATCAGGGGTCTGCAATCCGGTAGCTACCAACCTCTCTGGTTTTCTGGACTTAGCTTGTATTTTTGTTTTTTCCTCCTTCGGTGACTCATTCATTACAGGCTTCCTTGTAAATGACTATCAATATCACCAACAATCATCAAACACACCTGAAACTCTTTTATAGAGCCTCACACCTGATTTGTAATACGTGCACATTAAAACTAAAGTGTAATACCACTCACCACCACCGGGGCAACTTAGAACAAACGACACCACGTGTAATAATTCTAATGGCCACCGGGGGCAATCAACCCACTTTGGCACCAAGCCAAAGGAAAAAAAAGTTCACATTGTCCATTTACTTGTCAGATCCACCTTGGATCATGACACCCAGAACACCAAAATGCCTTGTCCCGGCCCTGCATTACTACCCCTGAGAGAAGGAACAGGGGAGCAGAAGAAGTTCTGATTTTGCAAAATCAAACAGCTAGAGAAACCTCTTCTAGACACTGCACACTCTGCAGCAGCAAAACAGTAGAAAACTTTTAATGAAAACTATTTAGAAAGATGCATATAGAAGCATTTGCAGCTACATTTTTATTTCCTAATCCCTTTGGAATATACCTGTAGTAAATTCCCATTTTTCAGTGCCTTTTGGTCGTCTTCTGAACCACGTGACTGTATATTAGCTTTGATAACATCATGGCTACTAAAGATAACATCCTCACCTGTGACCTGTGACAAATGCCAGGAAAATTGTTCGTGATGCAAAGAAAACCCCACAAATAACATCAGCTGAAATACTGGACTCTCCGAAAACTAGCAGTGTGGCTGTTTCGAGATGCACAATAAAGAGGCACTTGAAAATAGGCTGCATATTGTCCCTGTTGACCATGGTTCATCCAGTTATTAACCAAGTATAACATGGACACAGTGACAGCCTTAATAGAGCTTCCACAGACAGGCTTAGCGCAAGCCACTCAGTCTACAGATCTAAGAGGGCCTGGCCTTTGTCCTTTAGCCCTTGTACAGGGATTTGGACTCACACAGGTGCCCCTGAGTTGGAGCCACAAAGTAGGCTACTGGTTGGTGGAACAATCTGGTGGCAAGAATGGTAGTTACGTGGCGCCATTACCATGAGGTCAAAGCCAGGGGCAGAATTATAAGTGTCAGACATGTTTCCGGAGACAGAGATGGAAGTGGATGAGATGGTTACCGGCATGGATGTTACCGCAAGCTTTTTAGTATACTGGGAATATGCCGCTTCCTGTCATTCTCTCTCTAATTTTATAAAAGATAGTTACAGAATAATTGCACACACCAATAATTGTATCCATGATTGTTTTCTGTTTAAGAGGATTCTATTCCGACTACCATATAACTGGCTGTAAATGATTTTCCTCCTGGTCAGTGAAGACTATAATGATACCACTATAGGATTTACCAGCAGTCAGCAGAGAACTTTCCAGACGGAATAATGTAGATATTCGTTGACTCTATGGCCCGATTCATTAACAGCTGGCATTTTTCATGTTAAACTTAAAGGGACTTTGTCAGCACAGAACGACCTAATGTCTCATGGCGAGAAGTAGTAGCACACGACACTCCTGAAAGCAGGTGCACAAATAGGAGCCCAATCCGTAGTATATTATCAATGAAGAACTCAGTACTCAAATGATGCAGAGCAAGGATTATTTATTTGCGATCGAAATTGAACATATATTACATTTCGGTCTCAGTTTATTTTAGACCTTCTTAAGATATATGTTGACTCCTATGGGCACCATACCTCTAGTGGTATTCCTACTCTCTAGTCGGGCTGTATCCTTTATATAGTTTCGGAATTAAGTCCTATATACTTCTATTGCAATCCGTATATCTGAAGAAGGTCTAAACCGAGACCGAAACGTCATATATGGTCACCGTGGATTGCAAATAAATCATCTTTGTTCTACATCATCTGGGCACCAACTTCTTCATAGATATCTCCCATAGCGAGAGCCCTATCAATCACCTAGAGCAGGGCTGGTAAAAGTCATCCAGGGGCAGTGGCGGACTACACTTGTCCATCCCTATGGTCCCCGACTGGATCTTCTAATATATTTTCTCTGAGTATTTATGAGAAAAATATACCTGGTTGCCATCATGCAAAAAGTCTCTGATTCATGCTGCACATCATGGATCTACCGTAGTAGGTTCTTGACATGTTCTCATGCTGCGCTTTTAATAGGTGAAGCACATAGTATGTTCATGGCCTTGGGTGCGCATTGCTGTAATGTATTAGAAGGGGATACCTACAGTACTTGGGAAACACATTTATGCAAATTTTAGCGCATATACAGTAAAATTGGGCCATTTGTGGTGGTGAAGAAAGGAGGGAAAATTACTTTTCATCATAGTTTCTCCATGGGGATTTTGAAGAATATCAGGTCTGTTTTTCAAGTTCTTTCCCCAGAATGTGACGAATTGACTCTCACTGAACACTCCAGACTTCCTTCTGTATGTTAATTGCTATTTATATTTTCTGTGACCGTCATTTCTGTAGGGGAAGTTATAACTGATAATAGGCGTGAGGTTGTGGTGTCGGTGATAAGCTGAGACACAGGAATATTAAGAAGTGCTGACTGTGGGATTTTGCATGATCATTTTCTACCCACAGTCATCGCTTGCAATCTTTATCTTATTCCTCTTAAAGCTGCAGTAACTATTGACTTCTTTTGAAGACGTTTTCTGTTGTTAGTCTAAAGTTGACAAAACTCTGAATATAAGATATAACCAGGGTCTCTAGCCAAAAATCATATCAAAAACCCTAAAACATTATACTTTATTCTTTATTAATAAAAAAACCCAACAAGGGGTCATACCACACAGTGAACACAACAACAAAAAAACAAACAAAGTGCCAAAGAAATAAGATTAAAATGGGGATTTCCTAGGAGTCCCTGATGCAATCTAACACTCACGCCTTCCTTGCCGCGGAGGTTGGCACCCTAGGGGGGACGTTGTGGCGCCCCCGCTCGACCATGACTCTCCCTAGGGACCCTATTCCACCCTGCAGCCACTAGGGGATCCCATTCCTAGTGCTAAAGGGACCTCTATCGCTATACAGAGGTATTCCTGTGATAAAGAGGACCCTACACCCCAAAAAGTTAAAAACATATATAGGAACACACCGGCAGAATCATGGCGTATTAAGGTGAGAAATCAATACAAAGATGCCAAACCCTCCTTTGGAAGAATACCCAGAGCATATGGTGTCAGTTAAATCACCACTCAACATGTAGAGGAACGATGAGAGATATAAATTTTCAGTTCTAGATTTTAAATTATTACCATATACATCAGCTCAGATAATTTTAGCACAAAAATAGAAATAGACAGTAAAGGGAATCACCCTCAAAAATATACCTAGTCCCATCAAAAAGGACAATACCTCTGATCAGATAGTTTAGGCACAAGATCGACAGCATCATAGGGGGGTCACCCTCAGATACATAGTGCATTTTATTCCAACAGGGATCAATGTCCACTGAACCTATAACCACTGTATTAAACAATGAACCCCATCCGGGGTCAGACAATGATGTGCAGATACAACCAGTGGACTGCTCAGATATATATGGTTTAAATACTCATCGTATCACCCGCCATCTGCCTCATAGCTTACAGCACCTCAACGCGTTTCGCCCCGTCTGGACTCATCAGGAGGCCTGATGTCATCATAACTTGTGTCCTGAAGTGGTACAATAGCTGGATCGCCTTGATATCCCCCTCCATTTAAGCATACCGCCACAACGTCCACCAGCCCCGGACGTTATCCAGGAACACACCCCTTCCCCCGGTGTGCATGTCGGTGATCTCTATATGAGCCTATATTAATTTACATTAAATTGCTTACAATGTTAATCTCATTTGGATAAAACCCTCACTTTCAAACAATGCGCGGATTGATATTAATGTTTGTTTTTTTAAATGGCGTTAGTATTTATAAGTGTCACGCCGTGCTCACCTGGGGGCGGGACCTCGGTCCCGACGTCATCTCTTCCGGAGCTGCGGTCACTCCGGGGGTCCCGTAGGGTGCGCACGCACAGCTCTCGTCCCCGGGTCTCCTCCTACATGTCACGTTTGCGCTTGCGCGCTCCTGTCAGTGCTGTATAGGGCTCGGTCCTCTCTATGGTAATGGAGGACCTGACCCGGAACCTGTAGTGGTCATGTGCTTTCTGGCTAGGTCCTGACCCGGAACCAGTAGTAGTCATGTGCTATATCAGACGACCTCCCCCTAGGGGAGGTGCCTGATTATTGTTGTGCTTCCTGGCTTGGTCTGCCGTGTCCCTGCCTGGCTGTGCGCTGTACTCAGGTCCTCTGCCTTGCACTCTGTTGTGCCTCTTGGCACACGCTCTGAATCTGCACTCTGCTTTGTACTTGGCTGTGCCTCCTGGCACACGCTCTGACCCGGTGTTCTGTCTCGTACTCGGTTGTGCCTCCTGGCACATGCTCTGACTCTGTACTCTGTCTCATACTCGGTTGTGCCTCCTGGCACACGCTCTTACCCTGTACTCCGTCTTATACTCAGTCGTGCCTCCTGGCACACACTCTGATTCCGTGCTCTGTCTTATACTCAGTTGTGCCTCCGGGCACACACTCTGATCCTGTACTCAGTCTCTTACTCTGTTACACCTCCTGGCACACCTGCTGCCTGACTCAGTGCTCTGACGTGCTCCTTGCACGCTTCCTGCTTCACTCACACCCGGACGAACGAAGTCTCTGTATACCACGTGTTCCCGTGTCCACACTTTACACGTTCCTGCAGACACTCTCACCCACTCGTGTCTCCTGTGAGCCGGCCGCCTGGTGCCAGCAGTCGTGGTGCCTCACCCCCTGGGGCTTGCCCCTGACGCTCCCTGTATAGGGGGTGGTCTTCACTAGGTCAGCTCGCCCTGGGAGGGTTGGTGTCACGACCCAGAGGGTCCACTCCAGGAGTCGTCACAGTATAATCAGGCCATGGACCCCGCTGGTGCCACCACCTCCATCCAAAAGGAACTGGTGTTCCTACGGGAGAGTCAGACCAGGATTATGGTCTTTTTGAAATCCATGGAGTCTCGTTTGTCGGCCATACAATCCGTTTCTGCCCAGTCCTCGGCCCCGCACCCGATGCCGCGCCTCGGCAAGCCACCCCGATATAGCGGGGACCCTAAGTTTTGTCGAGGATTTCTGAACCAATGCCGGTTACATTTTGAGCTTTTGCCGCAGCACTATCCCACTGAGCGCGCCCAAATTGCCTTTATTGTTTCACACTTAGAGGGGGAGGCATTAGCATGGGTGAACCCCCTCTGGGAGTGCAATGACCCACTCGTCTCTCGGCTTTCCACCTTTTTGGACACCTTCCGCAAGGTCTTCGACGAGCCGGGTCGGCTGGCCTCTATCACCGAGTCCCTCTTTAACCTCCATCAGGGTACGCTACCGGTAGGACAGTATTCCATCCGTTTTCGTACCTTGGCCTCCGAACTCGGTTGGAACAACGAGGCTCTCGTAGGGATCTTTTGGCGTGGCCTGTCCAGTCGGATCAAAGACGTACTGGCAGGTCGGGATACTCCCACCTCTTTAGAGGATCTGATCTCACTGGCGACACGCATCGACCTGCGGTTTCAGGAACGTGCCCGTGAATTAGCCAGAGAGAGGAGTTCCTCTCACCTCCTCCGTTCCTGCTCCAAGAAGCCGGGAAACTTCTCCACCTAGGGTTGATAGGAGAGGCCTCCCTAGGTGTACGTGATTCCTCTCCGCCCCTGCTCGTGTCCGTATTATTGAATCTCGGTGCCAAGCGTTATTCTGAGGAGGCTTTCCTGGATTCTGGCGCGGAGGGGAATTTTATCACACTCGAGGCGGTTAAAAAATACCGGATTCCTGTCAGATCCCTGGAGACTCCTCGGTCGATTGTTTCGGTCAATGGTACGTCCGTGCTGGAGTCCGTTACCCAGGCCACCGAAGAGATCGAGCTACAGATCGGAGCCCTGCACCTGGAGAAGATCTCCTTCCTCGTCTTGTCCACCATGTCTCACGCACTTCTTCTAGGCCTCCCTTGGCTACGGACTCATGAGCCAACCCTGGACTGGCGGTCGGGCGAGATACTCCGGTGGGGACCGTTCTGTCAGGAGAAGTGCCTGTTGCCCGTCCGTCTGATGAACTCTGCCGTTCCATCCCCGGCACCTACAGGTCTGCCGTCGGCTTACTGGTCCTTTGCAGATGTCTTCGACAAGAAGGAGGCCGAGACTCTGCCCCCCATCGGCCATATGACTGTCCGATTGACCTCATTCCTGGTTCTATGCCACCCAGGGGTAGGATATACCCGCTATCCCCTGCTGAGACCCAAGCTATGTCTGACTATATCCAGGAGAACCTTGCTAGAGGTTTCATCCGTAAGTCCTCCTCGCCCGCGGGAGCGGGATTTTTCTTTGTAAAAAAGAAGGACGGCTCCCTCCGTCCTTGCATAGACTACCGAGGCCTGAACAATATCACGGTCAAGAACAAGTACCCATTGCCATTGATCCCGGAGCTCTTTGACTGACTTAGAGGAGCTCGAATTTTCACCAAACTGGATCTTCGTGGGGCCTACAACTTGATCCGCATTCGTTCCGGGGATGAGTGGAAGACCACCTTTAACACCAGAGACGGTCACTACGAGTACTTGGTCATGCCCTTCGGCCTCTGCAATGCCCCAGCGGTTTTCCAGGAGTTCGTGAATGACGTCTTCCGGGATATGCTGTACTCCTGCGTGGTAGTCTATCTGGATGACATCCTCGTTTTTTCTCCAGACCTCTCCGCCCACAGAAAGAACGTGCGTCAAGTCCTCCAGCGCCTGAGGGAGAACCGCCTTTATGCCAAGCTCGAGAAATGTGCCTTCGAGCAAACGTCCCTGCCATTCTTGGGGTACATTATCTCAGAATCAGGTCTATGCATGGATCCGGAAAAAGTGTCCGCCGTCCTCGATTGGCCACAGCCCCATGGGGTGAAGGCAATCCAACGCTTCCTTGGTTTTGCGAACTACTACCGACAGTTCGTTCCTCATTTTTCCTCGTTGGTTCGCCCCATCTCGTCCCTTATCTGCAAGGGAGCTAACCCAAAGGCTTGGCCCTCTGAGGCTGAAGAGGCCTTCCAGTCGTTGAAACAAGCCTTCGCCGCTGCTCCGGCGCTTCACCGACCTGAGGTTAGTAGACCTTTCACTCTCGAGGTAGACGCATCCTCTACTGGGGCTGGCGCAGTCCTTCTGCAGAAATCCTCTTCTGGACGTTTTGTCACCTGTGGCTTCTTTTCTAAAGTATTTTCCTCCACTGAGCAGAACTACTCCATCGGCGACAAAGAGCTATTGGCCATTAAGTTGGCCTTGGAGGAGTGGAGGTACTTACTGGAGGGTGCCATACATCCATTCAAGATCTTCACAGACCACAAGAACCTGGCGTACATCCAGTCCGCACAGAGGCTCAATCCTCGGCAAGCCAGGTGGTCCCTATTCTTCGCCCGCTTTGACTTTGAGCTACATTTTCGGCCCGGCGATAAGAACGTTAGAGCGGATGCATTGTCAAGATCATTCCTGTCGTCTGATGCAGAGGAAGAACCCTCTCATATCATTGATTTATCCAAAGTAATTACTGTGGCTCCTGTCAAGTTAACCACGTTACCTCCGGGAAGAACCTTTGTGGCTGAGAATAACCGAAAACGAGTGCTAAATTGGGGACATTCGTCCAAGATTGCCGGCCACGTTGGTGTCAAAAAGAATTTGGACTTAATCTCTCGCCATTATTGGTGGCCTTCACTCTCCCAGGATGTTAAAGACTTTGTAGCATCTTGCCCGTCCTGTGCCCAGAACAAGATACCCAGACAACCACCCTCCGGTCTTCTGTTCCCGCTTCCCATTCCGTCGGCTCCATGGCAGCACATAGCCATGGATTTCATTACTGATCTGCCTTGTTCTTCCGGTTGTACTGTGGTCTTGGTGGTTGTAGACCGATTTTCAAAGATGGCTCACTTCATTCCTCTTCCCGGACTACCCTCTGCTCCTGACTTGGCGAAGATCTTCATTTCCCATATCTTCAGGATTCACGGCTTCCCCCAGCACATCGTGTCGGATAGAGGGGTCCAATTCACCTCCCGGTTCTGGAGAGCTCTATGCGGACTCATGAAAGTGTCATTGGATTTCTCCTCCGCCTATCACCCCCAAACCAATGGGCAGGTGGAACGTACCAACCAGATCCTTACATCCTATCTCCGGCATTTTTCTAATGCTCATCAGAATGACTGGGTCGGTCTACTTCCATGGGCTGAGTTCGCCTACAATAATCACTCCAGTGAATCGTCTACCAAGTCTCCTTTCTTCATCGTCTTTGGACAGCATCTCAATGTGCCTCTACCGGTACTTCCTGTCTCGGGGGTACCTGCTGCCGATTCTCAGTCTGTGGAGTTCTCCAGGGTATGGCAGGAGACCAAAACCGCTCTCGAGAAAGCACGGGACAGAATGAAATTACACGCTGACAAGAGGCGCCTGGACGTTCCTCCATTTCTCCCTGGTGACAAGGTGTGGCTCTCCACCAAATACGTCCGCCTTAAGGTACCATCTTACAAACTGGGTCCCCGTTACATTGGTCCTTTTGAGGTCCTCAGGCGGATTAATGATGTTGCTTACAAATTGAAGCTGCCTCCTTCACTCCGTATTCCCAATTCCTTCCATGTGTCTCTCCTAAAACCTGTGGTTCTTAACCGATTTCATCCTTCTCCAGGCCACACACCCCAGCCTGTTGGCTTGGGGGATGAGTTTGAGGTGAATGACATTTTGGCCATGAAGAAGGTAAGAGGGAGAACCATGTTCCTGGTCGATTGGAAGGGTTTTGGCCCCGAGGAGAGGTCATGGGAACCCAGGGAGAATATCCCCGCACCCCAGATTTTGTCTAAGTTCCTCTCCAGTTTTAGAAAGAGGGGGCGTAAAGGGGGGGTACTGTCACGCCGTGCTCACCTGGGGGCGGGACCTCGGTCCCGACGTCATCTCTTCCGGAGCTGCGGTCACTCCGGGGGTCCCGTAGGGTGCGCACGCGCAGTTCTCGTCCCCGGGTCTCCTCCTACATGTCACGTCTGCGCTTGCGCGCTCCTGTCAGTGCTGTATAGGGCTCGGTCCTCTCTATGGTAATGGAGGACCTGACCCGGAACCTGTAGTGGTCATGTGCTTTCTGGCTAGGTCCTGACCCGGAACCAGTAATAGTCATGTGCTATATCAGACGACCTCCCCCTAGGGGAGGTGCCTGATTATTGTTGTGCTTCCTGGCTTGGTCTGCCGTGTCCCTGCCTGGCTGTGCGCTGTACTCAGGTCCTCTGCCTTGCACTCTGTTGTGCCTCTTGGCACACGCTCTGAATCTGCACTCTGCTTTGTACTTGGCTGTGCCTCCTGGCACACGCTCTGACCCGGTGTTCTGTCTCGTACTCGGTTGTGCCTCCTGGCACATGCTCTGACTCTGTACTCTGTCTCATACTCGGTTGTGCCTCCTGGCACACGCTCTTACCCTGTACTCCGTCTTATACTCAGTCGTGCCTCCTGGCACACACTCTGATTCCGTGCTCTGTCTTATACTCAGTTGTGCCTCCGGGCACACACTCTGATCCTGTACTCAGTCTCTTACTCTGTTACACCTCCTGGCACACCTGATGCCTGACTCAGTGCTCTGACGTGCTCCTTGCACGCTTCCTGCTTCACTCACACCCGGACGAACGAAGTCTCTGTATACCACGTGTTCCCGTGTCCACACTTTACACGTTCCTGCAGACACTCTCACCCACTCGTGTCTCCTGTGAGCCGGCCGCCTGGTGCCAGCAGTCGTGGTGCCTCACCCCCTGGGGCTTGCCCCTGACGCTCCCTGTATAGGGGGTGGTCTTCACTAGGTCAGCTCGCCCTGGGAGGGTTGGTGTCACGACCCAGAGGGTCCACTCCAGGAGTCGTCACAATAAGGACGTCTCATATTGTGTATTTACATCCTCTGTCATGGTGGGGTGGCTTACTGAGTCTGCGCACTGGTTAACTGTATATTAATGATATCTCCTGTCATGGTGGTGCGGTTCACTCTGAGCCTGTGCCTCTGACATTGAATGAGACTTGCGCTCCACGGCATGGTAATTGATGTGTATCGATCTCGCGAGCATGCGCGGTGGGTGGGCGCGAATTCAGTAGCCCAGTTATCCAGAAATGATAAGATAGTTCCGGTATGGTGACGTCAGTATCGCGCGTTACGGCGCGAGTTGTGGAATACACACCTCAATGACATGCGCATTGAGAGTAAGGGGTGTGAATATCGCGTGTCATGGCGTGAGATGTGGAATACACGCCCCACCGACATGTGCACTCAGGAAAGGGGTGTGTTCCTGGATAACGTCCGGGGCTGGCGGACGTTGTGGCTGTATGCTTAAATGGAGGGGGATATCGAGGCGATCCAGCTATTGTACCACATCAGGACACAAGTTATGATGACATCAGGCCTCCTGATGAGCCCAGACGGGGCGAAACGCGTTGAGGCGCTATAAGCTATGAGGCGGGTGATACAATGAGTATTTAAACCATATATATCTTAGCAGTCCACTGGTTGTATCTGCACATCATTGTCTGACCCCGTATGGGGTTCATTGTTTAATACAGTGGTTATAGGTTCAGTGGACATTGATCCCTGTTGGGATAAAATGCACTATGTATCTGAGGGTGACCCCCTATGCTGTCAATCTTGTGCCAAAACTATCTGATCAGAGGTATTGACCTTTTTCATGGGACAAGGTATATTTTTGAGGGTGATTCCCTTTACTGTCTATTTCTATTTTTGTGCTAAAATTATCTGAGCTGATGTATATGGTAATAATTTAAAATCTAGAACTGAAAATTTACAGTATATCTCTCATCGTTCCTCTACATGTTGAGTGGTGATTTAACTGACACCATATCCTCTGGGTATTCTTCCAAAGGAGGGTTTGGCATCTTTGTATTGATTTCTCACCTTAATACGCCATGATACTGCCGGTGTGTTCCTATATATGTTTTTAACTTTTTGGGGTGTAGGGTCCTCCTTATCACAGAAATACCTCTGTATAGCGATAGAGGTCCCTTTAGCACTGGGAAAGGGATCACCTAGTGGCTGCAGGGTGGAATAGCGTTCCTAGGGAAAGTCATCGTTAAGCGGGGGCGCCACAACGTCCCCCCTAGGGTGCCAACCTCCGCGGCAAGGAAGGCATGAGTGTTAGATTGCATCAGGGACTCCTAGGAAATCCCCATTTTAATTATATTTCTTTGGGCACTTTGTTTGTTTTTTTTGTTGTGTTCACTGTGTGGTGTGACCCCTTGTTGGATTCTTTTATTAATAAAGAATAAAGTATAAAGTTTTAGGGTTTTTGATATGATGTTAGTCTAAAGTTGGACAGATAATATTTTCATAATTGAAGTTGGATTTCATTCATCTGGTCTCCTCTGGAGGTAAGCTTTGGTGACTTTCATCTTTATGGCCTTAAAGGGTCAGGGTCTCTTAACTCAAATAAAAAAAAGTTTAAAAAGAAGGAAATGTTGGGCACAATGTCATGAGGGTGTCACGCTCCCCTGGAAGACCTGTAGTTAGATGGTCACGTCGGGTAGTGGATCGCAGGTCTTTAGAGATGGTGTGATTTGTTTCCCATATTAAATAGATTTAATTTTTTCTGGTGCTGAAGAGGATAACCCTTTCTATGGTGGTTAGAAACATGCAGTTCCATTACAGCTGCTTCTGATCTGGTCATTACCTCTTCCTATAAAAACTGGTTAGACCTTCTTGTCCATTCTGCTGAAAGATTTGTCTTCCTGTGATGTGTGCTAAAGCCAAGTGGTTGGAGTAGAAGTGTTCTGTGGTTTGCTATAGTATGTGTGTGTTTATCTCCTGGTCCCTGTTCCCATTTAGTTTATTCCTCCCCAATTCTATCCTCCTCCCTATTGTTGGCTAGTGCTTTTGTATGATAGAGATTTTCTGTCATCTCTGCTTTGTCTGTGTCTTGTTTACATTTCATTTTGTCCCATGCCTCATGGGGTGGGGGAGAGGACAGATCCGGGTTTAACAGGAACATAGTATGGTTGGAGAATCTACCATCAAGAGTACCCCCCGTAACAGTTAGGGTCCCAGTTCCAGTGTCCCTGTGAGCCATGCCTTTGAGGTGAAGGGTTTTCTGTAAGGGAGTGGCATTTGTCATGTGTTGCAGCTAGTGAGCGGGACCATCACAAAATGTTCTACCATTTCATTCAGGTGATTGCTGGGTGTCCTAAAGGGCAGACCATCACCAATGTTTAAATTGAGGGACTAACCAAGTGGTCATAAAGTTCCATGTTTTATTGGCGCCCGTTAACTCCAGTAATGTTTTTGGAGGCCACTCAGTCAATTATTGACTATGATGGCTAAACTATGCAACTTTCCAAAAGATGAAGAAACCTAAATGTCATAGACATCTTTGACAAGGAACAAATGTTAGTGGCTACCTTTAGTCAATAACACTGCCCTTAGTTTCACTCTTGAGTCTTCATCCATTCGTTTATTTCAGACTACCTTATCAAAGTGTTAATTTTTTTGTGTGACAGTGTCTCTCCCTGTAATACATGCTGGATGTGGGCTCTGTGTGTATCCAAAGTTCTGCGGTCTTCACTTGCTTTCATGTATCAGCAGAGCTTCTATCCTGCACTTATGTTCTATCCACGTGCTTTCCTTTTTGTCTGTAGCTTGTAGTCTCATCTTTGCATGAAACTTTAGCTACTTTCTCCCCTCTGCAGTGCTCCCTGACAGTTCTCCCTCCTGCTATCTCTACCACTGAGTTAAGGGAAAGGATAGCAGAGACGACTGATTTGAAACATTTGTTTTAAAAGCACTGAACAAAATAAAGGCTTTACAGGCGCTCTACAGCAGGAAATGGTGCAACGCTTTTTAATGAAGATTATTTAAAAAGTTGCTTTTAGGAAACGAATGAACAATTTAAAAAATCCTAGGCAGAGGTGTGCCTAGCCTTTAAAGCAAAGCTCTAGTAAACAAAAACAGCCTTTTAATTATTTTTAAAAACGGCCTTTAGAATCTTTAAGAATTTTCTGACTTTGCCGTTTGCTAATCTGCACAAATCTATCATAGAGCAAATATTCCCAGGAATATAAGTGCCACCCGAGGAGCTGAAATAGTGATAAAGAAGGGATTGATCTACATCTTAGAGGACAAGCTGATTTTCACATGGTAATGGAATACCTGAACTGAAACATCTACCCATGAAAGACGACTATAATTCACTTTAATCCTTTCGTTAAAACATTCACCCTCTTGGGAAATTGATGTCATCTTTTAAGAACAGGTTTAATCATAGGACAGCTGATTCCTTTCCACTTTACTCTTTTTTTAATTTTTTATTTTTTTGAGTGGTGGGGGAGGCTACATTAAAATCAGATTTGTAGAAAATGCTTGAAATTAATGGAAATTTCTATTTAAATAATTTAAAGCTTTCTGTTTTAATTTTCCTTTCTGTTTGCCCACCTCCGGTCATTGGCTAACAAGAAGGAAAATGAAAACTATACTAAAGTTGCAAAATATGAATTGAACCAAACACTGATGAATATTAAAAAGTAGTTAAAGTGTTGCCCCGCTACTTTACTATCGGTACCTTGGTAATCCAGAAAAGTTGGACAAGTGTCATGCAAGGACAATGCGATTTTTATCAAATAGCATCCGTCTGACATTACGTATGCAATGCGTTTTTAACAGGTTTTACATACAGGACTTCTCTATGTAATTTCAAACTATTTTTGTAACTAATAAAACAATGTTATATACGGATAGAGATATATAGAAAGATGGCATTGAAATATATACCATAATCGGTGCTTTATGTGCAGTTTTCTGTGGTTGTATTTATTTATAAAATAAATAAAAAATGGCATGGGATCCCCCTAATTTTTATTAACCAGCTAAGGGAAAGCAGAAGGCTTAGAGCTGATCTTAATAGCTTGTGAAGGGGGTAATAAACATGCTGTCTGTGTAGCCTTTACTGGTTATTACAAAGTGGGGACCCCCCCCAAAAAAATGACTTGGGTTCCAACCATCTTTTCCCCATTGTAAGAATTGTCTCAGGATGCGAGTAGCGACGTCAGTTAGGTGACCGGAGTTAATCGGCTATGTACTTCGGTAACCTTACTCCTGGCAGCACTAGACACTACAGGAGCATTCTTACGCTACTGACTTCAGTGTCCGGCTGGCTTGCTGAGCTGTCGCATCATGCCACCATTCAACAAACCATCCGGATGTAGCAGAGCTGGGGTTCTTCATGGGACAGCATCACCAGTGAGAATTACTTTGTGTTTTCATTTTTATTTTGATCTTAACAAATAGGTTAAAGAGGGTCAGGGAGTGTTTTGCTCAAATAAAGGACTTTAGTCTGAGTATTTTTTTAACTAAACTTATGGGGTTAGTAATGGGGGGGTGTCTTATAGATGCCTCTCCAAGCCCAGGGATGTTATGATATCAGCAGACAAACCAGCTTACATCAAACCCAAAATTATTACCCCACTTGGGACTGGATTGGGACAAGTGGGAAGAGTCTAGGCTAAGCACCAGAAATAGTGCATCTAATGGATGTGCCATTTCTGGGGTGGCTGAGGGCTGGTGTTCTTAGTCTGGGAGGGGAGAAATATCCATGGCCCCCTCCCAGGCTATTAATATCAGCCTGCAGCTGTCTGTTTAGCCTTTGCTGGTTATTAAATATAGGGGGATACCAAATAATTTTTGGGGGGTCCCCAACCCCTAAGGCCATGCAGACAGTTGTGAGATCATATTTATAGCCTGAAAAGCTTGATGCTTATTACCCCCTTTCCCAGGCTATTAAGACCAGCTCTCAGTTGTCTGCTTTCCTTCAGCTGTTTTTTTTAAATTATGGGTACCCTACTCCATTTTTTCTTTTCGTTTTGAAATAAGTACAGAAAACTACACATGCACTGCATCTCACTGACATCTTTCTATCTATTCTATGCTGATAATTCACGCTGTGATTTTACTGTACTTGGCTAACGAAATGTCAGGTTTCCTATGGGTGCATACAAATCGCACAGCACACGCATAGCCTGTGTGCCGTGCAATTGTTTTTTTCTCGCATCCATTGGCTTCTTTTGGCGATTGCATCCTCTGACAGCAAGCTTGGATTTTTTTTTTTATCAGTCCGATCGCAATCCCATCTCAGCTGAGAAGAAGATCTCAGATGAGCACTGAATCATTGAATAACATTGGTCCGAATGCAATCCGATTTTTTTATCGCATTGCACTCGTACCATTTATTCTCTCATGTGAAAGAGCCCTTAGCCCTTATACTGATGACAAGAGATTGAGTGAATACATTTGCGTGGAATTGAAACTTGCAAAACTCTACATTCCCTTCCGCGTGGATTCAGCAAAGTGGCGCTGCCAGATGCCTTTTTTCCTAACCGTAAAAGGCCATAAAAAATCCTTATGCTTACCTTACCGCTAACCTTTCCAGCCCCTCCGTGTCACTCGTCCAGTCTTCACCAGATGATCTTTGCTTATTTGGAAAATGGCTTTGAGGAGGACCCTGGAGGGTTCTGCACACATGCACGAAACGCCATGGCGTCAAAATGTGACTAAGTGGACCATGACCTTGCATGCATATGCAGAATCCTCACCGGCCTCAAAGCCAGAGTATCCCAGCCCATTGCAAGACACCCAGAGATTTCAGTGCAAGTGGCAGAGATCAAAAGATGCTTCAGGGTTCAGACGGGTTTATCCGGAGAGGCAGGCGGTGAGGTGACTTATTTTTTTGCATGCAAAATAAAATGCTGGTGGTTTCTTAAGCTTTTCCTAGCAGTCAGTGAAAATCAGACACTGGGATGTAACCTGAACGCTGTCCGAGTTTTTCTCCAACCCCTAGACTTGCAGTGGTGAGTTTGATCCGGGACTTGGATCAGAAACTGACATTTTTAAAAAAAAATTTAAATTTTTTTTTTGCTAACATACAAGACACAAAAATTTAACAGCTCCATAGACTATAATACTGTACATAGATAGATTTGCAGTCAGTGGGAAAACTACCTTACATGTTCTGTGGGGCATACACAGATAAGAGTATCCTATGTTGTGGTTTCTTATGTCGGACTCTACAGTCTTTTTGATGATCACCGGTGATACCAGTCTACTGCGCCACTTCATCGCCTAAGTGAGCCGCGTCCCATTCCAGCATTTTAATACCAGCAATGGAAGATTTTTTATTTCCCTTATTCTCCTTGAATGTCACTTTCCTGTCTCCTTGTGAGCAGCTTTCAAGATGTGATTTATTTTATTCTGTCCGCGATTGCTCTCAACACGATTAGGTCAACAGCATGATGACTTCATTCAGATCACTGGAAATGCATTATTGACACCAGAAGACGAGGACACATCATAATTCCATGATCTGCTGAGAAGAACATAATTCCTATACCTTATGCCAGGGGTCCTCAAATTTTTTAAACAGGGGGCCAGTTCACTGTCCCTCAGGCAATTGGAGGGCCGGAATATAGTTTAAAAAAAAAATACTATGAACAAATTCCTATGCACACTGCACATATTTTGAAGTAAAAAAATAAAACAGGAACAAATACAATATTTAAAATGAAGAACAAGTAAAGTTAAATCAACAAACTTACCGGTATTTCAATGGGTTCTTTGAATATCCTACACTCCGAGTCAATTTTTTTTCTTTCTTTATATCATTATTTTCTAGGGATTCCAAATTGCCATTAGAAATATACCAATAAATATACAGTGCTACATAAACAATATACCAGCAATAAAATTGCCCACACAGACATACAGACTGCACTGCCCATCAATGCAGTCTGGTCAGTGCCCATCAATGCAGCCTTGCCAGTCCATATCATTTCAGCCTCACCAGTGCCCATATTGGTGGAACTCCACTTTTACCTCAGGCTTAGACTGGTGTCATGCGACAGTCGCCAATTGGCAGGTAAATGTGTCCAATAGGCAGGTAAATGTCCCCAATAGGCAGGCATAGGTCCCCAGTAGGCAGGTAAATGTCCCCAATAGGCAGCAAAGGTCCCCAATAGGCATGATAGACCGCATCCGGCATTAAAAAAAAAAAAAAAAATAAAATATCAGTACTCATCTATGTCCCCCGCTGCTCTGAAGAAGCGCCTGCTCAACTCAGTCTTCTTCTGGCACAGGCGGCGTGACGGCATCAGGCTGCACAGGCGGTGTCATGACAATCCCATCGTCTGTGCTGCATACAGAGGGCCGCAAGCCTTCTGGAGTGGCAGCGCATCGCCTTTCCTCGCCACCTTGTCATTCCGCCCACGATTACAGAGCCTGCCTCCATTGAATGGTAGTGAAGCTCAATGTCGGCCGGGCCCAGGAGCCAGATAAATGTCCTCGGCAGGCCGCATGTGGCCCGCGGCCCGTAGTTTGAGGACCTCTGCCTTATACT
Organism: Dendrobates tinctorius; assembly: GCF_039654945.1. Classification (NCBI taxonomy): domain Eukaryota; kingdom Metazoa; phylum Chordata; class Amphibia; order Anura; family Dendrobatidae; genus Dendrobates; species Dendrobates tinctorius. The sequence goes on along the minus strand of NW_027361810.1, from coordinate 39,909,212 downwards.
GTTGTGGAGAGATGGCGGGACCACAATCTAAGTGAGAAATATGTAACCCAATGTGTTCTCTAGTTTAAAAGGGGTTGACCTTCATTTTTTTTTATTGATGGCCTTTGTTTAGGATAGGTCATCAATATATTGGTGGGGGGAGACCACTGCCGATCAGCTTGTGTCTGGCACAGGAAGTTCTCATATGCTGTCAGAACACAGCAGCTCCATCATTACTGAAGTGGCCATGGCTGGGTACTGTACCTCCATTACCTATTCATTTGAATATGGGGTGGACCTGCAGTACCGAGACATGGCCACTAAAGTCTTGATGTGGGAGGAACGGCCCCCGTTGAGTGCCCGGGCCAGAATCATGGGAGTCGTCATCTGGGTTCCGGGGAAACTGTCCCCAGGGGACAGGATTCAGGGATGGACCACTGTGACAGACAGATGGGCTGGGGGAAGGACCAATATAAAGAAGGTGGGGTGTTATGATTGAGTCATCGTAGGAGGCAAAAACAGAAATGCTAGCTAAGTCCAGAAAACTAGAGAAGTTGGCAACTAACAGATTGCAGACCCCTGAACCTATCAACACAATTAGCAGTAGCCGTGGGGGGTTCCTACGATGACCTAGACCCCTCGATCACAGCCGGAGAGATACATAGGCCTAAAGAAGGAAAGGGGAAATCTATCTGCCCCAGAGCAGACCCCAAAGCAATAGGCAGCCCCCCACATATAATGACGGTGAAGCAAGATGAAAACACTTACACAGACAGAAAGACAGGCTGAGCAAAGACGGGGCCCAAAAACTACCTAGATAGGAACGGATAGGAAGGCTGCTGTCTGCAATCTGCCAAAACCCTATCAGAGACAAAAGCCAACAAGCTGATATAAAAATGGCCCTGAAGCAACTAAGCTTCAAAAACTAAATCATCACTCAGGTACTTTCAGAAGACAGAGCTAACGGAACACTGCACACTCCAGCAGGGAGTGGCAGAATCCAAAAAGCAAGAAAAACAAAAGCAAATCTTAAATGCAAAAGGCAAAACAGAAAACTTAGCTTTAGGAGAGCAGGAATAAGACTGGTGTCCAAGAGTCCACAGAGAAATCACCCGCAGGGCAGAAAGGGCGTAGGCTGCCTTAAATCCAGTCAGTGACTCCACTCAGCCAATCGTCTTCATTAGTCCCAGGTGCCTGATAATCAGGCTCACTACCTTCCTTCACTAGAATAGGGAGTTCACCAGGCCTCAGTGACAGAGGGGAAAATGAACTCACAACAGTGGGGAATTCCCAGGGCGATGAGTCAGCAGACCGACAGAGAGAGCAGGAGACAGTGGAAGCTGCTGCAAGGGAGAGCGACTCACCAGTGCCAGGGAGGACGCTCACTGAGGACTCCAGAGGGACGGTACCGAGGCGACTATCTGGGACTTGCTGCCCCGCTCCAGTCCGCGGCCACTGCGGCCCCAGTCAAACCCGCGGCCGCTGCCGCTTCCCCTCAACCAGCGGCTGCGGCCTGCTTGCGGTCACCTGCGGCCGCTGCCGTCCCACCTGAACCCGCGTCGGCGGCCTGTTCCCTGCCGCCGGCAGCCGCCCTGTCCTCATGAGTGACCGCGGCAAGTGCAGCACCGCCGGCAGCCATCACTGTCCCGCTCCGGTCCGCGGCAGGGGCCGGGCCTCTGCTGACCGCGGACTCCCCATTGCAGCCTTTAGCTGCGCAGGTGGCCTGTCACCCGCGACCACCCATCGCTGCCGCTTGCCCCAAGCCGGGGGCTGCGGCCCAATCGTCCAAGGACCCCGTCGGAGCCTGTGAGGCTCCAGTGTCATCAGTGCGCCGGAGCACGCGAAGACTTCGCCATCGTCTCAGCAACTGGTTTGTTCTATCGTTTGTGTTTATTTGTATTGAGCCCCTGTGAGGGCAACCCGTGTTTCCCCTTTTTGCCGGTCAGGCCGAGCCTGAGGAATGTCACCTCTAGGCCCATAAACGTTATTACAAAAACACCAAACCGTCTCGCGACTCGTCACTGCATCCTGCGTACCTGCTAGTACCACATTTGGCGTAGTCGGCAGGATGCAGTCTCCGAGCGCGGACAACGAGGGCCCCGGCCCAGCATTTCTTTGGGGGTCATGCTAAGCAATCTACCCAGGTTCTCCGGTAGCAATACTATGCTGTGGAACTGGACGGAGCGAATGCGTGGGTTATTCAGGATGCACCCGCTTACCCCTGACCTAGAGGCAGAAGTGGCCCTGATGGCATTGGACGGGGAAGCCTGGGATACCATAATGTTGAGGCCCCGGGGGCAGCACAACACCTTCGTCCGGGTGTTACAGCTCTTAGAAGAGGCCTATGGGGACCCAACCGATGTGGGGGAACTGAGAACCCAGATGTTTAGATGCATGCAGAAAGAGGGGGAAACAGTGACCCAGTATATGAATGTTTTGCAGGAACTGTTTTTAGCCATTGAAAGGAAGGACGGAGTCGGCGTGGGGACCGTGGACTTAACATTAGGAGCCATGTTAGTGATTGGGTTACGAGACACCCTGACAAGACAGGCTTTGCGAGAGCGAGTGCAAGTGGACCCACGTCTGACCTTTTCAGAGATAGGGAAGGAGGCATGGGTTCGGGAGCAGGAGCAAGAGGTGATGGTTCCCATGGGGATGGCTCGGTGTCGAAGCATCCGTAAACGCCCTGAGCGAACCCCACTGGGTACGAGAGCTGAAGAAAGAGATGCAGAGTATTAAGGGTGAACTGGCCGAAGCCAAAAAAGCGGCCACAAGGAGTCGGCCAGGGCCGGGTGAAGGAGGCATGAAACATCGTAGCCCCCACCCAAGTCAGTCCCCACGACCATTTGCCTGTTGCGATAGTGGAAAATTGGGACGCTCCGCCCGGGAGTGCCCACGTTCCAGGGGGAACCTGCCCCGCTGGCCAAGAGGAGCAGAGGACCCTGAGCCGGGGGGACGCCGCCCGGAGCTGGAGCTCATCACACAGGGTGGAGGAAGTCACGAAGACTTGGTCGCGCGGTGCCCAGTGGTATGGGCAGAGATCGAAGGCCATGCCGTGCGATGCCTAATAGATACGGGATCGCAAGTTACGACCATGCCAAAGACTTACTTTCGGCAATATTTTCCCGAAGCAGTGAGACCTCAGTGGGGAACAGTGATAAAGTGGGTAGCCGCCAACCAGCTACCAGTTCCTGTCGTCGGAGTAGCCTGGATGCAGATTTCAATAAGCGGCAAATCACTCGGCCGCTGGGGAGTGGTCCTGACCCAGGGAGATGCAAACAGCAAACATCCGGTTATTCTGGGTATGAACGTACTACGAGAGTTCGGCCACCTCCTCCTCAATGAACCTACACAAGAGACTCTGAGCCACTGGGGTTCTCGCACGGCCCAGGGGCAGGTCTTCCAGCGGTTGGTACGGGAGGCGTGAGTGCTCCAGGAGTGTCAGGAGGGTGAGGCGCTGGGCAAGGTCAACGCACCGTCGAGCTCCCCACTCATGCTTCCTCCGGGGCAGACGGTGGTAGCTTTGCCGATCCGCGCTCCGATACCACTGAAGGGCATGGAGGTGCAGGTGGAACCATGTTACGTGGAGCGCCTGCACCCTGGCATCCTGGTGGCCTGCTCCCTGGCCACAGTGCGGGAGGGGACTGTTTTGGCACGTTGTGTCAACCTGGAAGATCAGGATATCGCTCTGAAGCCCCAGGCCGAAATGGCCAAACTAGTACGACCATTGGAGGAGATGCTGCCGGACCCCGCGGTCAAGTTGAAGGTGCAGCCCGAAAATCCTTGGGCAGCAACGGTACGAACCCAACAGACTGCCGTATCCTTGACCCAGGAGAAAGGTCGAGCCATCCTGGAGAGAATGCGGGCCGAACTTTCCGGCCTAGCGCCAGCCCAACTTCTCCAGGTAGAGACAATTCTCGGACAATTTTACAGTGTCTTTGCCAGCCTCGAGGACGACTTTGGATGTACCACGGCCATCACGCATGGGATCCCCACAGCAGGAGCGGCCCCCATCCGGGAGCGATATCGGCAAATACCACCGCAGCTATACCAGGAAGTGAAAACTCTGTTAGCCCAAATGCTTCGGAAGGGGGTCATACGAGAGAGCCAAAGCCCTTGGGCAGCCCCTATTGTCCTGGTTTGGAAGAAAGATGGCACTTTTTGTTTTTGCGTGGATTATCGGAAGTTGAACGCCTGCACCATCAAGGATTCGTATCCACTGCCCCGCATAGAAGAGTCTCTGTCCACCCTGGGGAACGCAACGTACTTTTCAACCCTTGACCTGGACAGTGGGTACTGGCAGGTGCCGATGTCAGAGGAAGACAGGGCCAAGACGGCATTCATCCTTCCCATGGGACTGTTCGAGTTCAATCGGATGCCGTTTGGGCAGGAACTTTCCAGCGGTTGATGGAGCGGTGTCTAGGAGACCTCAACTTTGAAGACACGTTGAAATACCTGGATGATATTATCGTCTACTCCGCCACGTTCGAGGACCACCTGAAGCGGTTGGGGCAGGTGCCCGGCCGGCTGCAGAAGTACAGGTTAAAGGTAAAGCCCCAGAAATGCCACCTGTTCCGCACCCAAATCGAGTACCTGGGGCATAACGTCTCGGCGGAAGGTGTCCGACCATCCCTGGAAAAGGTCGCTGCAGTCCAGGGGTGGCCTACCCCCAAGATGGTGAAGGACGTGCAGGCCTTCTTGGGGCTGGCCGGCTACTACCGTCGGTTCGTGAAAAATTTTGCACACCGAGCTCGAGCCCTGCAGGACCTGCTGAAGGGGGCTCCCGCTGGGGCGAATGGTCGGAAGATCCAGTGGCAGCAACCGCAAGAGGATGCGTTTCAAGATCTTAAGGCTGCACTCTCGGACACCCCGGTATTGGCATATGCGGATTTCTCACAACCATTCATCCTACATACCGACGGGAGCCTTCAGGGACTAGGAGCTGTGTTGTCACAGGTGCAGGACGGCCGGGAGAAAGTGATCGCCTACGGTAGCCGGTCACTGCACGACTCAGAACATAACCCGGACAATTACAGCTCCTTTAAGCTCGAGCTCCTCGCGGTAGTGTGGGCAATGATGGAACGATTCGCAGAGTACCTGGCGGGCTCCGAAGTAGTAGTGCGGACCGATAACCCATTAGCCCATTTGGAGAATGCCAAACTGGGGGCCCTGGAGCAGTGGTGGGTGGCTCAGATGGCCAAATTCAAGTATAAGATCAACTACAAACGGGGTGCTGAAAACGTGCACGCCGACGCGCTCTCCAGAATCCGACACCCCACCCCAGGGCGAAGTCGAGACAACAAATTAGAAACAGACGAGACGCCGTTCGCCGTCACCCCCGCCGCACCTACAGTCAACACGCAGGAAGTGCCTCATCCAGGGCTCCTAGGAAGGATGCTGGAACAGCCCCGTGACAAATGGATTCAACAGCAACAGGAAGATACAGAAGTTGGACTCCTGCGCCGATGGGTGGCCACCAGCAAATTGCCCATGGGCTCACAGAGACAGGCTTTAACCCAAGATATGTTGCTAATGTTGCGCCAGTGGGAAAGACTAATCATCAAAAAGGAACTTTTGTATCAAAAAGCCGTGTCACGAACCAGGGTCGGCTACAATATGGCAGGTGATCGTGCCGGGAGCCCATCTCAACCAACTGGCCCGGGAAGCCCACGAGAAGGGAGCTCATTTTGGGGCTCAAAAGACTTTACAATGGTTGCAGCAGATAGCATACCACCCACGCTTGCACGCTGCTGTAGAAGAAGTTTGTCGAACCTGCTGCCCGTGCGAGCTCACTAAACCCCCCCCGCGCAACGAGCCCCGGTGCAAACTATCGTAACATCAGCCCCTCTGGAGCTTCTTACGGTGGACTATCTGACTATAGGTCCGGCCTATCAGGGGTATGAACATTGTCTCGTTATGGTGGACCATTTCACCAAATTCGCCGTGGTCACCCCCACTCGAGACCAAACAGCGGAGTCGGCCGCCTATGCGATTTGTAAGAACTTTATTCAAGTGTACGGCTGTCCACAACGGATACATTCGGACCAAGGAGCATGCTTCCTAGGAAAAGTCATGGAAGAGCTACACCATTTTTACGGCATCGATAAGTCGAGGACTAGGCCGTACCACCCGCAGGGAAACGGAGCCTGCGAACGATTCAATCGCACGCTAATCCAAATGCTGCATACTCTAGAGAGCGACCGCAAGGCCCGCTGGCCTGAATATGTCCCCGAGCTGGTGTGGGTATACAACAATCGGGTGCATCGAGTGACTGGTTACACCCCCTACTCATTGTTGTTCGGACGGGAAGGCAAAGGAATTACTGAGGTGGAGTTGAACCTGGAGGAGCCCCTACCCTGGACCGGGGTATCCTCGTGGGTCCGAAACCACCGGCACTGGCTGCAGACCCTTCACCGTATTGTCCACACAAAACTTCAGGATCTAGAACACCAGGGGGGAGCCCTGCCCCCACCCATTGACTTTCAGACTGGGGATCGGGTCCTCGTACTTGATCAACGTCCCCAAAACAAGTTAGAGCCACGGTGGGAGGTGAATCCGTACTGAGTGTTGCGCCAAATAAGCCCCGACGGGCCTGTGTACGAAATACAATCAGAAGGAGACAACGCACCTCACTCGAGTTGTTTCCTCGCAACATGTTGCGACCTTGTACGTCTACCGATCTCCCGCAGCTCGAACCGACCCTCCAGGTCCCCAACCCCCTACCCACAGTCTGGGGCCTGGATGACGAAGAGGACTCCCCCGTCACATCTGCGGGTCGCCCCAGTAGTGGCACTCCAGTAGACCCGGACATCCCACCAGAACCCACTATGCGACCACCCTCCACCACCCCAGAAGACTCCATGATACCCGAGCTTCGACGCTCCGAGCGGTCAACAGCTGGCAAACCCCCTGAACGTTACGAACAGGACCAGTTCATATGGCGACAAGGACTGGCGTCCTGAAAGACTAGTCCGAGTCTACAAAAACCCTCGCCAGAGGACTGGCGAGCATACAAGGCAGGGGAGTGTGGGAGGAACGGCCCCTGTCGAGTGCCCGGGCCGGAACCATGGGAGCCGTCATCTGGGTTCCGGGGTAAACTGTCCCCGGGGGACAGGATTCAGGGACGGACCACTGTGGCAGACAGATGGGCTGGGGGAGGGACCAATATAAAGAAGGTGGGGAATTCCCGGGGCGATGAGTCAGCAGACCGACACAGAGAGAGCAGGAGACAGTGGAAGCTGCTGCAAGGGAGAGCGACTCACCAGTGCCAGGGAGGACGCTCACCGAGGACTCCAGATGACAATCTGGGACTTGCTGCCCCGCTCCAGCCCGCAGCCACTGTGGCCCCAGTCTAACTCGCGGCCGCTGCTGCTTCCCCTCAGCCCGCGGCTGCGGCCTGCTCGCGGTCACCCACGGCCGCTGCCATCCCTCCTGAGCCCATGTCGGTGGCCTGTTCCCCGCTGCTGGCAGCCGCCCTGTCCTCACGAGTGGCTGCGGCAAGTACAGCACTGCCGGCGGCCATCACTGTCCCGCTCCGGTCCGCAGCAGGGGCCGGGCCTCTGCTGACAGCGGACTCCCTGTCGCAGCCGTTGGCTGCGCAGGTGGCCTGTCACCTGCCACCACCCATCGCTGCCGCTTGCCCCAAGCCGGGGGCTGCGGCCCAATCGTCCAAGGACCCCGCCGGAGCCTGTGAGGCTTCAGTGTCATCAGTGCGCCGGAGCGCGCGAAGACTTCGCCATTGTCTCAGCAACTGGGCCCAGCAACTACTACGCCGACAGACCACCAATCCGAACGGCGAGGGACATCTGAACGGCTAAGTTGACTTTATGATTAAGGACCCATAGTCGGCCATACCGTGGCCCTATAGTGACCGGCTATTGCCGGAAGTAGTTGTGTTCTATCGTTTGTGTTTATTTGTATTGAGCCCCTGCAAGGGCAACCCGTGTTCCCCGTTTTTGCCGGTCAGGCCGAGCCTGAGGAAAGTCACCTCTAGGCCCATAAACGTTATTACAAAAACACCAAATCGTCTCGCGACTCGTCACTGCATCCTGCGTACCTGCTAGTACCACATTGACAGAGCTGCTGTGTGAATTTTCGGCTACTGCTGGTGGGGTTGCAAGGTGTCGTACCCCCACCAATCATTTATTGATGGCCTATCCTAACCAAAGGCCATCAATAAAAAATTAGTCACCAACCCCTTCAAGTGAAGAGTATTAAAAATCATTTCAATAGAGATGATAAATAATATTGACTTTGTATTCTTAAAGGGGCTTTAACATGTGATAGCCTAGGCTTAGGATAAGTCATCAATGTCTGATCGGTGGGTGTGCAACAACCGGCACTCCCTCTAATGAGCTGTTTCCAGTGTCGGTGGCAGTCGGAACTGTTCAGTTACGGAGCTGCATTAACTGTATAGTGGCCGTGGCCGGGTACTGCACATCCGTCCCATATTCAGATCAATAAGGGATGGATGTGCAGTACCCAGAAGTGGCCATTATTCCGTAGTCGGTGCTATGCAACTCTGTAACTGAGTAGTTCCGCCCTCTGCCGGCCCCAGGAACAGCTGATCGGCGGGTTTAGACATTGGTGATCAATCCTAAGGATAGGCCATCAATGTTAAAAGTCCCGATACAACCCCTTTAATTATTTCTTGTACTTTTACAAATATTTGGGTTGTCCAACACTATATATTATAATCTAGCAGTTATACTTTATTCTACCTACCATTAAAGGTCTGTGCTAGTAAAGATGATGAATCCAAAGGGAGTTTGTAGCTATATTCCGCGCTGCCGCTTTAGACAAATTCCAGGAGAATGCTGTATGATTGCAGTGGTTTTATTCTACGCGTTTCACCAAGTATGGTGGTATTTCCTGATGAAGGGGGAATGAGACCCCTGAAACACGTAGAATAAAACCACTGCAATCATACAGCATTCTCCTGGAATTTGTCTAAAGCGGCAGCGCGGAATATAGCTACAAACTCCCTTTGGATTCATGATTTCTTTGGTCGCTGAAGACCTGTGGATCTGCAGCAGCCGCTACCTACACGCTCTTATCTCATCCTAACCAGGTGAGCATATTTCATGATATACTGTCTTTTGTAACGTGGATAAGACCCTATTGCGCTTTTTTGTCTCCCCCTTTTTTTTTGCACTAGTAAAGATGATGAAACTCTATACAAGTACAGTAATCGCTAAACATTTTGCATAAATTTTCAGAACCTAAAAAAATTTGTGCAAAATTTACATGTGCACAAAATCTCTCTAGGGGCTTATGGAGGATATTAGCATACAAATGTGCAGTGTTCTAAAAGGTGTTGAAAACATCTGGAAACCAGAAATCCCTCTTGGTATTGTCGTTCCCCCATCCCTGTACTTCCCCCATCCCCTTTATTAATTTCGTTGCCCTCCTTTGTACTAGCTCTAGTTCCATTATATCCTTCAAGAGCACCGGTGCCCAAAACTGTACACAGTACACCATGTGCGGTCTCACCAGAGATTTGTACAGATGCAGTATAATGCTCTCATCATGTGTATCCAGACCTCTTTTAATGCACCCCATGATCCTGTTTGCCTTGGCAGCCGCTGCCTGGCACTGGCTGCTCCAGGTAAGTTTATCATTAATAGGATCCCCAAGTCCTTCTCCATGTCAGATTTACCCAGTGGTTTCCCATTCAGTGTGTAATTCTTCCCATGTGTATAACCTTACCTTTATCAATGTTAAACCGCATCTGCCACCTTTGGGCCCAAGTTTCCAATTTATCCAGATCCATCTGTAGCAGAATACTATCTTCTCTTGTATTGCTTTACATAGTTTTATATCATCTGCAAATATCGATATTTTACTGTGCAAACCTTCTACCAGATCGTTAATAAATATGTTGAAGAGAATAGGTCCCAACACCGACCCCTGCGGTACCCCACTGGTCACAGCGACCCAGTTAGAGAATATACCATTTATAACCACCCTCTGCTTTCTATCACTAAGCCAGTTACTTACCCATTTACATACATTTTCCCCCAGGCCCAGCATTCTCATTTTGTGTACCAACCTATTGTGTGCGACGGTATCAAACGCTTTGAAAAAAATCAAGCTATACCACGTCCAATGACTCACCTTGGTCCAGTTTGTAGCTTACCTCTTCATAAAAACTGATTGGATTGGTTTGACAGGAGCGATTCCTCATAAACCCATGCTGATATGGAGTTAAACAGTAAGGCTATGTACCCACGTATGCGGAAAATTCCTGACTAAAAACCGGACTCCTTCCCAGGAAAAACACATTTTGTTCTGCGTGTTTTTTATGCGTTTTTTTCTGGAGCATACCCAGTGTCATAAAATATAGTTGGAAATGCGTTTTTTACCACCATTTCTGGGGTGTCTGGGGGCAGATTTTTGTAGCCAGGGGAGGGGCCAAAAACAATGGTCCCTCTCATGGCTATTAAAATCTGCCCTCACTCACCTGCTTTTCCTCTCTGGTTGACAAATTACCGCTGGAGCCCACACATTTTTTTACATCAAATTAACCCATTAAATTAACACCTACACCTCCCAAATTTTACACATCAACCCTCATCTAATTACTAATGAAAGACATATAAAAAAAACATGAAATGAAATGGTTTACTGTACTGTATATGGCACAATATTTTTTTATTTTTATTTTTTTTACACACACAGCTCTGTCTTCTGTGTGAGGTAATAAGTGCTTTAGATCAGTGGGGTCTCAGTGGTCAGACCTCTAGTAGTTATCCCATATCCGGTGGACTGCTCGTTTAAGTCTTTCATATATATTGAATTTTAGCTTGTTTCATTTGATAAAGGTGTCCCAGTGTGTGATTCTTAAAGGGGTGGTCCCACACTTATATTAATGAATTATTTCCGAATTATTGGGGTGTGACGTGTGGATTTTCGACGATCAATGTAAAAAGTGAACGAAGCATAACTCAACAGCACCATGCACTAAGTGGCCGCTGTCAGGTACTACAGATCAGGAGCTATTCTGAAGCGCCCGGCAGAGACTGCTGAACAGTATGCAGAGCTGTAGTGTTCTGCTCCGTACGTTTTTACTTTCGGACACCCACAACCTTTTGTTGATGAACTATCCAAAGCATAGGTGTGCATATCCCCACCAATCACCATCCTCATCAATGCTCAGATTCATCATGGATCACACACAGTTCCAAGGTAGCTTCTCTCCTCCCCGCTCTCTATATACACACATGCCGCCAGCGACCGGCTTTGGCATTGTACCTGGCCAGAATATCCTACATACGCGACAGCAAAGCGCAGCCGGTCGGTAATTCATGTTGCGCTTGGTTCGGACAGCTCGGACCTACTGCCACTTTCCCTTTAATGTCATTCTTGGTGTTCTCCTCTAAGAGACGAGTCATTTCCCCTTTGTGATAATGGGAATTTAATTCTACCGATCTATATCGGCGTTTTATGGAACACCTGCTCCAGGAAGATAAATGTAAGTTATTGTCGGGCTTTTCTCCGCTGCGGAAGATAAATATTTCCTAACGTTTATCTGAAATTACAAATTCCTTATGTCTGTGTGTAAGAGATTTTTTTTTTGCTCTTTGTATTTCTTTAAACGTAGAGTGTGGTGCAGATATCTAGTCTTATTAGTATAATTATGGATTGTCTTCATATTATACATATGAATGTCCTAGGTCTGGATGATGGCATGGGGAAAAAAAAAAAAGCTTTTTCTAAAGTTTTATAACGAGTAGTGATGAGCGATGCTGGGATAAGGCGTTATCTGAGCGTGCTTAGTGCTAGCAGAGTGTCTTTGGCGTGCTCGAATAATACGGTATGCTCGAGTCCCCGCGGTTGCATGTCTCATGGATGTTCGACAGCTGCAACACATGCAGGGATAGCCTAACAAACAGATAATCCCTGCATGGGTTGCCGCTGTCGGAACAGCCACCTTTTGGCCGGATATTTGTCTTAGGGCAGTTTCACACGTCAGTGTCTCCGGTACGTGTAGTGACAGTTTTCTCACGTACCGGAGACACTGATACACGTAGACACATTCTCATGAATGTGTCTATGCAGATGTCAGCGTGTTTTCACGGACCGTGTGTCCGTGTGCAAAACACGCTGACATGTCCGTTTTTGTGCAACAGCACGGATCACACGGACCCATACAAGTCAATGGGTCCGTGTAAACACGTACCGCACACGGACAAAAAATCAAAGGGTTAATATTAAAAATAATTTTTCAAAAACACGGACACACGGACAGCATACGGACAGCACACGGACAGCACTTGGATGGTACACACGGACATACGGATAGCACACGGACAGCACACGGATGACCTCCGTATGCACACGGACACGGATAGCTCCAGTACCGGTTTTTCCGGTACCGGAATTATCTGGACGTGTGAAACTGCCCTAAATAAAGGCTATTTTACAAAACTTACCCTTTTATAAAAAAAATACCATTAAACGGTTACTCACCCCCCCCCTTCTCTTTTTGGTTCTTTCAATTGATCCAAGTGTGTTGTACTGCTGTCGTGCTGGCACCGATTAATCTAATTTCTCATGGTTACAGATATTTAGGTGTCACTATAGTTCCTTGTATATGTAAGTTTAATGTAAAAAATTCAGTTGCGTTTTTTAAGTGCAGAGTCTCAGTGTTTCTGCACTAAAAGTGGATTAAAAAAAAAAATGAGAAAAAGTAGTAAAAAAATGCAGCAGATGTGGGGAGGAGGACCCCCATATAGTGTTTGGGCCGGAACCAAGGGGACCGCCATCAGAGTTATTGAAGGAAGCACAAGAGGGGAATTACAAAGGGAGACATGCGACTGAGGTTGTCAGGGCAACAGGGGGAGGGGCTAGGGTAAAAGGAGCAGGGGACGCGCTGAAGTGGCAGTTGGGGAAGAGAGGGAGTGAAGGCAAGACGCAGGGTGACTTGCAGGGGCACCGAGAGGAGCCTGCGAGGAGAAAGCAACCGATTTACCGACAAGAGACGTGAGAGACTGTGCCCAGAGACTGCTCCCCGCTCCCGTTCTGAGAGAATTATCCCCGCTAACCCCCGAAACGTGATTTTGAAAACCACCATTCGTCTAGTGTCTCGTCACTGCATCCTGCGAACCTGTCCGACCCTACACTTGGCGTAGTCGGCAGGATGCAGTGACGAGACACTAGACGAATGGTGGTTTTCGAAATCACGTTTATATAACTCTAGCCGATGGGCTAGGCTGAACAAAACAAGGTTAAAGAAACAACATCAACAGTCCACGCAGGGACTCAACAAACTTAACCAAATATAGCTTCACTTAGCCTTCCAGGGACTGCGGGGTTCAGTAGTGTGGCCGTGTTGAGGTCGCTGAGGCGGCTGTCCTGAGGAAAGTGACGTCGGTGGGGGCAACAGGCCCTGAAGAAAATAATACCATTGGGGCGCAACAAGCCCTGAAGAAAACAAGGACGTTGGGGCGCAACAGGCCCTGAAGGAAACGGGGACGTTGGGGCGCAACAGGCCCTGAAGGTAACGCTGCCGCTGGGGCGCAACAGGCCCTGAAGGAAACACTGCCGCTGGGGCGCAACAGGCCCTGAAGGAAACGGGGACGTTGGGGCGCAACAGGCCCTGTAGATAACGCTGCCGCTGGGGCACAACAGGCCCTGAAGAAAACGCTGCCGCTGGGGCTCAACGGGCCCTGAAGTAAATGATGGAGGTGGCGCGCGGTGATGACGCAGTTCCCCAGAAAGGCCTGTAGCCGTCCTTTACCAAGGAGTCTCTTCCTAAGCCAGGGTAGCGAGCCTTTTATCCCGCCTGTGACAATGTGGCGTATCTTGAGGCCGATGATGGCCGGGTCGGCGTGATGGGGGAAGGCTGGGGGGAAGGGCCCAGGTCTCTGAGGCCTGGTTACCGGTACTCACGGCCACAACCGGAGGTATAGTTCCTCTCCCTTCAAGGCGGGGGTTAGCGGGGATAATTCTCTCAGAACGGGAGCGGGGAGCAGTCTCTGGGCACAGTCTCTCACGTCTCTTGTCGGTAAATCGGTCGCTTTCTCCTCGCAGGCTCCTCTCGGTGCCCCTGCAAGTCACCCTGCGTCTTGCCTTCACTCCCTCTCTTCCCCAACTGCCACTTCAGCGCGTCCCCTGCTCCTTTTACCCTAGCCCCTCCCCCTGTTGCCCTGACAACCTCAGTCGCATGTCTCCCTTTGTAATTCCCCTCTTGTGCTTCCTTCAATAATTCTGATGGCGGTCCCCTTGGTTCCGGCCCAAACACTATATGGGGGTCCTCCTCCCCACACAGATACCACAATAGTCCGAGCAGATTTTTATTGTTCATTTTTGTCCCAACAGCTGCAGAAAAAAAAACAAACAAAAAAAACCCAAAACTGCATTTTTGCAAATGGGAACATGGCGTAAAGGTGTACCAGAGGTGTGTCCACAATGAGACTTTGATACATACTGTATTTTCACTGCGCCAAAAATGCAGCGTCTTACAGTTCCAGCAAAGTGGACGGTATTAGAGATCTCCTGCCGTCTGTGGTTTTTGTTTTTTGTATTTATTTATTTTTTTAATCTCACCATTAGGGATGAGCGGATACATGGAAGTTTGGGTTCTGGTACCCTACCAAACTTTAGTTCAAAGTTCAGGTACCAGAACTGTACCCGAACCCTATTGTACTCAATGAGGACCCAAACATTTGGAGTTTGAATTCCATTTCTCGCGCTCGTCAGCATCACACACTATGTGTCCAGTACGTCCCCTGAACTTTAAAGTTTGGGCTCGCTTATCTCTACTCAGCATAAAGTGACTTGCCGTGCGGGTTTCAATTATGAAACGTGTCAATTTCCCTTGCGGAAAGTTTTTCTGGGCAGATTTTCCCCATAGAGTTGCATTTACAGAGGAAAATCTGCAGGTAGAAAACCTATGGTGTCTTTAGTGCATTTCTGCTGCAAAAAACACACACACACACAAAAAGAAGAACAACACATATGTAATCCACAGCTAAGTATATGGATAAACTTTTGGCAAAAATCAAAAACAAATCAGCTTTATCAAGAGACCAAAACCGCAGCATCAAAAACGTGATAAATACACATGATGTAAAAATGCACTAAAAAATGCAAGTAACCTAATTTACTAAATAGGGGCAGAAAATCTGCAAACTCACCAAAAGCTCCTCCTGGGAACATAGCCTCATGGTCTATGACTGATCATTGGGGACCAAACCTCCTGGATTCAGCACCGGCTGCTGCTCCCCATAAGGATTTCTGTGCCAATTACTGCTCCTCACTTGGTGAGAAATCCCCATCATATGTTAGGACAGAACAGCATGGGATCGGGTGCATCACACTGGTAGCCCAAAGGAGCCGGGTTGTAAGACACCATGGCAGAATATGAACGCTGCAGCTGATTAGCAGTCCTGATTGGCAGCAGCGGTCACATGCTGATGATCATCCAGAGTACTCCTGAAATGTCCTGCCTGAGCGCCGAGATTATGGGGCAGCTGTACAGTTAGGCCAGGGTCAGATATGCGAGAAACTCGCACGAGTCTCGCATGTCAATACCCGGCACTGCCACCGGCACTCGGGACCGGAGCGTGCGGCTGCATAGAAATACATGTAGCTGCACACTCCTGTCCGAGTGCCGAGTATTGACATGCGAGACTCGTGCGAGTTTCTCGCATGTCTGACCCCAGCCTTACAGCTTCTGCGTTCCTCTGAAGAAATGGCTACACCTGTGTTGTCCTCCCTCGTACACCACCTGGAGAGGTGAGGAATCAGGCAGACCCCAGGTATGAAATGTAACCACCTTAGCTGCCTTAGTTCCAACCAAGATATTACCCCTTCTATACCATTGACCACCACCAATTCTGTCATTAAGGGTACGTACACATGATCAGGAACTGTTGCAAGTTTAACTTTGTGTATTTATGCAGCATCGGACCCGCAGCGGGCCGGACTGGCCATCTGGCAATTCTGGCACATGCCAGAAGGGCCTGTCTGGTTATGGGCTGCCTTGTCTGCTATGTTATTAGCAGAATCGGTGTTCTCAAGATGCCCTTAGTGATAAGAGCTGTGATGGAGCACAAAGTCACTGACTCCGTTACTTACCCCAGTAGGCCACTGGAATCATTAGACATATTGGTCTTGTAGTAAATCTTGCTTTCCTCCTTCCAGGGTAATATTAGTAGTAATGTATCCCATCTGGTGCTTGGGTACAGGCACAGCATGGGCCTGTGTGATTTCAAATGCCAGGGCTGAATTTCAGTCCCAGTCCGTACCTGTGTTCCAGCACAGTGGATGCAATTTCTCGAACTCGTCTCCCATGTCCACAATGCGTCTATGTGCACCTGCAGATCACTCGTGGACACTGACATGTCGGGATCCCAAATAATTCTTTCTTTGAGTTAAAAGATTGTTTAACCCCTTCACCAACTTTAGTTTTTTCCATTTGCGAGTTTCCATTTTTTTTCGCTCCCCTTCTTCCCAGAGACATAACTTTATTTTTCATCAATATGACCATGTGAGGGTTTGATTTTTGTGAGACAAGTTGTACTTTTGAACAATACCACTGTTTGTTTTACCATATAGTGTACTGGAAAATTGGGGGAAAAAAATTGAAAGTGCGGTGAAATTACAAAAAGAGTGCAATTCCACAACTGTTGTTTGGATTTTTTTACCATGTTCACCAGATGCTAGAACTGACCTGCCATTATGATTCTCCGGGTCATTACAAGTTCGTAGATCTCAAACATGTCTCGGTTCTTCTTTGTTTAAGTGAAGAAAAAAAAATCCAAAGTTTCTTAAAAAAAAAAATCGCCATTTTCTGACACCTGTAGTGTCTCCATTTTTCATGATCTGGGGTTGGGTGAGGGCTTATTTTTTGCGCGCTGAGCTGAAGTTTTTGTTGATACCATTTTGCTGTAGATGCAATATGTTGATCGCCAGTTATTACATTTTAATGCAATGGCGAACAAAAAAAGTAATTCTGATGTTTTGTCTTGTTTTCTCATTACACAGTTTACCAATCTGAATAATTCTTTTTGTACATTGATAGATCGGGCGTCATCAAATACAGTTGTGGCCAAATGTATTGACACCCCTGCAATTTTGTCAGATAATACTCAGTTTCTTCCTTGCAATCACAAATTGTTTGGTATTATTATCTTCATTTAATTTGTCTTAAATTAAAAAACACCAAAGAGAATGAAGCAAAACGCAAAACATTGATCATTTCACACAAAACTCCAAAAATGGGCTAGACAAAAGTATTGGCACCCTCAGCCTAATACTTGGTTGCACAACCTTTAGCCAAAATAACTGCGACCAACCGCTTTCGGTAACCATCAATGAGTTTCTTACAATGCTCTGCTGGAATTTTAGACCATTCTTCTTTGGCAAACTGCTCCAGGTCCCTGATATTTGAAGGGTGCCTTCTCCAAACTGCCATTTTTAGATCTCGCCACAGGTGTTCTATGGGATTCAGGTCTGGACTCATTGCTGGCCACCTTAGAAGTCTCCAGTGCTTTCTCTCAAACCATTTTCTAGTGCTTTTTGAAGTGTGTTTTGGGTCATTGTCCTGCTGGAAGACCCATGACCTCTGAGGGAGACCCAGCTTTCTCACACTGGGACCTACATTATGCTGCAAAATTTGTTGGTAGTCTTCAGACTTCATAATGCCATGCACACGGTCAAGCAGTCCAGTGCCAGAGGCAGCAAAGCAACCCCAAAACATCAGGGAACCTCCGCCATGTTTGACTGTAGGGACCGTGTTTTTTTCTTTGAATGCCTCTTTTTTTCTCCTGTAAACTCTATGTTAATGCCTTTGCCCAAAAAGCTCTACTTTTGTCTCATCTGACCAGAGAACATTCTTCCAAAAAGTTTTAGGCTTTTTCAGGTAAGTTTTGGCAAACTCCAGCCTGGCTTTTTTATGTCTTGGGGTAAGAAGTGGGGTCTTCCTGGGTCTCCTACCATACAGTCCCTTTTCATTCAGACGTCGACAGATAGTACGGGTTGACACTGTTGTACCCTCGGACTGCAGGGCAGCTTGAACTTGTTTGGATGTTAGTCGAGGTTCTTTATCCAACATCCGCACAATCTTGCATTGAAATCTCTTGTCAATTTTTCTTTTCCGTCCACATCTAGGGAGGTTAGCCACAGTGCCATGGGCTTTAAACTTCTTGATGACACTGCGCACGGTAGACACAGGAACATTCAGGTATTTGGAGATGGACTTGTAGCCTTGAGATTGCTCATGCTTCCTCACAATTTGGTTTCCCAAGTCCTCAGACAGTTCTTTGGTCTTCTTTCTTTTCTCCATGCTCAATGTGGTACACACAAGGACACAGGACAGAGGTTGAGTCAACTTTAATCCATGTCAACTGGCTGCAAGTGTGATTTAGTTATTGCCAACACCTGTTAGGTGCCACAGGTAAGTTACAGGTGCTGTTAATTACACAAATTAGAGAAGCATCACATGATTTTTCGAACAGTGCCAATACTTTTGTCCACCCTCTATTTTTATGTTTGGTGTGGAATTATATCCAATTTGGCTCTAGGACAATTCTTTTTGTGTTTTTTTTATTGAAGACAAATTAAATGAAGATACTAATAACAAAGAATTTGTGTTTGCAATCATTTTCATGAAGAAACTGAGTATTATCTGACAAAATTGCAGGGGTGTCAATACTTTTGGCCCCAACTGTATGTGTAATTTTTTCTTTTAAATTTATATATATATAAATAAAAAAAAAAAAACTTTTTTAATTACTTGGTTCAATAGTCTCCATCGGAGCCTAGAAGCTGCAATCATCTGATTGCCTGTGCTACACAGAGCAGGGCTTCAGCTTCTGTCAAAAATGGGCTTTTTCTTCTCACTTAACTTTTTTTTTACCGACTGAGCAAAAAATCACAAGTTTTTCAAAATGTTGCAAAAGATAAACGACTTTTGTTCTAAGTACAATAAGCCAATAATAAGCCAATAATCTTGTACTCAACACTAAAAAAAAACTGCTGAGATGGTTGTGGATTTTAGGAAAGATCAACATGAGATACTTCCAATCTACATCCATGACGAAGTGGTTCTTAGGGTCACAGAGACCAAATTCCTTGGTGTTATCATCTCTCATGCTCTTAAATGGGGGAAAAACGTGGATGCTGTTATAAGGAAAGCACAATAGAGGATGTTCTTCCTGCGTCAGCTGAAAAGATATGGTTTGTCTAAGTATCTGCTGATCTTATTCTTTAATGCTGTCATCAGATCTGTGATTTGTTCCTCTCTGATAGTCTGGTATGGGGGAGCCACTGCGCATGACAAACTCCGCTTACAAAGGACTTTCAGAACAGCAGAGAGAATTATAGGTTCCCCCTTGCCTAAAATCCAGGATCTTTATGATAAGAGTATTCGATCCCACGCATTGAAAATTTCATCCGATCCCTCTCACCCGGGACACTCCTCATTCCAACTACTCCCTTCAGGACGTCGCTTCAGAGTCCCCAAATGCAGCACCAACCGCCATATGAACAGCTTCTATCCACTCTCTGTTCAACAATTAAATCGTCATGTGTAGACTATATACTGTATCTGTCTTGTTAGATGTTACTTGTTGTATCTGTTGTTATATATTATGTTGCCTCTTTGCCACAAAGAATTCCTTGTATATATGTAATATGTACTTGGCGATAATAAATTTGATTTGATTGATTGATTGATTGATTGATTGAAGTACAGAAAATCACTCCAGGGGGAACCGGAGTAGAGTTGCACCAAATTTTGCAAGTTTTAAGAAAGACTAAAACATCATAAGTCGCTAGACACAAAGCGGAAAAAATTAAAAAACCAAAAACAGGCAAGCACATAAAAAAAAAAGTACAGAAAAGGCACATTGGGTGCAAACAGAAAAGGCACAAAAGACAGGAGCAAAGGCGATGATGAACAGAACTTTGGAAATGTTATTTTATGATATATTTTATATTCTGCACATAATTTTAAACCTATTTTGATGACAAAACATTTTGTAGAATGAACGTTGACTTTAAGAATTAATGAGGCCCCTCATAGATTTTATGCCAGAGTTGTAATGACTTTGCTGGTATCTGGTTATGTGACTGTAGCCAGCAGCGAACCTATTGATACCGCACAGTGATGGTCGGCTGAACTAATGCAAAGTCACAGTGACCTTGAGAAATGTGTCTAACAAAAGCATCTTGTTATCTGGAAGCTTTTGTGTTGCCTCTTGGAAATGGAATAATAATGAAGACCGGGCAGGTTGAATCTGGACTGAAGTAACATTTTAGGTTCAATTAGGAAAAATTGTGATTACGGTAATAGGATTTTCTGAGCTATTAGAAAAAAATGATCAAGTAAAATCTAAAAAATGTGTGAACTTAAAGGGAACCTGATAGATTCATACTGCCATAACCAGAAGCCGGACGAACCAGTCACTGATTGGTACTGAAACTTTTTATGGTTTATTCTGAAGTGCGTCAGTATTTCTGTATTTTGGAAACCGGCCGTGAACTATGTGTCTCGGTAAGGGCCGGACTGGCCATCTGGCAATTCAGGCAAATGCCAGAAGGGCCTGTCTGGTTGTAGGCTGCCTTGTCTGCTACGTTGTTAGCAGAATCGGTGTTCTCAAGACACCCACACTGTTAAGAGTTGTGATTGAGGTATCATTAGAATTATTGGTCTTGTAGTAAATCTTGCTTTCCTCCATCCAGGGTAATATTAGTAATATATCCCATCCGGTGCTTGGGGATGTGGACAGCATGGACCTGTGTGATTTCAAATGCCAGGGCTGAATTTCAGCCCCAGTCCACACCTGGTCTCGGTTGACTGGTCCGAGGTGGCGTCTCCCCTTTCTTCTCCACTAAACAGATCTTTCCTTATGTGTGTGTGTGTAAGGACAGACCTGTCAATCAATGGGATCTGGACACGGAGGAGGTAACCTTGTTGTGAATTCCCTTGCTCAGACTTCTGAGCTGGAGCTCCCTCTGGTGGTTACTGGGAGTAGTGGAGCTGGCCAGTCTGATGGAAGTTTGCCACCTGATGATGATGATTGGGAATCTGGGATTTCTGGCTGGGAGCATATAAGTGAGCAGGCTTCCCTTGGTGATTGCTGGTGATTTTCCTCCTTGTGCATTTTGAGCTCTTCAGTCTCCTGCCGGATCTGCATGGTTCAGTTAAGTGATTCTTTTGCTAATCCTTTGCATCTAATCTGGTTGTGCCTTGTTGTGCTTTCTGCTTTGTTGCGAGGGTTCTGCGTTCTCCCTGCTGGGGGCAGCACTGGGCCCCGCTCCATATGTTACAGCTTGTGTCAGTTTGTTCAGTCCCCTGTTATATTAGTATCTTTTGCTTTGCTTCCAGTTTACACCAGAGTGCTGATCTAGCGGAGGTGAGGTCATGTGGCCTCAGGTTTTTTGTATATCAGATGTGTTGGATTTTTAGGGTTTTTGCGTGATTGCAGACAGTATCTTTTCTGTCCTGTCCTAGCTAGACAGTTTGGGCCCCATCATTTGCTCAGTCTATTTGCTGCCTATGTTTGTGTCTCATCTTGTCTCACTGACAATATATGTTTGGGGACTGTCTATTCCTTTGGGGATCTGCTCTGGGGCAGTTTAGATTTCACCTTTCTGGCTTTAGGCTTAGTTAGTTCTCCAGCCGTGATGAGGCATCTAGGGCATCGTAGGTACGCTCCACGGCTACTGCTAGTGTGTTGTTAGGATCAGGGGTCTGCAATCCGCTGAGTTACCAACCTCTCTGGTTTCCTGGTGGCTTAGCCTGTTCCTGCCATCCTCCTTGGTGACCCATTCATAACAGAACCTACCTCGGATTAGTCATCTAAGATACATAGTCCTCGGCTCACTTTTCATAGTATTTTTTTTCTCTGAAATGCCAGGGTTTCAGGGTAAAACATACTCGGCTGAATCTACGGTCATGTTCCATTTAAAACGCAAACGTTACTTGTTAAATGAAAAATTAAGCAACGGTCAAAACTTTATAGACGATGTTTCTATCATTTTGCCGCTGTCTTTTATGTAGTCCAGTGCTTTTGTAATAATCTTAAAAATTTTGATGGCTCTTTCTGCTCCCACCTTTTCGTTTCTCAGTGTTAGGGCAGTAGATTTTCTCATGCAAGTGAATCGGGACAATTTTGCCAATCACACTCTGATCAGCGTGTGATCGGATTCTTTAGGATGAGGAGAAGATGGAGCAAATAAAAAATTCTCCATCTTCTCCATTGGGTCAGCGCGCGGAAATCAGACGCACTCAGATGTCATCCGAGCGCAGTCCGATGACTTTGTCTTACCTACCATGACAACTAAAAGATCAAGTAGTGGATTTCAAGCCAGATCCATATCTCCCCCGGAACCATGTATCGGGGAGAGTTAGGAAACCCCCATAGGAAGCCGGTGCTGATTAAAAACCGTACGTGAATCTGGGAAACGCAAGTGCCGACACTACCAGAATGACACCGACACGGGAGGTGAGTATAGATGTTTTTACTTTAACGGGGGCAAGCATTCATATTGAGAAGGGGATGTTCTAGTACTAGTAGTGGACAACCCCTTTAAGGAGATCGCTCGTAAATTATTTTTAGGAAAAAATACATGCATTTTGAGTACAAATACAATTGCCGGATACTCCTATGTGTTTTTGGAAGGTCTGTCAGACTGCCTACTTTATTTTCCTGTAGGGCAGTCACAGATACGGCGTTCTGGTCTCTGCATGAATGGTTGCCAGAAAAGAAGGAATCATTGATCTCTATTGTGAACAGGATTTCATTACATACTGACAATTTCCTGACTGCTCGATAGACCGTGAATGTAACAAACCACAGAATCAAAGCCGGTTCCACCTCAATAGCTTTTTCTTGCTACCTGTATAATGTACTTTTTATATACTTTTCTCTGCATCATACCAGTGTACAGGGAAACGTACAAAGCCCTTATGGCAGCACACAGATCCAACAATCTCTGTTATTTCTCATCATCCAGAGTTTAAATAAATACTTGTTTTCCACTGTTGTCCCCAATTCCTTTACTTTCCAGCCTATACAGTTTCACTAATTATTGGGAATCTATAACCAGGTTTTTGAGAGCTGCATAACGTAGGGAAAAAGACCCTGATTCCAATGATGTGTCACTTACTGGGCTGCTTGCTGCAGTTTTGACAAAATCACAGCCACACATCTACGTATTCTCTGTATAACTCCACCCACATAACTGATTGGCTGCTCTCTGTGTACAGGCAGAATTAAACCAATCAGTGGTGGGGGCGTGGTTGGACTACCCGGCAGTAGGTTTACTAGTCCTCCAATGATAATCTCCTGCTGATAAAACTATGATTTTTATCAAAACTACAGCCAGCAGCCCAATAAGTGATATATCGCTGGAATCAGGGTCTCTATCTCTACATTATGCTGCTTCTCTAATTATCAGGCGAAAACCCGGTGACAGATTCCCTTTAATGATTTATTGAATTCGTTAGCAACAGCTCTTATTATACAAATGAAATAATGATGGATTTTTACCAGTGATTAACTATCCAGATCAGTGGAGACACGGCAGCGCCCTAGTTGTCAGGTGTGCGGATATTAGCAGCTGTTCTTCAAACACCTGTGAGTGGTTTTAATGGGTTTGGACTAATTATACCTGATTGCCTCGCAGCTCAGGCATTAGATAGCAGACGGAAAACATGATCAGAAAGATGATATTGAATCGTATTTATTACCTGGGCTAATGAATAAATATTGTACCCTGACAATATTTTGAGAGGGGATGATTGGGGCATAATAACGACACCTGTATTTTGCATATAATGACATTCTGTGTCATTTTTTATTAGAGAGTAAAAAATGGATTTATACAAGTGTAATTAATAGATAGTTAATAAGGTGTGTGGGAGGTGGAGGTCCAAGAGGCTCCTGTCGAGTGACCTTTTTATTAAAATGACAGAATGTTTATGACAAGGTAGACCTGTTGTAGAATCTTGTCTCCAGCTCAGCTTGCCCAAATGTATGTAATACCCTATGTCCTAAAACATATATATTGTATATAGATAGATTTTGCAGAAAATGAGCTGCAGTTCCAGATACCTCCATTTTTTTTCAACATCCCTTTAAAGTCCATTTAACTGTTGTAGACTGTACAGATGAGTCCTCCCTTATCTTTATGCAAATCTCATCATCTATAGTTCTACTTACTTTATGACTACGACTTATACTTTGTGCCTTTTAAGTCTCGACCTTGACAGTCGCTGAAGTGTCTAAACCACTTAATAAATATAAGGCAGAATTTTTGCACATTTGCAATAGTTAATCTGCCCTCTTGTCAAAAAGCTTCGAAAGGCTGCAGTTCATGTTATAACCACTGGGGTTGTCACACAGATACTTATAGCATAAACATCTCTGGACAGAGCATCATGAAATCACGTTTATTTCCAGACTTGTCAACACAAGTGACACATCTATATATATAGGAAAAGCCTACAGCTCATCATACATGACATTAACATGGTCCCCACTGTACTACAAAGGGAATGTCTACTTTTTAACTCAATTAGAGAATGAAAATTGTGGCTCATTTTTAACCAAAACTCTGTATGTCGTTCACCAAGTTTATTATTAATTTGACACTTTTTAAACCCCTACTAGAATAATAAGTGTCTAGAAAAGGTGGCAGTAATATTATGGAAAGCTGTGAGATTCATTAAAGGGAATCTGTCACCAGGTTTTTACTTCCTCATCTGAGAGCAGCATAATGTAATGGAAGAGACCCCAGTTCCAGCGATGTGTCACTTGGTTTACTGGGTGCAGTGGTTTTGATAGAATCAGAGTTTGCTCTGCTGTAGATGTAGCAGAGCTCAAAAGCTGACTCCGCCAAGACCACTGTATACATTGTATATTGACAGTAAGCTACTAATCAGTGCTCGGGGTGTGGTTTGACCTGGAGGCACATGGCAACTAGTATAAGAGTGATAATTTCCTGCTGATAAAACACTGATTGTTACAACAGCAGAAAGCCTAATAAATGACACATCACTGAAATCAGAGTCTCAGTTCCTACGTCATTCTGTCGTTAGATTAAATAGATTCCGTTTAATGGCAATCCAGCCAAGAGGTGGTATAAGGGTTCACTCACATCTGCGTATATAAAATCTCTCAGATTCTCAGAAAGAAAAGTTGACGAATGTCATACGTATGTCATACAAGTGCTATGTGACTGTGCGTTTTTTTTTCTCTCCTAGCATCCGAATGACATACATTTTTAAAATCCTCTTTTATATGCTATAATACTTTATTTAAATTAAATCTAGCGGTCCAAAATAATAAAGCAATCTTATATCACATACAGATAGATAGACAGAGTAGATAGATATCCTGCAGATATATAATTTCACAAGTTCCCTACATATTATTAATCTCGCACCCTTTAGTACTATTCATGTGGCACTAAAGGGTGTTTAGCATTATTTAACCTAATAAATAATTTAAAAAAATGACATGGGGTCTGCCCTATTTTTGATAAACAGCAAAGGTAAAGCAGACAGCTGAAGGCTGATATTAACAGGCTGGGAAGGTCCCTGATTATTGGGCACTTGCCAGCCTAAAAATACCAGCCCTAAGCTGCTCCAGAATTGGCGCATCATTAATCATATACAGTTGTGCTCAAAAGTTTACATACCTTGGCAGAATTTTTGCTTTCTTGGCCTTTTTTTCAGAGAATATGAATGATAACACCAAAACTCCACTCATGGTTAGTGATTGGGTGAAGCCATTTAATGTCAAACTATTGTGTTTTTTTTCTTTTTAAATCATAATGACAACTCAAAACATAATGACCCTTATCAAAAGTTTACATACCCTGGTGATTTTGGCCTGATAACATGCACAGAAGTTGACACAGATGGGTTTGAATGGCTACTAAAGGTAACATCCTCACCTGTGACCTGTTTGCTTGTAATCACTGTGTGTGCATAAAATCTGAGTGAGTTTCTGGAATGCAGACAGACTCTTGCATCTTTCATCCAGCCACTGACGTTTCTGGATTATGAGTCATGGGGAAAGCAAAAGAATTGTCAACGGATCTACGGGTAAAGGTAGTTGAACTGTATAAAATAGGAAAGGGATACATAAAGATATCCAAAGAATTGATAATGCCAGTCAGCAGCGTTCAAACTGTGATTAACAAATCGAAATCAGGGGCTCTGTAAAAACAAAACCACGGTCAGGTAGACCAACTAAAATATCATCCACAACTGGCAGGAAAACTGTTCGGGATGCAAAGAAAAACCCACAAATACACTGGACTTTCTGAAAACTTATGATGTGGATGTTTCAATATGTACAATACGGAGGTACTTGAAGAAAAATGGGCTGCATGGTCAAATCACCAGAAGAAAGCCATTACTGCGCAAATGTCACAAAGTATCATGCTTACAATACGCTAAAAAGCACAGAAACAAACCTCAAAACTTCTGGAACAAGGTAATTTGGAGTGATGAGACCAAAATTGAACTTTTTGGCCACAACCATAAATGTTACATGTGGAGAAAGGTCAATAAGGCCTATGATGAAAGGAACACCATCCCTACAGTAAAACACGGAGGTGGATCGCTGATGTTTTGGGGATGTGTGAGCTACAAAGGCGCAGGAAACTTGGTCATAATTGAAGGAAACATGAATGAAGCACGTTATCAGCAAATACTGGATGCAAATTTGCACTCATCAGCCAGGAAGCTGCGCATGGGACGTTCTTGGATGTTCCAACATAACAGTGATCAAAAACACAAGGCCAAGTCAACCTTTCATTGGCTACAGCTGAACAAAGTGAAGGTTCTGGAGTGGCCATCTTAGTCTCCTGACCTCAATATCATTGAGCTTCTCTGGGGAGATCTCAAGCGCGCAGTTCATGCTAGACAGCCCAGGAATTTACAGGAACTGGAGGCTTTTTGCCTAGAAGAGTGCGCAGTTTTACCATCTGAGAAAATAAAGAACCTCATCCACAACTACAACAAAAGACTTCAAGCTGTCATTGATGTTAGAAGGGGCAATACACAATATTAAGAAATTGGGTATGTGAACTTTTGATCAGGGTCATTTGCATGTTTTGGGTTGTCATTATGATTTAAAAAGAGAAAACACAGTAGTTTGACAATAAGTGGCTTCACCCAACCACTAACCATGAGTGGAGAAAAAGTTTTGGTGTTATCATTCATATTCTCTGAAGAAAAAAAAAGGCCAAGAAAGCAAAAATTCTGCCGGGCTATGTAAAGTTTTGAGCACAACTGTACTTTCTATGTTGGATGGGAGATCCAGGACTCGCATGCTTTCTCTATATTGGATAATAGATGCTGGACCCACATGCTCTCTATGTAGCAGATGTAGGACTCGCAAACTTTCTCTATGTTGGGTGGAGGATGCTACAGTCACATGTTCTTTCTAAGAAGTGTTGGAGATGCAAGACTCGCAGGCTTTCTCTATGTTTGGTGTGGGCAGGTGCATGACTACAATAAGTACAGGGGTTGCAATCCCAACTGGGCCCTGAAACCTAAGGGACACCAACTGTCTCTTTTGGCCTATGTGAACAGACTCATGCTTTCTCTGTATTGGGTGATGGATGTAGGACTCTCATCCTTTCTCTATAATGTGTGTGGGATGTAGGACTAACATGATTTCTCTATAGTGGATATGGAACTCTGGACTTACATAGTCTTTTTATGTTGAGTGGGAAATACAGGAATCCCATGCTTATCTATGATGGATGGGGTATATGTAGGACTCATATGGTTCTCTATATTGTGTGGAGGATGTGGGATTCTTATGCTTTCCCCATGTTGGGTGGGGGAGCAGGACTCACATGCTTCTCCATTATATGTAGGACTTGCATGGTTCTCTATGTTGTGTGGAGGATGTAGGACTCTCATGCTTTCCCCATGTTGGGTGGGGGAGCAGGACTCACATGCCTCTCCATGATCGGGGAGTATATGTAGGACTCACGTGGTTCTCTATGATGGGTGGGTATATGTAGGACTCCTATGGTTCTCTATGTTGCGTGGAAGATGTGGGACTCTCCTGCTTTCCATATTGGATAGGGGATGCAGGACTCACATGCTTCTCCATGATTGGGGGGTATATGTAGGACTTGCATGGTTCTCTATGTTGTGTGGAGGATGTAGGACTCTCATGCTTTCCCCATGTTGGGTGGGGAATGCCAGACGCTCATGCTTTTCTATGATGGGTGTTGTATATGTAGGGCTCAGATAGTTCTCTATGAAGGGTGGGATATAAGTAGGACTCGCATGGTTCTCTGCTGTATGGAGGAGGTAGGACTTTCATGCTTTCCCCATGTTGGATAGAGGATGCAGGAGTCACATGCTTCTCTATGATGGGGGAGTATATGTAGGACTCGCATGGTTCTGTGGAGGATGTAGGTCTTTCATGCTTTCCCCATGTTGGATGAGTGGTGTAGGAATCACAGGCGTTTTCTAGAAGTCCTGGCAGCATTTCAATTTCATTTCTAATTCTATAATTCCATATCCCTGATTTCCCAGGACAATATTTTGGTTCTGTTTTTTTGCTGCTTATTATATTTCACTCTTGCACTCATGTGAATAAGGCCTTTGGGTTTCTAGCAGAGATATAATATTAAAGCGTTAAATCTTGTTGCTGTTGGCAACTTTTCCACTTTCCCTCTTTGCTAGTTTACATAAACCGTCCCCGTTGTGTTCTTCTCAGTACAGCCATGAAATGTAGCCGGTGTCTGCTACAATTTACACTCTCATTGTAATGATAAATAGAGAAGGAATTAGACAGTAGGAATGTCTCACATATCTATTAATTATCCATGGTCTCCATAGTGATATGATGTCCAAATAGATCAGGAGCATGCCATCCAGATAAAGGGCACACAGGCTTGTAGCCGAAAAGGGATCACTCAGTTGTGGCCGCGCCATCGGACCCTTATTACACTTCCTGCGCGAACCGCCCCTAGTGACTTCCCATAGACTGCAATGGAGAAATGGCAACTGTTTCACTGAATT
Source organism: Dendrobates tinctorius (assembly GCF_039654945.1). Lineage (NCBI taxonomy): Eukaryota > Metazoa > Chordata > Amphibia > Anura > Dendrobatidae > Dendrobates > Dendrobates tinctorius. Next base: position 39,880,219 of record NW_027361810.1, on the reverse strand, counting down.
CAATGAAGATCTTGCCAAGTAGGATCTTTCCCCCCCCCCATGATTGTGTCCACAAAGTGGGTCGCTAAAGGAACACTTAGTAAAGCCAAACCCAAAGTTGGGCATTTTGGGGGTGACACTGCAATTTTGAGCAGCCCTGGAGGCATGGTGTAAATGGCTAGAAGTTTGCAACTGTTCTGAAGTTTGGGGAAAGTGTATCGACAAAATCGTTTAATAATCCTGTGGGTATGCTATAAGTAATGGCTCAACATCTTCTTTTCAAAAAATACTTTGATACTCTGACAAACCTCTGGCCAACCAGAGGTTGCGATGATCCAGCGGTTCTGAGATCCTTGCCAACATATTGTGGCATTCTATGGTATTTATTTTGTGAGACATTCAGGTCCTTATACAGGTTTTCCAGGCCAGGGCAATTTTTTTTGCAATCTTTGCCAAAAGAAGAAAAAGGAGTGCAATACATATAATGAAGTGCAAAACAATTAATAGAGTGAAAATAGCATTTATTAATTAATTACAAATAAATGTGTACAAAAATTAATTAAAATTGAGTATATCATACAACCCTAGTTAGTATATGTACCCAGTGCAAACCAAGGCAAAAAGACTCTTTAATGGCACATAATAAAATTATTTTACACAGAAGTGTTATAATGACCATAAAAAAGCGGTACTGTTACTGGTATCCCTTTTGATAAAGCCAAGGGCGAAACGCGCGTCAAGGGTGACACGTGGCTCCAGAGCAACCAGGCACCATACTATATGGGTAAGCGTTAAGAAGCAGTGATTTCACTTGGCTCTTTTTGGCATTTTTATTGGCAGCACTTTGTGGGTTGGTTCCTATATATATGTAGCGCTACTGGTTTTTATGGTTACTATAACCCTTGGTGTAAAATAATTTTATTACGTGCCATTAAAGTTTTTTCTGCCTGTATACATGTAACAGTACCGCTTTTTTATGGTCATTATAACACTTCTGTGTAAAATAATTTTATTATGTGCCATTAAAGAGTCTTGTTGCCTTGGTTTGCACTGGCTACATATACCAACTAGGGTTGTATGATATACTCAATTTTAATTAATTTTTGTACACATTTATTTGTAATTAATTAATAAATGCTATTTTCACTCTATTAATTGTTTTGCACTTCATTATATGGATTGCACTCCTTTTTCTTCTTTTGGCATATTCTGTTTGGAATTTACATTCACTTTATCCATTAGGATTATTTTTGGGCACGTATTATTTTAATATTCACTAGGTTTATTATTGACTGAATATAGGTGTTATTTTGCCCATAGTTGCATTTGGAAATTTGTGGTATTTTTTGCAATCTTTATAGCATGGCACACCTTATAGTGTGAAATATACACACTGCTAAGATTAGGCTGTAATGGGCGGTTCGAGCCGTTGTAACCTGACCACTCATATACTATTTGTATTGTGCCGACTAGGTTTATTTTTCCTGGATATGATCATTGAAAGAAGTAGGAAAAAATGTTTGTGTCACTTAAACCGAGAAGCTCTAACTCACAGTCAGAGCTGAATCCTGACAGTGTGCATGATCAACACTATTAGAACTGCTACAGTTCATGATGAAAAATTCTACTTGGCCCAGAAAATTCCTTTAGCATAATTTTTTTAATTTTATTTTATTTTTTATAAAACTGAGTAAAGCCTTTGCTAGATCGCTAATGAAATCTAACATTCCAAATCAAATATTCCCAACATCTGCTCAGAGATTTAACCTTAGCCACAGCTAGAAATTTGGTGATCTATGACAATATTTACTGGCTGCAAAAGATTGCCTGATTTAGAGGGTACAGTGCCCCACCACCCCTAACTGCCCCAAATTAGAACTCTAAAACCTTAAAGTGGATCTGTCGGCCTATTGCGCTGCCCTATGAAAGGGCGCCATATTACAGCTACAGGTCTGCCCTTTTAGAAGCCAAACTGGCACGTAAACATGTCTTGTAGGAGCCTGAAAATAATTACGCTGGCTCACATTTTATGCATTTACAGTTTATGAGAACACTCCCCTGCTTAACTTCTCCTGTCCCCTGCCTACTCCCCCGCTTAACCTCTCCTGTTCCCTGCCTACTCCCACCCATGTATGACCAGCTGCCTAGAAATCATTACCCAAAGGGATAGGGGGAAGCTCCTTCATGACGACGTCGGAGTGTTAAACTATGTATCCAGTGTCATCTTTCTTCATACTTGGTCTCCCAACAGCATAACACTTTTTTGCCGGTTTGGCAATTAGAAGTAGCCGTTCAATGCTGTCCATTAGGGCAGGTATAGACGACAGTATGTTCTCTCATCCGAGAAAATAGTCGATTATGCAAATCACACTCTGATCAACCTCTCAGATGAGGAGGAGATGGAGAAAAAAAATACTCCATCTTCTCCATTTTGTCCATCTGTGGAAATTGGATTGTACTCAGATGTCATCGGAGTGCAGTGCATTGTTTTCCACTGACTCATTAACTTGTATTGCCAAGTGTGATCCAAATACGTATTAAACTCGGGCATGCTGCCATTTTTTTTTTCCCGTACCGGCTCTGTACAAGGAAAGAAATCGGACATGGGCACGACCCATAGAATAACATTGGTCCTGGTATAATTGGATGTTTTTTCCGATCGCACTCAGACCACAAAAACGCCCTTAATGCAACCTATTAATATGGCAAATCCACTTTAAAGGAAACATACACAGGTGTGTGTCCGCAGCTTGTTAATTCATTAGTGAAGACCAGTGTATATAAGTACACCCTCCCCATTATGACATTCTCCCCCAGATCTGCGCTCGATTAAGCACAATGTCTGTGACGACTATCTGTGCTGAAACTTTTGAAGCCACGAAGAGCCTCTTTACTTTCTCCTTGGAGAATATGCTTCTGCTTCCTCTGTAGGGTCTACGTCTGGTGCTGTGTATCCGCACCGTACGTGTATATGTCGGTGTCTCTTGGTAGAGCTGTTTAGCTCGGAGACGCGGACAGGCTATGTGAAAGTAATGATCCTCTTTCTTTCCCCTTGAGGTAATTCCATCTCATTACGCTGACGTTCCACATCCTACTTTTGGCTAGAGCAATATTTACTTTAGGCACTGCTTTTGTTCTTGGCCCGGATGCTACATTAATATCGTAGAAATTCTGTTTGTGTTTAGCTAAGGAGTGTCAGGAGACCTAGATTTGCTCATGCGCAACGATGTGGACCTGATAGTCTTCAGTTGTCAGATCGTCAACAATTGCGGCATCATCTTCCGTTTCTGCTTGAATCTATATTAAATCTGGCCAGTATAATTTTGCCCCTATCAGGCATATAAAAAATGTAACACCTCGATGCAAAAAGAACTGAAAAATAAAATATTATTTTCTGAATACATCTCCTATGCCGATCTGTGTGTCTCCAAGATTCATAGAACCATAGAATGTCAGAGTTGGAAGGGTCATCGTGTCCAACCCCCTGCTCAATGCAGGATTCACTAAGCCATCTCAGACATCTGTCCAGCCTCTGTTTGAAGACTTCCATTGAAGGAGAACTCACCACCTTTCGTTGCAGCCTGTTCCACTCATTGATCACCCTCACTATCAAGTTTTTTCTAATATCTAATCTGCATCTTCTCCCTTTCAGTTTAATTCCATTGCTTCTCGTGTTTCCATGTGGAAATGAGAGTAATGATGATCCCTCTACTTTGTGACAGCCCTTCAGATATTTGTAGACTTCTTTTTTGCGATCAAAACATTCCCAGATCCTTTAACCATTTCTCATAGGACATACTTTGCAGTCCGCTCACCATCCTGGTAGCTCTTCTCCAAACTTGCTTCAGTTCTTCTATGACATTTTTAAAAGAAACAGTATTCCAGATGAGGTCTGATCAAGGAGGAGTAAAGGGGAATAATTCCTTCATGTGATCTAGACTCAATGTTTCTCTTAATATATCTCAGAATTAAGATTATGAACTTGTCCGCTATAAAACTAGTGATAATCTGACTATAAACCAACCCATAGCAATAGAAGTTCAAGTGCAGGATGCACTTAATTTTACCTAATGAGTCAGAGTTTTGAATCCCTACAACAGGGTTACTGTCCAAGAGAAAGTTGGAACTGAAGGTCCTTATCAAAAGTAGGAAAACACAAATCATGTAAAAAAAATAAACATGAGGTATGGAAACTTGTGCGACACATTATGGAGTATATAAATACTGGTACAATAGGGCAAGTTGGATTTTTGCTTTTGGCAACCAATTATGTTAAGCTCTTATTTTGCTAAAAATTCCTTTTAAAAGTAGCAACTTTATTTATTTATTATCTTATGTCACTAGTTTATTTTTCTATTTATCCAGGGAGGATAAAATAAAATAATTATGTACGTTTTCAAGTAGTGTTAATGAAAAAAAACATCGTATCTTTGGGCACAATTCGTAATTTGTGATTTATTGAAGTAATTTTTCTTTTTTGTCTCGTGGCGTTCGCTGACGTTTTTACGCAACTTCAAAATGGCGCACGCGATTAAATATCAAAAATGCGATTTATTTTTGGTTTTATCTATTTTTTGTGACTTTTCATTAATAAAAATCTCAAATATTTAAAAAAAAAAAAAAACAGAACACAAAATTGCAGCAAATTGAAAATTCCTCCAGAAACTGTTCCCATAGGGGAACATAGAGAAATGAGTGAATCTGTGAATATTGATTTTGCCAACATTGTAACAAAAGGAGAATTTACAGCAGCAGAGCAGCAATTCCTCCCTACAGGGCAATGGAGACTGAAGTATGGGTCCGTATAAAAGTATTCCAGCTTCCATTGCCTCATAAGCAGGGACATATTGCGGCATAATAGAAAACACATCTGTTGGTAAAATACAGGCATCCTTTTCAGACTGTCACATTGCTTAGTTATTAGTAGTCTGGTCTCTATAATTCTTTTTAGTTGCTACAATGGTTTCCACTTAATGCTTTAAGTGTTATTAGGGGGACGCCTTAAGGGGCAGACATATCACATGTGCAGCCGTCTCATTTACACGTGGGCCTTTAGAGGATAGGAGTCCAGTTCCACTGCATTAATCTCAGTTGGGAGAAAGGCCACTTAACATCTCTGTGATCAGTAGATGCCCTTAAAGAGAATTCATTAGCGCTTTTCTTTAAAGTGTGGTGTTTCCCAGTATTTAAACTCACAACCTGTAGCATGGCAGGCAAAAACTCTAGCAGTGACCCTCACTGTGCATTCTTGGTATAAGAGGATGTTCTCTGCCTAAAGATCTAAATAGTATTCTTCTTTACAGGCATAGTGTACTGGCACACAGAGATACATCTCATTATAGTTGTACATTTTTAAATACCTTTAAGCTCATAACCTGTAGCTTGGCAAACAGAAACTCTAGCAGTGAGCCTCACTGTACACTCTTAAGTGTAGGAGGATGTTCGCTGCCTAGAGATCTAAATAGTATTCTTCTTTATGGGTATATTGTACTGGCACACAGAGATATCTCAATATACTTGTACATCTTTAGATACCTTTTACGTTCACAACCTGTAGCAGGCAAACAGAAACTCTAGCAGTGAGCCACATGGTAGACTGCTAAGTATAGGGGGATGTCCTGTGCTTAAAGATCTAAATAATATTCTTCTTTACAGGCATAGTGTACTGGCACCTAGAGATACATCTCAATATACTTGTATATCTTTATATATCTGTATATTGGAAGCAAAATATAAGTCTGCAGATTATTTTTTTATTTCCCATTACTAAAAAGTAAGGAAAAACAATGATGAGATTATTAATATACTTAAAAAAAAATAAAAATCACAAACCAGTAGAAAACATGGGCATATTTGATATCGTTTTAATCGTAACAACATGTTCAATAAATGGTAAATGGTGTAAAAAAAGTGATTTAGGCTAGTTTCACACTTGCTTTTTTTTGCAGCGTGTTTTTCCCGCAAAAAAACGCATTGAAAAAACGCATACAAATGCATACAAACGCTGCGTTTTTTTCAAGCATTTTTATGCGCATGCAGGAAAAAAACGCAGCGTTTTTGTGCGTTTGTATGCGTTTTTTGTGCGTTTGCGTTTTTTTACAGATTTTGGAAAAACCCCACAAAAAAGAAAAAACAACCATTCAACAACACACAAGACCAATGGGACTTCATTGTGGGTGTGGTATGTTAATATATAGACCCTGTCTACAGTATTCTTCACATTTGCTTGATTCTTCTCGTGACCATGGATCTACGCTGGAAGAGTTTTCACTTCAACTTGGATTTGGACATCGCGATGGCTCAGGCGTATGCAGTTGCTTGCCATGAACAAAGGAAGAGAGAGAGGCAGCGAAGACGGCGTCGTATGTGGATACATCCGATTGTTGAACTCCGGGAGAGCTGTGGGGCATACCACACCCTCTACAGCGAGCTCCAGTCAAACCCAGAGAAATTTACAGATTATATCCGGATGTCCCACGAAAGTTTCATGGATTTGCTTGCTCGTGTCCAACAATCCATCCGGAGACAGGACACACAGCTCCGTCGTGCGATTCCTCCTGAGGAACGGCTACTGGTGACATTACGGTATGTTTTAAAAACCAAGGGGTGCGGTCTGATGTTTTTTTTTTAAATTTAGTATTCAAAACCTTGGGTAATTAGTTTTCGTGAATGTACTAATATTTTATTTTATAGTTTTTTAAAATAATATACATAAATATTAATTTTACTTCTTTGTCTGTTCACAGATTCCTGGCGACTGGAGAAACCCTATCTTCACTACACTTCCAGTACCGTATTGGAATCTCTACCTTGTCTGGAATTGTTGCTGACACCTGCCGGGCTCTCTGGAATGTTCTTTGTCCAGAATTTATGCCCCTGCCCACCGCTGAAAAGTGGATGGAAATTGCTGACAAATTCTGGACAGTATGCAATTTTCCCAACTGTTTGGGAGCTGTTGATGGTAAACACATACGGATCATCAAACCCCAAAGAACGGGATCTGAGTACTATAATTACAAAAAGTACTTTTCAATAGTACTCATGGCCATTGCGGATGCCGGATGTATGTTTGTAGCAGTGGACATTGGAGCATTTGGCCGTGGTAATGACTCACAGGCTTTTAAAAACTCAGACATGGGCCGGAGGTTGTATGGCAACCAATTTAATTTCCCTATGCCACGGCCTCTTCCTCACACCGAAGCTCCGCCACTGCCCTTTGTAATGGTTGGCGATGAGGCTTTTCAAATGTGCGGAAACTTACTGAAACCCTACTCCAGCCGGGACTTGGACCACACCAAAAAAATATTTAATTACAGGCTGACCAGGGCCAGAAGAACTGTCGAGTGTGCTTTTGGGATTCTTGTCTCCAGATGGCGAATTCTGGGCACGGCCATTAATCTTAAACTTGAAACAGTCGATGAGGTGGTGAAGGCCTGTGTGGTTCTACATAACTTTGTGATGGCTAAAGAGCACCCGACCTTTGAACTGGACGATGATGCTCCTAACCCATTGCCTGAATTCACTCAGCACACTCTCAGGTCATCCGTTGAAGTTGGCCAAATGAGGGACCAATTTGCGGCCTACTTTATTTCTGATGTAGGACGGGTGCACTGGCAAGATGAAATGGTGTAATGTTTTTGTTTGTTTATGGTAATAAAAAAACCTTATTTGATACCATTACTGAGTGCACTATATTTTTTAAACTCCAATTAAATAAAAAACTTCCCATGTATAACTGAATTTTTTGATGTTCACACACCTGGGCAGGTAAATACACATATGAGTTAAAATACAGCATTGCTAGTCTGCGTGAAATATATTGGAACGAGCAAAGCTGCAGGCCATGAATCAGGAAACCAATTTTTTTCAAGAGAAAATTGTCCAACTAGTTGAAACCCAACCCCAATGAAAGTCCATGGGGAATACAAGTCAGCATTGAGTGGATGAATGTAATCTGCTCAATTCCAACTTACAAGTTATTACACTAGGCCTTGGAATGACTATACTAGGCCGTGGTATTTCAAATATGAGTATAGTAGGCCTTGGGCCTACTAGTATAGTCATATGTGAAATACCACAGCCTAGTATAGTCATACCAAGGCCTACTCGATTTTTACCAACTAGGATCTTGTTTCACGAAAAACAAACTGGTGAAACTTGACAAGTTTCAACAGTTTGTTTTTCATGAAACCAGATTCTAGTTGGTAAAACTAGAGTTATTACACTAGGCCTTGGAATGACTACACTAGGCCGTGGTATTTCAAATATGAGTATAGTAGGCCTTGGGGCTAGTAGTATAGTCATATGTGAAATACCACGGCCTAGTATAGTCATACCAAGGCCTACTCGATTTTTACCAACTAGGATCTTGTTTCACGAAAAACAAACTGGTGAAATTTGACAAGTTTCAACAGTTTGTTTTTCATGAAACCAGATTCTAGTTGGTAAAACTAGAGTTATTACACTAGGCCTTGGAATGACTACACTAGGCCGTGGTATTTCAAATATGAGTATAGTAGGCCTTGGGGCTAGTAGTATAGTCATATGTGAAATACCACGGCCTAGTATAGTCATACCAAGGCCTACTCGATTTTTACCAACTAGGATCTTGTTTCACGAAAAACAAACTGGTGAAACTTGACAAGTTTCAACAGTTTGTTTTTCATGAAACCAGATCCAAGTTGGTAAAACTCGAGTTATTACACTGGGCCTTGGTATGACTATACTAGTCCGTGTTATTTCACATATGACTATACTAGGCCTTGGGTTGGTTTTTAACATGTATTTACCCATCAGTGTGTGTGAGCGGCGCAAACAACATTAATGAAACTTTGTAATGGTGAACCACAAATGTAAATTTATTTTTAATCACAAAAATAAACCAAAAAATTATTTTTTCCGGCGTTTGGGGGCAGATGGTTTCAATTTGGGGGTGTGCAGGGAATATGCAACACTTGCAGTTGAAGACGGTGTTTGAGGGGAAGGGGCAACAAAACTTGTGGGGGAAGGTAGTCCAGTTAAGGGAATTAAACAAGGAACACTTGGAGGAGAGGAAATCTGTTCAGGTACATTAGTTGTAATGGCATGTCGCCGTAGGCTTGTGTGCCTGGACCGACTTTGGCCCAATGCCCGCCTTGATAGATTTCGCCTTGAACTAGGGGCAAATATTGAGTGTAGGTCCCCCGTCTGCTGGTGTGGCTGCTGCTGCTGCTGAGGTGGCTGCTGCTGCTGCTGAGGTGGCGGCTGCTGCTGAGGTGGCTGCTGCTGCTGCTGAGGTGGCTGCTGCTGCTGAGGTGGTTGCTGCTGCTGCTGAGGTGGCTGCTGCTGAGGTGGCTGCTGCTGCTGCTGAGGTGGCTGCTGCTGCTGCTCTTCGTTGGCAGTGCTCGTCCTTGCAGGAGGACTGGTGGCGGCAGTGATGGTCCAGGTTTGCGGAGTGGTGGTGGCAGGGCTACTACATGTTGTTGTAGCGGCAGGGCTGTTCCATGTTTGCCTAGTGGTGGCTGAGCTCCACGCATGCATGGGAGTGGAGGTGGTGCTCCAGACAGGAGCAGCGCTTGCCATGGTGGTGTCGGTGAAGTGACCAGCTGCACTCAGACTTGTGGTGGTGTAACGGTGGGTGTCCTGGCTTTGAATAGAGGTGTCCGTGCAGTGGTATGCAGCACAAGTCGGTAGTGAGGTGAAGCGAGTCAATGGTGGCACAGGTGGAAATGACACCACTGACTGCTGACCGTACCGATTATGCTGCATAGCCTGCAAGAAAGCATTGTTGCAGGCCTGCAGCACATTCAGCTGTTGCTCAGGACTAAGGTGTTCCGCCATGCCCTTTTCAATCTTACTAAAAAAATGGTGTGCTGGTCTGTTGAGGTCGGCCTCCAGACGGTCAAGGCGCTGTTCTACAGAATTGAAGCGGTGTTCAAAGTGGTTAAAACCACGTTCCATGAGTGCAAAACCGCTTTCAACTCTGTCGGACAGTGACTTGAGGCTGGAATTAAAGGCCTCGCTCAAATGCATAAACTCGGGCAAGACATTCCTGTCCAAGGCCCTCTGCCGCTGGCGGGTAGTGCCCGCATAACCAGTGGCAGAGACCTGGGACAGGGGAACACCTGATGGCCCAGCTTCCTGGTCACCAGCTGTGTGTGTGGCTGACCTGCAAGGTGCTTCCTGGCTGTCGGATGGCTGGGACGGGTCAGAGGACGTCCGAGGAAGGACCGCTCCAGGGCCAGGTTGCAGGGTGCTGCTCCAGGTGCTGTGGAAGAAAGGAAAATCATTACTACCATGCCTTTACAAGAAGCATCAGCTGTGGATTAGAAAAACACAGATTAATAAAAATAAAAACCCAAAATTTATAATACTTACGATCTCGTGGCAAGGACCGGTCTTAGGAACTGCAACGCGTGATAGTGACGGTATCTAGTTCTGGTCCTTGACGCAGATCCACTGCGAACCTGGCCCTCAGCACGAACATCACTGTTGAAGCGGTCCTTGATCGAACGCCAACGTGTTCGGACTTTGTCCACTGTTGGTAAAAAAAAAACAGTGCCGTCAAGGACAACAGTCACTGCGGCACAATATAGCAATACAATACTCAAAGCAGTCACTGTAGACCCCGATGACACTGTTGGGTTTCCTGCTAGAATACACCTAGCACGAAACCCAACAGTGCCGTCAAGGACAACAGTCACTGCGGCACAATGTAGCAATACAATACTCAAAGTAGTCACTGTAGACCCCGATGACACTGTTGGGTTTCCTGCTAGAATACACCTAGCACGAAACCCAACAGTGCCGTCAAGGACAACAGTCACTGCGGCACAATGTAGCAATACAATACTCAAAGCAGTCACTGTAGACCCCGATGACACTGTTGGGTTTCCTGCTAGAATATGTCTAGCACGAAACCCAACAGTGCCATCAAGGACAACAGTCACTGCGGCACAATACAGAGCAGGGAAATACTCACTAAACGCCTTTTTGGAGGATGCTGTGGCGCTGTCCCAGCCATCCATCAACGCTGCGGCCACCTCATTCCATAGCCGCCGGGTCACCACAATGTCCTTGTACAGCCGGTCACGGCTGTCCCACAACGGCGAACGCTCCTGGACCAGGCTGATGAGCTGCTCATTATCCAGGTAGACATCTTCATCACGTTGTGGAACCTAGACAAAACACATTCATTAGAATAATCAAATTTAAATTGAATAAAAAGTTACAAAAAAAAGAAACATTAAAAAGAGTAAAAATAGAAGATAAAAAATAAAGAACATTACAAATCATTTGATACATACATTCCGTATCACCACCGGGACTTGGCTTCGCTGCTCCTGCTCTTCGCCCTCACTAGTCCCGTCCGCAGAAGATGATGATGACGATGTCTTAAAAAAGTTGAAAAAAACGTAAGAGATTTGGAGAAGCTGCAGATATACTTACCAGATGCACGAAAATAATCACCTCACGGTCTGCTTGCGCCAATTCCTGCCGCGATGGGGAATACTCGGATTCTGAAGACATACTGCATGTAAAAATAATAAAAATCATTAGTACATACATAATTTAAAAGGACAGGCATATAATGTAATATACTCACATTCTTCGCTGATAGAAGATGGGTTCCTTGTTGACTGTCTGCTCTCCAATCTGTCAGTGTAGTAGTGGCAGAGTTTTGGCAGGCACCTCCTTTATATAGACTTTTTTTTTTTGACTTTAGAAGATTATAACTAGTACAACAAGTGGACACCACCAAAAAAACGCAGCGCTAAAAAAACGCATACATGCGCATGCCAGTGCGCACGTATGCGCATCCATAGGCTATAATGGCCATTTTTAGCGCAAAACGTGCGCATACGTGCGCATGCGCTTTTTTGCAGGACCAAAAAATGCAACATGCTGCGTCTGTAAAATACAAACGCACACCCCAAAAAAACGCAGCGCATGAAAATCGCATACGTGCGCATGCCAGCGCGCAGGTATGCGCACCCATGTTAAATATAGGGGAAAAAACGCATGCGCACGTATGCGTTTTTTTCCAGCGCAAAAAAACGCAAATGTGAAACCAGCCTTAGTTATTTTTTTCCATTAAATTGTTTTTGACATGTTTTTTTTTCTGTAACAACCAAGAAACAAATAATGAAGTGCAGAAAAGTGAGAGAAAACAAATTCTGCAAAACTTTAAACGAACTGCTCCTATTATAGCTCCCTTTGCCCATCTGAACTCCTGTATCACCGACTTACCTCATCTTTGCTTCTTAGGTTTGGAATGGAGCTGAGTGCCTCCCACTGATGACTGTGGGATTTCTCCAGACTAAACAATTTAAGAAGTTTCTTATTTGGTCCTTATTTTGCTTATAAGAAGGCTTTTCTGTCCCGGAGTGTTGACTAAGATGATATGCAGTTCAAGAATATTGACTTACCAACAATAAGAATAGCGATGAGCTGATTGATATCATTTTCCATCTCCTGTGAGATTTAAAACACCTCCGGACTTCACAATAGAAACTGTATACGTTAATAAATGATTCCTAGACCTGATGGAGCGGGTGTATTTACTTTGAAGAATATATATGTCAACATGGGTGTATTATTCTTATAAAAAGTCTCCTTGCTTACCGTTGAGCATTTTATGAGGTCTAGTTGGACGCATAAAATGCAGATTTTTATTTGAGGATTATACAGCCATTTTGACTTGGATTTTCAAAGTAAATACACCAGTCTCATCAAGTCTAAAATATCTATTTAATAATGGATGCAGTTTGAATTTAAGCTACCGGTCCTGAACAATTATTTTGTCATAGACGCGTAGGTATGCTTTGCAGGTTTTGCTTATACGACATATACAGATACGAATGCGGTTATTAAAATCTGACATACAGAACATTACACAGTGCCACTATACTGACTTGTTTTAAGGTGGCCATATGCCTTATTAGAGACCCGTGGGTTCCCTCTGATCTCCATCTCATCACCTATCCTTTGGATCCAGCACCAGAATAAGGCGCTGGTCACACATGTTATTCCCAAGTTATTATATATCATTTGGTTTATTAATATCTCTTAAGGATGGGTATAACCCTTTAAAACCAAATGATTATGGTCTTGCTCCTAGTTTTTTTAAGGGCTCTGTTAGGGGTTGTCCATGTTTTGGATACAACTTTTTTTTTTGTCAAATGTATGAAATTGGAGCTAAAAAAAAAAAATCATTTTTGCAATTTGGTTTCATAATAAATTTTGCAGCTTTGCCTTCTATAATCTGTCTATTGCATGGTCTATTGCTGCGGAAGGAGTTAACTGAGAATCCTTCATCAGCCTGCTTGTTCATTATTAGTTTTTTGGGCTCATTTCAGCTGATTTATGACCGCAGACCACATCAAAGTTGAACTTGCAAAAAAAAACCCACAAAGAACCTATAAAAGCCAAACTATGCAAAATTTTTAATGAAACCCAATTGAAAAAAATGATTTCTTGCCCCGACTACATGCATCTAATGGAAAAAAGGTCCTCAAAGAGGAACAAGCATTTTGTCACTGTACATTAAATCTGCATTTTTTTTTCTTTAGGAAGCGGGGCCACAGCTGTGGTTCAAGCAGCCCTATGCAAACCCAGACAAGAACGGGTCGCCATAAAGAGGATAAACTTAGAAAAGTGCCAGACAAGCATGGATGAGCTGCTTGTAAGTATGAGTTGTTTTTTTGGGGGGGTCTTAGCATTAGTGAAGAATATATCCACACCCATATGCAAACAAGTTCTGGCGCAAAAAAAAAGTGTTCAAATAACTTTGAAAATGTATTCGACTTGATCACATTTGGTCTTACATGGGACATGAATTTCCCTGCTTGGGTGGATTTTTTAAAGAGTGAGAAGGTTTGTGAACTTGTGTTGACTTGTGGACAAATTATTTTTTTTTTCTTGAGGCTTCATTCAGACGTCAGTTTTATAATGGTACAGAAAAAACTTTACCGATTTTTCATCAGTGTTTTTGATCCAATTTTGATCAGTTTTTACCATTCGGGGTTCATCAGTGATTTTCTCATATGAAAAAAAATCTTCTTCTATCCATTACATTGTTAATGTTAGACATCACATAAATAGCACATTGATGGTAATTTGTGCTATCAGACATTTTTCCTGAAGCATAGACTTGTTGAGGTGATTTTGACCTGTGACTCGAATAAAAGAAGAACGTTTCCATGATTTTTATTTTTTTTTTTTTGGGGGGGGGGCACACTCTGCAAAAAAAAAAAAAAAAAAAAAAAGCAGACCTGTGGACAGCTCCATAGATTATGGTGGGTATTTGTCCTATCTGTGAAAACCATCAATAGAACACTGTTAAAAAATACGTTTTTCCATAGTTCTGAAAAAGTGCCAGAGACATACCCAAAACAGTCAAATCAAAACAAATGGAGGTGCAAAATAATGTCTCAAAAAAAATAAATATTTTATTAATATAAAGAAAATATGTAATACCCAACTTTTTTATATATAAAAAATGACAAAGTAACTCAGTGGAAGGCTACAGACACAAGTCCAGTTTGCACTGTATAATTGATATACTGTAGTATACATGCCAAACATCAAAGTTCCTGTAGAGAGTAAAAGACCAGACATAATTGTTGAAAAGACTTGCAAAGTGCTACTGTAGAGGAGCCTGATTGTCATGTAGCCCTAGCGCCCCAAAACGTGTTTCACCCAGCTTCATCAGGGGGAGCCTGAAAAGTGATGGAGAGGTGCCAGCTACGAACACAAGTCCAGTTTGCACTGTATAATCGATATACTTTAGTATACATGCCAAAACCTCAAAGTTCCTGTAGAGAGTAAACGACCAAACATAATTGTTGAAAAGACTTACAAAGTGCTACTGTAGTGGAACCTGATTGTCATGTAGCCCTAGCGCCCCAACACGTGTTTCACCCAGCTTCATCAGGGGGAGCCTGAAAAGTGATGGAGAGGTGCCAAACTGCAACAAATGTTAAAGCGAAAATGACGTGCACAATAATTGACAATTTTTTATGGCAGGTAAATTCTCGCCAAAGTATACAGTATCTATCTATGTATCTATCAATCTATTTTCTGTCTTTAAACATCTATCACTTCTATTCTGCATTCTGTTGCGATACATGCCCCATGGATGACACACACGTACACACAGACACGTATAGCATCGGTACTGGTTTTTCCAGTACGGGAAATATCAGGACGTGTGAAGGAGGCCATATATAGTGTTTTCTGGTGTGATTACATTTGATCTTCATTTTACAATTTATATATATTGTATTCTATATAAAAAGTGATATAATTTAGCAAATTTCTTTTCTTATTTTGGAAACCATGGACAAGCTTGTTATCAGACACAACCCTTACAGATAAGCTGAGCTCCAATATTGCAGATGGAATGTCAGTTTTTTTTTACATTAGATTACGGCACGGTGCCTGATATAAAGCCGACACTTCCAGAATACAAATCGCCAGGTCTCTCAGCAGACAGTGAATCAGCCGCATTGGTGCAACTATAAAGGTTGCTCTTGAGACTGGGCCCCTAAACCGGGTGAGGAACACAGGCTTTGCTTACCCCACTGACGTTGGCTACAGATTTGTACTGAAAATGGTTGGAAGGTGTATCCAAGAAGCTGTACCCATATGAAGTGGAGAGAGAGGAGATGTCGGCGATATCTAAGTATAGTATGGGATGAATATTGGAGTGATGGAATAGACGTACAGGTGTGTGCTCACATTACAGGCTTGTGTGATCCATGGACAGAACTCCAAAGTTTGCTTGTTATATGGTGTTTGCTTCTAGCCGATTCGGTTGTGCCCGCAAACTTCCATCCTAGTTGGCAGGGTAAGCGCTGTAGAGGATGCAATCCGATCAAAGCAGGGGAATCTGGTGAAGCTCCATCTGGGTTAATCTAAATAAATCCCACTTCTCCAATGTTGATAAACTTGCTGGGATTTTTTTTTTTCGATAGACATGATGAAAACTAATTTTAGAGCTGAAATGTGTTGTATGTTTAAACTAAAATTTCAGCTTCTTCATCAACATTAGAGAAGTGGGATTTATTTAGATTATGTTGGAGTTCATCCAGTTGTAACTTTGCCAGATTCCATTGTTTCACCCAGATTGCAATACTTTATCGCTCTGATTTTTGGTGTAGGGGGAAGTCCACATATAGCACTCTGCAAGACCCAACATCTCCCAACTCGAATTCCTTTCATTGAGGAAGGTGGTCTCAAGAGTCAAGCAGGACTGTCCAACATCTGCCAACTCGATTTCCTTCCATTGAGTGAGGTGGTGTCAACTGTCAGCGGGGACTGTCCAACATCCGCCAACTCGATTTCCTTCCATTGAGTGAGGTGGTGTCAGCGGTCAACGGGGACTGTCCAACATCCACCAACTCGATTTCCTTCCATTGAGGGAGGTGGTGTCAACAGTCAATGGGGACTGTCCAACATCCACCAACTCGATTTCCTTCCGTTGAGGGAGGTGGTGTCAACAGTCAACGGGGACTGTCCAACATCCGCCAACTCGATTTCCTTCCATTGAGGGAGGTGGTGTCATGGGTCAACGGGGACTGTTCAACATCCACCAACTCGATTTCCTTCCTTTGAGGGAGGTGGTGGCAAGGGTCAATGGGGACTGTCATTGCAATGGGAGGAGGTTGGAGGAATAAGTACTGATTAGCAGGATAAGGGACTGCATTGGAGTGGAGCAGTCACGGACGAGAGGGAGTGTGAAAAGTAGAGTGGCTGCAGAGAGGGGTGGAGAGAGAATGTGAGTAGCTGCATCCAAAGAGACAGCACATGTGGAGCACAGCAACAGGTGAGAACCACAGTCTCCCAACAGTTCACCTGCCCAACATTTTTCCCCATAGGAGAACAAGCTATTTAGCGCACTACCACCGCTCCCAATAGGAACATGTGTCCCACAGCTGTAAAGAGAATTTGTGACGGAAAGTTAATAAATTGAACTTGTGCACCAGAGCCCGCGAGCCTTCCACTCCGCCCAACGCTAGCATAGATCTATAACAGAGGCTTAACTTAGAATTTGTACAAGACAACGGGGCACATTGCAAGTAATAAGATTATAAGTGTTTTCCAAGAATAACTTTTTTTGACGTCACACCTGGTCTTTGCTAACAGTGTGCAGCGGTGATATCGCAACAGTGCACATGACCACTGCAGCCAATCCTTGGGCTCAGTTGAGTTTGTAATTTTAAATCTTTGCATTCCGTACCAGCTGAAAAATGTATTCTTGCAAAACCCATTTTGATTCTTTCAAAAATGGTCTCTGAAAAATGAGAGCCTCCATATTATTCAGTGGTGAGAAAGACGTCCCGCTGCCATTAAAAAAGAGGTTCTGCTTCAGCAGAGATGTTTACTATAACAAATAATTGAACCCCTGCTAAAACAAAATTGTAGAAATAATTAGACTTCACTTTAGTAGTAACTGCATCAGACCCTGGTGCCTACGTGCTGCCAAAAAGCCCCTTAGAAATGGCTGATGGTAGGTGAGGATCATATCGTAAGTTTTTCATTGCGACCTCGGAGATTCGAGTTGCACCTTTTGGTCTTGTGTACATTGTAACAGGTTTGGATACGATGACAGCACTAGTTACAGAGCTCGGCTTCCTTTAGCTAAAAGTTGTTAAATAAGTAATAATGTACTTTATAGGTTGAAAAGGCCAGTCTCCCGCTCATGATTCTATTACACAGCGAGGGGCATGCCACATGTGGCAGCAGAATGCAAGGACGCTATACTGAAGCAGATTCATTATTTAGTACAACCAAGTCCTTTCAAATAGACATGTCTCGTCCTGCATGGGTGATTACAGGTCAGCTGCTCTCATTCACGCTTATGGAAATCATTTCCTCTAAATAAAATAGCCAAAGGGGGAATTCATTAACATCACGTAAAAGTAAGTCAAACGAGATATTAGCTGCTGGAAAATTAAAGACAGAAGGCATTATATTGGTGTTACTCTGGCAGTTCTGAGTGTGTTTCAATCAACTGTAGGTTTTAGGTCGTATTACTGTCAGTCAAGGAGCCTGTGACTCCAAACTAGAGCGATGTGGGCACGGTGGTTCCATACTGCAGAGATGTAGGCGCTGCGGCTCAAGCTTACAGAGCTATAAGCATTGTTGTTCCATACTATGTAGCTGTTAGCACTTTGGCATCATGCTATTGAGGTGTAAACACTCTAGTTCCAAATTATGGAACTGTTATGGTTCAATACTATGGAGCCGTAGGCACAGTGGTTCCATATTATGGAACTGTAGGTACTTCTGTTCCATACTATGGAGCTATAGACAAGGATAGACAAGGTGGTTCAATACTATAGAGCTGTTGGCACTTTTGCTTCATATTATTGAAGTGTAGACACTGTAGTATCATACAGAGATGTAGGCACTGTGGTTTCATACTACGGAGATGTAGTCACTATGGTTCCATACTACGGAGATGTAGTCACTATGGTTCCATACTACGGAGATGTAGGCACTGTGGTTCCTTACTACGGAGATGTAGACACTATGATTCCATTACTACAGAGATGTAGACACTATGGTTCCATACTACGGAGATGTAGGCACGGTGGTTAACAACTCCATAGATGTAGGCACGGTGGTTCCATACCACAGAGATGTAGGCACGGTGGTTCAATACTACAGGGATGTAGGCACGCTGGTTCCATACTACTGTACAGAGATGTAGGTACGGTGGTTCCATACTACGGAGATGTAGACACTATGGTTCCATTACTACAGAGATGTAGGCACGGTGATTGCATACTCCATAGAGGTAGGCATGGTGGCTCCATACCACAGAGATGTATGTACAGTGGTTCCATACTACAGAGATTGTAGGCACTGTGGTTCCATACTATGGAGATGTAGTCACTATGGTTCCATACTACGGAGATGTAGACACTTTGGTTCCATACCACAGAGATGTAGGCATGGTGGTTCAATACTACAGAGATGTAGGCACGGTGGTCCCATACTACTGTACAGAGATGTAGGTACGGTGGTTACATACTCCAGAGATGTAGGCACGGTGGTTCCATACTCCAGAGATGTAGACACGGTGGTTCCATACTCAACAGATGTAGGCACGATGGTTTCATACTACAGAGATGTAGACACTATGGTTCCAAACCACAGAGATGTAGGCATGGTGGTTCAATACTACAGAGATGTAGGCACGGTGGTTCCATACTACTGTACAGAGATGTAGGTACGGTGGTTACATACTCCATAGATGTAGGCACAGTGGTTCCATACTCCAGAGATGTAGACATGGTGGTTCCATACTCCACAGATGTAGGCACGATGGTTCCATACTACAGAGATGTAGGCATGGTGGTTCCATTTTTTGGAGCTGTTAGCACTCGGGCATCTTGCTTTTGAAGAGTAGACACTGTAGTTTCGAATTATGGTGCTGTTGATGTTCAATACTATGAAGTTGTTGGGTCTCTGGTTCCATACTACAGAGATGTAGACACTATGGTTCCATACCACAGAGATGTAGGCATGGTGGTTCAATACTACAGAGATGTAGGCACGGTGGTTCCATACTACTGTACAGAGATGTAGGTACGGTGGTTACATACTCCATAGATGTAGGCACGGTGGTTCCATACTCCAGAGATGTAGATACGGTGGTTCCATACTCCACAGATGTAGGCACGATGGTTCCATACCACAGAGATGTAGACATGGCGGTTCCATTTTTTGGAGCTGTTAGCACTCGGGCATCTTTCTTTTGAGGTGTAGACACTGTAGTTTCAAATTATGGTGCTGTTGATGTTCAATATTATGAAGATGTCGGCTCTCTGGTTCCATACTACAGACATGTAGGCACTGTGGTTCCATACTACAGACATGTAGGCACTGTGGTTCCATACTACAGACATGTAGGCGCTGTGGTTCCATACTACAGACATGTAGGCGCTGTGGTTCCATACTATAGACATGTAGGCACTGTGGTTCCATACTACAGACATGTAGGCACTGTGGTTCCATACTACAGACATGTAGGCACTGTGGTTCCATACTACAGACATGTAGGCACTGTGGTTCCATACTACAGACATGTAGGCACTGTGGTCCCATACTACAGACATGTAGGCACTGTGGTTCCATACTACAGACATGTAGGCACTGTGATTCCATACTACAGACATGTAGGCACTGTGGTTCCATACTACAGACATGTAGGTGCTGTGGGTCCATACTACAGACATGTAGGCACTGTGGTTCCATACTACAGACATGTAGGCACTGTGGTTCCATACTACAGACATGTAGGCACTGAGGTTCCATAATACAGACATGTAGGTGCTGTGGTTCCATACTACAGACATGTAGGCGCTGTGGTTCCATACTACAGACATGTAGGTGCTGTGGTTCCATACTACAGACATGTAGGCACTGTGGTTCCATACTACAGACATGTAGGTGCTGTGGTTCCATACTACAGACATGTAGGCACTGTGGTTCCATACTACAGACATGTAGGCACTGTGGTCCCATACTATAGACATGTAGGCACTGTGGTTCCATACTACAGACATGTAGGCACTGTGGTTCCATACTACAGACATGTAGGTGCTGTGGTTCCATACTACAGACATGTAGGTGCTGTGGTTCCATACTACAGACATGTAGGCACTGTGGTTCCATACTACAGACATGTAGGTGCTGTGGTTCCATACTACAGACATGTAGGCACTGTGGTCCCATTCTACAGACATGTAGGCACTGTGGTTCCATACTACAGACATGTAGGCACTGTGGTTCCATACTACAGACATGTAGGCACTGTGGTTCCATACTACAGACATGTAGGCACTGTGGTTCCATACTACAGACATGTAGGCACTGTGGTTCCATACTACAGACATGTAGGTGCTGTGGTTCGATACTACACACATGTAGGCACTGTTGCCCCATTCTACAGACATGTAGGCACTGTGGTTCCATACTACAGACATGTAGGCACTGTGGTTCCATACTACAGACATGTAGGCACTGTGGTTCCATACTACAGACATGTAGGTGCTGTGGTTCCATACTACAGACATGTAGGCACTGTGGTTCCATACTACAGACATGTAGGCACTGTGGTTCCATACTACAGACATGTAGGTGCTGTGGTTCGATACTACACACATGTAGGCACTGTTGCCCCATTCTACAGACATGTAGGCACTGTGGTTCCATACTACAGACATGTAGGCACTGTGGTTCCATACTACAGACATGTAGGTGCTGTGGTTCCATACTACAGACATGTAGGCACTGTGGTTCCATACTACAGACATGTAGGCACTGTGGTTCCATACTACAGACATGTAGGCACTGTGGTTCCATACTACAGACATGTAGGTGCTGTGGTTCCATACATGTGGAAGAGAATAGCTCCATAATATGAAATCTAATGGAAGAGCAAAAGCTTCATAATTCAAGACTAAACCAAGTACAGACAGCAGTAACTACTGACCTTCCAGTTCACCTTCACTTTCTGCTGTATAACCGGTGTAGCTCTACAGAAGTATTGCAATGAAATATGACAATATTCTGGCTATGGGCCATGAGAGGATGAACGGAAAATGCTTCCGTGACCTTGGTACTTTATGGTTTATTTCATAATTTTATATCCACAGTTCACTGAAAGGTGTAAATGTGACTGTGGCATCTGACAATCAAGGTAGGTGTTTGGCAGTGATGGAAATTTGGGGATCATTAATTGAAATACTATATAATGCATGAAAAGAAAAGGAGGAAAGTAGCTATTTCTAGCTTACCTTGAGGCGTAGGGTTCTTTTCACACCACACTTGCAGAACGAGTGGTCCTACTGCTTTAGGTCCTCATATCAGTGGAATAGTTCCAGGAACTGTCAAGCTTTTTAACTTGCCAAACGTTATATTTAACAAGAGGCATATATATACACCTCTTAATGAATCAGGTACATCTGAAAAGTGGCTTGTGACTCGGCACAAATCTTTCTCCAGTCACAGACTGGAGTAAGATTTCTGGCTTAAGTTATGCCACAACTCATCATAATTTAGAGGAGCTGTGACGTCATGCCTATTAAGCGTAGCGAAACTGGCGTGAAAATGCCAAAGTCGCAAAATTTTGCGCAACTCTGTGCAATGATTTATGGTAATCGCTTTGATGGATCGGAGTCATGGTTTTCAGATACAGTGATTTGCAGAATGTCTTTTTGTTACATAATCAAATGACAACAAGTTGTCTGAAAATACTATTTAATTCCTTGGATGAAGAGACAGATAAGAGATAGTTAAGAGATAGATATATATACATGGGATGAATAGATAATACATAGATAATAGATGATAGAGATATACAGTAGATAGATATTGTTCCCAATAGGTGTAGAAAAAACCTTAGCACTTTCTCCTTGTAGTAGATCCATATGTCCTCTCGATTACCCAGGCTGCTCTTTTCCTTACTGCAGAGAATGTATAAACTCCAGAGGATGAACCCAGGCGTGAAATCACAGGGATTGTGTGACTGACTGTTTCATTGTGTAAACATATATTACTGCTGGTTTACATAATACCGGGTTCTGTTTTGTTACATTTCATAACATTCAGCTACGTGAGCTTGTACATGGCTGTTTTATTTCAGAAATATTCATCTATACATATTTATTATAAATGATGTCCCTAGAAGAACCAACTATGGGATAATAAATACTACAGTGCAGCAAACTGAAGTGGATTTTTTAATTTTTAAATTTAAAGAGAATTCTGTACTGTTTAGTTTCTGGAAGGAAATCTGTTACCAGGTTTTTTCTATATAATCTGAGAGCGGCATAATATTGATCACGAGAGCCTGATTCCAGCAATGTGTCACTTACTGGGCTGTGTGTTTTTGTTTCAATACTGTCAGTGTTTTATCAGCAGGAGATTATCACTAGAGGACAATTTGCCTCATGCCTCCTAGTCCAACCAATCTCCAACCACTGCTTAGCATCTTTCTGTCAGTGTTCACAGAAAGCTGCCAATCAGTGGTGTGGGTGATACAGGGCTCAGCATTCAGAGCTCTGCTAAATCTACAGCAGAGAAAACTTTGATTCTTTGACAGCAGCTGCATCTGTCCCTACATCATGCTTCAGTCAGATTAGATAGCAAAAATCTGATGATGGCTTCCCTTTAACATATGTTTATAGTAAATCTACAGGACAGCTAATAAATCTATCACTGACGAGAAGAGAACCATATACTGTTAAAAATTAATTATTTATTTAAACCTTAATAAAATCCATAAAATGCTACTTGTACATAATCACAGAGAACATACCCCAAAAGGGGACACCAACCACTAGAAAGGTCCAAATAACATGTGGGGAACCCAAAAATTCTTGCTGCGCATATGGTACATTCAAGAGATAGGAAAGCGTTAAACAATCACAAATAGGGTATAAATAATCAATGTACAGAATGGGAACAATTTCAGTATATAATTATTGCCCATGGCATATCCAATATACTGCATATATACTCATATATATAATCTCCCTAAAACAAATCTCAATATCATTCCCACTTGGTGATATCCAGTGGATGGTTTAAGGCAAGAGATACTCGGTCCCCACATAAATCCATATATTAAATACCAGCTGAACTTACTGAAATAGAGAAGAGTGAAGTAGAAGACCGAGGTGGTAATGAACCCCTGCGCACCGACGCACGTTTCGCCCGCTTGCTTCTTCTGGGGGCGTTCTGATTTAGAGCTCCTGCACACCTGCATAGCCGTATAGAGAAATTACAGAATTCTGTCTGTCTGCCACCACTGGATGGTGGTAAAGAGTTTCCTGCATACTTTTAGTGCATTTGCTTAAAGTATTGAGTTCCCAACTTTTTTTCATTACATCTTTCACATTAGTGTAAAAAAATAAAACTAAATTAAGAAATAAAGGAGGGAGCAAAAAATGGTTGTAGGGAATGGGAATAAAAGATACTTTTTTATTAAGCATACAGTATATTAAAATATTTTATGTAAATGGTAAGTAATGAGGTCATCTCGGAAATTGCTGTGTTATCCCAAAACCCAAATCTGTCTATCTATTTACTGCATGGGTGTGGAAACTCAGGCCTTGATAACCTTGTGTCAGGAAGTACCTTGTGGGAGGAGTTTTCAATTTGTTTGTCCCCTGAAGAATGGTATAAATATCCAAAACACACTTGGGAGAAAAAAGGTTCCCCATCTCTGATCTACTGTGGATGTGCCAATTCTGGGGCAGCTCCAGGCTTGTATTTTTAGGCTTGGAAGGGCCAATAACCTGGTATATTCCCAGCTTGACAATATTAGTTGTCTGCTTTACTTTGGCTGGTTGTCAAGAAAAATAGGGAGCATTCCACGTCATTTTTTTCCTTTAATTATTTATTAGCTAAATACATGTCCTGTAAACTATCTATCACTCCTCATATGTTACTCATTTTTAACTTCATTCATGGTTCTTCATGGGTATTGTCATTTTGTTCTGCCACAAGAACGTGACTACATCTATACTCCGATCTACAATATATTAGCAGAGAGAATTTCCAACCTTTGCAGTTTAATATGATGGGAAATCGGAACTTGAATTGCTGCCAAGAGACGTTCCCTTGTTCTGTCACAGCAATTACTGTACTGCCAAAACAAATACTGGCCGCAGACACATAGAGGACCTTGATTTGAAGTCTTATTTGAAGGACCATAATAAAACCTTGAATGGCATCCAAGAACCAGAATTCATGTTTACAAGGATTACCCTGGATATCTAAATTATCCAATAGGGGGGACAGATAGCTGAAGAATATGGGATTGCTAATTGTATATAGTAATTTAATGAGGAGAAACTTTAATTAACTGCTAAGGTGGTTTGTGTAGGGATCACAATCAATATCTACAATTAGAGATGAGTAAATTAATGTGCGTTGAGTATGTAGAAATTAGTTTAAGTTGGTGAATTCAAACAATTTGTGATTCGCTTCTCGTGAATCACCAAAAATGGCCGAAGCCATTTTACAGATTGCATCAGTCAGAGAAGGGTCACATGAGCTCAAGATTGGCTGGGTCGACTTCCCAATAATACCTTGTAGCTATAACATCACATGGTATAGCACAGCCAGTCAGGAAGGACTATCGTAGCCTGTATGAAAGCAGAAGCAGGGAATACAGCAGCCACTTGTAGTGAATCTGGATAGTGAGAGGACTTCACAACTTAGCAGTAGATGTAGGGAGAGAAAGCTGTAACATACTGAAGAAACTCAACAGATTGTGTGTGTCAAAATCAGTCACTATCCTTTTAGCCATAGCTATAAATGTTCAGGACACTTGCCTATGTTTGCGATTCAGCAGACCAGTGGCAATTACACAAGGTAAAAAAAATGAAATATTTGTGGCAAGTGACTGGTCCTCTTTAAGTTGTGGGATGTACTCAAAGGTAACGTATAAATGTGATCTATGACGGTATAATAATTCTATATTCTAGTTCTGCCGCGATGTTCTTTATCTACAACAGTGACTAATTATATGTCTCTTTTCAGAAAGAAATACAAGCCATGAGTCAGTGCAGTCACCCCAATGTCGTTACTTACTATACCTCATTTGTGGTGAAGGAGGAGCTGTGGTTGGTGATGAAATTGCTAAGTGGAGGTAATGTGTGTGTGTGTATATGTATGTGTGTGTGCGCGCATGTGTGTATGTACTGTATATGTTTTGTTATGTGTGATTTTTATCATTATTGCATTGAATTTGAGTGTAATTGTCCGGAGCAGGGGTGGGAAATTTATTTTCTAGAGGATCCACATGGGAGACCGAGACTGTTGTGGAGGGTGGAACCAATAGGCTGAAATTAATTATGGTCAATATTAATATTAACCAATTAATTGCAATTATAATTTTATATTTATATTATCACTTAATATTGAGCAGAATTGAGTATGTGGACATCCCCCCATATACAGCATGAGCCCCCACACAGCCACCCTTCATACAACATGAATCTCCATACAGCCTCAATCATACAGGATGAGCCCCGACACAGCCTCGGTATATACAGGATGAGCCCCCACATAACCTCCAATATATAGTATGAGCCCCCACTTAGCCTCCTATATACAGCATGAGCCCCCATATAGCCTCCTATATACAGTATGAGCCCCTACATAGCCTCCTTTATACAGTATAAACCCTGCATAGCCTGCTATAGACAGTATAAACCCCCACAGCCTCCTATATATAGTATGAACCCCACATAATCTGTATACAGTAGGAGCCCCCACATAGCCTCCTGGATATTCAATAGGATCCACAACATAGCCTTCTGTATGCAATAGGAACCCCCACATAGCCTCCTGTATACAGTAGGAGCCCCCTCATAGCCTCCTATACACAGTATAAGCCGCCACACAGCTCCCTCTATTCAGTATGAGCCCCCTCATAGCCTCCTTTATACAGTATGAGCCCCCAAATAGACTCCTATATACAGTATAAGCTCTCACATAGCCTCCTATATACAGTATGAGCCCCCACATAGCCTCCTATATACAGTATAAGCTCTCACATAGCCTCCTATATACAGTATAAGCTCTCACATAGCCTCCTATATACAGTATGAGCCCTCACATAGCCTCCTATATACAGTATAAGCTCTCACATAGCCTCCTATATACAGTATGAGCTCTCACATAGCCTCCTATATACAGTATGAGCCCCCACATAGCCTCCTATATACAGTATGAGCCACCACATAGCCTCCTATATACAGTATAAGCTCTCACATAGCCTCCTATATACAGTATAAGCTCTCACATAGCCTCCTATATACAGTATGAGCCCCCGCATAGCCTCCTTTATACAGTATGAGCCCCCAAATAGACTCCTATATACATTTTAGCATCCCATACACATATGAAGGGAAAAAAATACATACTCCCTCACTCCTGTAGTCCCAACGTTCGACTCCTGTCTCTTGTGCAGTGACTCTTAGCAGCAGCGTGATGAATTGACGTCATCATGTCTGCTATATCACACCCAGATTGGTGGAAGAAAGAGCCGGCAGCCCCGTCCTCCACTAATGTATTCACCGCTGTCTTTATCTCATGTGGCCATGATGTGGCCCGTAGGCCAGTGTTTTCAGCTGTCTCGGTCCGTGGGCCGCACTTTTCTCAGGTCTGGTATGGAGTTATATTCACCTGGAGATCCTGGACAGACAGAAAAATCCCGGCGTTGCTCCATATTTATGGGATGTGTATTATGATGTTATCCTGGCTTTAGCAGGAATTAAATATAAAACCATCTAACAGCCAAACCATACTTTGGTTTCGAGTTAATGTTTATTATTTTTGTGTAATAAAATCACTACAGAATATTCTTTACCCATCACAAATGACTTTTAGGTGCTGCCATTTTAGAAACACTTATACAGGGCAATTTACTGCTTATTAAAATTTACAGCCTTTCTTGAGATATTAACACTTTTCTTTTGTTTTACATCTTGTTGCTTTGGAAACCGACCATCGATCTCGATAGCAGAACATGTGCAGCACTTACAAGCTCTTTGCTATTGATTTTTTAAGTGCTGCTTTGAAGTTGGCCAGGATAGTTGGAGCATAGTGTTACCTTCAAATTCTGGCGAGTTTAAGGACAGTGCTTACATACTAGACAGCAACGATGGTCGGACTCCTAGGTAATGAGCTCTAAACAGAACAAAAGTGTTAAAGGGAATCTGTCACCTATTTTTTCGACTATCAGCTGCCAGCTCCGCCATCAGGGGCTTATCTACAGCATTCTGTAATGCTGTACATAAGCCCCCGATGTAACCTGAAAGATAAAAAAAACAAGTTATATTATACTCCTCACCCACGGGTAGTCCGGGTCCGGTTTTGGTCCGATGGGTGTCGCGGCCGGTCCGGTGCCTCCCATCTTCTAACGATGATGTCTTCTTCTTTGCTTCCCATTGCGGCTCCTGCGCAGGTGCACTGCTCTGTCCTGTTGAGGCGCCGGGAAAGGTCAGAGAGGTCCGGCACCTGTGCACTGCAGGACTCTGCTCTGCCTTCAACAGGGCAGAGCAGTACGCCTGCGCAGAAGCCGCGACGGGCAGCAAAGAAGAGGACATCATCGTTAGAAGATGGGAGGCGCCGGACCGCGACACCCATCGGACCAAAACCTGGCCCCCAACCACCCCTGGTTGAGTATAATATAACTTGTTTTTCTTATCTTTCAGGTTACATCAGGGGCTTATCTACAGCATAAAAGAATGCTCTAGATAAGCCCCTGATGGCGGTGCTGTCGAAAAAATAGGTGACAGATTCCCTTTAATATCTCAAAAACAGTTGCAAACGTTAGTGAACAGTAAATTGCAAAATTGCTTGTATTTACTAACACTATGCAAAAATGTCCATCAAAGAAGACTGGAATATCTTTATAAAAGACGACACAACTTCAGACTCTCTTTTGAAATGGATATTAAGTCTCCTATATGACGAAAAAGAGCAGGATGAGAGTCTGGAATCAAAGTCTAAAGTAATTAGCCAAAGTTTTACAGCCAGATTTACTAGTGGATTTAATAATTTTGACTTTACGCATCAACGTGTAAACTTGATAACATGTCAAAATTAAACTGGTTGGAAGACTTAGCTCGGCCAAGAGAAATATTTAGAAAGCACTTTGGAGGGATTAAGTATTTTGAGGCCGCACAATGGTCTGTTGTTTTAGTGCATTGGATGCATTTTATTTTTTATACCGGAGAACCGGTTTTTATTTGCCCTCTTCTATGGATTCGATCCATCGGTGACTGAATTACTTTAGACTGATGAGGAATTTTATTTTTTATTTTCGTCAAGATTTGTGGAAACGCATATGTTTGGACAGATTCATTTTATTAAAAGTAAGGTGTATTAAAACCCAAAAAATGGAATTGCCCTTCATTCCTTTCCTGCCTTCATTTTTGGCCATATTAGCTTCCATAAGAGGCTAAAGTCTCTGGCACATGGTCACCGACGGAGAACCTTCCCACTTTCAACCTCAATGCTACTATAGGGTAAATCTAACACTGCGTGTGGGTATTTGGAGCAAAAGCCGCTACTCTTGGCTGACCAGAAGAGGGTCCTTAGAGTCCCTTTTTTAGGGATAAGAATTTTTGAGAAAAGAAAAGTAATTAATTTTGTGCAATAAAGTCTCAAAAGGGAGTAAATTAAGTAATAGGATTCCTCCTCCTATTTTGTACTAATTTAATGAAAAATATTTCACCATTCTGCATTACTTGAGATTTATAGACCGTCAACAAGAACATATTATATGGATTGTTCGACAGTTACAACTTACAGGATATTTGATAAGTATGTTAGGACCCTGTCGATCATAAGAGCGGGGGTTCTGTTCCCTTTTTTGAAATATCATTATAGTCTGAGGTCTCTGGGTTAAAAAATAATAAAAGATGATACATTCCTGTCCGGCCGCCATAGTTTCCTACACAGTCCTCCGTATGTTTCCTCTTCGGATCTTCTGGTGCTGACTGAGCTTCACGTGGTCTTGTGGGGAACAATGTCATCATTGTCAGAGTGAGGACTGGTCAGCGCCACAAGATTCGAAGATTGTAGGGAGCAAGTGGAACTCTGGGCAGGAAGCTGCGGAAGCAGGATGGACGAGGTTCGGGATTTAGGAAAGGTGCGTAAAATCCTTTATTAGTTCTTAAACCCATTCTGGAGCTTAAAAGAACCCACCAATCTGCTGGAATCGTGTGACTCCAGGAAAATTATGATTCTGGCAAATCTGAAATTCTGGGAAAAGTCATAAAAATTGAATTTTTTTTTATTAATCATTTCGATCACTTCTGCTCTTTGCGTCATTCATCACCCTCTTAGACTCTGCGGCGGGCGCAACAAAGTGTATCATTTTTTTGCCTCGTAGTGTTACTTTAAGGTTCCAAACGGTTTGAAAATTCAATCTTTTTGTCTGGATACTGAGAAAATATTAATATCATTAGGTTCATGGTTTTATTGTGTTTCAGGTTCCATGTTAGACATTATAAAACATGCGGTGAGCAGCGGGGAACATAAGAACGGCGTGCTAGAAGAACTGATTATCGCAACTATTCTTAAAGAAGTTCTAGAAGGATTAGATTATCTACACCGGAACGGACAGATTCATAGGTAGGTTATAATGTCAGTACAGAAGGTAAACTATTTATGTTCTTTATGTTGAAGTTTGTCTTAATTTTCACGTAAGTTTAATATATTTGGTTTTTAAGTTCTTTTATATAAGAAAATAAAAATGTTTTCAGGTAAGATTCTTTACACTTAGAGGCAGAAATAGAACATAAATTCCCAATACTTTTCCAGACTGTCACAAAGTTTTTTCTTTTCTTTACCTGGAAAAAGTTTTGTGGTCTCGAAATTGATTTTCCAAGCATTCCCTTTTCACAATATCAGCTACAAGAAAAACTAATATCAGATACAACTAAGGGAAGATCTCATGTTCGGGGAGATTAAAGTGCAAAATGTTCAACAAAGAAACAAAATCATCGACCAAAATTCTGATTAATCCAAGTCTATGTGAAATGTATCTCTGGGCGATTACATTTTGTTCTGATTGACCTCTTGTAATTCATAGAAAATAAATATTATGATGCAGATTAAAAAGCTGACCACATTTCCTGATCTAATGTCCTTTCTAATTCAGACATTAAAAAAAATAATTTACTATTTTTGGGGTCTTTTATAAAGAGATGAGGGAGAGAATTGAAGAATAATATTAATTTTAATATTTTTTTTTTCTCAGGGACCTAAAGGCTGGAAATATCCTTTTGGGAGAAGATGGGTCAATACAGATAGCAGGTGATTTCAATGACAGATAAAGGGAATTTCTGAATCTCCTAATCAATTTTGAAAAAGGCAGGGCATGCGATAAAAAAGGCTGTAACATTTGTCACTCAAGCGATGGCCGCTTCGGTGGTCTAAACCGAGACCGGAAGTGATGACTTCCTGTTCTTGAGTAATTTAAACACTGGAGTCTCTGATTGACTGCAGCAGTCAGAACTGGAAATTCATTGGATGTGATTTAAATATTGTCCCATTCCGGTCAAGTGAACGCTGCTGCTGATCACAGGCCACAGAGGTTGAGTGCGAGAAGAACAGGAAATTGTTGTTTTCTTTCCTGTTGGACACCATGAGAGCAGCCTATGCTGGAGAATGGTGTAGGTGGTTATAGGGAGTGAATATATTTTCTTCTATTCTTTTTTTATCACATGCTATGCCTTTTCCAATTTTTTAGAGGGTAAGTTAAGCAACTCCTTTTTAATTTGGATGTTGCAAGAGTTTCACCTATAGGTGTGTCCTTCTTTACCTTTAAGGCTGTTGGTTCAATATTAAGACTTGTAGTACGAGATGTCCAGCTTTAAAAAAAAAAAAAAAAATAAGATATGATTTTGTCATACTCTGTCATGAGAAGTCTATGCTATATGTTTCTCAGTGTCGCCACCCAGTGGCTGTGATATGAGATGCGGCCTGTCAAGATTTTTGTATGGTAGTATGTTGCGATATTGTATTGTGCAAAATTTGAGAACTTAACCTAATTAATGGAAAGTTATAGGTGGACACATTTGTACTGCTGCTTCCATTGGATCGCTCGATGAGTCGTTGTGGTTGGCTTCAGGGTTAATCCTAAAAGTTCACAGTGGTCTAAGGTGGATTATGGGTATATGATAATATTACTTTTGGTTAACATTGGCTTAAAGGGGTTGTCCTGGTTTGAGTGAAAAGTCTGTAGTCAATCGATACAAGCGGTTATGTCTTGATTTCCTTGAATGGTGGTGGTTTTTGGTTGTAAAGCCGTTATTATTTTTATACTGGTCAGGACTAGTAATTGTTTTATAATATTCCTTGTGATTTGTAGTTAGGTAGTTGTCAGAATAATCAGAACCTCCCACTCCCGTCTCCAAGACTATACACGTGCTGCGCCAATTCTTTGGAATGCACTTCCCAGGTCAATACGATTAGTCCCCAATCCCCACAATTTTTAGTGTGCCCTGAAAACGCATTTATTCAGACTGGCCTATCGCCTCAACACATTAACCTAATCTATCCCTGGGTGGCACAGTCAAAAGTTTTACCATAACCAGGTTCCCCGCATCATGTTCCCACATGCTTTATGCATCCATTAGACCTCTGTGTCTGTACTGTTAGACACTTAACATTATAGCTGGTCCATACTTTCAGGGCAACTGTTACCACCCACCTTTCGTATCTACCTCTTTCCTCATAGACTGTAAGCTTGCGAGCAGGGCCCTCTTTCCTCTTGGCATCTGTTATGATCTATGTGATTATTGTTATGCTGTAATGTCTATTGTCTGTACAAATCCCCTCTGAAATGTAAAGTGCTGCGGAATATGTCGGCGCTATAGAAATAAAATTTATTATTATTATTATTATTAGTTGTCTATAGGGCGTTTAATGTGGGTGGTCTAGGTTTAATCTCCCTGGTCTAGAATGATGATTGGTAGAGTTGGGCGTATCGAGTCTTGATACTCTGGTACATCGGACAAGTCAGTGCCCTGTGACCGCTGGACTAATGCTCTGCAAATCTCTTCCCTTCTGAGATTTCCGGCACAGTTTGATTTGGCTGCTGCAACTTCATCTAAGCGTCACGCCACAAAGATACCATGTCTTTTATCCACTCCGACTAGTCAAAAGCAATGGGATCCTAGAAAGTTAAAGATTCGTGAGCTTCCCGTCCAACGGCCAGAGACTCCTGACCGGACTGATGGACGACCAGAGTCCCGCGAATCGATCTGCCCATCTCTAGTTATTGATATCCAGTTCCAGGATATCCAGTTGAGTTCCAGGGAGTCTACGGTTGTTAAGTGGTCAAAGTCAGTCAGGGAAACATTTTTACTTTTCTGGTGGTCTAGCGTGATGAAGGGTTTAACTGTTAATAGTTTGGGAAGTGTTAAATGTATTTTACAGCACTTAGGTATTCATCAATATCTGATCGGTGGTGATTTCCAGACGTGACTAAGATCGGGTGGCAGGATGTAATCAGTGTACTGTACAATCACTGTTTAGTAGCCGTTCCTGGGTGCTGCAGATCATTTCCTATTGCAACGAATAGGACCCCCACTGATCTGGTTTTGATCACCTATCTTATGGTTTGGTCATCAGTAGGTCAGTCCTGGGCAATTCCTTTAACCATAAATTTTATTTTAGCCAACTTCCTGTTCCAAAAAATTGGGGTTTCATGTCATTCAACTACGTACTTGTCCCAGTCATTGGACACACAGTTTACTATGGACTTCTTTACGGAAGTGGTTTAGGAGACTTACTGTTTCCAGGCTCCCTTGACCCCTGGTTCTATAACAACGCGCCATTGAGCCTCGTATTGATAGACCGGGCTGTTTAAATAAAATATTAGAAAATAATTATACAAATTACAACACAGTAAGTGAAGATATCAATGAGTAAATTGTAGTATAAGCCTTGTAAAGTTTCATAAGAGTCAGTGATAAGCGGTCATAAAGGAGCGCTTAGGAAGCAACCCAGGGGCAGACAAAAATGTCAGGTCTCCACCGCAGCGCCAGCCGAAAACCTCCAATGGTGGATAGGAGCAATGAGAAAATGGAAAACGGTCTTAGGAGCGCAGGAAAGAGACACAGACAAGATATGTGGTTAAACAGCAACGCGTTTCGACGGAGGAGCCGTCTTCATCAGGTGGAAGTTTCACTTGATGAAGACGGATCCTCCGTTGAAACGCGTTGTGGTTTAAACCCATCTCTTGTCTGAGTCTCTCTCCTGCGCTCCTAAGACCGTTTTCCATTTTCTCATTGTAAAGTTTCATGACTTTCGAGAGGGATACAATCACAGAAGTGTCACATTTAGCTGGAAGCCATATCGTTTTCCAAACATTGTAGATGTTATTTTTATTAAAGCTGGTACTGCAGTGAGAAACCACGAGTAAAACTATCTATGATAAATGTGATTTACGAGTGCTGGTAGAAAATTGGGGTAATCGAAAGCTAGAATTACCTTTTCTGCTTTTATAGAAAATGCGACTTTCCCTCTATACATTGTCGTAAGAGTAGAATTCTCCAGACTGTATCTCGGAAAACTGATTAGGAGATTCCAAGTAATTTAATTCTTCCCTGAAAGTTAATCTGGAGGTAAAGAAGGAAAGAAAAACGACATAATAGGCAAAAAATGGCCTTTAGTATTCCACAAATCGGCATAATTAAAGAATGGCAGATCTGTGATTACCGAACGGGAGTCTGTACCAGCTTCATTAGATTTTCTTTTCTGCACAAATAGACTTCAGGGGTTTAGGATTTATGTTTTTTTATTAAATGTAGACATTTTTATTCTAGAACCGGGCATAAAAAATATTTCGGAGCTTGTACATATTTTTTTCTTCTTGTACTGTGGGGCGAACATGCTACAAGCTAGAGCGAAGTCACAATAAGTCAGGAACTGCTCATATATCACTATATAAAATTAGATGTCCCCTAGGTATAAACACTACACGCAATCCCATGGTCAATATCTTAAATAAAATGGAAAAAATTTAGTATGTCTGTTGAAATGTTACTGTTAAAACATGAGGAATTAGTGCAAAGTGCTGTTTAAAGCAGCTCCGTCACGAGATTTTACAACACAAACTGCTTACCTTATTAAACTGATCTGTTAGACATGATGAGGCTGGTGTACTTACGTTGAAAGTTCATGTCAGAATGGCTGTATGATGCTTATATTAAGTTGAACATTTTATGAGTCTAGCTATAGAATGAAATAGCTCACGAGTTCAAGTGTATTTAGTCTCTGACCACCTAGCCTGACAGACAGCTGCAGCTTGTACTGAGCAGTGTGAGATTTTAGCAGGGAGGAGGGACACTAAGGAGCTGTCAATAAGGCTAGACGGGCAGAGATTAAGTTCAAACATTAAAAAAAAGCATTATACAGCCATTCTGATATGGATTTGCAAATTAAATACACCAGCCTCATCAGGTCTAAGAGATCTATCTAATATTGCATCCAGTTTACATTGTGAAATCTGATGACTGATCTTCTTTAATGCTTATAGATGGGGTTTTAAAACCATGTTAAGATATAATGTATTTTTCTGCTGTAGATCTAAAGACCTACTGTGAAATTTCCTGCTACCAAAGATGTAGATCTATTCGATAGATGAAAAACAAAGAAAGTGGCGGCGCTCACCGATCATAGATTCTTCTCTTTATTTAAAAGTGTCCCTATTGCAAACCATCCCGAAGAGGCATCAGTAGTTGCGAAATGTCCATGCTCTAAAGAGCGCCACATTTTTTTTTATGATGCACATTTTTATGGACACTGAAATAAAGAGAATAATCTATCATTTGTGAGTGCCACCACGTTCTTAGTTTTTCATGTATTGAATGGACCTATAAACGTTTTTTCGTAGTAGTCTCTGTATTGTACTATTATGAAGACCTGAAAACTTCGCTTGGTCTCATATAAAGGGTTATAGAATAGGTATGGTTGTGCTTATAATTGTCAAAAGTTAGGCTTCTGAACTTGAGTGCAAATTTGCTGCATTTTCGTTTTACATTTTTTCATCTCTTCTTATTTTCAGATTTTGGTGTTAGTTCATTTTTAGCCACGGGTGGTGACATGACAAGGAATAAAGTCAGAAAAACATTTGTTGGTACTCCCTGCTGGATGGCTCCAGAAGTAATGGAACAGGTATGAGTCTGAGTGTTAAAGATCCACAGTCATTAAAATCCACAGTCATTAAATGCCCATAAAAAGGGTTAAACTGTCTCAAGGTAAAAAAAAAAAAAAAAATAACTAGCAACTTTTTATTTTGAGAAAGGAGCCGGCAAGGAGCCAAAACGCGTTGGTACAATAAGATGGGACACAAAAGGCTCCTCACTTACGGTAGCTCAGCCCGCTCAGCGTGATATCGTCCTCCTCTGCTAGTGAGGGTTGTTAGTCATGTAACCCCGTCCATGAGCCATTGAAGGCCGATCTGAATGATAGGCCAATAATATTTTTTCCAGAGACTGGGCAAAAGCGCCTATAGTGTTTTTTTTTTAGGAAAATACAAACAGTAAATGTAGTAAAATCCGCCCCATTTTTGGTAATTTCCAAGAAACACTTACGATTGAAAGGTATTCGCTGCAGTGTATAATTATGATATCAATAAGAAGTTGAAAAGTGATGTTTGTACACATTAACCCTTTCCCGATATCCACCGTACATGTTGTGTGCCGGTCAATGGAGTGGACTGGAGCAAATCCACACACATTAGGTGTCGGCTGTCTTATACAGCCAGCATGCAACATTGCTCAACTTCCTTGAAAGTAGGTATCTATAGGACAGTTCATATAGTATTACAAATTGTGTATGGTATAAAAGAACATATCGCAGCCGGCCAGTGGGTGATACCTAGTAAATTCAAAAGGCATGAGCTGCAATGTAAAGATATGGTATCATGCTATGTACGAGTTATATCTGCGAACAACACAGATAGAACTCGCATGCGAAAAATATTGGAATGTGCCCTTATTACTATTATTATGCATTTATATAGCGCCATTTATTCCATGGCGCTTTACATGTGAAAAGGGGAAATATAGACAAGTATAATAAACATGTGTAAGACAAGGGACACACAAGAACATAAGGAGAGGGGACCCTGCCCGCGAGGGCTCACAGTCTACAGGTATACAGATATCATTAAAATATCACTATAGAGAAGAAAACGGACAGGCACAATCCATCCCGTGCAAAAAATATCCTTTATTGTGGCATCATGTTACCAACAGCAGGCAGATAAAACCATGGAGCAAATACAGAAGACGATGGTTTTGCGCTTACATTGTGCTTCAACAGGTCAACACGGGACGGATTGTGCCTATCCGCTTTCTTCTCTATGGATATACAGACTATTTTCCTTGGAAGTGGCACCCGTATTCCCTGGTGTATGCACCTTCATTAACCCGAGGTCATACAGCTGTGCCTTTGTCCTGTTTTTTTTCTTCTATGGTATGTGATTAAAATATCACTATTTAATAAGTAAAAGGTAATGAAATTTACAATTTAATACATTTCTTCGGGCTGGATACATTATTGAACAAATGCGATTACTACTTGCACGATGACTAACCCCATTATGTACCCATATAAAAATCATATAAAAGCATTATATAGTAGAGAAATATTGGATTGGCAGTGACCTGAGACGTTTTTTTGCCACTAATGAGCCTCTCGATTTTCATTTCTGTTAGGTTAGAGGTTATGACTTCAAAGCTGATATATGGAGTTTTGGAATTACCGCGATTGAACTGGCCACAGGTTCAGCTCCTTATCACAAGTATCCGCCAATGAAGGTGAAGTTCTATGCTTATAATAACCAATAAGTGTTATTACGGCCCAGTGATTTTACACACACGCTAACACAAATGTTGACCACATCTGCCCAAACCAGTGGGCCGTATAGCAGTCACAATGACCAGAAGCATTGGAGCTTTTAGGAATATATCACAAAATTAATAAATAAATAAATTTTGAACACTTTTTTAATTAACTGATTCTGGAATAATAATTTCCACAATTGGATGTGTTTAAAAAAAATGGGAAGAAAGTTCCAGCGCTAGGAATGGAAAATTAAAAATCCATTTTATTGTGCCAATGCATATTAAAATTCCAGCAGGTACAGCATATCAGTCGGATGACTGCAGAACAACGCGTTTCGACGCCTCAGGTCTTAATCATGTTAGAACATGATTAAGACCTGAGGCGTCGAAACGCGTTGTTCTGCAGTCATCCGACTGATATGCTGTACCTGCTGGAATTTTAATATGCATTGGCACAATAAAATGGATTTTTAATTTTCCATTCCTAGCGCTGGAACTTTCTTCCCTTTTTTCTACTATTGATTGACTGCCTAGTCAAATCCGTGCGCAGGATTTGGACCCTACCAGCAAGGCAGTGCGGTGAGCTGGATTAATCTGTTCTTTTACTCTGTTTAAAAAAAATGTTCCATGGCGGATTTCAACCTATTCAATGCCGTGTACTGGAGTAGGGTGAAATCCGCAGCCAAGTCAGCAATGAAATTTGATCTGCAAGTAATACATGCATATACGCTCTGCTGATTCTTTGCGGATTTGTGACTAAATGTGTAAAACTGGACTTACAAACTTCCCATCTGAATGATCTCACTGATGGATACTCATTTTGCAGCCAGAAATAGACAGTGCAACACAGAGGCTATAAAAGGCAAAACAAATAATATTAGCTGAAAAATACATGGATTTAACAATCCATGTCAAAATGGTTTTATAATCCTTTTTGAAACTTTCCCTGTGTTATGGTTCATCCCCTGAAGTGGGTTTGCTAAGCAATAGGTCAGGGTGAGCAGAGCAGAAAGAGGCATAGGTGTGGTGGAGTAGGAAAGGCACGTGAAACAGCACGGAACAGAGGAGCTGGAAATGCTGGATGACACAAGGAACAGTGGAGCTGGTTATGCTTGATAGTATGTGGAACAGAGAGGAACAGCATATATGGACATGCAGGATGATACCTTGAGTCCTCAGGGCTGAGCACATTGGAAAAGGAAAGCTGGATTGTCAGACAGGCACCTTGATATAGCAGAACTGAGTGTGCAGACAGCACCTTGGAGCAGCAGAGCCACATTGGCAGACAGTCATCTTGATGAAGTTCTAGTAGAATCCAGCAATAGCAAAGCTGATTTTGTCTTGTGGTTAACCAGGGTGTCAGCACATGGTAGCAAAGTGTACCTGCTGCCTGAATACTCAAGTGGGGAACAGCCACCTGAGCCAGTTTTAAAAAAAACCTGTGTGCCAGGTTACATAGAAATCCCACACCGTAGTGAGCAACGGCTGTCGAGAAAAAAAGATGCGCGGACCCGAACTAAAGCTGGAGTGTAGCGCCCTACTTGATATTATATTGAGCATTTCATGAGAATAGCTCTAGCTGGACCCAGAAAATGCTCATCGTAATTTCAAGCTTCACAACTTTCAGAGAGATTTATGCAATCGTTGTGCATTCTCAATGTAAGTACACTAGTCTCATCAGGTCTATGAGGTCTATTTAGTAATATCTACAGTTTGTTTTGTGCCATATAGTGACTATTTAGCTTTAAAAAAAACCTCCATCTGCATTGTATTATTCCTTTAAAAAATTTCTGTATTCTTTAGGTCCTAATGTTAACCTTGCAAAACGACCCTCCAACTTTAGAAACTGGAGTGGAAGATAAGGAGATGATGAGGAAGTATGGGAAATCTTTTAGGAAGTTAATTTCACTCTGTCTCCAGAAAGACCCATCAAAGAGGTAAGTGACTAAAGCCACAAACATATGGGCCAACTTCTGCCCGTAACAAGTGCCGATCAACGACTTAAAGAGGTTGTCCACTACTTTAACATTGATGCCCTATCTTTAAGGCTACTTTCACACATCAGGTTTTCGGCGTCAGGCGCGATCCGGCGTCGTGCCGGAACGCCGGATCCGGCAAATGTTTCGTAAAACCGGATGTGACGGATCCGGTTTTCTGCCGGATCCGTCTTTTTCTTGACAGACAAAACCGGATCCGTCTCATCCGGTTCATCCGTTTTTCTATCCATTTTTCGACGGTTTACGCCGGATCCGGTTTTTAAAATTGACCCTTGTGGCCTTCCGAACGGGATTGGCTACTGGAAAACTATATATAGCATGTTCCTACAGCCCTTCTTTGACAGGTTGTAGAGGAGAAAGTGCAGGTTGGAGAGAAGAGCAAGTTACTGGCGAAGATGGATGTTGTGATTGGAAATATTTTGAAGAATTTGGCGGATTTTATAGCGGAGGCGAATCGTTTGAGGGTGATTGTTCTGGAGAAGGAGAGAGCAAGACAGCAGCGCATCAGGCATCGTAGACGACGTTTGTGGATCCACCCCATCACAGCCAAGAGAATGACGCGTGGGGTCTATTCTACACTCTGCATGGACCTTCAACGAAACCCGGATAAATTTTTTGGATATGTTAGGATGAAAATGGAGAATTTTGATTACTTGGTGGAGCGCATTGCACACCTCATAAGAAAAGCGGACACCTATTGCCGCTTCTCTATTTCACCCGCAGAGCGTCTGATGGTGACTTTAAGGTAAGCCACATTTATTGGATATGCTCGCATCAGAGCACACTTTCACTGCAATCTTGTTGGTGGTAGTTTGTATCTCCAAGTGTTATAGGTCAGTTTTGGTATGTAATGCTGTGATTTAAAACTAATTTATTGTTTTTTAATTCCCCACAGATTTCTTGCAACTGGAGAATCCCTTTCGTCACTGCATTTCCAGTACAGACTCGGGATTTCCACCATATCTGGAATTGTGAAGTACACATGCCGTGCACTGTGGGACTCCTTAGCTGAAGAGTTTTTACCAGAGCCCACAACAGAGAGGTGGATTGAAATTGCTGACAAGTTTCAACAGATATGTCAGTTTCCCAACTGCTTGGGCGCTGTGGACGGGAAACATATCCGCATTGTAAAGCCAGCTGGATCGGGATCGGAATATTTCAATTACAAGAAATATTTTTCAATTGTCCTCATGGCCATCGCTGACGCGGAATACAAATTTATTGCGGTTGATATTGGGGCCTATGGCCGCTCCAATGACTCTCAAGTTTTCAAACTGTCTGCCATGGGGCGTAAACTGTATGGAAACACCTTCCAGTTCCCACCACCTAGACCGCTGCCGCAAACATCTGGTCCACCTATGCCATTTGTCTGTGTAGGGGATGAAGCCTTCCAGCTGTCAGAACACCTTTTGAAACCGTACTCTAGCAGAGGATTGACA
The DNA here is from genome assembly GCF_039654945.1 of Dendrobates tinctorius. Lineage (NCBI taxonomy): Eukaryota > Metazoa > Chordata > Amphibia > Anura > Dendrobatidae > Dendrobates > Dendrobates tinctorius. The sequence continues at coordinate 39,839,422 of NW_027361810.1, read as the reverse complement.
AGACCAAAACGCATTTTTAATTACCGCCTCACAAGAGCAAGAAGAATGGTTGAATGTACCTTTGGTATTCTGACAGCCAAATGGCGGGTCCTATTGACTGCGATCAACCTCAAGACAGAAACTGTGGACGAGGTGATCAAAGCGTGCGTGGTACTCCACAATTTTGTTATCTGCAAGGAACCCATTTCCATTGAGGACATCTCTGAAGAAACCACCTTGCAAGATTACCATGACATTACCACTAGAAGTTCTGTGACGGTTTCAGTAATGAGGGACAATTTTGCAATATACTTTATGTCACCTCAAGGCAGAGTACACTGGCAGGATGACAGAGTGTGAAAGATTTGTGCCCTAACCAAACTTGTGTACCTTCTGGACCAACAGTATATACCTTTGCCAACCAAAGTTGGCTATCTTGTCATGGTCTTACTATTTTTAGCTTTAGGCCACAGGTGTGTACCTGGTTGTGTTTTATGCAAAGTATTTCACCTTTTAACAAAAGTTGTGTACATTGTTAGGAAATCACCAACAATAAACACAACTTTTTAGGTGAAATACTTTGCTTCAAACACAACCAGGAACACAACTGTGGCAAAAAGCTAAAATTTACCCACAGTTATATACCTAGTTTTGAATACCATTTCACCTTTTAAATACCCTGTATTTAACCTTTTTCGCCGCAGAAAGAAATGACAGACAACCAGTGTAAAATAATTTAACTTTTATTGAAAAATGTTTTTTTTAGTAAACTTTTTTAAAATTTTAATAAACTTGTTTAATAAAGCTTTGAAACCATAAAACTGGTCATTTTTATTTAAATACACACATTATAAATCTGTGTAGTGTGTGGTGGAAATACTGCTGGAGGGGCTGCGGGACACTTCGACACTGGGAGTGTGGAGAGAGGACTGGGATCGTGGTGGGGAAGGAACAGTTAGAGGTGAAGGTGTGGAAAAAACTACAGAATGGGTGGACATGTGGGAAGCAGAAGAGGTGGTGGGCGGTGGAGTGGAGGGTTGGGCAGGGACTGTAGGAGCAGATGATGTTGATGGCAAGTTGTATGGGGAAGGAGTTTGGTACGGGGCAGGTTGCTGGAAGTGGGGAGATGTCTGGTACGGGGCAGGTTGCTGGAAGTGGGGAGATGTCTGGTACGGGGCAGGTTGCTGGAAATGGGGAGATGTCTGGTACTGGGGAGGTTGCTGGTACTGGGGAGTTTGCAGGTACTGGGGAGGTTGCTGGTACTGGGGAGGTTGCTGGTACTGGGGAGGTTGCTGGTACTGGGGAGGTTGCTGGTGCTGGGGAGGTTGCTGGTGCTGGGGAGGTGGATGGTGCTTGGGAGGTGGATGGTATGTAATAGGAGGGGGAGGATGGAAAGTGGCTGGAGGGGGTGTAGATGTAATAGGAGGGGGAGGATGGAAAGTGGCTGGAGGGGGTGTAGATGTAATAGGAGGGGGAGGATGGAAAGTGGCTGGAGGGGGTGCAGGTGGAGGAACTACTGTGGTGGGAGGAGGAGGTTGGGAGGTAACTTGCTGGAGAGCAGCGTGGCATGAATGCATTACATGCATCTGCTGGGCAGGAGAGAGCGTTTCCATGCGCTCCACAACAGACCTGAAAAAGGTGTGGTTTGGCGAAGATCTTGCTTCTGAATGCATGGTTTGCAGAAGTGTCTTCACCTCCAGAATGCTGGAGTTGATCTGCTGATAGCCTGCGGAGATTTGCTCTGACAAGACTTTTAGACAGTTCTGGAAAGATGCATTCAGATGCAAGAACTCTGGCGCATAAGTCTTTTCCTGACCCCTCTGCCGCTGCCGCCCAGTACCCGCAGGTGTACTAGAGGTGGCAGGGGCAGAAGGGTGGGGTAAAGGGAAAGCGATCTCCTCACCAGCAGCTTCATGTAATGTAGGCGGCCACGTTGCTCCTGTGCTGGTGGATGGGACAGATGGGTCGAATGTGTGGGAAGGCTGGGAAGGTGCAGATGTACCGGGGCGGTCGAAGTGTCCCTCGGTGCCGGTCTCCTCAGGGATCGCCTCAGAAGGGTCCAATCGTGCCGGCTCCCGAGTGCTGCTCACCGTGCTGTGGAATAAAGAGAAAAAAAAACAATTAAAATACTGACATGGTATGGCCCTGGCTGAAAAAAAAAATTTACATCTAACATTTTTTTTCACATGTGGTGTGTAATATTTACCTTCTAGTGACCATTGTTTCCCGGAGGAACGACAGGGCTTGTGCGTACTTGTACTTGCTCCTGCGTCCTCCAGATCCACTCGGGGCCCGCATCTCTTTATTGAACTCCTTCTTGAAACGATCCCTCACAGACCGCCACCGATTCACAATTCTGTTCCCTGAAACGAGAAAGGACAAAGTGGTTAGTATACAACATCAGTGTTTCCCAAACTCCAGTCCTCATGGTCCCCAGGGGTCATGTTTTCAGGATTTCCATAGTAAATAGAAATCCTGAACACATGATCCGTGGGGACCACGAGGACTGGAGTTCGGGAAACACTGGTTTACATCAAGCAACCGGTACTGTATATACTTACGCTCTTTAATCTGGGCCCGAACATCGAGGTCCTCCCAGCGGCCCACAAGGAGCGAACAGATTTCCTCCCAGAGTCGTCGGGTAACGATAAGGTCAGCGTGGCGGCGGTCAGCCATATTCCAGAGCGGCTCCCTTTCTCTGACGAGATCGATGAGGTGGTCCACATCGAGTCCTCCATCCTCACCATCAGAGTCGGGAGCACGCTGTGAAGGCTGTTAAAGAAAAAGACAAAAATAACATAATTAGCCTCCACAAAAGAAATGAAATAAAAAGTGCAAAAAAACAAAGCAAAAATATTTATACTTACACGCTGGTGACCGCCGCGTTGCTGTCGTCGACGACCCTGGGAGGCACTGCGAGGACCTCTTGGCCGAGCACCAGATTGGGAAGACTAGAGAAGAAAACAAAAAATGTTATGTCTTTGGATGTAGGCATTTGTTTGCTGTGTGTGGTCTGCAGAACATTGTTTTCTATGTGTTGTGTGTAGTGTGATGTTGTGTTTCTGCGTTTGATGCAAAAAACTTACCAATTGTGAGCCCACTCCAGGTGTCTGTCCACCCCTTCCTTCTTCTTCTGGGAGCTCCTCTTCATCTTGTGATTCCTGTTTTGAAATAAAAGGCAATGAATAGACATATATTACAGAGATGATGGATTTTGGAAATAAAAACTTACCGTCAAACGCTGACGATGCGAGGGAGGGCTCCCAGAAGATGATGTGCTGTCTTCCTGGTGGACACACTCCATGCCTGTGGGTGGTGTTCCAGCTGCTGCCATTGCTGCTGCTGCTGCTGCATCTATTGGGCGGCTGTTGAATAAAGAGAAACAAAGGGCCAATGAATATCTTGATATTCAATAGCCCTAGTTTGGAGGAATGGGGGATTTGATAATTACCGTCTCTCATCTGCTGCTGGCCTCCCCTCCTCAGCATGTTCCATTTGCTGCTCCATTTGGGGTGGTGGTGGTGCTGATGGTGCTTCAGTGGTCTCCTGCCTTCTCCTGCTGCGCTTGGTTGCTTTCTTGGGTGGCATGTTGGGTGTGGCTGTGGGTCCCACTGTCTTGCTTTTATATATGTCTTGTGGGCAGAGCTACTGAGCATGCTCAGACCAAAAAAAACGGATCCGGCCACCGGATCCGGCTTTCGCCGGATCCGGCGCATTGCGGCGCTCATAGGCTTTCATTGTGTGAAAAAGCCGGACGCGCCGGATCCGGCGTGTCCGGCTTTTACACCGGAGACAAAAAAACGTTACAGTAGCCGTTTTTTCCAGACGCCGGATCGCGACACATTGCCGGATCCGGTGAAAACCGGATGAAACGCATGGCCATCCGGCGCAAATGCAAGTCAATGGGGGGGAAACCGGATCCGGCATTGCATTTCGCCGGATCCGGTTTCTGTCAAAAGCGCCGGATCGCGCCTGACGGCGAAAACCTGATGTGTGAAAGAGGCCTAAATCAAGCTTGAAGGGCTTTTTACACACATTTCATGCAAAACTGTAGGGGAACGAAAAATGGTATATTAAAACAATCGGTGCTGATACCACCTTCATGAGGTCTAGAGCATATCACCTATTTTTTAGGCAGCATAAAATATGTGATTAGCTGACATTTGCTCAGATGTTTTCTGAGATGTTTACACTGACCAGCGATCGGAAAGGAGCTTTCTTGCCCTTGTAAAATTATGGCTGATGACGGTCTCCATGCCATCAGTATGAAATCTGCAGACATCAGACCCAAGACCCCAAGTTAATAAAAAAGAGCAATTATTTGTGAACGCAAATACTAAAAATATTCACGGCCTTAGGTATAATCGAGCAAGAGACGTTCCCGTGGTTTTCTCATTGCAGTCAAATAAATATTTACACATTGAAAAAAAGTCTTCACATGATTCTGTGTGTCAGCCCTGCGTAATGTCATAAGAAAGACAGAAATTATATTCCTGCCATCGTGCCATGCTGAGAATTTTTGATTCTGAAAACCTTTATCTAATCCAAACTTAATATGCTAGATAGTCTGACTCTTGATGGAACCAGAAGCAAAAATGTGCGGAATTGCTTGATGTGGTCATGCAAAAGAAATACCGTATATTAGCTACCCCGTGACACTTTAGGTTCCAAAAAGTCACAATTTTGGGTAAAAAGTTAGAAAAATTGATCCCGGGTTTTGTATGGCAGTCTTATCACAGAGAGTGCTGAAGTAAGATGCTCTGAGAGTTGTGTGCCAGTTTGATGAATTTGGCACAACTTTCAACTCTCCCCAAAAATGTAGCCGGGCCTGGGGCTAACATACATTTATTTAGTCATTTATGCCAATTTTGTGGCATAAATTTTGATGAATTTATTGGGCACACTTCGCCACATCCTAACCTAGTTCTACTCACTTTTCAAAAAGTTGGCTGAACTGTCTGGGATTGGCGTAAAAAATGTCAAAAGTCGCAAAAATTTTTGTGAAAATCTGAGTTGCGCCAAAATGTAGCGATATTACTAGCAGTTTTACATGAAAACTGCTTGATAAGTAGGACCCATTGTAGAATAAAAAAGTCAATCTTTACATTGCGCTGGGCAAAAGTTGGCTTGGCCATAATTGTGTTGATGATGCCGCCATGTTATACACAAATTTACCGTAATTAATGGAAAAAAAAGAAAATGAAGCAAAGTTTGGCAAAATCTGCAGCAGATCATAGCTGGCGTAGATTTCATGTTCTTACTTTAACAGTCAATCTCAAATGCAATTTTCATGACAGGAGCCTGTCTTTTAATACATTTAGCCCAGATCAGTCCAGCAGTATGTTGCTCAGTTATTAATGTTATTTTAGCACTTTTCTCTTGTTTCAAACCCAATGGATTGTTTTTTATTTTTTGAGAAATACAGAAAGGTCATAGGGCATCGACTGACAAGCAAGATAACCGGCGCTGAAGGATGCTTACACCTGAAATGCGCCCAGACCGATAACGTCTCTTTAGATCTGTTTATCTGCCTCATTTTATACCGTCATCAATTACGGCATATTCACAAAATGACATGATATGCAATGAGCTTTTCTTAAGGAGGGCCATTTCTTGTTGTAATAGAGTAAGATATTAGAGCTGTTGCTAACAAAGTTACCTTTTGGGGGCCTCCGGTGTGTCACCTAACTCTATATATTATTTAAAGGGGTCAGACTAGTAATAAAAATTAAAGCAGCCCATCTTACATTCACCAATCCCACGTCAATATCTACTTTTTATTCCCATCTCGTACAAACCCGTAACAGTGGCTCCGTCGGGGCTTGCGTCTGAGCTCCCCCTCAAAATGAGATTTGAATGTATACGCCGATGGAGCCATAGTCCATAATGGTGCCGGCAGAGTGAACGTGCGCTTTGCTATGAATCATTCGGGAGTATACACCCACTGGAGGCGGACACTCAGGCGTAGTCTACTACATCTCAATGTCTGCCTCCAGTGGGCATACACGTTCGAAAATGATGCTTTGCTGGAAACATTAGAATCTGTGGTCCCATTGGCGCATAAGTCCAAATCCCGTTTTGTGGGGGGGGGTTAAGGCGTAAGCCTCGACGTAGCCACCGAACAGGTGCATGAAGTGCACTGTGAAAGCATCCTTAGCCAGTTATCATTGTAACTACAGAATATCTATCCTTCTAATATCTTGGGTGTCAAGAATGGACCATAAAATAGAGACTAGGGCAAAGCGACAGCATCAGAATGGGAGCCACAAGGAATAACATCATGGGACAACGACTTAAAAAAATGCAGAAATGTTTCAATAGTTTGGTCTGCTCCACTCACTTCTACAGCAGGAAATGGTTAGGGAAGGAGATATTATCTCTATTGATACCTGCCGAGACGCAGATGCGATCATCAGGTATCATGCACATGTCACAGTTATTAGAATTGTTGTACACACTAAAGGTTGAAACAAGAGCGCAATAGGGTTTTATCTGGGTAAACCGTGTATAATAAAAAGGTTTTTATACTCACCCTTTCCAAGAGAGAGTAAAGCCTGTATAGTCGGTATGTCAGCCTGCTGCACGTCCAACGGTCCACATCGGTGACCGCAACAAGGATTCTTAGGCTACTTTCACACTAGCGTCGTGCACTGCACGTCGCAATGCGTCGTTTTGGAGAAAAAACGCATCCTGCAAAGTTGCCCACAGGATGCGTTTTTTCTCCATAGACTAACATTAGCGACGCATTGTGACGTTTGGGCACACGTCGCATCCGTCGTGCAACGGATGCGCCGTGTTTTGGCGGCCGCGACGCACAAAAAACCGTTACATGTAACTTTTTTTGTGCGTCGTCTTCGCCATTTTCGACCGCGCATGCGCGGCCGAAACTCCGCCCCTTCCTCCCCGGACATTACAATGGGGCAGCGGATGCGATGAAAAACTGCATCCGCTGCCCCCGTTGTGCGGCGCTTCCACACTATGCGTCGGTGCGCTGCAACGTCGCATAGCGACGTGCAGTGCACGACGCTAGTATGAAAGTAGCCTTAGGAATAAATTCTTGGACTTTTAGGTGCGCTGCCAGACAGATTTCATATCCAAACAAGGTTAATGAATTAACCCTTTATTCCCTACGCGTTTCGAAGTATAACACTTCTTCTTGTTTGGATATGAAATCTGTCTGGCAGCGCACATAAAAGTCCAAGAATTTATTCCTAAGAAACATTTATTAGAATAGGATACGTGCAAGATACCGATGTGCTGATATCAGTAGACTTGATGTCAAGTGACCTTCCCAAGGTGCAAATGAGCAGAGCAGGACAAACTCTTCAAAGAGGACCCTTCACTTGATTTATATAAACAGAGTGCCACCTCCGATTGTCGCTGCTCCACTGATTCTTCTTTGCCCCTCCGCTCCAATGTAATGCCATCTTCTAATAAAGATGCTTATTTTCCCTACAACCAACTGATCGTATATCACCCCGCTTTTCTGTGGGCATTGGTTTTTTGTCTTCTAACGCTGGGTAATCAAAATACAGCCGCACCCACACAAGTTCTGAGGTACACACCCAATTGGTTGAGGGAAAAAATTGCACTGGGGGCAAAAATTTGGAATGGAGGGGCTCAGAAGAAAAAGAAAATCTGTTCTAGATTCAGTGGAGCAGCGGCAATGAGAGAAAGTACTAAGTATGAATTAGAAAATCTAGTGGAAGGTCTTCACACCACTGTTATGGATATAAGATACAAGATACGAGATATAAGATGATAGATGGGAATTTAATTGATCGTTCTGTTGGACCTTACGTGTTAGAATCTGATCCTCTGGTGAAGAAGATGCTCTAAAGCCTTACCATTATTATTTGATTCCCTTTTTTTCCATTATTTTCTTATAATAAAATAACTATTTTGCTACTGATTCATTTGTTGTTATTCCCTTTTTTTAGGCCCACTGCAGCTGAACTTCTAAAATGTAAATTCTTTCAAAAGGCCAAGGTACATGTCCCGTTATATCGTTTTATTGTAAGAGTGGTGCAATTACAGCAAAATATTGTGTCACCTGAACTAAAACTTTTTTTGTTAATTTTACAGAACAGGGAATATCTCATAGAAAAACTACTCACAGGAACACCAAATATTTCTCAGAGAGGAAAAAAGGTAAGGTATCCTCCTCCAAGTAGATAGCCTACATATATTAAACATGGCTGGGTGCCCTTTTGGTGGAGCAATGTTCGGATCTACTGTGGGCCTTGAGGTCCCACACACTGTAGATCTTCACGTTGAGTCTGTCACAGAGGCGCCATATTTCCTCTGTGAACCATCAGAAAAAATGTGTTTATCTGGGGCACATGGAGGTACAGCATGGACCTAAAGCTGTCTATGGGCGCCATACAACATGAATGGATAGTACTTGCCAGCGGGTGGGCACTCCATACTATGTAAGTATTTTATAAGTGGCTCATTTTTAAATTTTTAAACCAGTCGTAGTATCTTCTGTCTCTGGAATAATGTGAGAAATATGTCAAGATTGGCCTCCCACTGCAAGAAGATCAAAGCAGGGGGCTGGTTAGGGGGTCTATTGGGAGCTTTTACGATGACGAAAGATTTTGCTGAATAAGCCCGTAACGCTAACAGACCCTATGGAATGTAATACTATTTCTCTTCAAATGAGGTTTTAACCGGCCATTAAAATTGAGCAACTTTAGTTGGATCGGATTTCATGAAACAAAATTTGTTTCAGATGAAACTGGTCCGACTAGGGCAAAAAAAGTCGGAGTTTCGTCTGAAACCCGACCCCAATGCAAGTCAATGGGAAATAAAAGTCGGCATTGAGCGGATGACATTCATCCACTCAATGCCGACTTTTATTCCCCATTGACTTGCATTGCGGTTGGGTTTCGGATGAAACTCCGGCTTTTTTTTCCCTAGTCGGACCAGTTTCATCTGAAACAAATTTTGTTTCATGAAACCTGATCTGACTAAAGTCGCTTAACTCTTCCGGCCATACAAAGCGTCTTCTGATCATTCTGCTGACAGATATCTTTCCCATACTCAGGATCGCTCGTTCAGCTATGCTTTACTGTGCTCTCTATGATAAAATCGCCAATTCAGCAGGTGACTTATCTTCGAGAGAGCAAAGCAATCTGCAGACTGATATTGGGCATGTCCGATCAACATTTCCCCCATCAGCCAGCCAGAGCCCCTATGCACATTAGAGTTTCTGCCGAACCTATCGATATTAGCGTATTCAGCCAACAATAGTCTAATGTGTTTGGGGATCATTAGGGGGAATTTAATAAAAGAAAATATTTAAGTGACTGGTTTTTCTAACCCCAGATCGTTGCTCCGACTCTGGCCATTGTGCATTTTCTCCAAAATGGAGTTGTGTAACTTTCCCAGGATTGTCAGTTCCAAAGACAAAATTTGTTTTACCTTTTATTCGAAAGAGTGGAGAACGTTGAGGAGTAAGATATTGTTGCGACAAAAGATCCAAACGGCAAGAAGTAGAAGGATCTCTAGTTGGATATTGTCTCAAATGGCAGAGCGGCTAAGGATGGGTTTTGCCAAACTTTGTTCTATTTGAACCCAGGGTTCCAGTTGTTGATGTTGGCACCAGTCCACCACTCGTGACATATGTGTTGCCACCTAAGTTTTGGATCTGGAAGACTATGAGCAACCCAAGCCTTGGATTGCAGAGTCTTTTTAGCCTGATCCCTGCTTGTTTAGATGTCTACATGAAATTATTTTGAAGATATTAAGATAAATTTCAAAAAGTAGGAAGGTGACTTAATTATCGGGGTTTGAAAAAGATACAGAATATGTAGCACAGCAGAACTTTTATTTTAAATATCTTGCATCGCCCAAACCAAGTACAGACACCAGTAGACTGTCTGATACTAAGTTCCCATAGTGTCTTCAGTAAAGGAGAAAATTGACGATGGAAGGCCGAAACTGAATCATTAGAAAAATGTAGTAACTGAGTAACCCACCCAAACATCTATTAGTGCATTCCTGGTTGAAGAGGGGAAAGAAATGGTCACAGCCTCCGGTTTTGATATATTTTGAAAATAGAAAGTAATGGATAGGAGTAAAACTTCCTCTTCAAGTTGGGAATAATAGCAAATCACATGTGGCTACTTTGTATGTGAAACTTTAAAAGGTTTATCTAGGACTATTAGTTTTTAGGCTATAGTAAAAGAAAAAACAGGCACGTAGTTGCTAACTACCTGCATGTTCTACCCAGAGCAGGCACAAAGCGATCTTCGACCACTCCTGCCTGCGATTCTGCTGCTCCAAATCAACAGAGCAGCTCTTACTTTTCCAGGCTACTCTCTCAAAAGGGTTGTTACTGCCGGAAACATGCTGTTTGATAGCAGTTAGGCAGCAGTGAGCCACATGTCAATCAGCATGACGTCGGCAGTGACACCCCGTCAACAGAGCAGAGCGGAAGAGGAGCCAGTGCTCTGTTGATGTGATGTCAATGGAAGCTGCAGAATTGCCGGCAAGAGAGACCAATGACCCCCTCTGTGCTGGCAGAGGTTGATGCCGGACACAACAGGCAGGTAGTCCATAGTAAAAAAAAAAAAAAATAGACCTGGACAAGCTCTTTTATGCTTTTACCACTGCGATCCAATTGAGATCTAGTTCAACATAGGAAAGGTTTCTGACATAACCTAAAGATAAGTAGTAAAAGTGGATCCGCCTGTTGAGTACCGTTATATATCTAGAAAGCATCAGAGAGGACACTATTTATTGAACACAAGCTGATGGACCTAAATGCAAAGATTTTATCTAGCGGTGTTTCATCATATTTCCCCAAAGGCCTTTACAGATTAGTTTCCTCCATAAAAGTCCAATGAAAACAATCAGAGTCCTTCTTATCATCTGTTGACAGTAACATAAGTGGTAAATGCTTCATTTCAGATCTATAAATGATATTTCGAGCCTTTCTTGTTTTGTCACAGACTTCTCTGCTAGGCACAAAGCCCGCTTGGTCCCTGCAAATGATGTCCATCAAAAGAGGTAGTCAGGAGGCTAGTAGCATTATTATCCGCATATTGTGCTGGATCCTTTCAAGGTTTATAGATCTCAAAAATATCTTTTATTGCTGTATTGAATTTCTCTCTCCGTAATTGAGGGTCCATGAAGTCTATTACCTGGTCTATGGAAAGGAAGATAACAATTTTCGACATATTCCATTTTTTTTTCTTTTAAGAAAATCTGTTCATAAAGTTTTGGAGTTGGAATCCTTAGAATTCTACAATCCAGCATTCTAATATCTGAAAGCCATTGTTGTCTCTGTTGGATTATATGTCTGTAACATTATCCTCAAGTAATGAGCTATCACATTTCCAGCCGCCGTCCGGACCTTGGAAATGTAATAACTATTGAGGCTGTTACTATTGCGTCAGCAGAGACTGTAATATTATCTTCTACGGCTGATTGGATTATTATTTTTCTCAAACATAAAGATATAACATGTATTCTAGACTGTGATATGTATATGCGTGTTAGGACAATTAACTAACTTGACCTGATGGGTTTAGAGTTCACCACTTATTTATAATCTGGGGGTCATAAAATGTAGTTAAAGGGGTACTCCACTGTCAAGAGGTTATGTACTACTAGATCATTTCAGACAGTGAACCAATCTATCCAAAGTCCACTATTCTGGACATCGCTGAGGTTCTCGGTGGTGAAAACCCCACAGATGTAGTAGTTATCACCTATTGGTGGCATATCCTACAACAGTTATTGGTGGAAGAAGTTTCTTATCGAAGTAAACTGCTTACCATCATCATTCTGCTCCAATCTGAGCCCTAAAGAAAGAGGCAAAAATGGATGTCTCTTTTGAGACATGAGGCCCCCAATTCATCGCTGTCATTTCTCCAGTTTTCGGCAGTAATTTGCCACGTTTAGTGACTTTTGTATTTGCGCATCTCAAGTTTTCTGGCAGGGCTTTCAATTTGGCGCAGTGCGCATTGTCAGGGTTCACAAGTCTGCAGTCGCAGAGGAGTGACTGCACGCTTGTGACCTAAAACTGGACAAGCTCTTTAATGGCTCAGTTAATGAGGTGGATCCTTTAGGCTGTAGATCAAGGTGAGCAGCATGGAGCGGATGGATCCTTTAGGCTGTAGATCAAGGTGAGCAGCATGGAGCGGCGAAGATGATGCAGTGGAGTTGGATTTGCCGGGCAGCATGTGATTCAGCGAAGAGCAGGGTATGCAGGACGCCACATTTGTAAGCAAAGTTAGAGACAGTAGATGCAGCATACAGTCAGTTTTAAATACAGGAACGGGAGATAAATATGTGCAATCTTGCAGCAGGAAAATGGTTAACCACAGTAACAGCACAGGCATATATGCAGTCAGGTACCTAGCATTAGGTGTTGTGAGTTCATTTTCCCTTCACTACTGAGGCCCGAGGAACTCCCTCTGCTGGTAAAGAAAGGTAGTGAGCCTGATTATCAAACACCTGAGTCTGATGATGATGACTGGCTGAGTGGAGTTACTGACTGGATATAAGGCTGCCGACGCCCTTCTGCCCTGCGGGTGATTTCTCTGTGGGATCCTTGGAGACCAGTCTGAATTCCTGCTCCTCTAAAGCTAAGTTTTCTGCTTGGCCTTTTGCATTTGTGTTTAGACTTTGTTTTGCTTTGTTTTTCTGGATTTCTGCCATTCCCTGCTGGGGTGTGCTGAATTCCTTTAGCTCTGTCTTCTGAAAATACCTGAGTGCTGATTTAGTTTTTGAAGCCTAGCTGCTTCAGGGTCTTTTTCATATCAGCTTGTTGGCTTATGTCTTTGATAGGGTTTTGGCAGATTGCAGACAGCAACCTTCCTTTCCTGTTCTGTTTAACTAGCTTGGGCCCCATCGTTTGCTCAGCCTATCTTTCTATCTGTGTGAGTGTTTTTTCATCTTGCTTCACCGTCATTATATGTTGGGGGCTGCCTTTTACTTTGGGGTCTGCTCTGGGGCAGTTTAGATTTCCTTTTCTGTCTTTAGGCTATTTAGCGCTCCGGCTGTGATCGAGGGGTCTAGGGCATCGTAGGAACCCCCCACGGCTACTGCTAGTTGTGTTGATAGGTTCAGGGGTCTGCAATCTGATAGTTGCCAACTTCTCTAGTTTTCTGGACGTAGCTTCTATTTTTGTGTCTGCCTCCTACGGTGACTCAATCATAACAATTAGGTATACGATTAACCACTGGAATAACAGAGATGAGCTAGTAATTTGTCACTTGATTCAGTAGGATTTATAGCAGTAGGATTCATTTGATGGAGCCAGGAATAGTAGCTGGCTGCTGAAAAGCAGGCAGAAGTTGAAGGAAGGATAATCAGACACCTGGCCGGAAGAAAATCCAAGGCTAAATCTTGTTACCACGTGTGTTGTGAATTCTCTCTCTGGCTTCCCTCTGGTGATTAATGAAGGTCGTGGAGCTGGTCAGATTGACAGAGGGGTTGCGAGTTCTCTTTCTGGACTCCCTCTGGTGGTTACTGGAGGTAGTGAAGCTGATCTGATTGACAGAGGCTTGCCACCAGATAATGAGGAAGACGATTGGCGATCTGGGGTTTCTAATTGGAATTTAAGACAGCTGACTCTCTCTATCTCTGCTTGTGATTTCCTTCCTGTGCCTTCTAGGTCTGATGTCTCCTGCTCTTTCCCTGCATGGTTCAGCTAAGTGGTTCATTCATTATTCTGTTTGCATTTGATCTGGTTTTCTTTATCTCTGCTTTGTGCGGGTCAGCCAGCTCCGGCTGGGGCTGTGCTGAATCACCGCCCATATGTTACTGCATGTGCCAGTTTGTTTTGTCCCCTGTTATATTGGTCTCTTTTTGCTTTGCTTTCAGAACATACCAGAGTGCTGATATAGTGGGGGCGAAGTCATGTGACTTCAGTGTTTTTGTACATCAGACGTGTTGGACTTTTTGCAGGGTTTTTTGCGTGATTGCAGACAGTGTCTTTCCTTTCCTGTCCTGTCTAGTCAGATTGGGCCCCATCGTTTTCTCAGTCTATTTTTCTGCCTGCGTTTGTGTTTTCATCTTGTCTCACCAACAATATATGTCTGGAGGCTATATATTCCTTTGGGGTCTGCTCCGGGGCAGTTTAGATTTCCCCTTTCTTGCTTTAGGCTTAGTTAGCTCTCCGGCTGTGCCGAGGCATCTAAGATCATCGTTGGTACGCTCCACGGCTACTGCTAGTTGTGTGGACAGGATCAGCGGTCTGCATCCGCTTAGTTACCAACCTCTCTGGTTTTCTGGTGGCTTAGCTTGGGCCTGCTATCCTCCTCGGTGCCCATTCATAACACACGTGTTTTGCAAGATGCTATATTTGCTTAATACTCATGCAACTTTTGGCTAAAAGTGTTAGGTAATGACATAAGAGATGTTTGCTGGGTCACTAGAAAAACCTTGAGCAGACTAGTATAAAGGGATCAAGGCCCAGCACTGGAGCCAGGACAGGTAACAAACACCTGTGCTCAAAGTTTTGTCTCCACAATGACATTTTTACATGCTTATTAGATGCTCTAATGCAATAGATAAGTTCTGCGTCAATCTATTGCTGCTAATGTGCATGTGAATTTCCTGAAGCAACAAGTAGAAGAATTTTCCCAGTGGACATTTTTTTTTTTTTTTTTAATACAGATCGTGAAGCTTTTTTAAAATACATTGAACATGAAAACCTGATTTATACACACTGTCCTTTTTATGATTACTCATTCCCTTTTTCGCGTTGTTTGCATTATATTGTCTTTGTAATTTGGATGTTCCAAACATAAGGCTTTCACTGAACCTTGGCGAAATAAATGGTAATAAACGGTTAAAGGGATCATGCCTACTCCCACGGCAGCATCCTGACAGGCCGATCATTATACCCCGGTTATTATTTTCACCAGCTTTAATATCCATTCCTTCTTAGCCGCTGGAAAGAAAGTGAACTGGTTTGCAGCCCTCTCTGAGTGTAATGTAGGTTAACGCTTGCTATTGCCCACAGCCATGTGTCGTCTCTCAGAGCTCATTACCGTCATTGTCACAGAGCGTTTCATCCAAGTGCTTTCCAATATGCCGATTTCTTTCATTTGTATCTATAAAAACCTGAGCACCTTTCCCG
Source organism: Dendrobates tinctorius (assembly GCF_039654945.1). Lineage (NCBI taxonomy): Eukaryota > Metazoa > Chordata > Amphibia > Anura > Dendrobatidae > Dendrobates > Dendrobates tinctorius. The sequence goes on along the minus strand of NW_027361810.1, from coordinate 39,824,343 downwards.
AATGGTGTTAACTGCTGTATGTTCCCTTGAAGAGGCGAACGTTGAGAGCTCTGATTCCTGTATCTGTGGAAAGGAAACTATTGATGTTGATTTTATTGCTCCCTGGGGAACGGGTCTAGTGCACACAAGTCTGGAGCTGTCACCTTCCACTGACCTTGAACTATTATGTAACTATTTTGCATTTTTAGTAGGAAGTTTTATATGTCTTAAATGTTATCTACCGGTTTACTGTATAAAAAGCATCAATCTATCGATTAGTGTAACATACTTACCTGATCTCGCTCCAACATCATCTGCCTCCGCTGTCAGACGCTGCCAACTGATTTATCACTAGGCGGTAATCTGTTCAAGTGGCACCCAGTAACCTCCCTCTTGTGTTCCTCTACCCACACAGTCGGTTTGAACACCTCCCAGCTATTTGTCACATGTTGTATTTTAGTAATCAGATTATGACCGACCAGTGGACCAGATGGCAGGGTTTGGTGGCCAGTAGGGTCGAATGGCGCCTTGTTTAACCCCTACCCACTGCAGCCAATATTTTGGATATTTTGTGCTTTGTTTTTTTCCGCAGGAGCAGTTTCAGTTTTGAGCTGTATCATTCCTGTTACATTAATGTACTGGAAAACAAAAATCACATTCGGTGAAATAGCTGAAAAAAAAACATAATTCTGCCACTTTTTTTTTTAGTTTTATTTTAACGGTGTTCATTTTGCAGTAAAAATGACCATGTAAAATGATCTCAGCTTCAAAACCATGTCATTCACTATAAGTTATTAAGTGATCGGCTAGGTGAGGAAGACCGGCATTATTTGTCCGCCTTAGTATCTTGTTAACCCAAAACATAGAAAAAAAAATACTAAACAACATGGACCCTGGGTGCTGCATCGGTGTATCGGCCAAATATATCAACATTAGGGCTCACTTGCGAGAGACTCACATGATTCTCGTGCAACTCTCGCATGAAAACCTGGCACTGCCGCCAGCACTGGGACCGGAGCATGTGGCTGCATAGAAATACATGTAGTCGCACACTCCGGTCCGAGTGCCGGAGGCAGTGCCAGGTTTTCATGCGAGAGACTCGCACGAGAATCGTGCGAGTCTCTCGCAAGTGAGTATGAGCCCTTAATGTAAGATAGAAAAGGTGGCGCTCATCATCCCTTAAAAACTCCTTTATTACACGAAAAATATAAACATGGTTACAGGATAAATGGACCATGTAATGGACGACTATCGTTTCGCACCTCCCTGCGCTTCAACGGGTCCTCGAAGCTCCTTCATTTGCATATTAAATAAAAGATGATTTTTAGTAAAATATTAAGTTAAAAAACACATATCGAGGTATGATCTAAATAGGGTCTCGATGCCCTCAATCTGTTCATATACTTACTAATTGCTGTCTTCATCTAATATCTGCATCTTTCTGGTCCTCTTCTGCACCATATGAGCGCTGTTCACACTAGCCGGTCATACAGCATCTTCTGTTTGGGCCTTAAGTCCCTTTTCTTGTGTGATTCTTATAGGCTTTCAGTGATAAAGGGCCTACTGGTCTGGGACGCTGTATGACCGTTTAGTGTGAACTGCACTCACGTGGTGCAGAAGAGGAACCGGAAAGGTGCAGATATTAGAAGACTACAGTAAATACAGGTGCTTCTTCTGAAATTAGAATATCATCAAAAGTTAATTTATTTCATTTCTTCAATACAAAAAGTGAAACTCATATATTATATTGAGTCATTACACATAGAGTGATCTATTTCACTTGTTTATTTTTGTTAATGTTGATGATTATGGCTTACAGCCAATGAAAACCCAGAAGTCATTAGCTCAGTAAATTAGAATACTTTATAACAACAGCTTGAAAAATGATTTTAAAATCCAAAATGTTGGCCTACTGAAATGTATGTTCAGTAAATGCACTCAATACTTGGTCGGGGCTCCTTTTGCATCAATTACTGCGTCAATGTGGCGTGGCATGGAGGCGATCAGTCTGTGGCACTGCTGAGGTGTTATGGAAGCCCAGGTTGCTTTGAGAGCAGCCTTCAGCTCGTCTGCATTGTTGGGTCTGGTGTCTCTCATCTTACTCTTGACAATACCCCATAGATTCTCTACGGGGTTAAGGTCAGGAGAGATTGCTGCTAATCAAGCACAGTGATACTGTTGTTTGTAAACCAGGTATTGGTACTTTTGTCAGTGTGGACAGGGGCCAAGTCCTGCTGGAGAATGAAATTTCCATCTCCAAAAAGCTTGTCGGCAGAGGGAAGCATGAAGTGCTCTAAAATTTCCTGGTAGACGGCTGCCCTGACTTTGGTCTTGATAAAACACAGTGACCTACACCAGCAGATGACATTGCTCCCCAAACCATCACTGATTGTGGAAACTTCACACTTGACCTCCTGCAGCTTGGATCGTGGCCTCTCCACTCTTCCTCCAGACTCTGGGACCATGATTTCCAAATGAATTGCAAAATTTACTTTCCTTGTGGAGTGTGCCAATGACTGCCTTCTGGACATCTGTCATGTCAGCAGTCTTCCCCATGATTGTGGAGCCTACTGAGACTAAGGGACCTTTTTAAACGCTTAGGAAGCCTTTTCAGGTGTTTTTTTGTTAATGACTTTTGGGTTTTCATTGGCTGTAAGCGATAATAAACATTAACAGAAATAAACACGTGAAACAGATCACTCTGTTTGTAATGACTATATAATATATGAATTTCACTTTTTGTATTAAAGAACTGAAATAAATTAAATTTTTGATGATATTCTAATTTTGTGAAAAGCACCTGTATATAACCACACGCTCTGTATACACAATACCTAAACTAAAAGGCAAATAATATAAAAATAAGTCAATAAATAATATCTACATCCAAATTAGCATCAATAAAAACTAAAATGCATCTTAAAAAAAAAACTAATTCTTATACAGCTGAAAATAAATAATACATATTTTGGGAATTAGCAGCACAATAATAACCTTCTTTTCCAAAAAAAAAAAACACATTTATATTTAGAAAAAGTACATTTTTAAAATCAAAATAGCCTATACTAACCTCCCATACCGGCACTGTTCCAGCCATGTCTGCGCCTGGTCTCCCCGGGGCTCTGGTGACATTCTTATGCCATGTGAGCCCTGCAGCCAATCAGTGGCTGCTAAATGGAAAAAGTGATGCTATAGCAGCCCAATAATTGCTGCTGATTGGTTGCATGGCTTATGTGTCATAACTATGTCTCGTGAGTCTCAGTAGATCAGGTGCAGACATGGCTGGAACGGCACCAGTACGCTGCGCTGTACTTTTATGTTTATGTACTTTATTCCCAGGACCTACGTACTGTCCCATACTTTGTGCCATGATTTGGCGTCAGGAGAGCAGCATTCGGTGTTTGCTCCCAATATCACAAGCCTCTACATGTAGGCATTTGATTGACTCGGTGCGAGGCGCTTTCATCAGCAGAGGGCGAAGGGAACTGATCCCAAAACTAGAAACTTTACTCTAAGTTGGGGATATTTTCCTCGGTCATAGCACAGGTATTCTAAATAATGGGTACACAGTGTAATAAGGTCGCTGGGGAACAACCTCGCTGCTGCACGCTTATTTTCAGGAATGTCCTGAGTTGCAGCATTCATCAGGTTCCTAAAATATTCTCCGTAAATGCTGGTTTATTAATGTTACGCGTCCTCTGTAATATCAGAAATACAGAGAGGCTTTTGTTCACGGACGGGCTGGAACGCTGTGCGCTGGGGTGGTTAAAGGGAAACTATTTTTAATGCATTTTTTGTGACATACAATATTATTATATTTTTTTTTCATGTGGTTTTGTCTGTCCATGTAAAAGAAATGATGGCAGCATATTTATAGACTGTACGCTGATATCGAATTTACCTTAGGTAAATGCTGATTCTCGGTGGGTGTCCTTCTGGGAAGATTGGTCAGGGGAGGGTGGGGGGTTCCCTCTGAGTATCCTGAGGGTATGAGTTTGGTGACATGGAGTACCATCTTGTGGCAAACTTATGCGTGGTAATAAACGTTAAGGTCTGGACCTGTGTGTGAATGAGTACGTGTGAGTGTCCACTAAAAACATTAGGTGTTAGTATGCCTCTGATATTTGGAGTTTTAGGATGATCGAGCCATATAGGGTGGCGACCGTTCTCAGCCCTTGGACCTTACCGTTAGTTACCCCCAGCGATGCATGTACATAACGTGTTCCACAGGTTGTAGCTCTGTAGACTTGTTGCACCTCTGGAGCCTACGTTATTACCATCATGATGATGAGGATCAGGTCTCTACGCGGCTGGATACTACTGGGTTGAGGCGTCCTTGCGTATGTAATTTCCAGTGAAGTCCGGTCTTAAGGGTTCAAAGGCCCCTCGTTGAAAGGGGGGTACTGTCACGATTCATTATGGGATTTGTGACAGCTCTGTTTCTGCTGTAATTCTAAATGTTTTATGTCCTTTTGGTCCAGCAAGTGTTAATGTCAGCCTCTTGCTGGCAGCTTTTTTTTTTAAAAAAGATAATGCACATAGTGATGTCACTATAAAAGGATAATGCACATAGTGATGTCACTATAAAAGGATAATGCACATGCTGATTTCCACAATACAAAATAATGCACATAGTGATGTCAAAGTACAAAGATAATGTTGTCAGCAGCTAATCAAGAAAGAAAAGATTAACATATATATTTTTAGAAAAAGGTTACTGTAAGGACATTTATAGATATAAGGCCTCATTCACACCTTATGTCTTTTTACATCAATTAAGGAATTTGCTCCTAAGACCTTGTGGGGGCATCACAACACATTAGGAGACCCCAATCAGAGGACTATAAAACATCCGGACTCCTTATCTATGAACTGGTCCAATGTTTATATTTATGTTTCTCCCTCTCCCATATTGATAGTTCTGCTTCATGTCACTTGTCTTATCTATTGCATTTTTTCTGTGTTGTATTGTGCATAAATATGTGACTCTTCAGATTTTGTATTAGTCTAGCCTCAAGAAGAGACCTGAGTAGTCTCGAAAGCTTGCAATGTGCTACCATCTTTTCAGTTAGCCATTAAACGGTATCAACCACTGAGGACTCTCAATTCTGAATATTTTTCATTCACCCCTTAGTGATTTTCACATTTGAGAACATCAGAATATCAGTCCAAGTTTCATCAGTGATTTTTAGCAGAGTCATCAGTTTGAGCAGTGTCCAAGTTTCATCAGAAATCCATGTACAATGTGACAGGTTCCCTTTAAGAGGACTCTTATAGAATCAGTGAATTACTGAAAATTGTGATACGGGGAGAAAAAAAAAACTTCAAAAATGTTAGAAAGAAAACCCCCAAGTAACACAAAACCTGATTTTAAGCAATAAATCACCTTCTGGTGACACATTACCTTTATCTAACCCCAAACAAATGACATTTCACAACATATACTTATCACTGGTGACTTTCTAGAGAACTTTGATGATATTTATTTGCTTGTATGTAATAATTACTGAGCTGCTCTGTGCCCTAGGCAAAATACCAAGATTAGCCGGAAAAACTGGTTTTGAGTTGTGTTACATAGCTTCCGCTAGGAGGATGCCACTTATATATTTATTCATTTATACTGTTCATTGATTCATTCGAAAAGGAAAATCTAATTGGTGGACTAGCCTATTTCGTAGTCATTTAACGCTTTCCTGCACCGCATCATATACAGTGCCTTGCAAAAGTATTTGGCTCCCTGGAACTTTTCAACCTTTTCCCACATATCATGCTTCAAACATAAAGATACTAAATGTAAATTTTTGGTGAAGAATCAACAACAAGTGGGACACAATTGTGAAGTTGAACGAAATTTATTGGTTATTTTAAATTTTTGTGGAAATTCAAAAACTGAAAAGTGGGGCGTGCAATATTATTCAGCCCCTTTACGTTCAGTGCAGCAAACTCACTCCAGAAGTTCATTGTGGATCTCTGAATGATCCAATTTTGTCCTAAATGACTAATGATGATAAATATAATCCGCCTGTGTGTAATCAAGTCTCCGTATAAGTGCACCTGCTCTGTGATAGTCTCAGGGTTCTGTTTGATGCACAGAGAGCATCATGAAGATCAAGGAACACAACAGGCAGGTCTGTGATACTGTTGTGGAGAAGATTAAAGCCAGATGTGCATACAAAATGATTTCCAAAACTTTAAACATCCCAAGGAGCACTGTACAAGCGATCATATTGAAATGGAAGGCGTATCATACCACTGCAAATCTACCAAGACCCCGCCGTCCCTCTAAACTTTCATCTCAAACAAGGAGAAGACTGATCAGAGATGCAGCCAAGAGGCCCATGATCACTCTGGATGAACTGCAGAGATCTACAGCTGAGGTGGGACAGTCTGTCCATAGGACAACAATCAGAGAGACTAAAATTCTTGCCCATTCCTTCTTGGCAAACAGCTCGAGCTCAGTGAGGTTGGATGGAGATCGTTTGTGAACAGCAGTTTTCAGCTCTTTCCACAGATTCTCGATTGGAGTCAGGTCTGGACTTTGACTTGGCCATTCTAACACCTGGATACGTTTATTTGTGAACCATTCCACTGTAGATTTTGCTTTATGTTTAGGATCATTGTCTTGCTGGAAGACAAATCTCCGTCCCAGTCTCAGGTCTTTTGCAGACTCCAACAGGTTTTCTTCAAGAATGGTCCTGTATTTGGCTCCATCCATCTGCCTATCAATTTTAACCATCTTCCCTGTCCCTGCTGAAGAAAAGCAGGCCCAAACCAACTTTGGGAGTGAGTTTGCTGCACTGAAAGTAAAGGGGCTGAATAATATTGCACGCCCCACTTTTCAGTTTTTGAATTTCCGCAAAAAAGTAAAATAACTAATAAATTATTTTAATAAATTTCTTTCAACTTCACAATTGTGTCCCACTTGTTGTTGATTCTTCACCAAAAGTTTACATTTGGTATCTTTATGTTTGAAGCATGATATGTGGGAAAAGGTTGAAAAGTTCTAGGGGGCCAAATACTTTTGCAAGGCACTATATATATATATATATATATATATATATTGTGGCCAAAAGTATTGACACCCCTGCAATTCTGTCAGATAATACTCAATTTCTTCCTGAAAATGATTGCATTCTTTGGTATTATTATCTTCATTTAATTTGTCTTAAATGAAAAAACACAAAAGAGAATGAGGCAAAAAGCAAAACATTGATCATTTCACACAAAACTCCAAAAATGGACCAGACAAAAGTATTGGCACCCTCAGCCTAATACTTGGTTGCACAACCTTTAGCCAAAATTACTGCGACCAACCGCTTCCGGTAACCATCAATGAGTTTCTTACAATGCTCTGCTGGAATTTTAGACCATTCTTCTTTGGCAAACTGCTCCAGGTCCCTAATATTTGAAGGGTGCCTTCTCCAAACTGCCATTTTTAGATCTCTCCACAGGTGTTCTATGGGATTCAGGTCTGGACTCATTGCTGGCCACCTTAGAAGTCTCCAGTGCTTCTCTCAAACCATTTTCTAGTGCTTTTTGAAGTGTGTTTTGGGTCATTGTCCTGCTGGAAGACCCATGACCTCTGAGAGAGACCCAGCTTTCTCACACTGGGCCCTACATTATGCTGCAAAATTTGTTGGTAGTCTTCAGACTTCATAATGCCATGCACACGGTCAAGCAGTCCAGTGCCAGAGGCAGCAAAGCAACCCCAAAACATCAGGAAATCTCCACCATGTTTGACTGTAGGGACCATGTTCTTTTCTTTGAATGCCTCTTTTTTTCTCCTGTAAACACTATGGTGATGCCTTTGCCCAAAAAGCTCTACTTTTGTCTCATCTAACCAGAGAACATTCTTCCAAAATGTTTTAGGCTTTTTCAGGTAAGTTTTGGCAAACTCCAGCCTGGCTTTTTTATGTCTCGGGGTAAGAAGTGGGGTCTTCCTGGGTCTCCTACCATACAGTCCCTTTTCATTCAGACGCCGACGGAAAGTACGGGTTGACACTGTTCTACCCTCGGACTGCAGGGCAGCTTGAACTTGTTTGGATGTTAGTCGAGGTTCTTTATGCGTTGAAATCTCTTGTCAATTTTTCTTTTCCATCCACATCTAGGGAGGTTAGCCACAGTGCCATGGGCTTTAAACTTCTTGATGACATTGCGCACGGTAGACACAGGAACATTCAGGTTTTTGGAGATGGACTTGTAGCCTTGAGATTGCTCATGCTTCCTCACAATTTGGTTTCTCAAGTCCTCAGACAGTTCTTTGGTCTTCTTTCTTTTCTCCATGCTCAATGTGGTACACACAAGGACACAGGACAGAGGTTGAGTCAACTTTAATCCATGTCAACTGGCTGCAAATGTGATTTAGTTATTGCCAACACCTGTTAGGTGCCACAGGTAAGTTACAGGTGCTGTTAATTACACAAATTAGAGAAGCATCACATGATTTTTCAAACAGTGCCAATACGTTTGTCCACCCTCTTTTTTATGTTTGGTGTGGAATTATATCCAATTTGGCTTTAGGACAATTCTTTTTGTGTTTTTTCATTTAAGACAAATAAAATGAAGATAATAATACCAAAGAATTTGTGTTTGCAATCATTTTCAGGAAAAAACTGAGTATTATCTGACAGAATTGCAGGGGTATCAATACTTTTGGCCACAACTGTATATATATATATATATATATATATATATATATATATACACACACAGTTGTTACAGTTGTGCTCAAAAGTTTACATACCCCTGCAGAATTTTTGCTTTCTTGGCCTTTTTTCAGAGAATATGAATAATAACACCAAAACTTTTTCTCCACTCATGGTTAGTGGTTGGGTGAAGGCATTTATTGTCAAACTACTGTGTTTTCTCTTTTTAAATCATAATGACAACCCAAAACATCCAAAAGACCCTGATCAAAAGTTCATATACCCTGCTGATTTTGGCCTGATAACATGCACAGAAGCTGACACAAATAGGTTTTAATGGCTACTAAAGGTAACACCCTCACCTGTGACCTATTTGCTTGTAATCAGTGTGTATGCATAAAAGCTGAGTGAGTTTCTGGGATCCAGACAGATTCTTGCTTCTTTCATCCAGCCACTGACGTTTCTAGATTGTGAGTCATGGGGAAAGCAAAAGAATTGTCAACGGAACTACGGGAAAAGGTAGTTAACTGTATAAAACAGGAAAGGGATGCAAAAAGATATCCAAGGAAGTGATAATGCCAGTCAGCATTGTTCAAATGGAAAATCAGGGGCTCTGTAAAAACAAAACCATTGTCAGGTGGACCAACAAATTTTTGTCCACAACTGCCAGGAAAATTGTTCGGGAGGCAAAGAAAAACTCACAAATATCATCAGCTGAAATACTGGACTCCCTGAAAGCTAGCGGTGTGGCTGTTTCAAGATGCATAATAAGGAGGCACTTGAATAAAAATGGGCTGCATGATCGAGTCACCAGAAGAAAGCCATTACTGCGCAAATGACATAAAATATTTTGCCTACATTGCGCAAAACTGCACAGAGACAAGCCTCAAAATGTCTGGAACAAGGTAGTTTGGAGTGACCAAAATTGAACTTTTCGGCCACACCATAAATGTTACCTTTGGAAAGAGGTCAACAAGGCCTATGATGAAAGGAACACCATTCCTACTGTAAAGCACGGAGGTGGATCGCTGATGTTTTGGGGATGTGTGAGCGGCAAAGGCACAGGAAACTTGGTCAAAGTTGAAGGAAAGATAAATGTCGCACATATTAGCACATATCAGCAAATACTGGAGGCAAATTTGCAATCATCCGCCCGGAAGCTGCGCATGGGACGTACTTGGACGTTCCAACATGACAATGATCCAAAACACAAAACCAAGTCGACCTGTCATTGGCTACAGCAGAACAAAGTGAAGTTTCTGGAGTGGCTATCTCAGTCTCCTGACCTCAATATCATTGAGTCACTCTGGGGAGATCTCAAGCGCGCAGTTCATGCTAGACAGCCCGTTTGGTTAAGCGGCACATCCCCCACTCAGCCACATGGTTTTGCCTAAAGAGTCATGAACAACCTTGAGTGTACTTCTGTTTTCATCCATTTTTGCTTTATATTTGCATTGTACATATTTTATGTCTCAATTTTATAGCACCTTTATCTGTATAACCACTGCTCTACTTTTTCGGGGAATAAATGATTTGATATTTAGTCTGTCTCCATGCTCTAAGAAACGATCTAAGCACCTCTTTTAGATAATCGCTACTAATTCAAGGGGTTTGCCACGGACCCTCTTAATTAACTCTGTGAGTTAAGTAAACCGTGACTGGTGGCAGCGCGTTGTGTACGGTTGTTGTGGCTAGTTGGCAGTCCAGAAGGGTCTTTTATTGCTGAATGAGGGGCCGAAGAGCTGCGAGTTCCAAAGTGGAACTGAGAAAATGGGATATACATAAATCCCTGCAGTTTGTAGAAGATTGTTAGCAGTGGTGAGGCTCCCAAAATACCCCTCTGCTGCAAATTGTTAGAGCGAGATTAGCTTGCTGGATATTTTTGTCACATGGTGTCAGTGGTGGGATAACTAAGATAAGCCCCCACTGTGCCTGTGATAGCCGTGTGCCGGCAGTGTGTCGCGTCCCTCCGTCCGCTGATACACCCGTGTCAGTGGTGGGATTGTGACATAGTGGCGACACAGGGTCCGCTGACCGTCGCGTTTTGGTGGCAGCAGGACCGCCGTTCATCACGTATTGGCGAACAGCGGCGGACTGTTCATCACATATTGTCTAGCCTGAAGAAGAGACCTGAGTAGTCTCGAAAGCTTGCAATGTGTCACCATCTTTTCAGTTAGCCATTAAAAGGTATCAACCACTGAGGACTCTCAATTCTGAATATTTTTCTATCTATTGACTAACACGGTACAAAGATATATATCTTTCCTGCTAGACAGCCCAGGAATTTACAGAAACTGGAGGCTTTTTGCCAAGAAGAGTGGGCATCTTTACCATCTGAGAAAATAAAGAACCTCATCCACAACTATCACAAAAGACTTCAAGCTGTCATTGATGTTAGAGAGGGCAATACACGGTATTAAGAAATGGGGTATGTGAACTTTTGATCAGGGTTATTTGGTTGTTTTGGGCTGTCATTATAATTTAAAAAGAGAAAACACAGTAGTTTGACTATAAATGGTCTCACCCAACCACTAACCGTGAGTGGAGAAAAAGTTTTGGTGCGATCATTCATATTCTCTGAAAAAAGGCCAAGGAAGCAAAATGTAAACTTTTGAACACAGCTGTGTGTGTATATATATACTGTATATATATTGATGCGTATGAAACAATAGAACCATAATCCCCAGCATTAATTATGGGAAATTTCACTATTTGCATTATTTTATTACTTGCATGTAGTTTTAGCTTTGCGCCAGCAGGGGGCACTGCAGGATTTCCTTTCATTGCTTTGTGCCAGGGATTTTCATGGTTGCTTTGTATATATTGTATATTGCAAAATTCAGTATAGGGGAAGATGTACATCTTGGTTTCAATACATTCATAAATTATAATAAGTAGTTACACTTACAAATAATGCAAAAGCCACATTTTCCATTTACATTTTCTTAATTGTCTCTATCTGCTCAGAGACTTTTTGGATAACTTATTGCCAGATTAAAAGTATTTACTATTTGTGTTTTATCCGTATGTATACGCAGATTGCATAAAATGATTAGCAAGGATCGTCAGATCAGATCTTGTATCGTTAGTAGAAGTTATATACAGTCAGGGAAGGAGAAATGTATAGATCATTTTGATCATCTCATACAATTAAAGGGAATATGTCAGCACAGAATGACTGTTCAAACAAAGCACAGACGCTCGGTGCACCCTTGGCGTGGCCAAACAGTTCAGTGCACTTTTCCACCTGCTTGTTTTCCATTTAACTCCTGTAAAGTTAGAGCTGTCAATCAAGGAAGAGAAGGGCAGAGATAGATGGAAAACGGGTAAATGGGAAGGTGCGCTGAACTGCTTGGCCACGCCAAGGCTGCACCGAGCGCTTGTGCTTGGTTTGACCAGTCATTTTGTTCTGACAGACGTCTTTTAAGTTTTGCCTATGGAAGCTATTGTGCTTTGTCTGTTCTTTAGGAGAAACCTCAGTTGGACGTGACAAAAAGATTTTACATTTTTTAAATATATTTTTCTAATAAAGTCTCCAGAACTCGAGGATTTTCTCTGTGTTCTGCGGCAGGATTTATATAATCAGGATTAATCAGCTCTAATTATTTTATAAGGGACAGATGTGTTTCCTAAGAATGGATTATTGTTGGTATTAAACACATTGGATCATTTTCACAGATTATTAAATAATACTGTTAATTATGGAAAATGACATGACAGTTCGGAGCTCTGCTTATTCCGTATCAGCCGCCTCTTACTGGCAGGCGGGTGTGTTGCTCATTAAGGAGCTGAAGTGAGATATTGTGGGTCTGTGTTTCATTGGGATTCTCAATTAATCACCTATCCTAAGAATTTACCATTCATGTATGATTGTGGGGGTCTGACCCAAACCCTCAGCTGTTGGCAAAAGAAGAAGGGGCCACTCAGCAGCATTCACCTGAATGTAGCGGGCACAGTCACTATGCCATTGCCCTGTCTACAAGCCGGCACGGCTTTTGATTTGGAAGGCTGGTGTGATGTCATCCTGACAGTATAACAAACAGATGACGTTGCTCCGGCCGATTAATTAAAAGGGATCTGAGAGGGTAAAAGAAATGCAAAGCTCCTCTCTAGCGGCCACTGACCAGGGTCCCCCAAATCAATCTGCCCAACTCTATTAAACAGTATTCCACGTCTTTGTTACCAACTTCACCGAGATGATCCTCTTTTATTTCCTTGACACACCTACGCTATTGTTACTGTAAGGCGTCAGGTTCCTGCAACTGCACAGCAGGGATCCAGAGCCTCACATCCTGCGGTCTCCCATTCTCCATCAACCGCAGAAGAGCTTGCTCAGCAGCCCCGTCATCCCTGATGCTCTGCTCAGACCAGCTCTGTGGATCTGGCTGTTGCTGCCACCTCTGAGCCAGCAATAGCAGCGCAGGCTGATCAGCAGCAAGTCACTCCAGAGGCTAAGTCCTTCCGTCGCTCCACTGAGCATGCTCACGAGATGATCTCCCATTGGAGATCGTGAGTCACATACCCAGGTCCTTCTCCAGATCTGATTTGTCCATCTCAGGGATCTGGAAGCTTCCGGAAGGTCCCGGCTATAAAAGGTTCGCATGGCCACTCGGCCATGTGCTACTATAGGCTCTAGTTGCTAACTGTGTGAATGATGATGGATGCATGAACCTGCGAATGACTCAATAAGATTCCCTTCCCTCTGATATTACGTGTGTGGATAGGGACTTAGTCATAGAGTCAGCGACAGTCAGTGGCATGCTACAGGCCACAGTGCATATCTCCACAGAACTAGCGTTCGACAGTGCGCCCGGGCATTGTCGTATAACGGCTATGTCAGTCGCCGTGCTGCAGTCAGCAGCACTTGTCGGCGTCCGCGGTAGCAACGCCGCACGCACGGTAGGTCTAGACGGACACTGACCCTGTGTCTTGGGCCCTAGTCCCGTGACCATATACCGTGCGTACATTCCGCTGAGACCTGTGAGTCCAACAGGCTCGGTATTTATGTTTATTGCTTTGGCGCCTCTGTGAATCAAAAGAGTACGCCCAGCGCAAACCGGGTGACTTTCAACCCACATGCGGTATACCGCCATATTGAGTTTCCGCCATTACATTGCAGCAGAGTAACACCTTCTGCACGGTGGCCCCCGGGCGGCGAACGCACTTTCTATTATTTATTATTTAGTGCGTTTCACCATCCCTAACATTATACTAGCGCCAGGGTCTGGCTAGTATTGGCGTGTGCAGCAGCTACGGCAGTACATTCGGCAGCTGGAGGGCAGGTTGGCAGCTCTCGAGAGCTCCACCTCAGCTGCGAATGCTACAATGGCCGCTGCCCAGGCAGTCTCAGAGGCTGTCTCGCGTGTGTCCATGTCCACGCCTGCGCCGATAATATCCCGCCTCCCGTTGCCCGATAAATTTTCTGGTGACAGCGCCACCTGCAGGGGTTTCGTGAGCCAGTGCTCTATCCAGCTCGAGTTACTGGCTGCGCAATTCCCTACAGAGTGGGCTAAGGTGAGGTTTATCGTCTCCCTTCTGTCGGGCAGGGCGTTAGAATGGGCCATGCCGCTGTGAGAGCGTGGTGACCCCGTGGTGCTGAGCACTGCTCAGTTACTAACGTCACTAAAGCAGGTCTTTCTGGGACCACGGGTCACTCACGACGCCTCTCTCCAGCTATTAGCTTTAACACAGGGGTCCCTCTCGGTCAGCCATTATGCCGTCCGTTTTCGGACATTGGCTTCCGAGCTAGAGTGGCCTGATAAGACACTCGTCCCTGTGTTCTGGAGGGGTTTGGCGGAGCATCTCAAGGATGCTTTAGCTACCAGGGAGGTTCCCGTAACTCTGGAGGAGCTGATTGCTATCTCCACCCGCAGTGATCTCTGTTATACTGAGCGCAAGCTGGAGCGAGCTCAATCCAGACAGAAGGTTAGGTTGGCTCCTTCCTTCTCTGAACCTCTTGAACCCATGGAGGTGTCTCGCACCTGTCCCAAGTCGAGCCCGGCGCGAAGCTCCACATGTTGTTACCGGTGTCGATGGTTTGGTCACCCGGCTAGCAGGTGGCCGCAGCGCTCGAAAAAATTATCACGTACCATAGTAGTAGGTGGGGGTCTACCTGACATGAAACCCTTTTCCCCCAAACCGGTATTCTGAGGAGCGCTAGATAGCGGTGCTTCCACCTGGGAGGTAGAGGTCACGGTGGACTCCGGGGCAGAAGGAAAGTTCATGTCCTCGTCCTTCGCCCAAAAGCACGCTATTCCGCTGGTGCTACTGCCCCATCCCATGACCATCAGGGTGGTTAACGGTGCGCCTTTACCATCTCAGGTTACCCACCAGACAGCACCCCTTGGGCTCTCAATCGCACCATCTCACCACGAGACGTTGTCCCTGTTCATTTTGCCAGATGGCATCGACCAGGTGGTTCTCGGAGTTCCGTGGCTCCGTTGACATTCCCCTCATATAGATTGGTCTTCGGGGAGTATACTGGGTGGGAGCAAGAACTGTGAGGAAAGGTGCATGAGGGGCAGTGTTCAAGTAGCCTCCAAGGAGGTGCCCGCAGATCTTTCCACGCTTCCTAGACACTTCCGGCAGTACACGGACGTCTTCTCAAAAAAATCAGCGGAGACGCTTCCGCCGCACCGTCCTTACGACTGTCCGATAGACCTATTGCCAGGCGCGGAACCTCCTAGAGGCCACGTGTATCCTCTATCTCTCCCGGAGACGGAGGCCATGTCACAATATATCCGGGAGAACCTGGCAAGAGGGTTTATCAGAAAATCTGTGTCGCCAGCTGGTGCAGGGTTCTTCTTCGTGCAGAAGAAGAGTGGAAAGTTGCGTCCTTGCATTGACTACAGAGGTCTCAACGCCATTACAGTAAAAAACAAATACCCTCTTCCTTTGATCTCTGAGTCATTTGACAGGTTGCGAGGGGCCCGGATCTTTACGAAATTGGATCTACGGGGGGCGTGTAACCTGATCCGCATATGCGAAGGAGACGAATGGAAGACAGCTTTTAATACCAGGGATGGACACTATGAGTACCTGGTCATGCACTTCGGCCTCTGTAATGCGCCTGCTGTCTTCCAAGACTTCGTAAACGACGTCTTTCGCGATATGCTCTCCACCTCGGTGGTGGTCATCTTTTCTCCAGATTTGGCCACTCGCCGGAGAGACGTCTGCAAGGTCTTCGACCGTTTGCGGGCGAATTCTCTCTTCGCCGGGTTGGAGAAGTGCCAATTTGAGCAGGAGTCTTTGCCATTCCTGGGCTATATCATCTCGGCCCAGGGGTTGGCTATGGATCCTGCCAAACTGCAGGCGGTAATGGACTGGCAGGAGTTCCATTCTCTTAAAGCAGTGCAGCGCTTTTTGGGGTTCGTTAATTACTACCGTCAGTTCATCCCCCACTTCTCCACACTGGTAGTTCCTTTGGTGGCCCTCACCAAAAAGGGAACTAATCCCAAGCTTTGATAAGAACAGGTCTCCAAGGCTTTCTCGTCTCTGAAAACTCATTTTGCTGGTGCTCCTATCCTACACCGTCCCGATGTGGATAAACCTTTTATCCTAGAGGTGGATGCCTCATCCGTCGGTGCAGGAGCAGTCCTTTTCCAGAAGGATGCTCAAGGTTGGAAGCATCCCTGCTTCTTCTCTTCTAAGACTTTCTCACCGATGGAGAAAAACATCCATCGGGGACAGGGAGTTGCTGGCAATGAAATTGGCCTTTTCTGAGTGGAGACATTTCCTGGAGGGAGCCCGGTTCCCCTTTCAGGTGTACACTGACCATAAAAACTTGGTTTATTTACAAACAGCTCAGCGCTTGAACTCTCGTCAAGCTAGGTCGTCGCTCTTCTTCTCCCGTTTCCGCTTCACCTTGCACTATCTGTCCAGTGAGAAGAACGTCTGTGCTGATGCTCTCTCTCACTCGGTGGTCTCGGCAGAGGAAGAGGAGGTTGAGCCTCGGCTAATCGTCCCCACTGAGAGCCTGATGACCGTGGCCCCGGTGGCTCTCGAGTCAGTGCTGCCACGCAAGACCTTTGTCCCTCCTCGCCTGCAGCCGGAGGTTCTCGCGTGGGTACACGCGTCCAGGGTAGGTGGTCACTTTGGCTATAAGCGGACCACAGAACTCCTGGCAAGGTCTTATTGGTGGCCGCACATGGCTCGAGACACGAAAGAATATATTCAGGCATGCGTTTCGTGTGCTCAGAACAGGTCCTCTAGGCAGAGGCCGGCTGGGTTACTGTATTCCCTGCCGGTGGCAGACAGACCCTGGGAGATGGTTGGTGTGGACTTTATGGTTGGCCTGCCCAAATCCGGTGGCAGCACGGTCATCTGGGTGGTCACAGATCATTTTTCTAAAATGGTGTATCTGGTGACACTCGTGCGGCTACCTTCCGCTCGAGGTCTCGCCGCACTGTTCATAAAACATGTATTTTGTTTGCACGGTATGCCGGACAAAATAGTCAGTGACTGAGGTCCCCAATTTGCATCTCGGTTTTGGAGGGAGCTCTGCAGTCCACTCAGTATCGAGCTAAGCTTGTCCTCCGCCTATCAGCCCGAGACGAACGGGTTGGTTGAAAGAGTCAATCAAACTCTGGTCACGTACCTGCGACATTTTGTCTCTGCCAGGCAGGATGACTGGGCATCCTTACTACCATGGGCTGAATTTGCCCTGAATAATGCAGTGGCTGATTCCACTGGTCAGACGCCGTTCCTTCTTAATTACGGCCAGCATCCGCGCGTCCCTATCCCGATGCCAGTGTCTTCCACTGATTCCAGGATGGCAGACTGGGCAGTGGAGGCTCGCGACATATGGGGTCGCACCCAGGATGCTATTCAAGCCTCTAGAGAGAGAATGAGGGCGTCCGCCGACACACATCGGCGCCCCACTCCAACTATTGACCCTGGCGACTTGGTGTGGCTTTCAGGCTGCGGGCTGAGTCCACCAAGTTCGCGCCACGATACATTGGTCCCTTCAAAGTCCTCGAGCGGATTAGCTCAGTGGTCTACCGTCTGGCTCTTCCACCACACTTAGCCATCTCTGACGTCTTCCACGTGTCCCTTCTCAAGCCTCTTCATATGTCCCGGTTTTCCGAGTCATCTGCCGGAACATCAGACTTGTCTTCAGACGAGTTTGAGGTCAACGCTATTGTGGGACGCAGGATAGTGCGTGGCAAAAAAATGTATTTGTTGGATTGCAAGGGTCATGGTCCAGAGGCCCGGACCTGGGAACCAGTGGAGAATATCCACACCCGCTTCTTATCGCAGCATTTGAGCGTTACGAGGCTCAGAGGGGAGGGGGCCCTAGGAGGGGAGGTAATGTTAGGTGTCGGGTTCCTGCAACTTCACAGCAGGGATCCAGAGCCTCACATCCTGCGGTCTTCCATTCTCCATCGACCGCAGAGGAGCTTGCTCAGCTGCCCCATCGTTCCCAACGCTCTGCTCAGACCAGCTCTGTGGGTCTGGCTTTTGCTGCCACCTCTGGGCCAGCAATAGCAGCGCAGGCTGATCAGCAGCAAGTCACTCCAGAGGCTAAGTCCTTCCATCGCTTCACTGAGCATGCTCACGAGACGATCTCCCATTGGAGATCGTGAGTTACATGCCCAGGTCCTTCTCCAGATCTGATTGGTCCATCTCAAGGATCTGGAAGCTTCCGGAAGGTCCTGGCTATAAAAGGTTCGCATGGCCGCTCGGCCATGTGCTAGTATAGACTCTAGTTGCGAACTGTGTGAATGATGATGGATGCAGGAACCTGCGAATGACTCATTAAGATTCCCTTCCCTCTGATATTACATGTGTGGATAGGGACTTAGTCATAGAGTCAGCGCCAGTCAGTGGCATGCTACAGGCCACAGTGCATATCTCCACAGAACTAGCGTCCGACAGTGCGCCCCCTCCTGGGCATTGTCGTATAACGGCTATGTCAGTCGCCGTGCTGCAGTCAGCAGCACTTGTCGGCGTCCGCTGTAGCAACGCCGCACGCACGGTAGGTCTAGATGGACACTGACCCTGTGTCTTGGGCCCTAGTCCTGTGACCATATACCGTGCGTGCATTCCGCTGAGATCTGTGAGTCCAACAGGCTCAGTATTTGTTTATTGCTTTGGCGCCTCTGTGAATCAACCCACGTGCGGTATACCGCCATATTGAATTTACGCCATTACCTAGCAGCAGAGTAACACCTTCTGCACGGTGGACCCCGGGCGGCGAACGCACTTTCTATTTTTTATTATTTAGTGCGTTCCGCCGTCCCTAACATTTACTCACCGGTCTCGGCTCCAGTGTCGGACCTTGCTCCTTTCTCCTATGGAAAGCTTCCTCTGTACTAGTTTGTGCCTGTTTTCTCTGGTAAACTGAAAAGCATTTCTGAGGCATTCATCTTAGGCTTGCTCAGACAATTTGTCTAGCTTTTGTGTTCTGGCTGTACCAGGGAAATTAGGATTTAATGTCGTCCTTGGGATGGGATTATTCTTTGTTCAGTGGATTTAGAGATGTGAGGGTGTTATGGTTATACCACCAAGTGAGTGCCACCACCACATCCACCGATCGAGTGGCACCACCACATCCAATGGATTAGTGGCGCCACCACATTCACCGGGTGAGTGCCACCACCTGGCGAGTGCCACCACCACATCCACCAGGCGAGTGTCACCACCACATCAATCAGGTGAGTGCCTTCACTTCATTCATCTGATGAATGTTTCCACCACATCCACTTGGTGAGTGTTGCCACCACATCCACCTTGTGAGTGCCGCCACCAGGTGAGTGCCGCCACCACATCCATCATGCGAGTATCACCACCACATCCACCGTGTGAGTGCCGCCACCACATCCATCAGGCGAGTGTCGCCCATGTGCTAGTATAGACTCTAGTTGCTAACTGTGTGAATGATGATGGATGCAGGAACCTGCGAATGACTCATTAAGATTCCCTTCCCTCTGATATTACATGTGTGGATAGGGACTTAGTCATAGAGTCAGCGCCAGTCAGTGGCATGCTACAGGCCACAGTGCATATCTCCACAGAACTAGCGTCCGACAGTGCGCCCCCTCCTGGGCATTGTCGTATAACGGCTATGTCAGTCGCCGTGCTGCAGTCAGCAGCACTTGTCGGCGTCCGCGGTAGCAACGCCGCACGCACGGTAGGTCTAGATGGACACTGACCCTGTGTCTTGGGCCCTAGTCCTGTGACCATATACCGTGCGTGCATTCCGCTGAGATCTGTGAGTCCAACAGGCTCAGTATTTGTTTATTGCTTTGGCGCCTCTGTGAATCAACCCACGTGCGGTATACCGCCATATTGAATTTACGCCATTACCTAGCAGCAGAGTAACACCTTCTGCACGGTGGACCCCGGGCGGAGAACGCACTTTCTATTTTTTATTATTTAGTGCATTCCGCCGTCCCTAACATTTACTCACCGGTCTCGGCTCCAGTGTCGGACCTTGCTCCTTTCTCCTATGGAAAGCTTCCTCTGTACTAGTTTGTGCCTGTTTTCTCTGGTAAACTGAAAAGCATTTCTGAGGCATTCACCTTAGGCTTGCTCAGACAATTTGTCTAGCTTTTGTGTTCTGGCTGTACCAGGGAAATTAGGATTTAATGTCGTCCTTGGGATGGGATTATTCTTTGTTCAGTGGATTTAGAGATGTGAGGGTGTTATGGTTATACCACCAAGTGAGTGCCACCACCACATCCACCGATCGAGTGGCACCACCACATCCAATGGATTAGTGGCGCCACCACATTCACCGGGTGAGTGCCACCACCTGGCGAGTGCCACCACCACATCCACCAGGCGAGTGTCACCACCACATCTATCAGGTGAGTGCCTTCACTTCATTCATCTGATGAATGTTTCCACCACATCCACTTGGTGAGTGTTGCCACCACATCCACCTTGTGAGTGCCGCCACCAGGTGAGTGCCGCCACCACATCCATCATGCGAGTATCACCACCACATCCACCGTGTGAGTGCCGCCACCACATCCATCAGGCGAGTGTCGCCACCACATACACCGGGTAAGTGCCGCCACTGGGTGTCACCACCATATTTACATTCATCTGCTCATAAGGTTCTTTACGAACAAATGTGTTTTTGTGTCTGGTTTATGAGCTTATACACAGTTGCGCACAGTCAATTTAATATATTGGTATTCATTTCACTGGGGCGGACTTAGATGAGAATAGAAGTCTGAGAGATATCTTCCTATAAATAAATAACCATAATATAAAAATATTAAAAAATAATTTTAAATAAAATGAAATACAATATACTGTATGAATAATAAAAATATTAATGAATACATAATATATAATAATAACATAGGCCGGTGTAATCAAAATTATTGAAGTTTCTGGAGTGGCCGTCACAGTGGCCTGATTTGAACCCTATAGAACATTTTTTGGTGGGATTTGATGAAGGTGGTTGCAGGTCCCAAACCCAAGGATAGTAGTGACCTGAAGGCCATTGTCCCTTGAGACATGGGCTAAGATTCCTCAGGAGCTTTGCCAGAAGCTGGGGTACGTCTACAGCGGACTTTTTTTTAAGTACTAAAGACAATTATCAGAAAGTGGTGAATAATTCTAAGACTACAATAGTCATTAAAAGTGGCTTTTTAGTGAATTTGGAAAAAGCACTTGTTATATTAGTTGTGTTGAGCTGTATACATTGCAATAAACCAATCAAAGAAGAACAAACAATAGAAAGTTGGTAAAGTTTACTAATAAACCAAATTTACAATGGAGGTCGAGTATTTTTTATAATTTTTATTTATAGTACAATATTAAATATGTAATAATATTAATATTTATCTAGTAAGAAATATATACTTAACAATGCTATCATCCCTACTGAGATAGCATTTTTGAGGCTTCATGACAACCACTGCTGCGAAGGTCTGTATATCTACAGAACTGATTCACCTCTTCTGCAAGAAATTCCCTCTACGTGAAATCTCTCCCCTCCCCCATAATAGACATGGTCGGCATCATTGACTCTGTTATGGGCATTGTCAGAGATTTAGTATAAGAGTTCATTCACATGACTGTATTTTCGGTAAAAAAAAGCAGATCACACTCCAGCCAATGTTATTCAATGGAGCAGTGCAGATGAACAATTTCACTGATTGAATGTGCATGTGAAAAAAAAATTGCAGCATGCATGATTTTCCTCCAGAAATCTGATGAGACTCACCCATTCAAGTCTATGGGTGCGAGGAAAAAAAAATTAGATGCCACAAGGAGCTACAGAATAGCATCCGATTTTTACGGATACGTTGCAATTCTGTAACATAGGAAACTGTGAATGGTCATGTAAATGGTTAATAGCTGCTGAGCAAGAAAACGGATAATAGTGACAAGTAAGGAAAAAATCATCCCACTCTTCACCTGCCCTTATAGTAATGTCTCATCTCATCAATGGTTTCTGAGCCTCTATCCATTAGGCATTATGACATTTATACACCGTCTTTGCAGTGCATCCACCAGGGGTAATGCCGACGACAGTCTTGCAAAACAACATTTAAATGCAAGCCTTTCTGTCTGGAGTATAAAGAACGCAGTAAGAGTAATTCCGTCTCTTCCACTCCGGGGAATAATTATATTTGAGAAACAACTTTTTCTCCCTTGGAATCTATCTCACTCAGTGCCCGAGCTTTCCCCGTGGACATCTCATTTGTTGTGTTTAGCAATGAAAACAAACAATTTTTTCCTTTTACTTCTCTTTTATCTGCGTTGCTAAGAATAAAATACAAAGGCTTTTGGTCGGAGCTGCGAGACAATGACTGAACTCTTCGGGGGGATCCTGTGGTTTCAAAATTCTAGGATTTGTCCGGCCTTGTAACAATATTTATTGCTCAATACATATAAAATAAAAGCTGCACAACTTTGCAAATAGTGTTTAAACTTTGTGTGCAAAGGTCCCATGCAGATTTTTGTGTCTCTGTAGTAACAGGCCTGTTTTATTCTCCATCTATACTATACATTTTTGCTGTCACTTGATCTTGATTGTGCTCTTATTAATGTTGGTCAATGATTCTGTGTTCATCTGCGATTTTTTTTTTCTCAGATCGGACTTTCCAGGCTATTAATTTCAGCTCACAGCTGTCTACTTAGCTACTACTGGTTATTATAGGGGAGACCCTCTGAAAAAAAAATGACTTGGGGTCCTCCCTATAATTAATAATTATAAAAGACTGCTGGGGGTTCATATTAATAGCCTAGGAAGGGCCTTGGATATTGGCCCCCTCCCAGACTAAAAACATTAGCCCTCAGCCTTCCCAGAAATGGAGCATCCATTAGATGCACCAATTCTGGCACTTAGTCTCCTCTCTTCTCACTTGCCCTAGAGCATTAACAAGTGTGGTAATAGTATTGGAGTTTATTTCAATGTAATGTCAGCTGACAGCAAGCCCAGGGGTTAGTAATGGAGAGACATCTATAAGATACCCCCATTACTAACCCCATAGGTTTTGTAATAAAGACACAGAACAATGCACCTAGGATTTCACTGATTGAGCGCCTTTGCCGGCTGCCGCAGTGTTTTCTTTGACTGGTCTCCCTGAGGTCAGTGATTGTTTCGTGATGTTGACAGAACAAGTAAAGTCCTTTTATTTTAAATAAAAGCTCCCTAACCTTCTTTTAGCCATTAATGTAAAATAAATAAATAAATTATTTAAAAAAAAAAGCGTGGGGACCCTTCTATTCTTGATAACTAACCTTGCTGAAGCTGGCAGCTGAGGGTTGCAGCCCCCAGCTGTGAGTTTTGCCAGTATGGTTATAGAAAATATGGGGAACCCACGCCAGGTTTTTCATTCATTTATTTACCTCTGGCAGCGGGTGAGGAATACCCTCATCATCCGCTCCTGCTGTCACTGTTCTTAGCGGCAGCAGGTTTAGGTTGAAGGGAGTAATAGTCCCAAAAGCCCCCACCTGCTGTCATCATTCTGACTTTAATATAACACTCATCATTCTCCCCTACTCGTGCCGATTGCTGGCAGAGCAGGGGAGAATGATGAGAGCCATCTTCAGCACTCTGCTTCGTGGAACAGCGCTTACTGTAGCGCTTCTTCCCCGGCGGCCGTCCATGTGGTACTGATGTGGCACACGGGCGGCACATGGTTACTACACGTGTGCCACAAGTATTACACACATGGAAAAACAAACACGAATATCTCCAGTACCATTTTTTCCAGCACCGGATATAAACGGATGTGTGAAAGAGGCCTAAAGGTGACTGGAGTTCATAGATGAACTCCAGTGATAATGTCAGTGAGGTCACCGGAGTTCATCTATGAACTCCAATTACTTTCCTGACATCAGCGCTTGACACTGAAGCTGCGTTCCCAAGTGCAGCTCAGTGTCTCCTGGATGCAGGCTTAGCAGTCACATTTTATGTGACTGCTCAACAAACACCCAGATTTAGCTGAGTTAGGCTCGTCATGGGAGAAATGGATCATCGGCGGGTAGGTGAGGAATACTGTCAGGGCAAGTGGGAAGTGCGGAGGCTAAGTGTCAATTGGCGCATTTAATGAATGCACCATTTCTAGGGCAGCTGAAGGCTGATGTTCTTAGTCTGTAAAGGGGCTAATATCCATGGCCTCTTACTAGGCTATTAATATCAGCTCGCAGCAGTCTGCATAGCCTGTGATGGTTATTATAGGGGAGATCACATGTCATTTTTTTGGGGTGTCAACCCTTGTTAATAATAACTAGTAAAGCCTAAGTAGACAGCTGTGAGCTCATATTAATAGCCTGAGAAGCTCCATGTTTATTACACCCTTCCCAGACTATAAACATTAGCCCCCAGCTGTCGGCTTTCCCTTGGCTGGTTAAAAAAAACTAAGGGTGACCCCTTGCCATTTTTTATTTATGTATTTATTTAACTAATTTAATTCTGATCTAAATAAATGTACAGTAAGATGCACTTCACTGATTATATCTCTCAATGACACCTGTCTATCTATGTATACAAGATTTTAGTTTGTAAACTAGCTTGAAATGACAGATAATTCCTGTATGTAAAAGCTGATGTTAAAAATGCATTGCATGCGCATGTCATATGGATGTCATATGGATGCTAGGTGAGAAAAATTGCGTTGTACTCGCATGACACTCGTCCTACTTTTCAGGAACATCGGACCAATTTTTTTTTTACGTTGATGAGTGTGAGCCCTTAGAAGGTATCTAATCTGTCAACAGGTTTTTGCAGTGTAGTCTGAGAGCAGCATGATGTAGGGTCAGAGATCCTGATTCCAGCAACATCTCACTTAGTTTATTGGGTGCAACAGTTATGATAGAATCTATGAGAGCTCAGAATTCTGATTGGCAACTTCCTGTGTGCACTGTGCATAGGCAGAAAGCCAGTGAATTGAACAGGGTTACAACGTTTAGCCTGACTGACTTACACGTGACAACTAGTCCTGCATGGATCATCTCCTGCTGATGAAACATTGATTGTATTCTAACTACAGCACACAGAACAGTAAGTAACACATCGCTGGAATCAGGATATTTGCCTCTCCGTCATGCCGCTCTCAGATTAAATATCAGACATTTACTGACGGATTTCCTTAAGGATGCACATGCCTCTTAATGAATCTGGATCATCTGACGAGTGTTGTGCACCTCCGTGCACCTCACCACTAATCTTACTCCAGTCCCTGGAAAGTTATGAACCAAACAAGCTATGGTGTCTCGCCCACGCCGATCCCCAGCTCCTCCCTTTTTTTATGGAGCTTAGAGAAACTGGCAGAAAAAAAAAAGCCAAAAACTCACAATGTTTTTGTGCAAAAAAAATTCAGAGTTTTCAAAACAATTTGCTCCAAGATTCTGGCCAAATTGCTTTAATGAATCAGATCTTATGTCTATACTCACGCGAGCTGAGCACCGCCGTGTCTGACCACGCACTCTGAAAGTATATTGATTTACTAGTAATCCACGGGCGGCACGGTGGCTCAGTGGTTAGCGTTGCAGCAGCGCTGGGTTCCTGGGTTCAAATCCCACCAAGGACAACATCTGCAAGGAGTTTGTATGTTCTCCCCGTGTTTTCCTCGGGGTTTCTGGTTTCCTCCCACACTCCAAAGACATACTGATAGGGAATTTAGATTGTGAGCCCCATCGGGGACAGCGATGATAATGTGTGAAAACTGTAAAGCGCTGCGGAATATGTTAGCGCTATATAAAAATAAAGATTAAGTATTATTAATCCACCCTGTAATGCGATTCTGTGCCAACTGATTTTTCATTTTTCTTACTACGGTTACAATTCCGTCTTCCAACAAGGTGAACATTTTTGCCCTGGACTTCAAGACCCCAAACACCCCGTCTTGTAAGGGTTATCATTGCATACATAAAAGTCACAAGCAGAATTTTCCCCACAGTCAGGAGACTATTTGTAAAAGTTCTTACAATTTCTTAGCCAGATGTGCTCAATATTCTGTGTGGCAGCCATAGATTTTACTGCTTATTTTTTAATCATCTTTGCAAGCAAATTTCTGACAATACTTTGGTGGCGGCTGCCGGGTTATTTATACCCCAGAAAAACAGAAGAATGTTTTATCACATTACACTTCTCCTGCTTTCCTCCTTAACCCATCTCAGGTCTTGGATCCTCCATCACCCCCATCTACATCCCATATTCATATCACAAATATTTTGCATTTATATTGCACCTTAAATCTAAGGAAGTGTCATCGTGATTGATCGCTCTTTATCCGCTGGGAATGTAAATGCGTCTAACTCAATAAGGAAATATTCTTGATGGCGTATAAGTACATTGGCACGGAGCTGCATGCTCTAATAGCGGGATGATTAAGTGGCCACCTGTATGAGTTCTAGCATGTGTGGCTATGTGCACAACAGCATACACCTCTCCAGCTGGGGTGGAACTACAACTCTCAACATGCTTGGAGTAGCACAGGCTGTTTGCATAATGGGAGTAATAGTTTTTCAATAGGGAAGTTTTATTAACCTTTGAGCAGATGAAGGGTGGTCGTAAGAAAAGCCATTGTCTAGCATTTGCATCTAAGAGATAAAGCTAATTAGTTTCCCAATTGCTGGTCACATAATGCAAAAAAAATCTTCATACCCATTCTGACCTGTTAGGGTAGGGTATGTGCACACGGTGACATTAAAAGCCAGCGCAGACGTCAAGTTTTCCCTCTTCAGGAAAAAGCCAGCGGTGATCTTCCGGAAGCAGCTTTCTTGTTGTTGTTGCGGCAGCGCCGCCGCCGGCTTTCACTTAATACTTTGAAGTATAGAGAGCGAGTTGCTTCCCAGATGAAGGCACCTGAAGAATGATCACTTCTTTTTACCGCTTCAAGGTTTCCAATACCTGAAGCGATTAAAAGATGTGAAATAAGACAGAACATGTGCACGGCGGTGTAGTTTTTACATTGCAGTGCATTATGCTCACTTTTGCAGCCCTTTCTCAGAAAAATTTTGCGTGCAACTCGCTGGTAACAGCTATGTGGGGAAGGTGACTTGACGGACAGACTTGACTGAAAGTAGGAGGGGACGGTTTGTGCACTATAGACAGAGATTGGCAATGACAGAAGGGTAACAGCTGGGAAAGATAGAAAAGGGAGTGCAATACCTAGAATTGACCACAAGATGGCAGGGGGGAGTGTAGTTCAGGACTTGACATCCGCTTAGGGCTTAAGAAGCCGCTTAGTCATGGGGGGCGGGGAGATAGGAACCCAGGAGGGAAATTCCCAATGAGAGAGGGGATAAATAGGACAGGACAGGGTTCCAGGCTAGGCTAGTCCCGGGAGGAGCTCAGGAGGAGAAGACTCAGGACAGAAGACTGAGACCGGTGGAAGAGTTCGACCAGGGGACTGACAGGAAAAGGCAGTCAAGGGGGTGGCCCTGACACGACGGACCGCAGGACAGACGAGTCCCCGGGGGTACCGATTGGACGACAATCTCGGGCAGGTGAAGCGCTGGCGGTAGATTGGTCTAGGATAGCCCCAGCGAAAGATCTGCGAGGGACGTCACTTCGACAGTAGTAAAGGTGAAGGTACCTGGGCCTGGAAACGGAGAACTGTAAAGGAACTGTGGTGCATGGCTATGGTCGTCAGGAGGATGGCCAATAAACCTGGATCTGTTACAACTGAAATCTGCCTCCGTCTTGTCTTTGCATCGCCTGGTGTCTGTGTCGTCTAGACGTGGTAAGCAGTGGACCCCCCCAATCCTGGCCCCTACCACAGCTAGAGCAGGTGCTGCTAATGGGACTATGCATCAGCCGGCGCCTGCGCTATTAATAAATGTAAAAAAATGACGTGGCTTTTCCCGTATTTTTGATAACCAGCCAGAAAAAACTGACAGCTGTGGGCTGAATTCCTCAGCTGTCAGCTTTAGCAAGGCTGGTTTATCAAGAAAAGTGGGGCCCCCATGACATTTTTTTTAACAATTTAAATAATTTAAAAAACTGCATGGGGCCCCCTCACATTTTTGACAACCAGCCAAGCTGAAGCATACAGCTGGATGCTGGTATTCTCAAGCTGGTAAAGGGCCATGGATATTGGCCCCTCCAGCCTGAAAATGCAAAGTACTACATCTGGGCAATAAAAATGAAAAAAGCATATATAGAATGGGAGGAATAGGGCTAAGTGACAGCACATGTGAAAAAGACTTGGGTATACTAATAGATCACAGACTGAATATGAGTCAACAGTGTGATACAGCAGCAAAAAAGGCAAATGCAATTCTAGGATGTATTAACAGAAGCATACAGTCTAGATCACGTGAAGTCATTATTTCCCTCTACTCCTCTTTGGTCAGACCTCATCTGGAATATTGTGTCCAGTTTTGGGCACCACATTTTAAAAAAGACATCAACAAACTGGAGCAAGTTCAGAAAAGAGCGACCAGAATGGTGACCGGTCTGCAAACCCTGTCTTATGGGGAAAGGTTGCAGGATTTGGGAATGTTTAGTTTGCAAAAGAGGAGACTGAGAGGAGACTTAATAGCTGTCTACAAATATCTAAAGGGCTGTCACATTGTAGAAGGATCAACTTTATTCTCATTTGCCCAAGGAAAGACTAGAAGCAATGGGATGAAACTGAATGGGAGGAGACACAGATTAGATATTAGAAAAAACTTTTTGACAGTTAGAGTGATAAATGAGTGGAACAGGCTGCCACGAGAAGTGGTGAGTTCTCCTTCAATGGAAGTCTTCAAACAGAGGCTGGACAGACATCTGACTGGGATGATTTAGCGAATCCTGCTTTGAGCAGGGGGTTGGACCAGATGGCCCAGGAGGTCCCTTCCAACTCTACGATTCTATGATTCTATGAAAATAGCAGCCCGCAGCCACCCCAGAGAAGGTGCACCTATTAGATGTGCCAATTCTGGACTCTTTGCCCGGCTCTTTCCACTTGCCCTGTGGTGGTGACAAGTGGGGTTCATATTTGTGGGGTTGATGTCACCTTTGTATTATCCATATCCATCACTTGCCGCCATTCTGTCCCATGCCGTAATCCATGGCTGCAATAAATAGTTTTCAACCTGGATGGTGCCAAGATTCCATCGTCCAGGCTGAAAACCACTGGAGAATGAGCTGCTTACTGGTGAAGTCTGTGTTCGGGGTCCGTGCCTGAGCAGTAGGTGTTTGTTACTGACCGGACCCCAAGCTTTACTGTTCGGGTTTGCCCATTTCTACACATAACTTGCAGTTTTTGCATGCAGTTTATTGAATATTATTTATGTCCTGTGACCTTTACTTACTGCATTATCACTACACTGTGACATTGCTATGTGCATTATCATGTATAGTGACATCACTGCATTACCATATACTGAGACATCGCTGTGTGACTTATTCTCATTTCGTGTCATCCCCTATGTATAGCATACTGTACTGTAACTTTAATGTGTGCCTTACTATGTGCTTAAATAAAAAAAGGATTTAGTACAGTGTTAGCCAGTTGAAAAAAGATTGTTCTCAGTGGAAAAAACAAATAATCTTGTACTTATGATACCTTTTAATGGCTAACAAAAATAAAATAAAATAAATGATGTTACAAAGCAAGCGTTTTAGACTTCTTAGGTCCCTTCCTCAGGCCTGGTGTAACAAAGTTTCTGAAGAAACACAAATATATACCCCCCACAAAACAAAAAACATAGAGGCATGGCATAATAAATGAACATGAGAATGTGCAGTGTCACTATGAGCTGTGGCACCACTGTGTGCATTACCATGTGATATCCTCTTGATTGATGGCTACTGTAATATTAGTTTCAGGGACAGAAAAGCTCCAGGTTGCTCACTTCTCCACTGTATATGGCTATGGCCATTCTGCAATGGTTCCCGAACCCTTGTCTTACTCATTCGATGTACAGTAGGGGGTAAATGTTCTCATAGAAGCGGAGATCTTGTTATATTTAAGTCACTTTAACAATTATAATTCTCCATAGGGAGCACATTCTACATTTCCCAACGTGTGGACGAGCAACTGTGCACTAATTATACAGTCCTTGAGGTTAAATGTGCTCTCCAAGGTCTTTATATTGTTCTTTAATTTGCATAGTGTTTCTTCATATGTTAAACGCTCCTTTATCAACCTAATTGATCTTCGGTCTACTTTCTCTAGTTATGAGAAACTCTTTTTGAATTAATAAACCTATAATCAGACTTTAGAAATTTGAAGTTTTATCAAACAGCCATTTAATTAGACTGGCAAATTCACATTCATTCCGAATGACTATTAAATCACTTTCTTTTCTGTTAGTACATGGTGTCATTAAATATATCAGATGATCTTATGGTTATTACTTTTTTTGGTGAAGGAACCATAATAGCTGAAAAAAAAAAAATCCCTTTTACTTAATGACGGACCTGTCTCCTCCTCTGACATGTCTATTCTAGTAAACACTTATATTCTTCGTGAGCCTATTTTCTCATAAGTCTGTATTATTTTACTATGAGAAATTGGAAACGGTCTTAGGAGCGCAGGGAAGAGACTCAGACAAGAGATTGGGTTAAACCACAACGCATTTCGACGGAGGATCCATCTTCATCAGGTTGAAGTTTATTAATGACATAGGGGATGGGGTATTTAAATGGGAAGCAGCCAATCACAACAGTCAAAACAGTCACATGTTATGATAGTCACATGTTATGACAAGATGACATCATATATTATAATAACAAAAAAAAAAAAATGATCAAAACAACCTATATGAAACGTGAGATGAAACAGCATGAAGTAAACAAGTTTTAAATGTATAAAATGTGCAAAAAGGAGCAATAAAATAATATAGATAAAAATGAATAAAATTATTAACAGGTTAGTAGACAAGTAAAAAGACCAATAAAAAAAGCGAGACCCCATATTAATAATAAAAGCATGTAAACAATAGCATGTAGGTAAAATGCACTGATGATAACAAGGCAAATAAAGTTATTTGGTCACTTTATCAATAGTTAAATTCAGACCTTCAGGGGCAAGTGTGCCAAGCTTGAATATCCAAAAGCTTTCTCTATTGATTACACTGTTGAAGCGATCAGCCACGGTATCAGGTATGTGGTCAATAATCGTTAGTTTCAAAGTTTTTGGATTTTTTTGATGCACAGTTAAAAAATGTTTAGAAAGGCTGTGCAGGAGAAAGCCATTTTGGATATTCTGTCAATGCTTGTTCAATCTAGCATGCATCGTTTGTATGGTTCGACCTACGTACTGTAGGCCACAACCACATTCAATCAAGTATACCACAAAAATGGATTGACAGTTAACATGAAAATTGATTTGATATGAGGTACCTGTAGTGTTGGATTTAAATTCATGTACCCCATTTAAAATGGAGGTGCAGCAGAGACATTTGGGGGCTCTACATGCATAGCAACCAGGGTTCATCTGGGGCAGCGTGACCACCACCTCTTCCTGTGAACTGCCCACAGCACTTGGATGGCCTTGACTCAATGTGGGGTCTAGAACCTCATCCTCCATCGTATCATCACACCTCGCCAGTCCGTCCTTAACTCTGCTGCCCTACTAATCCACTTCTGTCCTCACTACTCCTCCACTTCTCCTCACCGCTAATCCCTTCATTGTCTCCCAGTTCCACAATGTATTCATTGAATCATAGAGTGGTAGAGTTGGAAGGGACCTACTGGACCATCTGGTCCAACCCCCTGCTCAAAGCAGGATTCACTAAATCATTCCAGACAGATGTCTGTCCAGCCTCTGTTTGAAGACTTCTATTGAAGGAGAATTCACCACCTCTTGTGGCCGCCTGTTCCACTCATTGATCACCCTAACAGTCAAGAAGCTTTTTCTAATATCGAATCTGTGTCTCCTCCCTTTCAGTTTCATCCCATTGCTTCTAGTCTTTCCTTGTGTAAATAAGAATAATGATGATCCTTCTACAATGTGACAGCCCTTGAGATATTTGTAGACAGCTATTAAGTCTCCTCTCAGTCTTCTCTTCTGCAAGCTAAACATTCCCAAATCCTGTAACCGTTCCTCATAGGACATTGTTTGCAGACCAGTTACCATTCTGGTCGCTCTTCTCTGAACTTGCTCCAGTTTGTTGATGTCTTTTTTAAAATATGGTGTCCAAAACTGGACACAGTATTTCAGATGAGGTCTGACCAAAGAGGAGTAGAGGGCAATGATGACTTCACGTGATCTAGACTGTATGCTTCTGTTAATACATCCTAGAATTGTATTTGCCTTTTTTACTGCTGCACCACACTGTTGACTAGAGTTGAGCGACTTTTGGTTTTTTAGGGTTGCGTTTCGTTTCGTGAAACCCGACTTTTCCAAAAGTCGGGTCGAGCAAGATCGTCCGATTATAGGGAAAAGTCGGGGTCGTCCCGAAACACGAAACCCAATGTAAGTCAATGGGGAATAAAAGTCGGCAGTGAGAGGAGGACAGGAAACACACCTACAGTGCCCATTTGAATGCCAAAAGCATCAATTCTTCTTTCTTAAGCTTGTCAACCTTAATTAACTTCATAATACAAGTTACGCACTGAAAAATGGGGGTTATTTGGCTACAAACTGTGGGGGGGGAGGGCTGGCTCCAGGTTTTCATGTGCCCTGGGCGAAAGAGCGCCCCTTTAACACATACCACAACTCATCATGCTCCGATACGGCAGAGAAATAGCAGTATAGTCCAATGAAAAATACCTCACTTTTTACATCTCATGACGAGGCCCATCTATTTCTCCATACAGAATCATTGGTCCCATATAATGTTTGAAACAGTATATGATGAGCTCCACATAATGCTACAGTATATGTTGGTCCCCATGGATGAAGCTCCACTGTCTTATGGGCCCAAATAATGCTCCAAACATAATGGGCCCCATTTCTAATGCTCTAGTGTATAATGGGCCCTGTAAATGCTGCTCCAGTGTCTGATGTCCACCTTTGGAATGTTCCAGTGTATGGTGGGCCCCATCTATCATTCTCCAGAGTATAGTGCTCCCCAAAAATTGCTGTCCCAACATTGAAAACAATCAAATAAGTCTCCTCGCTAGGGAATCCCTGTACTTGTCTGGACAGGTGCTGTAGCTTGCTTAACAGCTCGCCAGCCGTTCTCACGCCCAGTATGGATTACACGTGATTGCACAAAGGTGAGAAAGGGTACCGTATCCCCAGATAACATGTATGGATAGCGTACACATTCAAAATATATGTCTCAGGAGGCAGGCTCAGACGGTGTTAGGCCCAGTATGGATTGCACGTGATTGCACAAAGGTTAGAAAGGGTACCGTATCACCGGATAACATGTATGGATAGCGTACACATTCAAAATATATGTCTATACAGCATGAGGCAGGCTCAGACGGTGTTAGGCCCAGTATGGATTGCACGTGATTGCACAAAGGTTAGAAAGGGTACCGTATCCCCAGATAACATGTATGGATAGCGTACACATTCAAAATATATGTCTCAGGAGGCAGGCTCAGACGGTGTTAGGCCCAGTATGGATTGCACATGTTTGCACAAAGGTTAGAAAGGGTACCGTATCCCCGGATAACATGTATGGATAGCGTACACATTCAAAATATATGTCTATACAGCATGAGGCAGGCTCAGACGGTGTTAGGCCCAGTATGGATTGCACGTGATTGCACATAGCTTAGAAAGGGTACCGTATCCCTGGATAACATGTATGGATAGCGTACACATTCAAAATATATGTCTATACAGCATGAGGCAGGCTCAGACGGTGTTAGGCCCAGTATGGATTGCACGTGATTGCACAAAGGTTAGAAAGGGTACCGTATCCCTGGATAACATGTATGGATAGCGTACACATTCAAAATATATGTCTATACAGCATGAGGCAGGCTCAGACGGTGTTAGGCCCAGTATGGATTGCACGTGATTGCACAAAGGTTAGAAAGGGTACCGTATCCCCGGATAACATGTATGGATAGCGTACACATTCAAAATATATGTCTATACATCAGGAGGCAGGCTCAGACGGTGTCAGGCACAGTATGGATTTGACGGCCCAGATTACACAGCGGAGGAGCAGGGAGAGGTAAAGATTGCAAATGCTGGGGCCCTGCCCAAGCAAGGGGGGCCCACTCGTGGGCGTCGGTACTGGCACTGGGCCCCTCATAGTACAGCGGTGTGTCTGACGGCGGGTGTGCACCACCACCGTCAGAGACACTTGATTGCACTATGAGGGACCCTGTGCCAGTGCCCACGCCCAAGAGTCGGCCTACCCACCTGTCCAGGGCAACGGCACTCGCACGGTGTCGTGCGCTAGGTGGTGACCCCGGCCATGGGGGGGAGGCAGCACAGTTAGGGAGTTTTAGAAAGTGGCATATGTTGATGTTGGACATTCAGCTGATGCAAAAGGCGAAATAGGTGAAGTACCAGGAAGAGGT
The DNA here is from genome assembly GCF_039654945.1 of Dendrobates tinctorius. Taxonomy (NCBI): domain Eukaryota; kingdom Metazoa; phylum Chordata; class Amphibia; order Anura; family Dendrobatidae; genus Dendrobates; species Dendrobates tinctorius. The sequence goes on along the minus strand of NW_027361810.1, from coordinate 39,789,879 downwards.
GGACCAAAGCAAGCCATTTTTCTGTCACCCTATGTGTCATCAGGGGAAGGTGGGACAAAATCCTTGGAAACCCATGCGTGGTTCATTTTAATGAAGGTTAGATCATCCACATTTTGGGTTGACAGACGGGTCCTTTTTTCTGTCAGGATTGATCCAGCTGCACTGAAGACTCTTTCCGATAGCACACTTGCAGCTGGGCAAGCGAGCTCCTGTAAGGCATATTGGGCCAATTCAGGCCAGGTGTCCAGTTTAGCGGCCCAATAGTCAAAGGGGAATGACCTGTGTGGGAGAACATCGATATGGGAGGAAAAGTAGTTTGTAACCATAGTTGACAACTGCTGTCTCCTGTCACTTTCCATCGATGCAGTATTACCAGTTGTGTGAGCGGTATTTGAAAAATCAGTCCACAACATTGTCATGAAACCCCTGTCTCCAACGCCACTTCTGCTGTGTGCACCACGAACACCTCTGCCAAGCTGCCCCCGGCCCGTACGGCTCGTGTGAGAACCATCACCGCTGCTGTGTGCTGGGAATGCCTCAAGCAACCGATTTACCAGAGTTGCTTGTTTATTAGCCAATATTAGGTCAAGGTTCTCCTGTGGCATGATGTTTTGTAATTTGCCTTTATAGCGTGGATCCAGGATGCTGGCCAACCAGTAGTCGTCATCGTTCATCATTTTGGCAATGCGGGGGTCCCTTTTTAGGATCCGCAAGGCATAATCTGACATGTGGGCCAATGTTCCCGGTGTCAATGATGCACTGCGAGTGCTGGGTGGAGGAGCACTTTCTGGCAAATCCACATCCCTCCAGTCACGCACAAACCCTGTACCAGACCTTGCTACGCCAACATTTTCACTTGCCCCACGAGATGCATCCTCCTCCCCTAAGTAATCATCCCCATCATCATCCTCCTCCTCCTCTTCTTCCTCCACCTCGTCCAGGAGAGGTCCCTGAGTAGACAATGGCTGAATGTCATCAAGGATTCCCTCCTCCTCTTCCTCTTCATCAACATTGGCTGCAGACGCCTGCTCCTTAAGGTGCGTCAAAGGTTGCATGAGCAGACGCATAAGTGGGATGCTCATGCTTAGGATGGCGTCGTCTGCGCTTACCAGCCGTGTGCATTCCTCAAAACACTGAAGGACTTTACAAAGGTCTTTCAGCTTCGACCACTGCACGCCTTTCAACTCCATGTCTGCTCTCAAAGTGCCTGGCCGTGTATCCTCCCACAAATGCATTATGGCCTGCCTCTGCTCGCACAGCCGCTCCACCATGTGCAGGGTGGAGTTCCACCTTGTTGCAATGTCGATAATGAGGCGGTGGTTGGGAAGGTGGAGCAATCGCTGCAGCTTCTGCATACGAACGGAGTGTACAGGCGACCGGCGGATGTGCGCGCACAGTCTTCGCACCTTATGGAGCAGGGCTGTTAACTCCGGATAATTTTTGAGGAAGCACTGCACCACCAGGTTCAAGGTGTGAGCCAAGCAAGGTATGTGGCTGCGTTTTGAAAGGGCTATGGCTGCCACAAAATTACGGCCGTTATCACTAACTACCTTGCCTGCCTCAAGATGTACACTGCCCAGCCATGACTCAGTTTGTCGCTTCAAGTACTCGGCCAGCACCTCGGCGGTGTGTCTGTCGCCCAAATACATCATCTGCAACACAGCCTGCTGACGCTTTCCACTAGCTGCTCGATAGGGGGACACATCGTGTGCAACAGTGGCAGCTGCAGATGGAGTGCTCGTACGACTGCGCTCTGTGGACGAGCTTTCGCTTCTGGAGGAGGAGGAGGAGGGTCGAACGCCTACAGCCAACTGTTTCCTATACCGTGGGCTAGGCAGCACTGTCCCACCACCGCTGTCCCCTGTGGACCCTGCATCCACCACATTAACCCAGTGCGCAGTGATGGACACGTAACGGCCCTGGCCATGCCGACTGGACCATGCATCAGTTGTGAGGTGCACCTTTCCGCTCACTGACTGCTTGAGTGCATGGACAATGCGGTCTTTCACATGATGGTGGAGGGCTGGGATGGCTTTGCGAGAGAAGAAGTGGCGACTGGGTAGGTCATAGCGTGGTACTGCGTAGGCCATGAGTTCGCGGAAAGCTGTGCTTTCCACCAACCGAAAGGGCATCATCTCAAACGAGATTAGTTTGGCAATGTGGGCGTTCAAACCCAGTGTACGCGGATGAGAGACTGAGTACTTTCTTGACCTACTCATAGTGTCTGGGAGGGTGAGCTGGACTTGAGAGCTGCATATGGTGGAAGTAGCGGTGGACAGGGCGGACTGAGAGAGGGTTGATGATGGTGATGGAGTTGGTGTTCTTTCTGATGGCCTAGAATCAGTCTTTCGTTGATATAACAGTGGGATTCCCTGACTGCTGTGGTCTTGCAACGACACCTCAACATTTGCTGCTGTGCTAACTGGTGGGCTTACAGTGGGGGAAACAATGTAGCGTTGCTGACTACCTTCGTTGTGATCAGTTGCACAAGTGGCACTTGAGGTTTGGTGTTGTGTCCACGCTTGCAAGTGCATGCTGGTTAAATGTCTAAGCATGCAACTGGTATTCAAATTTTTCAGATTTTTCCCTCGGCTAAAGGTCTTTGCGCACTTCTTACAGATAACCTTGGCCTGATCATGAGGATTTTGTTCAAAAAAGTGCCACATTGCACTCTTCCTACTTTGGCAGACATTTTGCGGCCTAGCACGCTGTGATCTTTTGACCCTCTGGACAAGCTGTCCAGCAACTCTTTTGATGTTTGGAACCTGTCTTTGGAGTGCTCCGGGCCTGCCAGATAACAGCTGTTGCGATGTCGATGTCTGCTGTGGATGCTCCTCATCTGAGCTATTGGAAGCAGCACCCTCTTCCCCCAATGGATGCCAATCTGGGTCAACAACTGGGTCATCCATCACCTCCTCTTCTATGTCATGTGCACCTTCCTCTGTGTCACCGTGTATGGTGGTATAGTGTGTGGGAAGGGGCACCTGAGTCTCATCAGGGTCAGAATCTGGCTCTGTACACTGCGAGGACAATGTAGTGCTCTGAGTGAATGTACCAGCAGAATCATCCATCAGCGGCTGTGCATCAGTGCACTCCATGTCAGATTCATCTTGGCCTGGGTAATTCACCATTTCACTTGATAATCCAGGCATGGTATGTGAAAACAGCTCCATGGAGTAATCAGTAGTATGGCCTGCGTCATCCTTCAATCTTGGTTGGGGTGAAGGACACAAGGAAAGGTGTGGTTCATGAACATGAGCCTCCAATGACGACTCAGTGCTTTTACTTTTTACAACTGAAGAAGAGGAGGCGATAGAGCTGGAGGCTGAGTCAGCAATGTAAGACAAAACTTTTTCCTGATGCTCTGGCTTTAAAAGCGGTTTGCCAACTCCTAGAAAACTAAGCGTTCGAGGCCTTATGTAGCCAGACGATGACGCAGGGTCAGCACCTCCTGCATTCGGTCCTATTTTGCTCTTACCACTACCATCAGATCCACCACCAACACCATCATTACCAGCTGCCAACCCCCGCCCAATTCCACGGCCTCTTCCACCAGCCTTCCTCATTTTTGGTAGAAATGTAGACAAAATCCAACAAACTATATAGTAATGTAAAACAAGGTACAAGGTGTCTATAGGACAGGGGAGATTTTGAATATCTGCACACACTTTTGGACACTGGACACTTTTGGATTGTGTGAGGCCCACTGATATCTGAGCGCTATGTGACAGGCTCGATGGCACTGCTGTGACAAAAGTGACTAGAGGATAAGGGAGATTTTGAATATCTGCACACACTTTTGGACACTGGACACTTTTGGATTGTGTGAGGCCCACTGATATCTCAGCGCTATGTGACACGCTCGATGGCACTGCTGTGACAAAAGTGACTAGAGGATAAGGGAGATTTTGAATATCTGCACACACTTTTGGACAGTGGACACTTTTGGATTGTGTGAGGCCCACTGTTATCTCAGCGCTATGTGACAGGCTCGATGGCACTGCTGTGACAAAAGTGACTAGAGGATAAGGGAGATTTTGAATATCTGCACACACTTTTGGACACTGGACACTTTTGGATTGTGTGAGGCCCACTGATATCTCAGCGCTATGTGACAGGCTCGATGGCACTGCTGTGACAAAAGTGACTAGAGGATAAGGGAGATTTTGAATATCTGCACACACTTTTGGACACTGGACACTTTTGGATTGTGTGAGGCCCACTGATATCTCAGCGCTATGTGACAGGCTCGATGGCACTGCTGTGACAAAAGTGACTAGAGGATAAGGGAGATTTTGAATATCTGCACACACTTTTGGACAGTGGACACTTTTGGATTGTGTGAGGCCCACTGTTATCTCAGCGCTATGTTACAGGCTCGATGGCACTGCTGTGACCTAAGTGACTAGAGGATAAGGGAGATTTTGAATATCTGCACACACTTTTGGACACTGGACACTTTTGGATTGTGTGAGGCCCACTGATATCTCAGCGCTATGTGACAGGCTCGATGGCACTGCTGTGACAAAAGTGACTAGAGGATAAGGGAGATTTTGAATATCTGCACACACTTTTGGACACTGGACACTTTTGGATTGTGTGAGGCCCACTGATATCTCAGCGCTATGTGACAGGCTCGATGGCACTGCTGTGACAAAAGTGACTAGAGGATAAGGGAGATTTTGAATATCTGCACACACTTTTGGACACTGGACACTTTTGGATTGTGTGAGGCCCACTGATATCTCAGCGCTATGTGACAGGCTCGATGGCACTGCTGTGACAAAAGTGACTAGAGGATAAGGGAGATTTTGAATATCTGCACACACTTTTGGACACTGGACACTTTTGGATTGTGTGAGGCCCACTGATATCTCAGCGCTATGTGACAGGCTCGATGGCACTGCTGTGACAAAAGTGACTAGAGGATAAGGGAGATTTTGAATATCTGCACACACTTTTGGACACTGGACACTTTTGGATTGTGTGAGGCCCACTGATATCTCAGTGCTATGTGACAGGCTCGATGGCACTGCTGTGACAAAAGTGACTAGAGGATAAGGGAGATTTTGAATATCTGCACACACTTTTGGACACTGGACAGTTTTGGATTGTGTGAGGCCCACTGATATCTGAGCGCTATGTGACAGGCTCGATGGCACTGCTGTGACAAAAGTGACTAGAGGATAAGGGAGATTTTGAATATCTGCACACACTTTTGGACACTGGACACTTTTGGATTGTGTGAGGCCCACTGATATCTCAGCGCTATGTGACAGGCTCGATGGCACTGCTGTGACCTAAGTGACTAGAGGATAAGGGAGATTTTGAATATCTGCACACACTTTTGGACAGTGGACACTTTTGGATTGTGTGAGGCCCACTGTTATCTCAGCGCTATGTGACAGGCTCGATGGCACTGCTGTGACCTAAGTGACTAGAGGATAAGGGAGATTTTGAATATCTGCACACACTTTTGGACACTGGACACTTTTGGATTGTGTGAGGCCCACTGATATCTCAGCGCTATGTGACAGGCTCGATGGCACTGCTGTGACAAAAGTGACTAGAGGATAAAGGAGATTTTGAATATCTGCACACACTTTTGGACACTGGACACTTTTGGATTGTGTGAGGCCCAATGAATATCTGAGCGCTATGTGACAGGCTCGATGGCACAGCTGTGACCAAAGTGACTAGAGGATAAGGGAGATTGGATTGCTTTTAAAAAAGCAGTTTGCGGAGCAGTGGGTAAACAGCAATGCCAGCCTGTCAGGAAGCCTTAAAAGGCAGCCCAACAACCAACACCACTGATACACCACTATATAGCTTCCCCTTGCACTGCACACACAGTGACTGTTGTGTTGTGCAGGCCAAATTGCTATCAGCAGCAGAAGCAGTTTTTTTTTCTTCTCAGCAGGACAAAAAAAAAAAATTGGGATTGCTTAAGCAGTTTGAGACCCAATGAATATCTGAGCGCTATGTGACAGGCTCGATGGCGCAGCTGTGACCAAAGTGACTAGAGGATAAGGGAGATTGGATTGCTTTTAAAAAAGCAGTTTGCGGAGCAGTGGGTAAACAGCAATGCCAGCCTGTCAGGAAGCCTTAGAAGGCAGCCCAACAACCAACACCACTGATACACCACTATATAGCCTCCCCTTGCACTGCACACACAGTGACTGGTGTGTTGTGCAGGCCAAATCGCTAGCAGCAGAAGCAGTTTTTTTGTGTTCTTCCCTGCCTAACGCTCTCCCTACAGAATCAGCAGCAACCTCTCCCTATGCTAAGATCGGCAGAAGTAAGATGGCGGTCGGCGTGCACGCCCTTTTATACCCCCTGTGACGCCCACAAAAGCAAGCCAATCACTTGCATGCCCTTCTGAAAGATGGTGGTGACCCGTGCCTATGTCATCACGTTGCCCACAGTGTCCGTGGATCCTGATTGGCTGAAAAAGAGCGCAAAACAAACTTTTGAAACGCGACTTTGGCGCGTAAGTCGCCGACCTCGTGGCCGACCTCATCCTAGGGTCGGGTTTCGTTTCATGAAACCCGACTTTGCCAAAAGTCGGCGACTTTTGAATTTTTTCGACCCGTTTCGCTCATCTCTACTGTTGACTCATGTTCACTCTGTGATCTAATAGTATACCCAGGTCTTTTTCACATGTGCTGTTGATTAGCCCTATTCCTCTCATTCTGTATATGCTTTTTTCATTTTTATTGCCCAGATGTAGTACTTTGCATTTTTCCCTGTTAAAACACATTGTGTTAGTTGCTGCCCACTGCTCCAGTTTATTTATATCTTTTTGATAGCACTTCAGGCTACTAGCACTGGCCTATGAAGCCATCCATAATCTATCACCCCCATATATCTCTGAACTAAAGTCACAATATCTCTCACCACATAATCTCTGGTCCTCCCAAGACCTCCTTCACTCCTCCACAATGCTCATCCATTCTGCCTGTAAGACTTCTCTCCAGTATCCCCCATCTTGTAGAATTCTATGGCCCAACATGTCCAATTATCCCCTACATTTGGAGATTTCAAGCGGATCTTTAGAACAGCTTACTGCCTGCAATGACCCCTCTGTCACCTCACTAACACCAAAGCTGCTGCAGCCCCCGAACCTACTGTCTCCCCCATTATCCGAAAGAATTTAAGGCCACTAGGGTAGGGTCCTCTCACCTCTCTACCTGTCTGTCACTATTAGTTTGTTCATTGTAATTTCTATGTGTGTTTTGTATGTAACCCCTACGCACATACAGCACCATGGGATCAATGGTGCTCTAAATTTTTTTTTATAATAATAGTCCTCCACATGATGTATGATGTTCCACCCACTTCTTACCCCTGCTCTCCTTGCCAGTGTACACACAGCAGAATGCTGCAGCAGTTGGTACCTGTGTTTCATTATCATCAGAGATGTTTTCTGTGGTCCATTGACCATTTGCACTACCCCTCCCACATACTCATGCTCCAACAGAACAAGTGGTTGTGCATCAGTTGGACTCGGTTTCTTCCAATTGTTGGCCAGTTCCAGGTGGTTGCCCTACGAAACCACAGCCAACAGAGTCCTCAAAAACCAGAAGTGACTGCTGCATGACTTGGGGCTCAGACTGCTTGCCCGATTTGCAAGGGGGTGAGGTGGAAGACAGATGCCCATGGGCCGCAGGTGCAAAATCTGTGCTTTTAGCAGGGACCGGTTGGAAGACCACTCAGTCAACCAATCTAAAACCACCTCTACTGGTTCTGGCTTCACTCTTCATTCTGCAGTATTCATGTCTACGAAATTATGCAGAACATCCTGTCGCCTGCATGCACCAAAAGGTGTTTTTTGAGCACGTAGCAGGCAGGGCTGTGGAGTCAGAAAGCCAAACCCATGACTCCTCAACTTCGCTGACTCCTGACTACACAACTTCGACTTCACAGCACTGCGTCACTGCTGAGCATGTACATAAAATGCTGCACAGATTCATCTCACCTAAAAACCAAGATCCTTAGATCAGGAATAAAACAGAAATTTATAGGACATTTCATAACTTTCCCAAATTCTTATGAAAGCTTTTACAGCACATCCTGCATTGTACTACTGTACCCAATTTATTATATATTTTTGGAGTAGGAGTCGGTCTGTTTTATACTAACTCCGACTCCACCAAAATGGACACCAACTCCTCAATTCGGACTCCCTGGTAGCAGGCACAGATCTACCACGTCCTCTCCCTGCAGCAGCTACACGACCACCAGCAGCAACACGACCACGTCTCGTAATTGATGCCCCCCTCATTGTTTTTCATTTTAAAAAAGTGCATAGTATTACACGGCCTGTATACACACAGACAGTGGCCAGCAGATTCTTAAGCTGCCTGTTTTCAGAGTACCCCCCAAAAAACATAAAATAAAACCAATACTGGCTACCTCCTCCTCCTATGCCACGTCCACTTCCTCCACTTGAACCTCCACCTTCTACTTCTACATTGTTATTAATTTTATTCTATGTTTTTATTATTCTGTCTTATTTTAAATCGTTTCCCTATCCACATTTGTTTGCAGGGCAATTGTCCTGCTTTTACCCCCATTTAGCTTCCTGTTTCAGCCCCTTAGCCCTGACTATGACCATTTTACAGCCATATTAAAGCACTGAAGTTCGGGTCCCTATTGACATCTACCGGGTTTGGGTCACAGGTCAAGTTTGGACCCAAACCAAACTTTTTACTGTATGTTCTTCGAACCCGGCAAACCCGAACATCATCGGGTTCGCTCCTCTCTACCCAGTAGGTAGGCGATATATTAGTAGTTTTGTTTGCCAACTGTATTACTTTTTAGAACAAGCTCAGTTACACAGGGTAACCGAGACATTAAACCAGGTCTGGACCTTCGGAGACCCACTCATACATAATTATAGCCCTGTAAGAAGAAATTATATTTTCTTCTGCGCTCAATTATCCCCCCATGATGAAGGCGATCTGCTAACCACACAAGTCCTCATCAGTAACTGAATTGTTAATGTTAAAAAGCATATGGTAAGCTGAAAACCGAGCGTCGCCGAAAAAAGCTCACGGTGCAACTTACAGACAGTTAATTGTTTAAATGCAATAATACTCTAAGGCGAATTCTAACACTAGAAAGTTTAATTAAAACTGGCTGGGGAATGTGTAGTGGAAGCTCATTAGGTGCGGTGCTCTGCTAATGGGAAACTACAACTGTGGATTTCTCTATCGGATGTCAGGTCTCTTTATGCACCAAGTTGAAATGCAAAAAACTGTTTCTGTAACTATTTCATTACTGCGTCTCCTTCCCTGAGATCCGGCTAGTGACTTGTACGGGATTGTAGTAAAATATTGCTGCTCTGTACCAAAAACAGTGCCACAGCTGTCTATAGGTTGTGTGGGGTACTGCAGTTTGGCAGTTGCAATAGCAAACAACTCGTGCAGAAGTGGCACTGTTTTTAGGAGAAAACAACTGTTCATTTATTTATTTATTTTTCTCACCTATATAGTGCCTTCATATTCTGCAGCGTTTTACAGACCTTATCAGTGCTATCCCCGTTCGGGCTCACAATCTAAATTTCCAATCAGCATGTCTTGGGAGTGTGGGAGGAAATACTGGAAGAACATACAAACTACATGCAAACCAGCAGTATTACTAATTGTTGTTGTAATCCTGTACAATCACTTTAAAGCCACGTTCACACGCTCAGTATTTGGTCAGTATTTTACATCAGTATCTGTAAACCAAAATCAGGAGTGGAACAATTGGAGGAAAAGTATAATAGAAACACGTCACCACTTCTGTATTTATCACCCACTCCTGATTTTGAATTATAGATACTGATGTAAAATACTGACCGAATACTGAACGTGTGAACATGGCTTAAGTATAAAAAGTATGCAGCCAACTACAACCCTCCGTAGTACTGACTCTCGCATCTCAATACCCGACACTGCCGCCAGCACTCGGGACTAGAGTGTGTGGCTGCATGTCTTTCTATACAGCTGAAGGCTCCGGTCCCGAGTGCCGGCGGCAGTCCCAGGTATTGAGATGCGAGACTCGTGCGACCCCGGCCTTAGCTGGATCTCCACTCAGAAATAGAAAGCAGCTCTATCTGTCCTGGAGCCTAGGGTCATACCAGTGCAGATTCTCTCATCTGGGAGAATCGGGCCAGTTATGCTAATCATGCATTTATTGAAGTGTGATCATAGTGTGATCTGATTTTCTTGGAACAGGAGAAGATGGAAAAAATATTTTCTCCATCTTATCCATTGTGTCTTTCTGTGAAAATCTGACCCCATTCAGATGTCATTTGAGTGCAGCCCAATTTTTCCACGCATATCAGATGCAAATTGAACATTGAGAGCCTAACTGTGGAAAACATCGGACATGTGCACAGTCCCATGGAATAACATTGGTTCAGTTTAGATCACATGCTTTCTCGGATCGCACTCGGACCAATAATACACACGTCTGCACAAGCCCTTAGGCTAAGATTCAGATAGTCTGGATGTTACCATTGCCTGTGAATCCCACTCCCCTCTGACTTGTCTGGTGATTGAGGTTGGTAGTGTAGGGTCCTAGCAGGTTCTCAGGATGCAGTGACGAGACACGAGACAGGGTATGACTGGTATAATAAACTTTTATAAATTTAAGCCACTAGGGCTATGCTGAACGGGCAAACGGGGTAACAAAACAATCTGTCCTCGCAGGGACTCAAGAAAATAAACAGTACTTTTTTGTGTTACTGAGAGCAACCCGGCTAGTCCGGGTGTCAGAGGCCAAACTATGGCCAAACTATATCACTTATTGCTAAAGTCTACTCATCCTTCCATGCGTCGCTCGGGATTGCAGATGCGGCCGCTTAGAGGTCGTTGATGCGGCTGCCCTGACGCCTCGATCTTCCTGGAAGGTTTGGGCTCGTCGGGCCCTGAAGAAACTGTACCGGTGGGGGCGCAACAGGCCCTGAAGAAACAATGCCGGTGGGGCACAACTGGCCCTGAAGAAACGGTGCCGATGGGGCACAACAGGCCCTGAAGAAACAATGCCTGTGGGGCACAACAGGCCCTGAAGAAACAATGCCGGTGGGGCGCAACAGGCCCTGAAGAAACGGTGCCGATGGGGCGCAACAGGCCCTGAAGAAACGATGCCGGTGGGGCGCAACAGGCCCTGAAGAAATGATGCCGGTGGGGCGCAACAGGCCCTGAAGAAATTATGCCGGTGGGGCGCAACAGACCCTGAAGAAATTATGCCGGTGGGGCGCAACAGGCCCTGAAGAAATTATGCTGGTGGGGCACGGTGATGACGCAGTGTCTAAATGTAACCGTTCACCAGTCTCTGCCCGGAGTCCTTAAGCAAACCGGACGGGGGCCTCTACTGCCGCCTGTAGCGAGGGGGCGCCCCCTGGGCCGGTGATGACAGGGCCGCAGCTGTGGGAGAAGGCAGGGGGGCAGTGTCCTGATCGATGCAAAGGAATGGTCTCTAGTCGCAGCAGTCAGTGCAGGTCGTGGACTTCTCACAGCAGGACGGTAAACAGCGGGGGCGGCTGTATGCGACTGTATGAGGGGAGCGGCCGCCGGTGCAAAGCTCTCACGTGTCACTAGTCGGTGAGTCCGCAGCTTTCCTTTCACAGGCCCCTGTCGGTCTCTCCACAACACACCGTCTGCTCCCTCGGTCCTCTCTGTCTCACCCGACTTCTTGTCTGTTGTCCTGCTCTCTGTCAACTGCCACTTCAGCGCGCCCCCTGCTCCTTTTACCCTTGCCCCGCCCCCTGTTTCCCTGACAACTTCAGTCAAGTCTCTCCCTTTACTGTTCTCCCAGTATCGTTCCCTCAGGAACCCTGATGGCGGTCCCCTGGGTACCTGCCCGGTCACTGCATGGGAGTCCTCCTCCCCACACTCCCCCACCCTGTAAACTCGCCAGTCCTCGGCGAGGGTAGAGTCGTCTGGGGTGGTGGACATCGGTGGGCTGATTGGTGCAGGTGGGCTAATCGTGTCAGATGATTCATTACTGAGTGGAGTGCCTCTGTGTCCTGGGAGGCAATCTTCGTCGTCGTCCGGGTCCCAACATACGGAAGACGGCACGGATGTCGACGGGTTAGGCTCCTGTTGCTTCGGGTCGGAGGAAGTACATGGGCGTAACACATTACGATGCACAATACGAGTGGGCAATGTTTCATCCTTCTCAGGTCGTATCTCGTACACCGGTCCGTCTGGATGGATACGGCGTAAGACCCGATAAGGACTTTCTTCCCAACGCAGCTCTAGTTTGTTCTGGGGGCATTGATCTAATACAAGCACCCGGTCACCGCTTTGGAGGTGAGGAGGTGGGGTTGCATTCTTCCCTGCGTGCTCCCAGTCTCGGAGCTTGGTGTGTACAATTCGGTGAAGAGTTTGCAGCCGGTGATGATGATTTCGGACCCAAGACGACACTCCTGTCCAGGGCTGAGGCTCTTTGGGGTCTAACTCCACCTCCATGATCCCTTTACCTTCTCGTCCCAACAACAGGGAATAGGGGGTATAGCCAGTCACTCGATGTACCCTATTGTTATAGACCCAAACTAATTCAGAAACATATTCGGACCAACGGGCCTTCTTGTCACTCTCCAGAGGGCGCAACATCTGAATCAATGTCCGATTAAATCGTTCACAAGCCCCATTCCCTTGCGGGTGATACGGTGTGGTCCGGGATTTGTCAATTCCATAGAGGTGATGTAGTTCTTCCATGACTTTTCCCAAAAAGTATGCTCCCTTGTCAGAATGTATTCGTTGAGGACAGCCATATACTTGTATAAAGTTTCTACAAATTGCGGAGGCAGCTGACTCTGCTGTCTGATCCCGAGTGGGGGTGACCACAGCGAACTTGGTGAAATGATCCACCATGACGAGGCAGTGTTCGTATCCCTGGAAAGCGGGACCAATGGTCAGGTAATCCACCGTCAGGAGCTCAAGGGGTGCTGAAGTCACAATTGTCTGTGTTGCGGCTCGCTGAGCGGGCGGTTTGGCCAATTCATATAAGCGGCACGTCCGGCAAACTTCGTCCACAACAGCCGGCAAGCGTGGGTGATAAGCTTTCTGTTGCAACCATTGCAAAGTCTTTTTAACTCCAAAGTGGGCCCCTTTTTCGTGAGCCTCTCGAGCCAGTTCGTGTAGTTGAGCTCCGGGCGTAACCACCTGGCAAACCGTCATTGAGGTTGTTTGCAATGTTACTTTACGGTACAATAATCCCTTTCGGATAACCAACCTCTCCCATTGTCGCATCATAAGCAACAGGTCTTGAGTCAAATTTTGCCGTTGAGAGTCAGTGGGTAATTGCCCAGCGGCGACCCATATCCTGAGAAGGCCAACCTCTTCTTGTTGCTGTTGTATCCACTTATCCCGGGATTGTTCCAATATGCCCCTTGGGGTCTCAGAGGAAGATATTTTTTTATTGTCAGTTGTAAGTACGGCAGCAGTGAGAGCGAACGGTATTTCCTCTCCTTCTAATTCTTTGTTTCGATTCTGTCCTGGAGTTGTATGTCGAATCCTGGAGAGGGCGTCTGCATGGACATTCTCAGCCCCTCTTTTGTAGATAATCTTATAATTGTACTTTGCCATCCGGGCCACCCATCGCTGTTCTAGAGCCCCCAATTTGGCGTTTTCCAAATGAGCCAGCGGGTTGTTGTGAGTTCGCACTACCACCTCGGAGCCCGCTAGGTACTCTGCGAATCTCTCCGTCATAGCCCACACCACTGCGAGGAGTTCGAGATTAAAGGAGTTATAATTGTCAGGTTTACGCTCGGAGTCATGGAGTGAGCGACTTCCATATGCGATCACCCTCTCCCGGCCATCCTGAACCTGTGACAACACAGCACCCAGCCTGTGAAGACTCCCGTCAGTGTGCAAGATGAACGGTTGAGAGAAATCCGCGTAAGCCAACACTGGGGCATCTGAGAGCGCAGCCTTGAGGTCTCGGAAGGCCTCATCCTGAGGGTGTTGCCACTGGATTTTTCGCCCATTGGCCCCAGCGGGAGCCCCCTTCAGCAGGTCGTGCAGGGCTCTAGCTCGACATGCAAAATTCTTTACGAAGCGACGGTAATATCCGGCTAACCCCAGAAAAGCCCGCACATCTTTCACCGTCTCGGGGGTAGGCCATTCCTGGATAGCAGCCACCTTCTCCCGGGATGGCCTCACACCCTCTGCCGAAACGACATGACCCAGATACTCAATCTGAGAGCGAAATAGGTGGCATTTCTGAGGCTTCACCTTCAACCCGTACTTTTGCAACCGGCTGAGTACCTGTCCCAACCGCTTCAGGTGGTCCTCAAAGGTGGCGGCATAGACGATGATGTCGTCCAGATAGATCAACGTAGCCTCAAAATTGAGATCTCCCAGACACCGCTACATCAATCGCTGAAAGGTCCCGGGGGCGTTGGCCAGCCCGAACGGCATCCGATTAAACTCAAACAGTCCCATGGGCAATATGAACGCCGTCTTGGCTCTATCTTCTTCTGACATGGGCACCTGCCAGTACCCACTGGCCAAGTCCAGAGTTGAAAAATATGTTGCTTTTCCCAAGACTGACAGGGATTCTTCTATGCGGGGCAGTGGATATGAGTCTTTAATAGTGCAAGCATTCAGTTTACGATAATCCACACAGAATCGTAGTGTACCATCTTTCTTCCGGACCAACACGATTGAGGCTGCCCAGGGGCTTTGACTTTCCCGTATCACCCCTTTTCGCAGCATTTGGGCCAGCAAAGTTTTCACCTCTTGATAGAGTTGTGGCGGAATCTGTCGATATCGTTCCCGGATAGGGGCCGCTCCTGCTGTGGGGATTTCATGAGTGATGGCGGTGGTACACCCAAAATCGTCCTCATGACTAGCAAATACTTCATGGTACTGTCCCAGCAATGTTTTTATCTGTGAGAGTTGGGCTGCAGTTAATTCAGAAAGCTCAGCCCGCATCTGCTCCAAAATATTTCGGCCCTTCTCTTGTGCCGAGACTTCGTGGGCCTGTAAGGTTCGTATTGTTACTTCCCAAGGATCCTCGGGGTGTACTCGTAATATGAACCGCAGTAGCTGGCAGCACTTCGTCTAAAGGCCTTACTAGTTTGGCCAGCACAGTCCGTGCTTTCAGAACGGTGTCTTGGTCTTCAAGGTTAACGCAGCGCACCAGGACGGCTCCTTTTTGCATGGTAGCCAGGGAACGGGCCACCAGTATGCCTGGAGTTAAGCGCTCCGAGTGACACGGCTCCACCTGCACCTCCACACCCTCCAAGGGTATCGGGGCTCGAATGGGCAGGGCCACCACAGTCTGTCCAGGAGGTAACACAAGCAGGGGAGTCGCTGGCGTGATGACCTTACCCAGAGCCTCGCCTTCCTGGCGGTCCTGATGTACCCGTGCTCCCCACACCAGCTTCTGGAATACCTGTCCCTGGGCTGTGCGAGAACCCCACTGCTTCAGAATCCTCTGTGTAGGGTCATTGAGCAGTAGGTTGCCGAACTCTCGTAGAACATTCATGCCTAGGGTGACGGGGTGTTGCTTATCAGCTTCTCCTTTAGTCAGAACCACCCCTCTACGACCAAGGGATTTACCGCACAGCGTCACTTGCACCCACACCACCCCGGCAACTGGGACCGGCAGTTGGTTGGCAGCTACTAGTCTGATCACGGGCCCCCACTGAGGCCTTGCTGCTTCCGGGAAGTTCTGTTGAAAATACGTTGCGGGCATAGTGATTACTTGTGACCCCGTGTCCACCAGGCACCGGACGGCCCGGCCCTCCACTTCTGCCCAAACCACCGGGCATTATGCCACCAAATCTTCGGGACTTTCACCACCCTTAGTTGTGGTTTTCGGCTCCGAGCGGCATCCCCCCAGCTCGGAGCCCTTTAATGACGACCGGGGTGGGTATCTCCCACGCCGCGGACACTCTCGGGCAAAGTGGCCTGGTTCTCCACACTCAAAACACCGGGCCTGTGTAGGCTGACCACCCCGTGGGGAGCGTGATTCCCAGGAGCCGGGGTTAAAGCTAGGTCGTCCAGTCCCGGTCTCGGTTCTTCTCTTTACTTCGGCCAACTCGCCCTTAATACTTTTCAGTTCTTGCTTCATCTCTTCCACCCACTGAGGCTCCTCGACTACATTCGCCGAGGCCTCCACACCTCGGACTTTCCCCACGGGGACCGCCATCCCCTGCTCCTGCTCTCTAGCACGTGCCTGACTTCCCACCTCTGAAAAATCTATTCGGGGATTCATTCTGATCTGTTCCCGCAGTGCCTGTTTGACTAATGGATCTCGCAAACCAGTCACCAGTAGGTCACATAGGGTAATGTCAACAGGTCCTGCCCCTACCCCGTCCTTTTTTTCTATAGCTGTATGCAATTCCTGGAGGACATTCATATACTCTGTGATCGTCTCCCCCTCTACCTGCATCCGACTAAACAAACGGGTTCTTAACTCTCCCACATTAGTAGGGTCCCCATGGGTCTGTTCCACTATCTGTAACACTTTTTCAAAAGTGTTACGGTGCCCCGGAGGTTTCAACATCACTGACCTCCGCGCCTCCCCGTCCAGTGCCATGAGTGCCACCTCGGCCTCCAGATCAGGGGTCATTGGGTGCATCCGGAAGAGCCCCCGCATCCGCTCTGTCCAGCTCCATAACATAGTATTGGAGCCGGAAAATCTAGGCAAGTTGTTCAGCATGGTCCCCAATGATATGCTGGTACGGGGACCCTCATTATTTGTAGAGTTTACAGCTCTACCCTGATCTGGGGCACCACTGTCTGTGCTCGGAGACTGCATCCTGCCGACTACGCCAAGTGTAGGGTCCTAGCAGGTTCTCAGGATGCAGTGACGAGACACGAGACAGGGTATGACTGGTATAATAAACTTTTATAAATTTAAGCCACTAGGGCTATGCTGAATGGGCAAACGGGGTAACAAAACAATCTGTCCTCGCAGGGACTCAAGAAAATAAACAGTACTTTTTTGTGTTACTGAGAGCAACCCGGCTAGTCCGGGTGTCAGAGGCCTAACTATGGCCAAACTATATCACTTATTTCTAAAGTCTACTCATCCTTCCATGCGTCACTCGGGATTGCAGATGCGGCCGCTTAGGGGTCGTTGATGCGGCTGCCCTGACGCCTCGATCTTCCTGGAAGGTTTGGGCTCGTCGGGCCCTGAAGAAACTGTACCGGTGGGGGCGCAACAGGCCCTGAAGAAACAATGCCGGTGGGGCGCAGCAGGCCCTGAAGAAACGGTGCCGATGGGGCGCAGCAGGCCCTGAAGAAATTGTGCCGATGGGGCGCAACAGGCCCTGAAGAAATTATGCCGGTGGGGCGCAACAGGCCCTGAAGAAATGATGCCGGTGGGGCGCAACAGGCCCTGAAGAAATTATGCTGGTGGGGCGCGGTGATGACGCAGTGTCTAAATGTAACCGTTCACCAGTCTCTGCCCAGAGTCCTTAAGCAAACTAGACGGGGGCCTCTACTGCCGCCTGTAGCGAGGGGGCGCCCCCTGGGCCGGTGATGACAGGGCCATAGCTGTGGGAGAAGGCAGGGGGGCAGTGTCCTGATCGATGTAAAGGAATGGTCTCTAGTCGCAGCAGTCAGTGAAGGTCGTGGACTTGTCACAGCAGGACGGTAAACAGCGGGGGCGGTTGTATGCGACTGTATGAGGGGAGCGGCTGCCGGTGCAAAGCTCTCACGTTTCACTAGTCGGTAAGTTCGCAGCTTTCCTTTCACAGGGCCCTGTCGGTCTCTCCACAACACACCGTCTGCTCCCTCGGTCCTCTCTGTCTCACCCGACTTCTTGTCTGTTGTCCTGCTCTCTGTCAACTGCCACTTCAGCGCGCCTCCTGCTCCTTTTACCCTTGCCCCGCCCCCTGTTTCCCTGACAACTTCAGTCAAGTCTCTCCCTTTACTGTTCTCCCGGTATCGTTCCCTCAGGAACCCTGATGGCGGTCCCCTGGGTACCTGCCTGGTCACTGCATGGGAGTCCTCCTCCCCACAGTAGCAGTGACACTGAGTCACTTCTTGCGGCGCGGACAAATAGAAAGTCTGGGTAGTCAAGAAGTCCAAGGTTAAAAGCCAGGAGTGTACGTCATAAACAGGGAAGACACAAAAGTGTAATTATGTAGTGGTCCGAGGTCAGAATACCAGGAGAAAAGCAGATCGGAGCAAAGGGAGCAGGCAATACAGATGGTCAGAACAAGGTCTAAGGTCAGACAGCAGAAGATCCACCAGCAGAACACAAGGCACAGACAAACCACACAGAGCAGAATGTACGTCTGGCTGAGTTCTGGGACTGATAGCCCCAGTCCCAATCACCTGGGACAGGAAACACCTGAAGACAGCCCAGTACCTCCCAGTCTCAGATTGGCCAGCCAAGCTGTCAATCAAAATATCGTTAGGTCAGCATGCCCCTGCTGCAGACTGGAAGACTGAGCTGTCAAAGCACTGATCGCTTCAACATGCCCTTGCACCAGATTGGACAGGTGAGCTGTCAGTAACGACATCCCAGACACACTGAGGGGTGTAATTGTGACGGTAGCACACTGAATTGTGTAGCGTGTGGTCTGTGCCTTTGTTCTACGTTTTGCTCTTGTGCTGCAATGTAACAATTATTGTACTGTGTTCCAGCTTCTACTTCTTCTCAAAACATTGTATGTTATTATTTCATGTCTGTAAATAAAGCTATTTTCAATAGCTTACTTCTTCCTGTAGGCTATACGAGGACATATGATCAAAACTAAAGAAGCAATTAAATTGCTTCTACTATTTAGAGCACAGAGCCTTGTGGCTGGCTTAAAGGTAATGTGTCATCAGAAAAAATGACATTTCTTTTACAACTGGTTTTTATGTTATATGCATTTTTTATTTCAATATTGTTTTTCTGTTTTCACTTTCTGTGTCAGTATCTATACTAAAATCAAATCAGAAATATAATAATTTCCACACTAGGCCTTATATTACACTCATACACCCTGTTCTTTACAGAATGCTTTTCTGCAGTCTCATTACCATTATAGATACGATTGGAATAAAGTATAACACCTCTGTATACAGTATATAACATAAGATCCACTATTCATAATAGGTGATGTCACAACTTGCCTCCTCTTCCTACTCTACAATGACTGGTAACACCTCTAAATGTAGGATAATATATGACAG
Organism: Dendrobates tinctorius; assembly: GCF_039654945.1. Lineage (NCBI taxonomy): Eukaryota > Metazoa > Chordata > Amphibia > Anura > Dendrobatidae > Dendrobates > Dendrobates tinctorius. The sequence continues at coordinate 39,770,740 of NW_027361810.1, read as the reverse complement.
GATCCTTTATTCACAATAGGTGATGTCACAGCTCACTTCCTCCTCCTCTACAGTGACTAGTATCACCTCTAAATACAGACAATAAGACAACATCCATCATTTAGATTAGATGTCACAGCTCACCTACGCCTCCTTTTATTGTACAACGACTGATGACATCTCTGTGTTCAAAAAACCTAAACAGATGAATTGGGGTATAAGTTGTGTGCATGCAGCATGTAAGCGCATGTTCAAACTGACCACTAGACAGATAATCCCAAGATAAAACATAATAAGCAAATACCATGTAGTAAATAAATAAACAAACAGCAATCATGCATTAAAATAGCATGGGGTGCTTAGTTAACATAATTATGATTAAAAAGAAATGCAAAAGCCGTTCCACCACGTCATGGTGACCCTATTTGTGATAGTCCAAACCTCTAATATTAATACCTTGCCATTTGTAAAGTGACATGCACGTGGATAAGGACTGAGACCCGGCTAGTGGACAAGCAGCCATGGTGAACCACATGAATGCTAATGTCCAGCTCAAGGGAAAAGGAGGCCACACCTTTATATGCATAGGGTGCAAAACACTGAAACAAAAAACCTAAAGAGATGAACTAGAATGTAAGTTGGTGTGCATGCAGCGTGTAAGCGTATGTTCACACAGGCCATTAAACAGACAAAATCCAAGATAAAAACATAATAAGCAAATGCCCTGCAGTAAATAAATAAACAACAATAGATATATACAGTAGATAACACAGAATCCACCATTCACAGTAGGTGATGTCACAGCTCACCTCCTCCCCCTCCTGTACAATAACTGATAACCCCTCTATATACAGTAGATAACACTATCCTTCATTTACAACAGGTGATATCACAGCTCACCTCCTCCTCCTGTACATTGACTGATACATTTTCTATATACAGTACATAACACAGGATTCACCATTTCACCATAGGTGATGTCACAGCTCACCTCCTCCTCCTTTGCCCTAATCAGAGCATGCTTATGAAATTCTTCAAAATAACTAAGCAGAGTCTTTATCATTCTCATAAAGTATGAGTCTAAAAGTAGATTTGAAGGGAACCTGTCAGCAGGATTGTGCACAGTAAACTGCAGACAGTGTCAGGTCGGCACAATTATACTGATTGCAATGATACCTGGTTATGAAAACTGTCTTGTGGTTTTTGTTTAATGTTTATTTTCAATTAATGAGATTCTCGTGATCCGGGGTGGCCTATGGGGGGTCTTCATATGGTGCTCTGCTTATATATGCATCTGTATGGCTTCTGACAGGTCACTGATCCCTCACTGACCTGCCCCCTATTTTACTTACCGAATATAATGTATTTTTTTCATTCACATTCATCAGGCAGTCGACTGTGTCTGTGCTGTAGCATGATACGAGGGATAATATGCATATTTTCATTTTATTTAGACATATTTTGTTTAAGAATTTTTTTTCAAACAAAATGGTGCCGACACCATTTTGGCAGAAAAAAAAAAAATTAAGTTTAATCAAAATGGCTCCCTCGCAGTATCATCTATCAGAGTGTACATCTACACAAGTTCTTATAATAATGGTTGAGTAAGAAGTAATGGACGGCATTACATAGTGAGGTGCTCATAGAGAGGGATTGATGCTGTGTCTCACCAGTCAATGAAATATCACAGCGCCATCCCAAAGGAAATAATGCACTAAAAACGTTACTACATTCCACAGTTTAATAAGATACGTCAATATGGTGGACATACAGGTGTGACGTTTTCATCCTCCTAGATCACACGGTCACAGGTGTAGATAGACATAGAGATCGCAACTTGAGGAGTGGTTGACATATTTAATAGATGGTACAAATCTGTGCAAAAATCTTCTCTTCAGAAACCCTAAAATAATAGCAAGAAAAGGTTTTAGGATTTAATTTTGAAGACCAGTCCAGATTTTTGCAATTATATCCTCAAGAGATTTCTAACCCCCTGGATATGATGGCAGAGTTTATAACCTAGGAAAAGTCATCATTTGGAAGTCTGATAACTGTTATGCATTGATCCTTTAAATGAAGTGACTGCACTTCTAATTTTGAGTGTTTTTTTTATTTAACCATGCCCAGTAATTTACCTATTGCCCATCCATATTGCAACATGACCCCTTCTACTTAAATGGGGCTATGATTCAGTTTGCCACACACTGCATGTCCATGAGTGCAACTGTGAAGGAGAAGAACAGAAGAGTCTTTAGTCCGTCTAATGATGTGATTGGAAGGAGTCTTACAGATTGGATCTGTATTAGTTGTATGTTGCGACAAATCCTAGTAATATGTCATACATTCTAGCATGGGAATAATGAAATCAGGCTGGAGATAACACCAATAGCACAAAATGAGAAAAGCAAAAAGACAACAATATACATCACTGTGGTAGATCAGCTCTCTCAGCTGTACACGGAGGTAGACACAGGGACACTGTCTCTTTAAGACATCCTTGGTTTATTAAATGCAGCATAAACCAAGGTGAAGCACAACGTAAACCCTGCCCTCTGGGCAAAAACAGAAAAACAAAACAAAGTGGTAGCAGAAAGCACAGCCCTTGTGTTAGCGGGGATCAGCCCGCTCAGGGTTACCAAAACCCAAGGTTCAGGTTTTAGCATGCACAACCACTTCTCTATAGTGTTCCTCTGCAGACACTGAACACAGACTCCCTCTGGAGGCCAGCTACTAAAGCCCCAGACCACACCCTGGGGTGGAATAAGGTGGACAACCTCCCACCTGCTCTATGGTTGTTCGCAGAATCCTAGCCCTTCAAAAAAACTGACTACCGTACTTAATTCCTTCCAACACTTAATGTGCAGGAGGATAAACTTCTGAGTTTTTAAATCCCTGAAGCCATTGACCTCAGCGAAACATATCTCCCCTCCAGCAAATTGCCAGTGACTTTGTCACATACCCGCCCCCCCCTGCCCAAAGCTGAGGGTTTTGGCTCCTTCACTTGCTAAACAGGGAGGTCTGGACAGGGCATCTGCATTACCATGTGACTTGGTCATAATAACAGGATGGACAACTGAAAATTTTTTGCTTTGGGCTTTGTATAATGAAGAATCACTTTAAATTGACACAAAAGATGAAATGTAGAAACATCATATTATTATTATAGGTTAAATTTAGCAAACACAAAGCAAACATAACAATCTCCTTTTATGCCCAGGAAAGCGTGGTTTGCAGTGTCCAGGGGGGAACTAGATGTTATAGGTGCCAGGGCCGGCCAATGATAAAGAAATTAGGAATGTCACAGGCGGCGTTGTGGCGTGCTAGACCTGTGTCCCTCACACTGAGCCCTTACCGCCTCTTAGTGTGTGTGCGCAGTTTCAAGGATGAATGCTGGCATGGGTATTAACGTAATCAAAAAGGGAGGCTTTATTGTGTTCACTTCACAATACATAGTCTGTAGTGTTGGTATCTGTCATGGGAAGCCTAGGTAACTTTAGGCTGAAACCCCGGGGCCCCTGCAGTGTCCCTCAGACTAGGGGAAACCCTGTCTGTCCCTCAACCCAGGGTTTACACTGAAGGTGTGCCTGCCTGGGCCTCCACCCTGTCCTTGTCTCCTGTCCAGCCCTAAGCTGAACCCACCACCCTCCACCCAGTGAGGAGACCAAACACCAGACCCCACAAATAAGTATGGACAGGGATAAAGGAAACGCACCACACCGCGTACTCACAGGAGAATACAATAATGTGCAAGGGCAACCAAAAAATACAACACAGGGAGGCAAGATGGCAACAACGGAATATACTACACCAGAAACCGTATGCTCCTTAGACCACCACTCCAGACCGGTATCGCTAGCACAAGGCAAGAGCTATAGTCGGCGACGCCCATAGTCACGCAGGACAATTTAAAGACAGAGGGCGTGGCTAAGCCCTCAGCCAGAATGACAACCTGGTTAACCCAATCCAAGCCGGATCAGAAGACCAACCAGCGCCGCTGAGAACCAAGTGGTAGGATGGGGTATTACCGCTGTCTGCCAGACACCCTGGTGCGAACAGTGTCCGACATGACAGTATCACAGTCTCTCATACAGGCTTGACATTTTTTAGGTAGCAAGAGAGATGGTGTCCGTCCCATTTAAGATGGAATCTTCCCAGTTAATGGCTTGAATAAAGTGATCGGCTGGCTTCTGGTTACATACCGGGTTACGATCTTAGTTCACACAGCCCTTCAGTTATATTATTACAAAGGATGGGCCTACACAGTTTGGTTCACTGTCAAAATAGTGTTCACTGCTTACTCACGATTAAGTCCTAATACGGTTCCCTGTCACAGGGTGTACAGTAGAAGATGCGGTAGAACATGAGGCACTCACGCTGGCAGAAACATTGAAGGCGTGGAGTGCAGCAGAAGAGCCCTTGTACAGCTCTATTTCTTCTGTCTCTATGAAGATTGAAATTTAAGATGCCCTCCTGACGTAGGCTTTGGCAGTTTCCTGGCCTATTGAAGACTAAGGGAAGCGGAACCTAGGCAGAAGGCAGAGCAGCCTAGGAAGTTGACCTCTCCTCACGTCACTCCTCACAGGAAGGAGAGGAACTCCACCACCGACTCCTCCCTCAGCAGCTTCTAGAGGCTTCCGCAGGAAGCCAAGTTGAGAGTGTCATGTGACCAAACTCTTACACCTTTACACTTTGAACAATAGATGGCAGTATAGGACAATTTATCGAATAAACCACATAACAGGACATAGGTTTTTGGTAACTACCCGATAACTCTATTTTGCAACAGATAGGAGGAGGTGCTGGCACACTACAAACTCCCCCTGTGAAGATAAGCCGTCCTTGGCGACTATTGGAAAGTGGTAGCAGACCAAATAGCAAAGGTAACAGCATCAACTTAGAAACACAATTAGAGGGAACCTGTCACCCCCTCCAGGCATTTTTAAGTAAAAGAGCCACCTTGTGCAGCACTAATGCTGCATTCTGTCAAGGTGACTCTTTTACTTAGTGTCCCTTCCACCGCAGAAATAAGCGTTTTTAAAATTGGTCAGACATACCTGAAGTTTGTCAGGGGGGCAGGTCTTTCCCCCTCTGACAGAGACGCCTCACATACATCAGTTATGTCCTGCTTTTGAATTTGGTGCCACCTCCTCAGGGTTCATTTCTTTTTCTCCTGCCTGCCTGTAATATTCCGATGTCACCACAGGTCTACCCTGCTCAGCTCCGCCCCTACTGGTCACATGGTGCTGACATCCTCACAGGTCTTTCTGCACCATTGCTATGCTGAGCTCCACCCCTCCTGGTCACATGGTGCTGACGTCATCACAGGTCCTGCTTGCACCACTACTCTGCTGAGCTCAGGAGCGAGAAAAAGAAATGAACCCTGAGGAGGCGGCGCCAAATTCAAAAGCAGGACATGACTGATGTATGTGAGGCGTCTCTGTCAGAGGGGGAAAGACCTGCCCCCCTGACAAACTTCAGGTATGTCTGACCAATTTTAAAAACGATTATTTCTGCGGTGGAAGGGACACCATGTAAAAGAGCCACCTTGACAGAATGCAGCATTACTGCTGCACAAGGTGGCTCTTTTACTTAAAAACGCCCTGGGGGGGGGTGACAGGTTCCCTTTAAGGTAGAGTCCTTTAAGACAATGGTAGATTGTCCATTGATGTCTCTTTGGAGCACATTAACATTTTAAATAAAATATAAAAATAAATAAACTCTTGGTTTGAAACTAGGCACATGCTTAAACTAGTTAGGGAATTTAAAATTATGGCTACATTAAATTTACATACATTTACTCCTGATGGCGGACAGGTGGGATGCCTTTCGTACTTCGCTCTGATCGCCTCTTCTGTGGGTGCAGGAATAGAATTGTCTCTAGTATCTATGGTGGCATACACCTCCAGCAATGCTAATGTTATGGAAATTTATATGTATATGTATTTCATCTAGATCTCACTTGCCTGCTATAGGCTATATGCTATATACTTATGTACCCATATACACTCTAAAGTATATATTTCTATATGCGCACTTAGAGATATATTCACAGCTGTTCTGAACTTTGTAATCAGTTGCTAAAGATGACCTAAACCATGAAGCCAGAGCATTGTCTTGTGACATTTGTCCCTGACAATACAGAAGAGGAAGTTAGGCGAGATGGTCCAAGTCGATATTGGAGTCTTTCTGACATTGTAAGGCAAGGGGCAGTATATAATCTGATGCTTAAGTCACCTTAGGTCAGACACCCATATATGTTCATGTATTTAAACTGACCAATTAGATAAGAAGTTCAGCCTTTATGTTAATGAGTAACCACTCCTTTGTACGAACTGATAAAAAACCATGAATGTGAATAAACTGGCAGAGTTCTGCTGGAATGAGTTGTTGCTAACCAAGTGTAGCTTCCTCTTTTCCTTTGAGCGCTCAATAAGACTGTCTAATTTGGGCAGGACACAGCACGCACAAGGGTATAGCTACCCATATAAATTTCTACATCACTATAAATGGAATTGATGGAGAATTTGATTTTCCTTTCAGCTAATAGTCATAGTAGCTCTTGGGGGTAAAGTCAGAAATTAGAATAAATCAAGACCATAATACTGTACTATGGAATTCCTTATAATACACATCCCTAATATACCTATTAACGAGAATGTAATGGTTATTGATTACTTCCGATCAGTCAGGCCATGTCATATAAAGAACGAGGGCATTCAGCCATTTATTATGAATATTGTCACATATGATTGAGTGAATCCTAAAAGTAGCATGTTGGTTTTTTTTTTACCCATTAAGCTCTAGGTGAATTATTACGTTAGTGAATTTTAATGATCATTTACTGATCCTTTTTAAGTGAACAACAGTCCGTAATGGTTACAGCCACTTAGTATGTGACATCTACATTTCATGCCAGATTAAACCCTGGAGTATTTGAAGACAGATGAGTCTATTTAATGGTTTTTGGTCATCATTACTTTGGGGTTGCAGTTGCTTTGAAATTGACGAACAATTCAGGTAGAAATGTCGCAATATTTACCAATCAAAGAAATTAGCATGAATATATCCGAAAACCAGAGAGAAAATGCTTCAAGGGAATCAATCAGTAAGATTGTGTCACAAGTGTGATGTCCTCCTGGGAGATCTGGGGTTAGGCAATCATTACATATTGTGAATCACAGGCCTTCCATTTAATCTGTTTGTTTTGTTGCTCATATTAAATGGATATCGTTTCCTTTGGTGCTGATGTGGTCATCGCAGGTACGCGGGATGCAGTGAGGAGACACGAGGCGGATCTAACTTTAAGGTGTAACTTTTATATATGTGTATATAGATGCCGATAGGGGCTATCTTGAGCAACCAAATAAGATAACAAGAATTGTCCTCGCAGGGACCCAATTACAAGAATACAATGATAATGCGAACACGACTTCTCCGGCAAAGGCCGGTCACTATAGGGCCGCGGTATGGCTGACTACGGGTCCTTAGTTACAGTATAATGTGTCACTTATCCTCTCCGTCGTCCGGCAGCGTGCTGTTCGGTGATGCTCCGGCGATGCAGCCGCTGGGCCAAGCTGCTGAGGATTTGGCGAAGACTTCGGGCGTTCCTACGCCCCGGAGAGGTGGGGGCACAACAGGCCCCTGGAGAGTTCTCTGGCATGGCGCCCCCCCAGTGGAGGCAGCGTGATACCGCCTGAGAGCGGGGGGATGGAGGCCGTAGTCCCCAGATAGGGACAGGCAACGGCGATGCTGAGCGGCTGCAGGTAGGCCGCAGGTGCAGCCCCAGACTGTACTATGGGAGCTGCGGGTGGCGACGGGCAGGCCTCAGCCATGGGCAACGGTGTGGCAGTGGCGACCACGGAGGGCGGCAGCCCGTCTGTAGCTGTCGACTGAAGCGGGGTGACGGCGGCCACGTTTGGCAGCGGGCAGGCCGCAGCCGCGGACTGGAGTGAAGTGGCAATGGCCACAGGCTGAAGTGGAGCGGGGGCGGCCGTGGGCGGCAGCAGGCAGGCTGCAGCTGCGGGCTGGAGTGGAGCGGGGCGGCCGCGGGTGGCAGCGGGCAGGCCGCAGCTGCGGGCTGGAGTCGAGCAGCGGCGGCCGCGGGAAGTGCGGGCGGACGGTCGGTGTTCCTCTGCTGGACGGCTCGGCGCCGTCTCCTTTCCGCACACAGTGAGTCTCTCTTCCATCTCTCCTGTCGCTGTCCTCCTCTCTGGTCTTGGTCGTCAGCTCTTGCTCCAGCTCCCAGATGCTCTCTCAGTCTCCTGCTTCCTCTCCCCCGGTCTGCTGCCTTACTCAGGCTCTCGTCCTCCCCCCCTTTTATATAAGCTCCTCCCCCAACCAGTCTAGAAGTCTCTGCGGTCCGTCCTAGGAACCTTAGTGACGGTCCCCTTGATCCTGGCCCGGACACGCTATGAGGAACCTTCCTCCTACACTGAAGAAGTTAACAACTTTCTATGCTGGTTAGAGACATGTAGCTCCATCTCACAGATTATCCTGATCTGCTCATTTTCACTCTCTAAAACCTGCCAGACCTTCTCATCCACACCTGTGAAAGTTTACTTTCTGGCTTGCTGGAGTTGGTGTGCTGAAGTTGGAGTTTGTCGTTGCTGCTGGAGATAGTTGTCTGCTGTTTTGGGTGTATGATTTCTTCATTATCCTATTCCCATTTGATTTCTCCATTCTTATCCTTCCCTTTATTCTTCTCTACCCTTGGTGAGTGTTTTTGTATGTAAGTTGCTTTTTACTATCCCCGTTTGTCTTACTTTTTTTTGCACTAACATATCTGTCCCAGGCCTCCTGGGGGAGGGGGATGGGGAGTTGTCAGATTATCGGTCTTCTTGCTTCTGAACACTAGATTGTCTTCCTGAAGGTGTAGATTTCAGCACTTCTGCTGCTTATGCGCAAAAAAACGCAAAAACCTGTGTCCTAAGAATGGAAAGTAGCACACAAGCAAGGAGACCACTGATCTATACAGACACACAATTTCTTGGCCGGCGCCTATTGTCAGATGTACATCAGCTATCCATCAACAAAGAGTCGAGTCACTGTGGCAAGGGGCATTATTCTGCTGAAAGAGCCCACTGCCATGAGACTATGCCAGTGCCTAAAAAAAAAGAAAATTGGTCTTCAACAATATTTAGACACATATTCTGAATAGTGATCTAGTGGAAAAATATTACATTGTTTTCTATTTATAGCAGAGTCTGGTGACATCTCATTCCCAGGCAAGCGATGCGCACAAACGCCCCACGTCCGCATAATGTAAAAGACTGTGGCCCCAAATCCTAAAGACTGGAGTTTTCACACCGGTCTTCAAGAGGAGGTGGGTTGAAGTCTGAGTTGCCTCTTTCCTTAAGAGATGCACGCCTATTCATGATCAGGTGAAGCAAGAAGTGGCATGGACCTTCATGTGTGCCTCAGCTGAATCCTTACTCTAGTCACAGACTGTGGCTTAAGGAATGCCATCATGAATTTTAAGAGTGGGTGTTGCCAAGTGCCGTTACACCCCTGCCCCGACACCTTTGTCAGAGTTGGGCAAAAATGGCTTGAAAATGGCAAAAGGATCAGAATTCTTGCACATCCTTGTGTTGTGATGAATCGAAGCCTGTGTGATTCTATTTAATAAATCGGTCCACTTTCTTTCATTGCTCCTTGGTGCAGGACTGACGCTCTTGTGACCATTGTATGTGCTTTTAGTCATGGAGGAGACCAACATGGGCACTCTGGTCTACAGCTACTCACCTCTTATACGAAGAAAGTGGCGATGCTCTGTATTCTAACACCAGCGGTAACTTATTAGAAGTTTGTTCCACATTGGCTCTTCTGTGGAATCAGATAAGACATGCTAATCTTCTCTCCACATAGATCAATAAGACTTGGACGCAAATGTCGATAATTCATCTTATGGTCTTCCCAAGTAGCAATCACTGCATATGGGAACAACCAATAAATGCTGTAGTTTTGGAGATGTTCGGCCCATTTGTACAGTCATCGTAGTCCGAAGTTCATCGTAATTGTTTACATTGTAATTCTTATCCATCTTTATTCTTTCAACTCATAAACTTCAGGAACATTAACATCTTTACTAATGGATAATGCAGTGTAGAATTCCCAGGCGCTGATGCCTTCCTTGCTCCACACACAGTGTACAACTCACCATAAAGTGTCTAATGGGCAGTGTCCAATGATAGTGCCCCAATAAGTCAAGCACCCATTCATAAGGTCCAGCTTAAGGGGGTGGTCACTTGCCACACATATGTAATTGTTTCCCCTGGGTTAAATGCTGCTGTTCTCGTGACTCCGGCACTGTTTTTCTTTTGTTCCTGCGCCTCTCTATTCCTGAGATATGGCCTCCTCTTCCCTGTATAGAAATCTATTCTTTTCAAGTAAGTGGGTGAGGTTCTCAACTCTTCCGTATGAAAGCCTTTTTGAGGACCTCACACACTTGATTTCAAAGTCTAGATTAATATACAGTGAAGAGGAGGCCATAACTCGAGAAAGGAGAGGCACAAGAACACTATAAAAACTTCACCAGATCAGGAGAACAGAGGCATTTCCATATATTAGGTAAAAACTTACAAATGTATGGCAAGCACCAGGTCATCGTTAAGCCTTGGATGAGACGTGTTTTGTGGTGCCATCATTAGCTGGGGCAAACTATTGTTCCCTTTCTAACCTAAAGATTGTCACTTTTTCCCTACAGCCAACAATGAATAAAGTAAAAATGATAGTTTTGCTAAGAAATAAGCAAAAAGGGCAATAATAATAGATCAATAGTTCAGTACGGTTGGCTTATAGCAGGAAGGGGTTCAAGATAGGGGATGTTATACCAGGATGGGGACATTATTACTGGAAGGCGACAAGATGGGGGACATTATACCAGGATGGGGACATTATTACTGGAAGGCGTCAGGATGAGGGACAATACTCTAAGAAGGGCCCTGGATGTGAGGCATTGTTCCAGGAAAGGGCACAGAAAGGTTGATATGAGTACAGGATGGGGGACATTTTTACATTATTCGGGGTCAACACGTATGTCTTTATAAAATTTAAAAAGCTTCAAGGGCCCATACATCTGACCATCATTGAGGGAGGACCTAGGTCCAAGTTTTGCACCGGGCCTCATCAGACTCCAGTTACGCCACTGATTGTAAGTGATTACAATCTCTGTACTGTGCTGTAAACTATGATGGAGGTATAAAACATATAGAAAAATTACCAAAATTTTCCACTAAAAAGTTAACATATGCCTATAAAATGCTTAAAAAGAAGAGTAGTAAATAATATTATGGAAATGCCCTTTCTCTCTTCTCCTTTTTGAGCAAAATCTTACTTATGGTCAAGGCAATTAGCAGTGTAGTACAGCAGTGAAACTATAGGATGCCAGGGTGGGATAAATTATTGATGTGTCACTCAGTCCTGATTGTAAGAAAAAGTGACTGGTTTTGGTTTTTAGAAAAGCAAAAAAATGCAAATAATGACTAAAATGTGAAAAAGCCGGGGCGAGGCAGAAGCTCTGTGGCTGTAATGTCAAGAACGTATTACACAGCGGACTAAGCCTTTAGTAATAAGGAGGAAATTCATCATGAATAATTCAAGACCAGATGGAACCAAAAGTTCCCAAAGAGGCTGCAATAATAACAGACTTCCTAGCTTCTAAAATCCGTAAAATCGCTTTGTAAATGATCATTTACTTGACTGTTTTATTGTACTGAAAAGAAAATAAGTTTCTTACCATTTGAGAGCGTGAGCTATTAAGTGGAGGCCCAGGAGACACTGCAAATGGGATTTCCCATCTGTATTATGTATTCTCAGATGATATCAGACAGGGGCCCACCATCAGAATGTTTTGCTTGTTTTTTTTAATTACCCAATGATTTTATGGTTAAACCTTTTTATGGCCGATGTAGGACTTTTTGCTTTATTTTTTATGTATTTTTCCTTTTATTATTATTTCCTCTGTACTAGAAGCCTCAGCAGTTTCTCCAGTATCTGATCCTGTACTACAGACAGATTTGTAGACATATTAGAGCATTCTTTTAATAGTCAGTGATCAGTGTCGCCTAAGTAATAGTGATGAGCGAACGTGCTCGGATAACATCTTATCTGACCATGCTCGGGTGTTATCAGAATATCCTGGGCGTGCTCTTTTATTATGTTCCAGTCCCTGCAGCAGCATGATTTGCTGTTGTTAGACAGCCTGAACACGTGGGGATTGCCTGTTTGTTAGGGAACCCCCACATGTGTTCAGACTGTCTAACACCCACAAATCATGCAGCCGCATGGACTCGAACATAATATACGAGCACATCCAGGATACTCGGATACACCCGAGCATGGTCGGATTAGACGTTATCGGAACACGTTCGCTCATCGCTACTAATTAATAGGTAATGGCATTTCTTTTCATAAGATATATTTCAAAGTGTCTTTTCTTTGCAAATTTATAATCGGTCACAATCATAATGATCCTAGTCTGGATATATCTTCCTCCTGGCTATGAACCTCACATCCTCCAGTCATTCTGAAATCTAGTGATAACATAAGTGACAAAAGTAGTCATATATTGGGTTTGTCAATTCTTTTATTAAGCTGGGTACCAGGGCTAGTTCCATGCAAAATTAATAAGAAAATTTTTACTCAATCAAAGACATCAGAAAAAAATGGAGCGCCCCCCACACTTCCTACATACTCCAAGAAACTTGAACACTATTGGATATAGTTGGCTGGAGCTTGGACAGATGCACATTAGGTGCCTATGGCTCCCCTTTTGGCACCACAGTGCCATGTTTTTAGGGTTAATTGCCCCTTGGAGACCAGTTGGCATGTCATTATCAATCATTGTGTGCCCCTGTATAAAATAGAAGGCAAACAAAAGTGCAGTGTGGGCACATAAACTTATGTTGTCACCATATTGCGACTCTGTACACGCCACCGGCGCTGTAATTCTAAGGACAAGAGCTCTTTAAAACCTTTATCTGCTTGGTTGGTGTTCTTACCCACTGAGTCGCTTTATCTGAAGATTCAAATGAAATTCTCAGCTTCGGAATGTATGAAGAAATCACAAGAACTGTCAGATAAACCGCGACACTGGGGCTGAAAATTCCCATCCTACTAATGAAAAATGCGCCTCACGTCCAAAGGCAGAGTCATTTAAATAACACGCTTCATGAAATGAATTGTGAACCGAGCAGCCAGGTTGTGTAATCATTACCATTGTGTTCTTTAAGCCACTGGTGACTTTTGCAAGGTGTTTGGAGAGCAGGCTGATGCTTTTTTGTTTTGCTCAAGTAGGCTGAGCAGAATTCTGGAAATGCAAGCTTGGTGCCAGGTTCAGAAAATGAGCAAGATGGCAGCAGAAGGGTACTTCATCTTTATTAATTAGGATGTAGTTGACGGGTTAACTTTATTTGCTCTTTTTTTCATAGGTTGGTGTTAATGATGTTTGTGCTGCATGCATTTAAATATGGGTCATTTCCATTTCTTATAGATCTTTTTTTTTTTCTGGAGCATTTTCATAAGATAATACTTGTATTGTAAGCAACCAATAGGAGACTTGCTAGATTAAAAGAGAATCTGTCAGCAGGTTTTCACCCCTCCCTCCCCTCAAAAAAAACTACCTGTCCTAATAAACACAGCTGTCCCAAAAGCCCTAACATTAGAAAGGACAACACTCCACAATTGAGTGAAACATGATGACCCTTAAGATATTAGATCTCTCAGGATCAGGAAGTGTACAGAAATGTATTAAGTATAAAAAGTTATTCTTTATTAAAAATTATACAAATGCACAATAGAACAATAATAATAATAAAAGTAAGGTGCCTCATGCCAAGAAGAGACGCAGTAACAAGACCTCTAAAGGCATTATATGGGATAGCTGACAGCTACTTGCTAAATTACTAATCCTGGTAAATACACTGGAAGTAATATATAATAGACAGTAATGCAGGGCTCCAAGTAAAAGTGCCTAAAGTGGATTAAGCAGAGTTATAAATATTGTATAAATGTAATCTTTACCTAAAAACAAAATTGCCGATAATGTCTACCAAAGAGGTTGTACTGCGTCCCTCCACCCCGACGCGCGTTTCACCTTGCTTCTTTCAGGTATAATTACTTTTATATCATATTTACAGCTCTGCTTAATACGCTTGGGCACCTTTACTTGGAACTCTGCATTACTGTCTATTATATATTGCACAGTGTATTTACCAGAACTAGTAATTTAGCCAGTAGATGTCAACTATCCTATATATTGCCTTTAAATGTCTTGTTACTGCGTCTCCTCAAGACATGAATCATCTTCCTTTTGTTATTATTGTTCTATCATGTATTTGCATGATTGTTAATAAAGAATACTGTAACTTTTTATACTTAATACATTTCTGTACACTTCTTGATGCGGAGAGACCTACGGACTTAGGGGTTATTATGTTTCTATTTATATCCTCATGTAGCCCTACAAATCCAGGAATATCATTGCTTGGCCAGTCCCTTCCTCCATTCCTGAGATATCCTTTCTTTGTGGTGCATGTAAATTAGGCTGAAGTGCTTTTGGCGCATTGGAAGCTCTTCTGACGCCTCTGTCACTCCAGCTCTATTCCCTGCTCCAACCCGCCTCCTCGTGCTTGATTGACAGCTTTTCTTGAAGTCTCAAAACAAAGGAGCTGTTAAACGAACAGGTGTGAGAGAGGCTTGGGAAGAGCTTCCACGTGCCGAAAGCACTCCAGCCTCATTTGCATATCCAATAAAACGCTGATTTCTCAGAAACAGAGGAACAGACTGATCAAGTGAAGATATTGCGGGATTTGTTTTTGAAAGAGCTGCCTGCACATATAAATAGTTTTGGGGTTGAAATCCTGCTGACGGATTTCCTTTAAGGAGATCATTTTGTAAAATATTATGGTATTGTGGAACCAATAATTCCTATTATAGCTGACTTTGGCTAATAGATCTTGTTTACAATTTAAAGGGAGACTGTCAGACACTTTTTCCTGTATAATTTTTTTGCCAACCATAGTTTAACCCTCTGTAGCAGCATCACAACAATTCTTCTATATAAACCCAGTTGCCCTGCATGTCTCATGAAATTAAATTACATTTATAATTAATTGTCCCATGGTAAATGCTAATGGGCTCAAATTGTCCAACTGTTATCTTTGGACCATCTTCGGTTCCCCCCTCTTTGTAGCCAAATACGGCCCCTTCAGATTGCATTGACGTGGATATAGTGTCCTGTGTCCACACAGCTAAGCCAGCAGATGAGAAAGACAGAGTGAATCGAACCTGCGCTGGGCTAGATCAAGACTTTATACTAGCTGTATGGTCAATGTAGGAGACGTCATCTGTGTCAATCAAAGGCAGAGGGGCGGCTACTGCGGGACCAGAGAGGCCGCGATTCCGAGACATGCATTGGACCACTCGCATATTAACATACAAAGAAGAAATATCTCAGTCTAGAGGGAGAACGGTTGCTTTGGAATACAGCTTGTTATTTTATTGGAATAGCTCCAGGATTAACTTTGTGAAATCTCTTGAGTTTGTAGTGATCAATTAGTGTCATGATTTAGTTGTTTTTTTTTAAATTTTGTAATGAAATGAAATGTGATTCTAAGAATTTGTGGATATAATTGTTTTCTGCTGATTGCAACATGATCACTTGTATTTTTTCTTGTATAAAATTGCTAAAATTCTATCCGTAATTAGTGACGTCTAGATCTTTTTTTTATTTTTTTTTAAAGAGTTAAAATTGTGACCAACCAGTTGAAGTTAAAGGCTTTGCAGGACCTTAGGTATCCATAGTTATGACCACTAGCCACTAGCTAACTGTCACTTTATAAGTGGTCATAACCATGGCTACCTAAGGTCCTGCAATGCCTGCAAATGAGGAAAGAGACACAGAGAATCAGAATAACTATACTACATTTCTAATTGGAGGTATTTGCTAATATTATTGCACCTACGTCCTATTGGGATAGGATTTTGGAGATGGGATTATCCACTTGACTATGTCCATAGGTCTCATAGTCAGTAAATAGAATGGTGTCACACATGTGCATTCACGTGTGGGAACTTGAGATGATTTGAATGGTCAGTCCCTAAAAAATCATATCACCTATCCAGTGGAAAATAGGAAAAACTGTTAATACTGTACAGTACTTTCTGGTTTAAATAGATTCTTTTATTTTATTCATCAGTCAGTTCCTTTGGATCATACAGTATATCCTCAAAGTTATACTGATACATCTTCAAACAGAAATGTGTTTGGAAGCCCTAAACATGGGGTTCTTCTGGGTCCATATTCTTTGTGAGCATCTTCAGGATTGGGAGACATTCTTAGTAAGAATCAGATGCAGTCTATGGTGAATCAGGCAGCACCTCCACAGGGAAAATGAAGCATTACATGCATTCATGAAATATTCATCCTTAGGGTGTGTGCACACGTTGCGGATTCTGCTGCAGTTCCGCAGCGGATTTGGCCGCTGCGGGTCCGCAGCAATTTCTGCTGCGGTGTACAGTACCATAATATTCTATGGGAATAAAAAACCGCAGTACAGACGTTGCGGATTTTTCCGCGCGGTTTTCCTGCGGTTTTGAATCCACAGAAAGAATTGACATGTCAGTTCTTTCTGCGGATTCCGCTGCGGTTTGCCATCTCCAGGGCAAAACCACAGAGCAATCCGCAGGTAAAACCGCAGGTCTTTTGACCTGCAGATTTACCTGCGGATTTTACAAAATCCGCGCTGCCAAATCCGCACCCCAATCCGCAGCGTGTGCACATACCCTTACTGAAATCATTGGGCTGCCCAACTGACCAGTCTGGTCTTCTAAGGTGTGAGAGAAGCTCTAGAGATTCTTCATTCTAACCAAATAAATGAGGACTCTTCTGGAATAACACCAATACCACAGTTAGATTAATTCAAAATGGGATTGCTAAACCAGAGAACCATACTTAAATTGAAGTGGCCATCAGATGGTATTGGCAAGGGAAGCTGTAAACACCATATAAAGTTATGACTTGCCAACCCTTATCATCATTCTTTTTAAATGTGCTTTCCAAGTTCAGAAAACTCCTGTCTGTAGTTTAAAATAAAAAAAAAACACATTGTACTTTATTCATCATCCCTGAGTCCAACAATTAGTCTCCGCCGCTGCTCCCGATTTGTTTATAGTCTGCAGCGCTCATGTCACATCAACAGCGCTGCAGCCAATCGTTGAGGTCAGCTGCTCAGCCCAGGTTGACATCTCGAGTCGTTAAAGTAGACTTTTCACTAAACTTTCGTGTTGACCTGGACATGCCATGTCATAGTGGCTGCAGCGGACTAAAACATGTTAGACTTAACTAAAGTTAGTTAGTTGCCAATACTTTGCTAAATATCTCTACAACAGAGAAGCAAAATTTTTAAAGAAAAAGTTTTATTTTACTCTGCAGCGACCATTAGATTGTGTGTCCAGCTTAACGTGGTAAATGGGGTGACCTTCTTCATTCTTAGAGTTTTCAGGATGGTTCAGCTTCATCCTCCTATGGAAGTTCATGGGGTGTGATCGAAACATATCTAAGACATGATTGAGAGGCAGATGAGAAAATGAAGCTCGGCTACACAGGAACAAAAATATGTTCCTAGACGACACACTTGAAGAGTTGGCAAGTATAGGATAAAACCTCCTACAACATCCATAAGCACGTGACAAAGCATCATCTTCGTGATACATCTTATTTTAATATCGGAAATTACAATTAGATCTCTTTGTGGAATTATTTAGACAGATCTCTAACAACGTCAGTGCTTCGAAGTTCAATCATCAATCCGCAAGTCTACTACTCACTTAATGAGACGATAGTTAATAAGATGATTAATAAATCTACTCCCGCGTCTCTTGGTAGGTCAGAAGAGTTCCTGGCTCAAGTGGTCACCTGCATAAAACAGAGGACGGAGACTGGGAATGGAGCGACGATGAAATGGACGAAAAAAGCCCTGAATATAAAGAGTCCTTATCCAAAGAGAAGGTACGGTGGTCGTCGCCCTCTCCGGTATTTGCCTGTATGTACTCATATATGCATATTGGGGTTTCAGATTGTTTCTGTTCTTTTTTTTCCATAGCCAAGAAGAATTAATGATGACAATGAAAACACAGAGGTAGGATGATATTTTTTTCATCTTGGTTTTATCTGGTGTTTTATCCTCTTTTATGTTTTGCACTGTTCACAAATGATAAAGTGTAATCCACTACTATTATTTGACCAATAAAAAACAGGAAAATTGAACTTTTATGCTAATTTCATTGAGGACCCCAATTTTTAGCTATTTAATATATTATCATGGAATAGTTGCAAAACTTTATGGGCTGAACCCTCGTCATCCGTGGGTTCTCCCTACCCGTTGCCCTGGAATGAAAGGTCTCTGCCTATGTGCTCACAACCTGCCAATCCAGGCAGGAGAAGTCGAGGGGAAGTAGTCAGGAGATTACCTGTCCTACTAGTCGCCAGCGCTGCTCGGTCCCCATTGACTTTTAAAGTATGTTTTTTTCTCATACGACACAGCATACATGGCTGAGATCATACAGCCAGTGC
Organism: Dendrobates tinctorius; assembly: GCF_039654945.1. Classification (NCBI taxonomy): domain Eukaryota; kingdom Metazoa; phylum Chordata; class Amphibia; order Anura; family Dendrobatidae; genus Dendrobates; species Dendrobates tinctorius. The sequence continues at coordinate 39,752,190 of NW_027361810.1, read as the reverse complement.
CTGATGCGTACCGCCCATGGATTGGGCAGCATGTATCCCCTTTGAAAATATAAAAGGCTGGACAAGCTGTACAATGTGTTTTTTTAGGTGACTTTACAACTTTTAATTACCCGGTCAAAAAATGTATGATACTTTATAGTATGACCGGGTAATTATACTTTACAAAAGATTCGTAACCGCAGGTAAATTGCAAAGATATAGAATCCTGCTGGTGCTAAAATTACAGATACGATTACAACTGTAAAAGCCCACGTTGCGTTAAATAGATGCAAAATGGACCTAGAAATTGGTTAATCAGACTATGAAATGATTATTTTTCTTTTTCCTGAATATTATGAGCGTCCAATGATTAAAAAGCCATTTACCGTCCATGGATGTCCCCAATATGCTAAGACCTGGCCACATAGGACAAGGTTATTGCTGAGATTATCTAGGAGATCATTTTGGGATACGTTCTGTAAATAATAAAAAAAAGTTACATTCACAAAAAGAGAGTTCCGACCTAATGTTATCAAAGTGTTGAACATTTATTTTTAGAAACTCCTTCTGAAAGTCGTAAATCCAGTTCTGCAGTTTAAAGAGTAAGGCCGGGATCACACACAGCGAGATACGGCCGAGTCTGGCAGGTTAAAACCAAGCTCTGGCGCCAGCACTCCGGAGGGGAGCGTGCAGCCACACAGCAATACATGGAGCTGCACGCTCCGCTCCGGAGTGCAGCTGCCAGAGCTTGGTTTTAACTTGCGAGACTCGGCCGTATCTCGCTGTAGTGTGACTCCGGCCTAAATCTCCAAATCACAAGTTACCCCCAGTCTATGGAATAGAGGATAACTAGCTGCTTGCTAGGAAATAACTTGCCTATAATTGAGGGTCTGACCGCTATGACCCCAGTGATCTTGAGATTGTGGCTCTGAAATATCGAAAATGAGGATCTGTAGCTCATCCTGAATAGAGCAGAGGCAGGCTCGGACTGGCCCACAGAGGAGCCTGTGAATCCCCTGGTAGGCCCTTCTGCAGGAGTAAGTCACTTATCCCCAACATGAGCAGTAGTTGGCCGAATACATAGGACAAGACTAGTGATCAGCGAGTATACTCGTAGCTCGGGTTTTCCCGAGCATGCTCCGGTGTCCTCCAAGTATTTTGGCGTGCTCAGAGATTTAGTTTATGTTGATGCAGCTGCATGATTTGCGGCTGCTAGACAGCCTGAATACATGTGAGGATTCCCTAACAAACAGGCAATCGCCGCATGTATTCAGGCTGTCTAGCAGCCGCAAATCATACAGCTGCGTTGACAAAAACAAAAGCTATGAGCACGCCAAAATACTCTGAGGTCATCCGAGCATGCTTGGGGAAAACCCAAGCAACGAGTATACTCGCTCATCACTAAACAACTCCACTGCCCCTGCCCTCTGCTGCCCCTGGCTGGTCACTCCGCTAAAGTTGATTGGCAGCTCTTTTCCATCTGTGTGCATTTGGAGAATACAATCGCGATGCGGAGAGAGAAGCTGGCTAGGTTTGGCACCAGATTTGTCTCATCTACTTCTATAGTCCTAGCTCTTCAAACCTATGTTTTCCCTGAAATGCCAGAGATCTTTATAGAAAAATGTGCCTGGTTGCAGTCATGCCTGTGGGCGCTGATTTATTCTGCCCATGGTTTGGGCAGCATGGATCAACTGACAGGTTCCCTTTAAGGCGGTTTTGAGCAATCAACTGCTTAGATCCTAGAACACAATAGTGTTTTAAGTGTGAAAGTATTGAGTGTGGTCAATGCAGAAAATTTCCAGAGCACTGTGACACAACTCTTGTCCTTTCCTGGATAACCCCTGCCAGGGTTGGACTGGCCCATAGGAGAACAGGAGAATCCTCCGGTGGACCATCACCCACTTATATGAGCAGTACTTGGCACAATATACTTGAATCACTCTATACAGACAATGGCAGCATCTTATTCACTTCTCAATCTATCCAGTTCGCTGTTATATAAATTTGTGATTGAGGATAAAGTCACATTTCCATGTAACTGACAAGGGGGCCCTGGAGTTGGTTACGGATGCGCCCTTGTCACCCAAATCCGACACTGCAACAGTAGGCAAGTGTACTTTAAGGACTAGTATTAATCTGTCCAATGTTCCCGAATGCAGGGGCTCGTTGCACTCTTTCATTATTTCACACACATACAGTATGTGTCCTGTTCAGAAATATAGCTGTCATGTCAGAGATCCTCTTAAATCTGCAGGAAATTGGTCCAGACCAGTAATGAATAATTTTTTGCATTGCAGCTGGAATAGAAAAAAAATGGAAATGATTTTTTTTGCTGCCTGTCAAACAGCGTAACACAATATATTTATTACACTAACCTAAATATTCTTTTGTTCTTCGCTTTTAGACGTCTACAGACAGCAATACACAAACAAGATTGCAAAATCTGAATCTACAGGATACTCAGGTAAGCGCCAGCCTGACGCGCAGCATGTCTTCATGATCTTTTAATGGCTGAAAATGTGACTCAGTGAATGAATAGAAGTGTAATGATAGAGTATGAAAATGGTAATAAATACATGTTCGGAGCCGCTGAAGCAGAGACTCATCCTTTTTTTTTTCTATAAATAATAAGAGCCGCCCCGAGATCATGCTCTCTATCTAAGTGCTGCAAAAATGTGCGCAAGTGTGCAGTCTTATCACAGTCCAAAGGAGAAGAGATCCACATGAACCTTTCCCAATCAGCCACAGCAAGAATCCAGAATTGGTGGTCTTCACTTGCCGATGATTGGGGAGAGTCCATCCACCAGGCAGTCACTCCAGTGGAACTTAGCACTCAGACTAATTTAACTGGGGATGGCTTCTTCTCCTCTCAGTGCAGGAAGGTCAGGGATGATGAGAATATGGACGGCTTCTTCTCCTCCCTTTGTGGGAAGAGCAGGGAGAAGGAGAAGATGATCGGCTTCTTCTCCTCACTGTGTGGCAAGAGCAAGGAAGAAGAGAATATGAACGACTTCGTCTACCTGTGTGGGAAGAGCAGGGAGGAGGAGAAGAGGGACATCTCCCTATGCAGGAAGGTCAGGGATGATGAGAATATGGACGGCTTCTTCTCCTCCCTGTGCAGGAAGATCAGGTAGGAGGAGAATATGGGTGGCTTTTTCTCCTCCCTTTGTGGGAAGAGCAGGGAGAAGGAGAAGATGATCGGCGTCTTCTCCTCACTGTGTGGCAAGAGCAGGGAAGAAGAGAATATGAACGACTTCGCCTACTTGTGTGGGAAGAGCAGGGAGGAGGAGAAGAGGGACATCTCCCTATGCAGGAAGAGCAGGGAGGAGGAGAATATGGACGGCTTCTTCTCCTCCCTTTATGGGAAGAGCAGGGAGAAGGAGAAGATGATAGGCTACTTCTCACTGTGCGGCAAGAGCTTGGAAGAGGAGAATAGCTTCTTCGCCTACCTGTGCGGGATGAGCCATGGCTTCTTCTCCTCCTCTCTGATCTCCCCATACACTCCAGGATGTCAGTTACACAGTTATGGGTGTGCTACCTCCTGTGACCTCGAATGACAGCGGTCCCAGACTAGTCCCTCAAACACAGGCAGGGAGATAGGGACAGTCAAACTTACGGTAACCCTAAACTGTTAAATGTACATGTGTAAAAAGTAATACAAGCTGTAACGGACAGCGCGGCCGACCTGTCATGGACAATACACGCATCCGGTATGGTGCAATGCTGGACGTGGATGGCGGCACCCGGAGGACTAGGTAGACTGACCGCCGACATGCAGGACCTGCGGCACGTAACCACAGGGTGGAGGGGCCGAGGCGGGGCCAGCCACGGGAGCTCACGGATAGCTGAGCGTAGAGCAGCGGAGACTAACAGGAAAGGTAAGAAGTGAGGAAGCCGACAAGCAAACACAGAGGGATAAACCGGTACAGGCAGAAGTCAGAAAACCGAGCGGGCAATACGGGTACCAAGGGCAAAGACAGAAGGGTAGTCAAAGATCAAGCCAGGATCAATCAACCATAGAACCAACAGAACAGTACCAAATCAACAGGCAAGAGCAACGTGGGGGACAGACCGGGTCAGCAACAAGATATACTCTCACAGGTCAGGCACAAGCACACAAATACACCAGGGTCAACTAACTCAGCCCAGGAGTATAACTGACAAGGATTCGAGCTAACCGAGGCTATAAAAAGCCCTCTCAGATCCAGAGAGAGGCCACAATAATTAACCCCTGGCGCATCAGTCCAAAAACTACCATAGGATCCTGACACAAGCATTGTTCCAAATACCTTCTCGCAGTAAATCCTAATGACAGGTTCCCTTTGATAATGCCAATAGATATAAATTGTGATTAATAATATGTCTCATCTATTTGATTGGATTGAGTCTTTGCTTGAAAAATGTAAACTTTAAGGGAAATAGAAAAAGAAAACAAGAACAAGTACAAAATATGTAGGTGTCGAGGGAATTGCTCCATCTATTGTCATTTTTTGAGAGGTAAGGGTGCGGCAAGATTGGGCTTGTTCTGTCATATGAAATGGTCTTTGCTCTGTAACCTTATTACCACATTTCTCTGAAATAACCGAAATGTTCTGTCCTTTAGGCACTATCCAATGAAAGCCATCCAGACAACAGACCTCCCTCTGCTGTAAACCTTGTTCTTAGACTAAGGTGAGAAATACTTTTCTTCCAGCTGCTTGTTCGCATAAGGCGCTCCAATGAATGAATCTGTCTATTTTACATGGAAAATGACGTTCTAGAAATGGAGGGGTGAAGCAGCCTGACGCATCGGTGATGGCTTTAACAGATTGTTTACTATAGAGGAAACTATCCTCTAAACTATAAAGTTTAAACTATCCTCTAAACTATCCTCTAAACTATAAAGTTGGCCAATATAGGTGCTGGCGGTATTTATTCTTGTATTTCAATATTAGGGTGAAAAAAAATAATCATGGGCCGTGGCGGACATTCTGTGACGGTCATAAGGGGCATACAACTTTTTTTCTTATAGGAGGCATGTAGTCTTAAAGTATGTCCAGTATCAGGAAAGTTGTGATTTTTCAACATTTCATAGATCCATAGTCAATGACAGAGCAAAAATGGTGTATCCAGTGATATGTAGAAGTTTATATATTGCATCATCTCCGGTCTTCATAGCTATAGTTGTGTCGTTTCTTCCCTGTGCGCTTCGCACTACGTATCCTGCGATACAACGTGTGAAAAAAAGCAGCTTTTAAAAACAAAACAAAAAAAAAAAAAACATGGTTTTACGATACTCTGCCACGACTTGGCTATGCAAGAGGTAACGGGACCTTCTTTCATCTCCGAAACAGCAGGCATCTTCTGTCACAGACACTTTATTGATCTGTAAAGGGCCCATGTACTATTCCTGCACAGGGGCCCTTTTCAATGTGTCTGTAAGGACCACCCAGTGGTTATGCTGTTACAGTGGTATGTAAAAGTTTGCGCACCCCTGGACAAAATTACTGTTATTATGAACAGTTAAGCAAGCTGAAGATTAAATGCTTCTCTAAAAGGCCTAAAGTTAAAGATGACACATTTCTTTTATATTTTAAGCAATAAAAATTGTCATCTTTTACATTTTAAAAATTACAAAAAAGAAAATCGTCCAATTCAAAAGTTTGGGCACCCTTAGAGATTTGTAGGCTCAGATAACTTTGACCAAGGTTTCAGACCTCAATTAGCCTGTTCGGGTCTTGGCTTCTCCACTATCATTGTTAGGAAAGTCCAGGTGATGCAAATTTTCCAGCCTCCTCTTACCATGTGCCAAAAACCAGCAGCCATGGGTTCTTCTAAGCAGCTGCCTAGCACTCTGAAAATGAAAATGGTTTACGCCCACAAAGCAGGAGAAGGCTTTAAGAAGATAGTAAAGCGTTTTCACGTTGCCTTTTCCTCAGTTCGAAGTGTAATTAAGAAAAGGCAGTTATCTGGAACAGTGGAGGTCAAGAAAACACCAGGAAGACCAAGCAAAATTTCAGTGAGAGCTGCTCGTAGGATTGCTAGAGAGGCAAATCAGAACCCCTGCTTGACTGCAAAAGACCTTCAGAAAGATTTAACAAACTCTGGAGTTGTGCTACATTGTTCTATTGTTCAGAGACACTTGAGCAAATATGGCCGTTATGGAAGAATCATCAGAAATAAACCTCTCCTGCATCCCAACCATAAAATTCAGCGTCAGAAGTATGCAAAAGAATATCTAAACAAGCCTTATACATTTTGGAAAAATCCTGTAGACCGATGAGATTAAAATAGAATTCTTTGGTCACAATGATCAAAGATATATGTGCAGAAAAAAAGGGCACAGAATTTCAGGAAAAGAACATCTCACCAACTATTATCCATAGGAGTGCATCAATCATGCTTTGGGGTTGTGTTGCAGCCAATGGCACGGGGAACATTTCATGGGTAGAGGGAAGAATTGATTCAATGAAATTTCAACAAATGCTTGATGCAAACATAACACCATGTGTAAAAAAGCTGAAGATGGAAGGAAAGAGGATGGCTTCTACAAATGGATAATGATACTAAACTCACGTCAAAATCCACAATAGACGACCTCAAAAGGCTCAAACTGAAGGTTTTACAATGGCCCTCACAGTCCCCTGATTTGAACATCATTGAAAATCTGTGGCTAGACCTCAAAATAGCAGTGCATGCAAGATGGGCCAGGAATCTCACAGAACTAGAAGAATTTTCCAAGAGGAGGAAAGGATGAAAATCCCTTAGGCTGTGTTCACACGTCGCGTTTTTTTCGCGTCTCCGAGGCGGTTTTAAACGCGCGATTTTGCTGCGAAAAATAAGCAGCCCATGCGTTCCTATGGGATTCCGCAATGCCATGTTAATGCTGCGGTTTTCTCCGCGGCGGAATCGCTTCGCGGTAAAAAACGCAGCATGCTCATTAATTTAGCGGAATCGCGGCGATTCCGCACCCATAGGAATGCATTGTTCTGCTTACTTTCCGCATGTGGCTGTGCACACCATGCGAAAAGTAAGCAGAACATTTGCGGATGGTACCCACGGTCCGGAGGAGAGGAGACTGTCCTCCGGGCTTTGGGTACCATATCCTTGTAAAAAATAGAATTTTAAAATAAAAAATATTGTTATTCTTACCTTCCGGCGTCCCGCGCAGCCTTCCCGCCTCTCTCCACGCTCCCGGTCCCAGTAATCCTTTGCGAGAATGACCGCGATGACGTCGCGATCTCGCGGGAGCACGACGTCTCGCGGTCATTCGCGCAAAGGATTACTGGGACCGGGAACGTGGAGAGAGGCGGGAAGGCTGCGCGGGACGCCGGAAGGTAAGAATAACAATATTTTTTATTTTTTTAATTATTTTTTTACATCATATATTTTACTACTGATGCTGCATAGGCGGCCTCAGTAGTAAAAAGTTGGTCACACTCGTCAAACACTATGTTTGACGAGTGTGACCAACCTGTCAATCAGTTCTCCAAGCGATGCTACAGATCGCTTGGAAAACGCTAGCATTCTGCAAGCTAATTACGCTTGCAAAACGCTAGTTTTTCCGTGGGAAAATCGCGGGAATTTAAATGCGATTTTCTCGCAAAATGGAATCCGGAATTCTCGCGGTAATTTCCGCGAGAGTTCCGCTACGTGTGCACATAGCCTTAAACAAGAATTGAAAGACCCTTGCTTGGCTACAAAAAGTGTTCACAAGCTGTGATACTTACAAAAGGGGTTGGTACTAAGAACTAACCATGCAGGATGCTTAAACTTTTGTGTCTACCCAATATATATATATATATATATATATATATATATATATATATATATATATATACAATAACAATAATTTTGACGAGGGGTGCCCAAACTTTTCATGGTTTCACTGACATGTCACAATATTGCATTGGAATGGTTTCGAGAAAAGTTGGAGTCTTTAACAAAATTCACGCAAAAGTAAGGGGTGGACTCATCTGTATAAAGGAGCTTCTGATATCAGTTGAGGACCGCTGTCACGTGTGGGAACGTTACCGCTGTGCTGAGCTTGTAAACAAAGCAACTCCTAATATGTGGCCATATATAATGAAATGTTTTGGTAGACGGTAATATTGCATTCGGAATTGTGAGTTCAAACATTTCTTCTTGATGGATGCTCTCTGTGCCTTTTTTGAGGACAAATCTGTTTACAGCCATCAGAGTCTCAGACTTGTTTAACTTGATATTCTGCTCATTTATAGCAGTGTCAGTCGAGCCCTCTGAATCAGTCTTTGATGGATATGGAGCTGTCCTTTCTCAGACAAGTTTGTTTATAACACATAACAAATTATAAAGAGGCTGAAGAGTCATAGCATTTCATCGGCTGATTTTTTAATGAGAGTTTACTCCAATATCAATGGTTGTCCTCTGTAGAGAACTGACCCTTGATTACCTCATTTCTACCTATCAGTAGTTGCACCTTCTTAAAAGATTATATTAAGCTCTTAGCTCTCTGTCTAATAAGTTCTCCTTTCTCATCGCTTTCGCTTATCTCAGTTTGAGAGATAGCAGGAGGGAGGGGTTATACAGATCAACTTAATTTGGACAAATGGAGAAAGCAGCTATAGTCTCAGGGAGGGCAGTAAAATGGGTTACTGATAAGAAGGAAAATATATTCAATTTAGCTTTGTCCTGGAAAGAAACAGAACGATTTTGTTAGATGGATGTCTGTCTTGGTTAATATCCCTAGTTATGTTGCAAGGCTTTTAGATTAGTATATGGGGTAGGTAATGGCCCTTCTCTTGTTGCAAGGCTCGTTAAAGGGTTGGACTCTACTTTATTGGGTAAGTATCTCTATTGAGGGCACTTGCAAGATAGCATTCAGATATTATTACTGATAAAACCATTGCATGGAATTGTTCGTAATGCTTCATAAATGCAGTCTTCAATATCACTTTTTTATAGAGTCTCCATTAAAAGTTTTCTACCATTTTGCTACTTGCTCTTCAAACATTATACAAATCCACCAGAGCTCCTAATAAGTTCTGATGGCTCTCTTTTCTCAGCCCTCTCCCTTATCTCCATGTGAGAGATAGCAGGAGGTAGCAGTTATGTAGATCAACTCAATTTGGACATAAGAGAAAGCAGCTACAGTCTCAGGGAGGGCAGTGACAACAGCCTACAGATTAGAAGGAAAACACATGAAGTGAAAATAAGTGTCAGCTAGAAGTTGTGCTGATGTATAAGCTAGTGAAGACATCAGCACTGGATACACAAAAACCTCACATCCAGCCTATATTACTGGAAGGGACACTCACAGAAGAAAACAATCTGAAACTTGGATCAAGCTGCAAACTAAGTGTTCTGAAAATGAGTGAAATAATGAAACGTTCAGTGACTTTGTTAACAAAGTAAACACTTTTATATGTAAAAAGTGTTATTTTTTCAATGTCACTTTATCAGTGGATTAAAGACGTTGTTTCATCTTGTTGAGTAGTAGCCTCATTGAATAACTGATATTTCGGGCCAGGAGCATCATTGTCTCACTGGCTCAAACAGGTTTACACCAGAGGAGGGCAGGGGCACGGTCATGTGGTCAGCATCAGAGCAGTGCTTGCAAGCTCCCTTGGAAAAAGCTTGTAAGCACTGCGCTCCTTGCCTAGGAGACTAGCCAATGCTGATAGACTGCAGCGGTGGCCGGTAACCTAGGAAATGAGCGGTAGCTTGAAATTATTAAGGTTTGTTGGCGTGAATGTAGTCCAAGAAGGGGTTCCAATGATATTTTTACAGTGGGGTCTTCTCCCCTCTGGAATACCTTTTAGTTTTCGGAAGAGAGGCTATAGCTTTGTATGTGAGTTCCTCTGAGGTTAGCGCACAGATAATGGCATTTCATCTCCATTTAATCTATTTTATGTTTTCTAATGAGCAAAGCTCTCCCCCTGATATTACGACAGGAGATTATGTTTCCGCATTTTCTAAAAATCTAAATATCCGTGCCATGTGTCACAAAAGCCACAACGTGAAGCCATTGTCATTCCTGAACACAATGGCAGCTCCTTGTTCTTGTCCTATAAGACGCACTAATCAGAAGACACATATTTTATTTCTCACCCTCGTTGAATATCTCGGTGTGACGAGGATTAATTCTCTCTGATGACTTATTGTCAAGATTAATTGCTGTCATACATGACTCGCTGAATGCATCATTATGTGGTTTTTTCTCTTCTTTGTGGGATCACAGTAAGAGATTTTTAATGAGTTTCTTTCACACTCCAGCAATCCGACTCTGGCAGGAATAAAGTATGGCTGTTTTACAAGATGCACGCTTAGAACATTTTTCACCAGGAGATTTGATCAGCGATGGTTGGAGAAATGACATACGCCTTTTAAAAGAACATTGTGACTGTCGAATAGGAGCCGAGTGTTAGAGCGATGTCCTCAACGAGGCAACGACAAAGGCGGACTGCGGGGACGTATTGGGATAGTTATGAAGTGTGGAGAGCACTTTATCTCAGGTCACCGGTTGTAGTCAGTAGACTCCTGTGCATACTGTCAGCGGTGACTTTTCTATGATCTTGAGAAGTGCTTATGTGCTGCGGTTACAGAATACACCACTTGTAAGGACTAGTGATGAGCGAGCGTCCTCATCTGAGCACGCTCGGGTGTTATCCCAGCATCTGGGCGTGCTTGTATACTTGTATATTACGTTCGAGTCCCCGCAGTTGCATGTTTTGCGGCCGTTAGACAGCCTCAACACATGTGGGGTTTGCGTAACAAACAGGCAAATCCCTGCATGTGTTCAGGCTGTCTAACAGCTGCAAATCATGCAGCGGCAGGGACTAGAATATAATATACGAGCACGCCCAGATGCTGGGATAACACCCGAGCATGCTCGGTTAAGACAATATCCGAGCACGTTCACGCATCACTAATAAGAACCCTTAAAGGAAGTCTGTTATCTGCCAAAATGCAAATTAAACTATTGGATATTTATAAATGGGACTGAGCCCCTATAAAAAAAAATCATATTAGCACTGCATATTTCAGTGTTATATTTACAGATAAACTGACTTTTATTTCATATGCAAATGTGAGCACTTCGGTGCACCCTTGAAGTAGGCGAGAGCTCAATGCACCTTTACACCCTCCAATTTGGGGATTGAGCGCTGTCCCTTGTTTCACAGCACTCGCTTTTCAATTATGTGTCCCTGCCCATGCGCACTGATACAGGTGGGGCCCAGGGGCGTGCTCAGTGTCACCGCGGGTGTACTCTGAACCTGGGCTCCTCCTGCCTGCGGCCACTTCTCACTCTGCTAATACTGATACACCCAGAAGTGTGGCAAGTGAGCGGATTTAGAGAGGCAGAGAGGTTGTTGTGGAAGTGTGAAGTGCAGTTATATGACTTATAGCTAATAGCACCAAGCAAAATTATACATATATTTATAAGCCTATATGCAGTGCCTGGAAAAAGTATTCATACCCCATGAACTCTTCCACATTTTTTTCAAGTTACACCTGCAAACTTAAATGTGATATACCAACACAAAGTAGCAAGTATTTGTGAAGTGTAAGGGAAATTATACATGGTTTTCTAATTATGTAAAAAAAATAAATCTGAAAATTGTGACGTGCATTGTATTCAGCCCCTGTTGTTTGTTTGATACCCCTAAATAAAATCCTGAGTGACCTGTTGCCTTCACAAGTCATGTAGTTAGTAAATTGAGTCCACATGTGTGTCGTTTATTCTCAGTATAAGTACAGCTGTTCTGTGAAGACCTCAGAGGTTTTCTTGAGAACTTTGGGATCAAATAGAATCATGAAAACCAAGGAACACACCCGACAGGTCAGGGATAAAGTTGTGGAGAAGAGTAAGGCAGGGTTAGGTTACAAAAAAGTAGCCCGAGCTAAGAACATCTCACAGAGCACTGTTCAATCAATTATCCAAAATGGAAGGAGTATGGCACAACAGCAGCCCTAGATAAGATAAGGGAGAGTGCTCAATGTGAAAATCAAAGAGCGTAGTGGTGCACTGAGCTCTTGGTCCCGCAAAAGATGCACCCAAGCGCTCTCATTTGCATATGAAATAAATGTACAGTGCTAGTAATATTTTTTGTAGGGGCTAAATCCCCCATGTAAATGTTTAAGCAGTTTAATTGGCATATTGAAATTGACAGACTCCCTTTAAAGGAATTTTACAGATCTATGTTGTCCCCATAGGACTTATATTTGATTTGATGAGTCTGATACCTGGTACACTCACGATCAGCTGATACCAGGTCTTTTGCTACTGCCTGAAGTACATATGCTGGAAAACCATAGTGCCGTACACTATATAATAACTGCTCCCGGGTAATGCAGCTCAGGTCATATTCACTTTAATTATAGCTGAGTTGCAAAACCCAAGAATTGCTAGTATACATTGTACGGAGCTGTGAAGTTCCAGTGGCTGTGTAACAATCCTGCTGGCATCACTGCATGGCCTCCCATCCCTTGCTTCAAGCCATGCTGTGAATTCTGTCTGTTGCCAGCCCTGTGCTCCGTGCTCTGTGCCTCTGCTCTCCTGCAAGCTTCCAAGCTATGTGTGTATAGGGGGGCGGCGTCAGAACTCTCTGGTTCTTATGCAGTCAGGGTGCACCTGTGTAATATGTCCCTGACCAATCACCTAGAGCCCTTGACTATTTAGTTCCGCCACACCCACTAACCCTGGCCTGTGCAATGTCTCAAACTCAGTTAGCTCCTTGCTGCTGAGGAAGCCAGGACCTGTCCTATGTCTTGCCTTCTCTGAGAGGCTTACTCCTAGCTTTGTCTTGTACACTTTGGATGCCCGCCAGGAGGCGAATATCCTGGTCTCTGTCTTGTCCTAGCTTTGTCTGAGTACTTGCCTGGTACTTCTTTGCTCGCCCTCCAGGAGGCAGAATATCCTAGTCCCTGTATCCTTCGGTCCCTGTACCTTGTCTTGTACTGTGTCTCTGTCTGAACTCTGTCTTACCTCTGTCTGTCAGTCTCCTTGTCTGTGGTTCCTTTCCCTGCTGTCTCTTTCCCTGTGTCCTCCCTGTCTGTACCTTGCACTCTTGCAAGCTCCGCCTACCTTGCACTCTTGCAAGCTCCGCCTACCTTGCACTCTTGCAGGCTCCGCCTACCTTGCACTCTTGCAAGCTCCGCCTACCTTGCACTCTTGCAGGCTCCGCCTACTCCGCACTCCTGCGGCTCAAACTACTACTCACTACTGCGGCTCCGCCTACTCTGCACTCCTGCGACTCCGCACTCCTGCTTTTGTCATATTCCACTCCTATCCGTACCCATACCTGCACCTCGTATTTGAACAGTACCCTACCTGTTCCTCCATATTCCATTCCTTCCAGCCAGTACCCACTCCTGTTGTGTGTACAGGACCCTACCTGTTCCTTCGCACACCACACCTACCTGCCCTGTGTCTTGAGCTGTGCCTACCTGTCCTGTGTCTCAAGCCGTGCCTGCCTGTCCTGTGTCTCAAGCCGTGCCTGCCTGTCCTGTGTCTCAAGCCGTGCCCGCCTGTCCTGTGTCTCAGGCCGTGCACGCCTGTCCTGTGTCTCACGCCATGCCCGCCTGTCCTGTGTCTCCAAGCCGTGCCCGCTTGCCCTGTGTCTCCAAGCCGTGCCCGCTTGCCCTGTGTCTCCAAGCCGTGCCTGCTTGCCCTGTGTCTCCAAGCCGTGCCTGCTTGCCCTGTGTCTCCAAGCCGTGCCTGCTTGCCCTGTGTCTCCAAGCCGTGCCATGCCTGCTTGCCCAGTGTCTCAGCCATGCCTGTCGTGTCTACCTGCCTGCCTGTCTGTAGCTTCTATCTATCCAAGTGACTTGTCCCCGAGTGGGATCAGCAGCCACAGCCAGACACCACCGTGGAGTGGCACCCGACAGCTATCTGCCACACAAGCCTGACCTCACCATCAGAGGCTCCAGTGAAGACCAAGGTAGCTGTCGTAGTCAGCCCCTTCCAGGGTAGTCTGTTTTGTGGCACAGTGAGGCCACAAACCCCCCGGCTCGCGCCAGTCAGCCAAGGCGCGAGCGTGACAGACTGTGGGGATCTGGTTTCAGTTGATCAGCTGCGGTGCTGATATCTCAGTCCTGGATAACTGTTTAAAGAGAATTTGTCAGCTGGTTTTTGCTACCTTAACTGAGAACAGCATGATGTACACAAAGAGACCCTTAATCCAACGATGTATCACTTAGTTTACTGGGTACAGCCATTTTGACACAATCAGAATTTAGATTGAGCAATGCAGCAGAGCTGAGAAAGCTAACCCCGCCCCCACCAAGGCTCTCTGTGTACATAGTCTATAGATAGTAAGCTGCTTATCACTGGAAGGGGTGGAGTCAGACCAGGGCTCACACTTACCAGATAGTGACAGGAATGTTTATCACAAGATAACCTTCACTCTAAGTAAACAGCACCACACAGCCAGACATGTGACACATCATTGTATTCAGTGTTTTAACCCTTACCTCATGCTGTGCTCAGATTAAATTGCAAAATCCTGCTGTACAATTCTCTTTAAAGAAAGGAAATACACAAACGAATTCCTAACACTCCCTACTTGTTCTCCAACTTTCCATTGACTCAATTTTGTCTCATATTGTAATCAAGACTGAAAAATATGTGTCTTAGGAGTTCAGCTATTTACCTTTTCTTTTCCTGATAATCCTATGCCTGGCTGTAAAGCAAGTGGCTGCAGAAGGAGCCTCTCCCTAATGATCTGTTTGTAACAGGTAAAAAAAAGTATGTGAATCCCCGCCCATTATTTATGCCTCGCCCCTTTGGCTGTCTATTAGATGAAATAAGAAGAGTTTGGAAATGTAATAAATCTGTGTGTTCTGTGCAGCAAATACTAGATTCTGCACATGTTATCTCTTAGTTTCTTTTATCATTTATATTGAGACTTGGTATTCCTTTACACTTTTATAAGCTGTCTCTTTGACACAAAGTTTTTAATGGACCCATAGCATATTTAAAAAAAGGGTGAGTATTGGTGTGCATAATGCAAATTTAAATGAGGACATAGATTATTAAACTAAGCAGCGCATTAACCTGAATATTGGCGGACCCTACAAAACCGACTTCCTTGGCAATGACCATAAATGTGCATATGTTTTAGGTCGATCCCAAAGACTAGCAAAAATGAAACAGACCACAACAATGCCACCAATACCTTGGTCATGTGCTACTGTGGATTGCATCTGGTACTGGTGTTCAGTCCCATTTAAATGAAAGGACTACTTTAAAACGGTTTTCTGTCCTCTTGGTATAAGTCTGCAGTCACTTTTTGTGACTGCAGTCTTTTGAATCCTTATGTTGCGCACCCTGTGTGCTGTTAGGATTCTATGATTCCAGCACCAGGTGCTGGCGGTTATGTGATCGCAATTTACTTACTGTCACATTCTGGTTAGACTGTGACCGGCCTCACTCAATACACTTGCATTGAGCGAGGCCGTGTCCTTCTAGTCAGTATGTGACTACATTTACCCAGATCGCATATTTGTGGTCACGCTCCCACCGCCGGCATCGGAGAATCCTCACAGTGCAAAGTGCAGACTCACAAGTCTGCAGTGACATAGAGTAATTGCAAACTTGTAGCCTAAGGCCAGACAACCCCTTTTAAGTAGATGCTACAGGTCCAGCTTCTAACATATTTTCTTTACATTTCCCCTTAAACTGCCAGTGTAGTGTTACATAAAGGCTAAAATAAGGAATGGTCATACAGGAAGATGTCTTAAGTCCATCAGATCAATGGACACTGTTTGTTTGTATATCTCTTCTTTGGCTTTTATAGGGGCTTAGAATTGGTGCGAATCGACTTGCAGAACCTGGTCCATCGGCCACGTCATTAATCTGTAGCCTCTGGACAAGAGTGCTGAGAACCGCCTCTTATATGACGGCCTCTGCGGCTCTTCTTCGCCTAGGGCATAGTCATCATTTTGGCGTGACGCACATGTGACCTCTTGCCATGTCGGCTAATGATAAGAACAGCAGTGGATGCTCTCAGGATTTCCATCCAGCGGCCACAGATTACTGATGTAGCCGATGGACAGATTCCGGTGTAGCAATTGGAACCAACTCTAGAGGGGATCCATAAATGTGAGTATGGACGGTACAGGGGTTGTCTGTGCTGCCATTTTTCTTAACTCTCACATTTCTAAATTACTTTTTGGAGCGTGTATAATAAATATATGAAATGCGGATATATCTGAGCATCATTCCTCAGAGTCTGGTACATATCTGATCACATTTCCGCTACATCGCAGACTTTAAATTGCCAAAAAGATGACATTTTTTTGCCGACCGTGTCTCCGTATCCAGCACTCCCAGCATGTCCGCTTTGGATGCTGAATGTATAATCATCCTTTTACTCTATACAAGGATCTATTAGGTATTCAGCGTCCTAACTCCGAGAATGGCGTACGTGTCCGGGCCTGAAAATCTATTAGACAAATTAGGAAATGAGTGACAGACGAGGTGTAATACGCAGCTGAGAACCCAAGGACCTTTCGCTTTATTGGAATTTTAATATGTGCCGCCGCTCGAAGTTCACCTTTCTAAATCTGGAAACAAAAGTAAAAGTTTTGTCCTTGATCACATTGGAGCTGACACCAAGATATGGAACAGAAATCTGTCTTGATATAATTTGTTGCACCGCTGATTTCTTTTTTGTCGTGTGCTGGACTCGTTATATACAGTTGTTTTTACTTTTTGAATCATTCATTAGCATTTAGGAAAAATTCAAGTTGCTAGATCTGTCAATATCTTTGGTAAATGCCATTCAATGTGTCTAAACTTATTCTAAACAAATCCAAAGGCATGAGCCGTATATTATGCATTTTTATCCATTTCCATCACCTTGTGCTGTAAAAGAAACAAAGTGTTTATAGCATTTATAGTTAAGTATTTTTCTGTACCATCAAATTTAATGAGTTACTCCATCCAGTACTTTAAAATGCACAAAAGAATAGTGTTGAAATATACGGTAATTCTTTAATTTGTGCCATGCAGAAAACTCGGCAGAGAGGGCAAGACTCCTGCAAAAACCTGGGGTGAAACTTGCTGCATAAAAATGTCTGCATTCAGATGTATGGTACTTGCATCAAGGCAGTAGCATAGCTACCAGGGGGGCAGAGGGCGCTGTCGCCCCGGGCCCCTTGCTCTGAGGGGGCCCACTCCAGAGTTACTGCCACTGGGTTCACCACCTGAGTTGTAATCAGGGTTAATGGTTAGTTGCCCACTCAGATTTTTCGCCCCCCCTGGGCTAACCCCTAGCTACGCTTCTGCATCAAGGTGAACAAAGACTAGCGAGAACCACGAGAGGGGTGGTGTCAGAGCAGCAAGGGATCGAAAAAGTAATCAGTATTTGCGAATATCTTGGCACTTACTATTTCCAGAGAACTGTTCACAGGTCGCTTTTTTTTTGTCTTGGTTTTTTTTATGCAGCCAAAACTTGCTCTCTTGGCTGTAAAAAAAAAAAAAAAAAAAAAAAAAAGAAAAGCTGCTTTCAGAAAGCAGGTTTTTCTGCTTTTTTGGTGCAGATTATATGTGTCAGTACCTGTTTAAAGGGGTTGTCCGGTCTTAACACTCTGTGTGACTGCAGACTTAGGTATCCTCCCAGAACACGCACTGTGCACTGCGGGGATTCGCTGGTTTCTGAGCCGGGAGCACCAGGTATGTATGTGTTATGCATACTCCCGGACAGAGACGGCCGTGCCCACTGAACTGCTATGTCTCTAGACGGGGCGCGGTCTCACTGTACACAACTGTATGGACTAAGGCCTCACCCACTAGTGGAGTTCAGGAGTATGCATAACACATACATAGCCGCCTGAGAACGCTGTGAGGCAGTGACCCCGCTTACAGCTAGGGGGCGCTGTATGTGCTCCTCAGGATACGCATGGAGGTGTAACGGTGATGGTGAGACAGTGACCGGCATTATTGTAAATGGCCGGTATGTGTCGCAGAGGAAGTCTGCGCTGTAAGCCCGAAATGTTGTTGCTCTAGGACTTGTAGTTCCACAAGTGTTTGTGTAGTTTATAAGGGGGGCTTACAGGGTTAGTCTGAGAGCTGGGCGGGACTGACTAGCCACACATACACCGACCACCTATGGGGGTGGTGACAGCTACATAATGTGACCAGGGTTTGGGTCATGTGTTCTGTGTTCTAAGGTCCTGTGAGACAGAACAGGCCTGTGTGTTGGAAGGTCCTAGGAGTGGACTTCCTGAAGATCACATGGAGAGGCCATATGAGCAGAGTCTGTCACGGCACTGCGTTGGGGAAGCTACCGACATTCTGAGGGTCTGGACTGTCGGGAGTGCCCTGGTCGCAAGGACAGTGATCCCCGTAAGGCATCTTCCCCAGGAGAGAGGACTGACAGGAGTCAGCATATGGAGCAGGAGCTGCAGGAAGGTAACTCCAGAAAGGGGGTTCTAATAAGGGCAGAGACGTATCTGCCATTGGAACAGACTGTTGGTGTTTGTTGTGTTCCGTGGACATTAATGAACTGTTCGGCGTGCGGTCATGAGACGAAGTGAAAAGTCCAGCGTGTTTAGTGACTGCGAGTTAAGCCGTGAACTGTGAAGTGCTGTGGACTATGTGGTAGGTCTTTGAAGTGTAACATGGCCTACGGCGTGGTTTAGGATGCCGCAATAAACTTAAATAAGACTGTTTTGTGAGAAAAACGTGCCTGCAAAAATGCATCGTATGAACATAGCCTTATAGGATATATATTTTTTTGTCTTTACCAAGGGAATTCTTGGTACAGAGTTCTATGGAGGTATGCATAATTACCCTGTGAGCAAGGCCATACAAGCGAGAATATTGGGCTCGCTAAATAAAAATACGCATCTCTCTGGATCCATATGGTAGATTTTATAAAAAGGAAAACAAAATGTAATATTCGGAATCAAAGAGCATAAAATAAGAGCAAAAAACTGTAGCATAATAAAGTAAAGTATATGCACCTTACAGTACCTTCCAGTGTGGCCAAATCCCCCCTACAGTTCCCTGCACTGTCCATCATCCTGGCTGTACAGGCATGTGACCTCAGCAGCCACAATCACTGGCTGCAGCGGTGATCAACACACAACTGATGCTGCCAGTGGTTGGCTGCAGCGGTCACATGCCTGTACAGCCAGGGTAAGGTGTACAGAGACCAGTGGAAGACTTGTGCACTGATGGAAGAAGAGAAGCAGGCATACTTAATTTTGTTATTTTAAAATCTGCTACTTGAAGTAAAGTCCTTTGTACTAAATAGAAAGATATCTGCTATTTCCTTATAAAATGTGCGGATTTTTCCGACCCGGCTTTCTTACATATCTCCTGCCACAATCTACTTTCTACCTTATGTCATACGTTGTTTCTCTAGTCTTTCCCTTCCCATTGTTTTTACGGCTTTGCTGCTGCAGAGTTGCCCACGTAACAAACGCAGCCCAGCTATCGTTCACAGGCGGGGAGCTGCAGATGGCGGAATCATATAAATTGAGAAAATGCCTGGTGATTAAGGAATTAAATAAACAAGTGAGTATGGCTTGTAGTCATTTTGCAGAGGCATTCATTTTAATTACATTTCTGAAGTACGTAAAGCAATTAGTTTAGAAAAGGTTGCTGCATACCAGCACATTGCATAAAGAGCATTTACAAACTGTGATATGAAAGAAGATACCAAATGTTTCTTATTGTAGAAAACTTTTATTTTTTTTACTTTTATTTTTTAATCTCTGAAATAATTGCAAAAAAAGCATTTTAAACCAAAGCTTGATTTTTGATGTTCTGTGATTATACTGTACTTGTCCTGTAGGTGTATTTACAGTTTGTGCTTCTTTTATCAATTCTGTGTTGGGCTGAATTCAGATATTGGGCAGCACGGTGGCTCAGTGGTTAGCACTGTTACTTTTGGGGCCCTGGGTTCAAATCCCACCCAGGACGACACTTGTAGGGAATTTGCATGTTCTGTCCGTGTTTCCTCCCACATTCCAAAACGAATTTAGATTGTGAGCCCCAATGGGGACAGTGATTATAATTTATTTTACTTGCATCATATTCCACAGCACTGTACAGACATTATCATCCCTGTCCCCAATAGGGCTCACAATCTTTATCACCATGTCTGTAAAGCGCTGTGGAATATGATGGAGCTATATAAACAAATCATAAAAAATACATGATAAGTAGCATGTGTGTTTTATGGATTAGCAGCTTTCTGCCTATGCACAGTGTGCACAGTACAGAAAACTCACAATCAGGGGTGTGGGCGGTGGCGTTCCACTAGTGGTGGCAGACCATGTCCCTCCATCCCCAACTATATCGGCATCATAGTGGGCTGTGTTGGGGTTATTATACTGTACGGAGGGCTGTCTTGGGGGGGTCACATAATATTGTGATGGGATCGCCATACTTTTCCGATGGGGGGGTACAGTGGTGTTATCATACTGTGTGTGTGGAGGAATTCACTGTGGAGGTATCATGCTGTGTTTTGGGGGGCACTTTTGTTGGCATCATACGGGAACAATAAAAGGGGATCCAGTAGCTTCAATAGTAGGAAAATTAGTTTGTAAGGGCTGTAAAGTTATGAGATATGCTTTTCTGTTTTTCTGTGACCCCAACTATTTAAAAAAAATTTTTTTGGGGGGGGAGGACCCATTTATAACTTGTGCTATGTGGCCCCGTGATTTCCATGCATGCCCCTGGGTGTGGTCGGGGTTATACACAGCACAGCATTCAGCAATCTGCTAAATTGTATCAAAAAGATGGCATTCAGAGCAGCAAGTGACGCGTCGCAGGAGTCAGGGTCTCAGCCCCTATATCATGCTGCTCTCAGATTACATTGCAAAAATATTCTGACAAAAGCTTGCAGTACAAGTACTAGAGTTAAATGAAAGCTTAATAACATTTATACTCTGTTCTTTCTTCTGAAGGAAAACACACAGATTTCATGTGGACTCGTGTACCGCGTTTTGCTCCCAGCAAATCACTAAAACCTTGTCCGCTAGAATTAGACAGCCGGAGTCATGTAGTCAGCTGCACTTTTTGGCATTTTGGCTCCTTACCTGCTCTTTAGATCACAGGATATTTAGCTCTTTTTGGCCTGAGCCCAGGTTGTATCTGAGGGTCGGCTGCTAACACTACTGATTTGTAAGTGTAAACTCTTACTTTTCTGAGCTTCCAACCTTAGTTTGGAAGTCTATGATCATTTACTAGAAGAAGGTGGCAGACGGTAAAACGATCACAAACTGATTGCCCTCATTCCATGGTTTTTCTGCCCTTATTCACCACAAGTTCGTCAGTCTAACCTATCTAGGAACTGACCCAACTCTCCGGATTTGTAAGTTACCATCCACTCTTTTCAGTGGGTGGTCCCTAGACATCAGAATTTTGCCAGCACTTTAGGTGCTGGAACCTTCTTTCCTTCACTTGTCAGCATACGTTTCACATGCGATCCCCCAATGGATTGCTTGTGCTGAACCGAATGCCTGCCTCCCTGATTACATATTTCTGTAGCATTTAAATGTCTGAATAAAAGTGAGTGTTTATCCATTAACATCAGTATGTATTTATTTTTCTAAATAGGTCTCAGATTATGTGCTGGCTAATTTCATAATGTATTTTTGTAGTAGACGCTCTCTTGCACAGATATTGTCATAAATAGTAAAAAATTAGGCCTCCTGCAGTCACCACTCCACTAGAGGGCGCTTTCAGAACAAAATATACAAAAAAAACGCATCTGCATTATCTCTACTTGAATTATAGGTCCCATTATATTATCTATCTATCTATCTATCTATCTATCTATCTATCTATCTATCTATCATCTATCTATATATCTATTATCTATCTATCATCTGGTATCTATGTCCCTATCTAGGTATCTATCTCATATCTATCTATCATGTATCTACGGTATCTATCTATCTATCTATCTATCTATCTATCTATCTATCTCATATCTATTATCCATCTATCTGTCTATCTATCTATTATCTATCTGTCTATCGATCTATCTATCTATCTATCTATCTATCTATCATCTATCTATCCCATATCTGTCTATCTATCCATCGGTATTTATCTCATCTATCTCATATCTATCTATCTATCTATCTATCTATCCCATATTTATCTGTCATCTATCTATCTATCCCATATCTATCTATCTATCTATCTATCCAGCTACCGGTATTTATCTCATATCTATATATCTATCTATTTCATATCTATCTATCTATCTATCTATCTATCTATCTATCTATCTATTATCTATCTATCTCATATCTATCTATCTATCTATCTATTATCTATCTATCTATTTATCTCATATATATCTATTATCCATCTATCTATTATCTATCTATCTATTTATCTCATATCTATCTATCTATCTATCTATCTATCTATCTATCTATCTATCTATCCATCGGTATTTATCTCATATCTATCTATCTATCTATCTATTATCTATCTATATATCCCATATTTATCTATCTATCTATCCATCGGTATTTATCTCATCTATCTCATATCTATCTATCTATTATCTATCTATCATCTGGTATCTATGTCCCTATCTAGGTATCTATCTCATATCTATCTATTATCTATCTACTGTATCTATCTATCTATTATCTATCTATTTCTCTCATATCTATCTATCGATCTATCCCATATTTATCTATCATCTATCTATCTATCTATCTATCTATCTCATATCTATCTATCTATCCATTTACGGGTATTTATCTCATATCTATCTATCTATCCATTTTCCGGTATCTATCCATCTTCCGGTATCTATCTATCTATCTATCTATCTATCTATCTATCTATCTATCTATCTATCTATTATCTATCTGTCTATCTATCTATCATCTATCTATCTATCTATCTATCTATCCCATATCTATCTATCTATCCATCGGTATTTATCTCATATCTGTCTCATATCTATCTATCTATCTATCTATCTATTATCTATCTATCCCATATTTATCTCTCTATATATCTATCTATCCATCGGTATTTATCTCATCTATCTCACATCTATCTATCTATCTATCTATCCCATATTTATCTATCTTCTATCTATCCCATATCTATCTATCTATCTATCTATCTATCCATCTACCGGTATTTATCTCATATCTATCTATCTATCCATCTTCCGGTATCTATCCATCTTCCGGTATCTATTTATCTATCTATCTATCTATCTATCTATCTATCTATCTATTTATCTATCTATCTATCTATCCAATGTCTATCTATCTATCTATCCCTGACAGAAGCTATGTTGCTAATCCATGTTATGTAAATAAAAGCTTATAACCTGACGTTAAATTCATCTATTGGTTGCATAAATTATTCTTTTGAAAGCTGAAACCCTCCGAAATGTGGATTAGGTTCAGAAAATAAATTGGCATCAATGCAGAAATATTGATCATTTAATGGACAGTGGACACAGAATGGTCAGATTTTGGCAAGACAAAAGTTTTGTCGCCTGGTCATATAATGCACCCAATCCTAGTTTACATCCTCACCTGTTCTCGGTAAATGATCGGTTAATTAGTGGGTGTGTATAAAAAGAAACCCAGCACCCCAGACCTTCACTTGAGCTGCAACTTGAGCTCAGACAACATGCCAAAAATCCACCCTGCGACCAAAGCCTGGATTATCAAGAGGCTGAAGACCAGATCCACTGCAGAGGTGGCTGGCACCTTTAATATGTCTCAGCGTCAAGTACAAAGAATTAAAAAAAGATTTGAAGAGACTGGAGATGTGTTTGACAAGCCCAGGTCCGGCAGACCCCGCAAGACAACTGCTCAGGAGGAACGTTTGGAGGTTTGAAAATCCAAAGCAAGCCCCTCTTCCACTGCAGCAGAGCTCCAACAGGCCTGGTCACCTCAAGTCCCTGTGTCAACTAGAACTGTTTGTAGGATTCTGTCTCAAAATGGCCTCCATGGTCGAATCAGTGCCCAGAAACCATCACTAAACAAAAGGCAAATAAAAAACCGTGTGGCATTTGCAAAGACCCACAGCCTGCTAAACAGATGGACGCTGGAAAAGTGGTAGAAGGTGGATTTCTCTGATGAATCTTCAGTAGAATTACACCACAGCCGCCGCAAATACTGCAGGAGACCTACTGGAGCCCGTATGGATCCAAAATACACCCAGAAAACAGTTACATTTGGTGGTGGAAAGATCATAGTCTGGGGTTACATTCAGTATGGGGGTGTGCAGAGCATTTGCAAGGTGGAAGGCAATATCAATAGCCTAAAATATCACAAAGTATTAGCTACAGTACCTCTTATATTCCAAATCATAAAAGGGGTCAAATTCTGCAGCAGGATGATGCTCCATCTCATACATTCATCTCTACAACAAAGTTCCTCCAGGCAAAAAAGATCAAGGTGCTCAAGGACTGGCCAGCCCAGTCACCAGACATGAACATCATTGAGCATGTTTGGGGTAGGATGAAAGAGGAAGCTTGGAAGACAAAACCAAAGAATCTAGATGAACTCTGGGAGGCATGTAAGACTGTATTCTTTGCTATTCCTGATGACTTCATTAATAAATTGTTTGAATCATTGTTGAACCGCATGAATGCCGTCCTTCAAGCTCATGGAAGTCACACAAAATATTAAATATGACTCTAATAGCAGCACAACTTCATTCACCAATGTTATGCAACATATATTTGTATGTTAAGTTAATGATTTGTTTGAATATCACATTACTTTCTGTGGCCGACAAAACTTTTGTCTTGCCAAAATCTGACCATTCTGTGTCCATTAAATGATCAATATTTCTGCATTGATGCCAATTTATTTTCTTAACCTAAACCATATTTCGGAGGGTTTCAGCTTTCAAAAGAATAATTTATACAACCAATGGATGAATTTAATGTCAGGTTATAAGCTTTTACTTACATAACATGGATAAGCGACATAACTTCTGTAAGGGAGTGTATCTATCTTCCGGTATCTATCTATCTATCTATCTATCTATCTATCTATCTATCTATCTATCTATCTATCTATCTATCTATCTATCTTCCGGTATTTATCTATCTATCTATCTATCCCATATCTATCTATCTATCCCATATTTATCTATCTATCTACTGTATCTATCTATCCCATATTTATCTATCTATCTACTGTATCTATCTATCTATCCCATATTTATCTATCATCTATCTACCTATCTATCTGTCCCTCATCTATCTCTCCATTATTGTGTCATGCTGGGTATATATAATATTTGTGGTCTGGTAGAGCCAGGTGTAAACATACTGGTTGCAGTGAGTGAAGTGAAATTCAAGAGGAATGAAAAGTAGAAACACAAAATAAACTGTATAGGGGTGTTGTATAATACAGCACAGATTAGTGTAAAAAAAAATTTGGATTTCGGGGTCGGACAACCTCTTTGATGCCCTGTCAGGTGATAGATGAATCCTTACCCTCCTTTAGAAGAGACCATGAACTCATTCTGCAGGAATTATAAGATAAACGTTTGAACAAAAGAACAAAAAAACAGCAAGTAAACTTCAGTCCGCTACAGGACGTCGTAATTGGCATCGATCGCGTCAGCTCATTTTTAAGGCAAAAAAACCCCCGTAATTGTGCCATCATATTCAATTGAATCTCGCTTTGACAGATTTGTTTATTTGCTTTGAAACTATAAAGACAATTTCAATTTAGTATTCTATCTAAAAGAACATAAATCAGTGTGACCCCCACAGAAAAAGTAATTGTTTTCATTGTTTTGTTGCATTTGGTTGCGATAATACTCAGCGAGGGAAAGACATTTCGCTCTCTCTGCCTAAGCGAAGAAGCAGCAGTCACCCACCGGGACCTCGGAACATTTCTAGCATCCTTATGGCCACTTCTTCATTCTGCCCTTGAAAATGCCAAAACAGAAAAACAAAGATAATTGCAAGGAACAAGTAACGTACAAAAATACATTTTGAAGGCCGGGCCTCATGGCCATGAAGTCGTGAAGAGAGGCCATTGATAAAATAGTCTATGTGCACATTCTAAATAAGTATTCAGCATCACAGGGAGTCTTGTCCACCCAAACCGATAGGGAAAATGGAGTACATGACCTTGTAGAGAATATAAAAATGGCATCTTTTAATTGCTGTCTCTGTCTTGCAGAAACCAAAGTTTAATCAAATATGCAAATTAGGCTACATGGTGCACCCTTGGTGTGACCAAGAGACTCTGTGTACTATTCCGCCCACTGGATTTGCATTTCCCTGCCTCCCTCACTGGTGATTGACAGGACTGGAATGTTTTTCTCTGCAGACAGTGCTCACTCCAAGTAAGCCAGCACTGTCAATCACCAGTAAGGGTGGCAGGGACATGCATTAGCAGTAGATGAAATGGTGCACCAAGCCTCTTGGTCACACCAAGGGTACACCAAGCACCCTGATTAGCATATTTTATTAATCAGTTTCTGCAGAACAGAGTCAGAGAGAAGAACACCAAAGGTGTGATTTTTACAAAGGCTATATCTTCTGCAAGGCTATGTGCCTATTTATAGTGTTGGGTTAGGGTCACTTTAAGTATGAAAGCAGAATTTTTGGAATAAAATATTGGAGCTTTTTTCTTAGAAAAATGGGCATCACGGTGGCTCAGTGGTTAGCAGCACTGTGGATTTGCAGCACTGGAGTCCTGAGTACAAATCCCACCAAAGACAACATCTGCAAGGAGTTTGTATGTTCTCCCCGTGTTTGCGTGGGTTTCCTCCGGGTTCTCCAGTTTCCTCCCATACTACAAAGACATACTGATAGGGAATGTAGATAGTGACCCCCCCCCCCAGTGGGGACAGTGATGATGATGATGTCTGAAAAAGCGATATGGATTTAATGGCGCTTTATAAACAAAGCATAATAATTAAGTAATAAATAATTTAGAATACAATATTCCCATACCCCATACTGGAATTCTATGGAAAACCTATATTTAATACTACAGTCATGGCCAAAAGTTTTGAGAATGACACAAATATTAATTTTTACAAAGTCTACTGCTTCATTTTTTCTAATGGCAATTTGCATATACTCCAGAATGTTATAAAGAGTGATCAGCTTAACAGCAATTACTTGCAAAGTCAATATTTGCCTAGAAAATTAACTTTATCCCCCAAAGCACATTTCAACATCATTGCAGCCCTGCCTTAAAAGGACCAGCTAACATCGTTTCAGTGATTGTTCCATTAACACAGGTGTGGGTGTTGATGAGGACAGGGCTGGAGATCAATCTGTCATGATTAAGTAAGAATGACACCACTGGACACTTTAAAAGGAGGCTGGTGCTTGGCATCATTGTTTCTCTTCTGTTAACCATGGTTATCTCTAAAGAAACACATGCAGTCATCATTGCACTGCACAAAAATGGCCTAACAGGGAAGAGTATCGCAGCTAGAAAGATTGCACCTCAGTCAACAATCTATCGCATCATCAAGAACTTCAAGGAGAGAGGTTCCCTTGTTGCCAAAAAGGCTCCAGGGCGCCCAAGAAAGACCAGCAAGCGCCAAGACCGTCTCTTAAAAGTGTTTCAGCTGCGTGATCGGGCTACCAGCAGTGCAGAGCTTGCTCAGGAATGGCAGCAGGCAGGTGTGAGTGCATCTGCACGCACTGTGAGGCGGAGACTCTTGGAGCAAGGCCTGGTCTCAAGGAGGGCAGGAAAGAAGCCACTTCTCTCCAGAAAAAACATCATGGACAGACTGATATTCTGCAAGAGGTACAGGGAGTGGACTGCTGAGGACTGGGGTAAAGTCATTTTCTCTGATGAATCCCCTTTTTGATTGTTTGGGACATCTGGAAAATGGCTTATTCGGAGAAGACGAGGTGAGCACTACCACCAGTCTTGCCTCATGCCAACTGTCAAGCATCCTGAAACCATTCATGTGTGGGGTGGCTTCTCAGCCAAGGGAATGGGCTCTCTCTCAGTCTTGCCTAAAAACACAGCCATGAATAAAGAATGGTACCAGAATGTCCTCCAAGAGCAACTTCTCCCAACCGTCCAAGAGCAGTTTGGCGATCAACAATGCCTTTTTCAACATGATGGAGCACCTTGCCATAAAGCAAAGGTGATAACTAAATGGCTCAGGGAACAAAACATAGAGATTTTGGGACCATGGCCTGGAAACTCCCCAGATCTTAATCCCATTGAGAACTTGTGGTCAATCATCAAGAGACGGGTGGACAAACAAAAACCTTCAAATTTAGACAAAATAAAAGCATTGATTTTGCAAGAATGGACTGCTATCAGTCAGGAATTGATCCAGAAGTTGATTGAGAGCATGCCAGGGAGAATTGCTGAGGTCCTGAAGAAGAAGGGTCAACACTGCAAATATTGACTTGCTGCATTAACTCATTCTAACTGTCAATATAACCTTTTGCTACTCATAATATGATTGCAATTATATTTCCGTATGTGATAAAAACATCTGACAAACACACATAAAAACCAGAGGGCAGCAGATCATGTGAAAATATAATATTTCTGTCATTCTCAAAACTTTTGGCCATGACTGTATAATGGGGCCCATGACTTGGGACATATGTTCAATACATAGCCATTGATTTCAGTGTGTAATGTTTTATTTTCCCAGTGGGGGCGCTGCAGGGAAGCAAAGCTTTGAACAGAAAGACAGTTTTCATAAATGGTCGCTTTATGAAAAAGATTTCTATGGTTGACAACCCTTGTAATGAAGTGAGAAGTATCTCCACAGCTACTGAGTTAGGAAATCTAAGACCATAACTATTAAATGGGATTGTCTCATGAACACAACGTCTGGCCATATGCCCTATAAGTATATGTTAGCATAGGAGTTCCTCTGATCGGGACCATATGAGCCACCACATAGAACCATTCATGTATTATGACCCTTCACTTGGCAAATAGCTTGATTTTCTTGGCAGTCAAAGTGGCTCCAATCTGAAAGGAGTCATCTCATCATGTGTACGAGAAGATAATGATGGGTGAGTGACTATTTTTAATTTATGTACTAAAAATATTACAGATTACAGCTCTTCTCATTCCAACGGACAATGTCCACATGCTCATGCACTGTCCCAACCCCAAGATCAGCCAAACAGAAATAGCTTTTCTGCCCTGTTTGTGAGGAAAGAAACATAGCTTCTGCAGTAGCATGGCAGTATAACTCAATAGACTATATTATCAGCTGCCAGAAGGGGAAGGAGACCAATTCTGTCAAAACTCAGCTGCACAGACCAGCAGAAGCACCAAGGGATATATATTAAAGCAAACAATGTTGAAAAATAGATTTTTATTTTAAAAAAAAGGTGGAAGCAACCCTCACTGTCTAATGCGTAGATGGTTGCTCCTGAATAGAACAGCGTTGATCCAAGTCCGTTGACCACTGGAAAAATTCACAAGAAGGAGGAAAAATAGATCCATATGACTGTATCAATAAAAATGATCTAGTCATTAGTTCACATACATAATTAAAACAAAAAATCGTCCAGACAGTTAAAAATCTCGTGCCCGTTCTGACGCGTTTCTGGCTGGAGCCCCGACAGGAACGCGTCAGGGTAGGCACAGTTTTTTAATAGCATGGACACATTTTTTCTTTTTTTTAATTATGTGAAATAAAGACTAGAACATTTTTATTCATACAGCCACATGGATCTTTTTTCCTCCTTCTTGTGAAATATTGTGGTCCCACTCCTTTTGCCATGACTGGTTTGTGGCCACTCAACAAATGATGAGTACTACCTGTTGACTACCACGATCCGCGGCTCTTCTTACGACTAGCCGGCTTGGTGCCTCATCTTTCATCGTGCTCATTTGACATCTCGCCGGGTCTGCTTCTCCTAAGAAAAGGCATGGATTCTGCAAGGTAAGAGTTGATACTCCATCTCCTGCCTAGCGGCCACAGAACTCTCTCCTGGCCAATGAAATGTTACAAGTGAATAAATTTGCACCAGCTCTAAGTTTTGTGATAAAAGCACTGTAAATTATTTTAGTAACTCAAAAAAGAAAATGCAAAAATTGTGTAAAATTCATTTAAAAAAATTGGCTCCATTTCTTTTTTTTGCACAGCTCAATACAGAACTGTGGAACGTTTTGCTTTGTTAATCTTCCCAAGTCTGGCTCTCGCTTGGTTGGTCCTTGGTTAGTTATTCCATATAGAACTTTATTTTGACCTTCAGAGTTTCCAGGTGTCTTTTATCAATGTCTAATTGTGGACTGCAATTCTGAAGCAGCCACTGTACAGATTACCATATAGATGAAGTCATTGAGTGCAGGATTCACATGCGGTAAACACTTAACAATCAATAAAGACCATCCAGTGTAGAATATTATAGGGAAATTAATTATGTCATCAGTTTATGTCACTCATCGCTAATAAGAAACTGGTCTCGAGGGATGAAAGTTTTTATGATCCGCTCTGCAGACGCTTGCCAGTAATGAAATATATGTATGGTAGCAGGCACTTTTCCAGTGTTACCTTTCTGTCCTTACTGGCTGTTAGAATGCTTCATAAATGAAAATGTAATAAACCATGATTCAGGGTAAATGAGGTGTGACTATAAATTCCCGACAGACATTGTCACCAGTTCCACCTATGCAGGACAAGAACAAACTTTTTATCTAATTACTCAGCAGAATAGGGACAATTGTTATACATGTCATACCAATGTACAGATATGTCCACCATTACTTGCATTGGGTTAAAGTGGCTGTCCAGCCTTAAAGGGAACCTGTCAGCAGGAATGTGCACAGTAACCTACAGGCAGTGTCAGGTCGGCGCTGTTATACTGATTAAAATGATACCTTGGTTGATGAAATCTGTCTTGTGGTTGTCGTTTAATCTTTATTTTCAGTTTTGAGTTAATGATATGCCTGTGTTTCGGGGCGGAGCTGTGGGTGGGGCTTCATGTGGTGCTCTGCTTAACTATTCATCTGAATAGCTTATGACAGATCACTGATCCCTCACTGACCTGCCTCCCATTTTACATATTGATTATTATATTTATTGAAAAACAAAATCATATTTAGCAGGCAGACTGGGGTACCTGCACTGTAGCATGATCCAAGCTAGAATATTCATACTTTAATTTGATTTTGTCATATAATTTTCTTGGGGGAAAAAAAATATCTTAATCAAAGCGGCCGTGCCTACACAGTATATCATTTGTTAGGCCTGTTTCACACATCCGTAGTCGGCGGTCAGCTGAAATCCGCCAAAAGGGGGAAAAAACTGATCCGCCCATTTGAGCGAAGTACGGATGACCGCGGACTACGGATCCGTGAGCGGCATCAATTAAAGGGACCGCGGGTTGTTGAAAGTGCTATCGCGCGATAGGCCGAGATCTCGCGAGGAATAGAGGAGGCGGACAAGATCGCGCGATGGTCTCTCTCTCCCCTTACCCGACTTCTGCGCGATCTGCCTCCCCGATCTCGGCCGAGCCATCGCGTGATCTTGTCCGGCTCATCGCGCGATCTTGACCGCTTCCCCGATCTCGGGATGGGCCGGCCGAGATCGGGGAGGCGGTCAAGATCGTGCGATGGCCGAGATCGGGGAGGCAGACAAGATCGCACGATGGCCGAGATCGGGGAGGCAGACAAGATCGCGCGATGGCCGAGATCGGGGAGGCAGATCGCGCGGAAGTCGGGTAAGGAGAGAGAGAGAGAGAGATTTTTAGCCAGCAGCCAGAGAGGAGTGGGGGTTAAAAATGTTTACAAACACAAAATAGCGGATCCGGGCACTGAAAAAACATTGCAGGGTCCGTCCGGACATGTCAGCGGACGCCAAAATCTTGGCGGATCCGCTGACATGCGGATGCAACGGATCATCATCAGTCAAAATCCGCCGATAATGCAAGTCAGTGGGGGGAAAAACGGATCCGCAAAGAAAAATGGTGGATCCGTTTTTTTTGCAAAACGGCGGATTTTGACTGATGGTGACAAACGGATGTGTGAAAGAGGCCTTACACGATAGATGCTACTGCACAGCCGGCGCCATTTTGCTAGAGTAAAATAATTTTGCTCCACCAAAATGGCGCCGGCGGTGGCGCCTGCGCAGTGTCATCTATTGTTATTTTAATCAGTATAACAGCGCCAACCTGACAGTGTCTGTAGTTTACAGAGCACAATCCTGCTGAAAGGTTCCCTTTTAAGCTACTAATCTGACGTCACTCTATGTGACTGCAGATGTGTGAATCCATCCCGGAGCAGCCGAGACACCATTACCCACACTGATCAACAGTAAAAAAAAAAAAAAAAGAGTGAAAAGTAATTGTTCCAAAGCAATAATAAAATGTATTCTAGGAAACAGTAATCAGTGGTTAAACTCCTGATGGTATTTAGTATTCAGAACAGATAGTGACGTGGCAGAATGATGGCACGCTCACGGGAAGACTATTTTATCACCTATCCACTCTACTTGTACTGCAGCATCTTCATTAAACCTGTTAATTCTAGTATTAAATCCGTCAAATCGTATATAAAAATTGCAAAGATTAAATTGTCAGCGTGAAAGATAAATGTTTTACTATTGAAATTGTTGCTTTTTGCTTTAGATTTTTTTTTAATTAATTATAAAGACGACACCAGCGTAATTATATCTGTGCTATTAATAATGGCGCTGGACTGGTTTTACACTGATAATTATTTCCATGTGATTCCCATAAAATGTGGCGAAAGTATATTTAGCAATTCTATTTTTACTAGTGATGATAATTTTAATTACATACTTGTGTTTGGCTTGGTTTTTATGTCTAATACAAGTAAAAACTAGGAAATGAAAAATTTGGAAGCATTTAGATTGTACTTTTTGTGCTATATAGATGAATTTTAGAAAAGGCCGGGGTGCACAAACCTCAGCATGATGAGCATTGATGTCATTCTTTGTGGCCCCAAATCATCTGTCTGGTGACCACTCTAATATCTTTTTCATATCAAAGAGAAGAGGTGGGGTGCATGAGAGGTGGGCTGGATCTATTTTTACAGGATTGTCTACTACTTATAAATTGATGACTTATGCTTAAGATAGGTCATCCATAATAAATCTGGTGTGCCTCAATCCGTACCCCCACCAATTGGCTATTTCCTGTGCTGGTGGCGGAAGGATTTGATCAGTTGTGGAGCTGCACAGCACATCTTCATCAACTGTATAGTGGCCACGGCAGGGTGCTTCTCATCTACCCCTATTCAAAATATTAGGATTGGATCTGTAGTACCTGTAGTACTACAGGTAGACTTGAGCTCTAGTGCTACCTATTGGAAGTCCTAAAAGTCAATGTGACTTTAGTCAGGGCAGTTTCAGTGGACTGGTGCGGTCTGAAGTCAGATTGTAAGCGGTCAAAGACGGAGAAAGAGGAGAGGTGGGAGGACAGCTCAAAATGAACGTGTTGTTCCAGTAGTTTAGAGGCATAGGGGAGAAATGATATGGGGCTGTAGGTAGACACAGAGGATGGGTCAACGGTGAGCTTTTTGAGGATGGGTGTGATCGAGGTATGTTTCAATCAGGATGGAAGACACCAGTTGTTAGTGACAGGTTGAAGAGGTGAGTTATGCTTGTGATGAAGACTGGAAAAGTTTGGAATGAGGTAGGACGTTATTGTGTCAAGTTCACAGGTGGTAAGGCAAAGTCTTCAGTTGAAATGAGAGGGAGGGGGAACTGGACACAGGAAAGAATTGAAAGAACTAAATAGCTATTTTGGGTTGTGAGACAGGTATGATATGAGGAAAGAGAAGTCTGTTTGTTTTGCTGCAGTCAGAATTTGCGCAGCATTTTTACAACTTCTGTTACTGGACCGGGCAACTAGGCTCCCTTTCTTTGGCAGCCGTACAACGGTACGCTTTGTAGATGAGGGCCAGAAAGAACATGTGCTCCAGTAGATGACAAGCGCTTCATCAAGTGGCCTCTGGGTCTCTTCCTCCACCTTAACATCACACACAGTACAGTCCTCAGTGGTGTCACCCCAATTACCCTTTTTTCCCCACATCACAACTCTCCAAGCACCAAACTGACTGTTGGGAACCACAGATGGCTGAGTCTGCAGATCTCTTCACACATTGTATGCCATGGGCATAGGAAGGGTACTCTAAAGATTCATAGAGTCAAGAGGAGGAAATCATCTGCACCCATGGCCAAATTTTTTCTCACTTTAATCCATGGCCGGATTAAGTTTTGTCCGAGCATAAACCAAACCCTCGTCAACAGACATTAACACCATTGGGTGAAGGTGATCCATTTGTGACGAGACACAGATATTTGAGGCACCTACGGACTATACTGTGCTGTCAAGGCAGGAAGAGAAGGAGGGTGGCTCTCAGGACGAAGTGTGGGAGAAGAGAGAGGATGACGATGAGGTAGTAGATCACAGTTGGTGTAAACCCAGAGGCATGCAGCTGAGTAGCTCAGCAGAGGAAGACAAAGAGGTTATGCAGACACAGACTTATGCCATCACGACAACCAATGCATCCTGAGGCCCAACTCTGGCAGTGGACAGCAGCGTTTGCGGTTCTGCAGTTCTAAAAACTAAATCTAAAAAATCATGTTATCTGTTAGGTTTTTTTAAAAAACAGCCTATCAGAGTAAAAAAAAAAGAAATAAATTTCAGTACTACATGCATGACCTGGCACATGCGCAATCAACATACGTTAATCTGGGAATGTCATTGTGCTGAAATGCAGACTAGCGGGTCTCGCCAACCACCGTCCACCCCATCAACCGCATCTTCTCATTCTTCCTCCTCCCTCACCGTGGCAAGTGTTGTCACGCAGGTCTCCAGCCGAAGAACCTCCACTTGTTTACCCCTTACAGTTGGGGTGACAGAGAGCCTGTCAGTTAATAGGAAATTGGACATGCCTGCTGTTTTTGACCGAACTTACATACCAAGCACCCCCCATCTTTCTCAGTCCACCGTAACATCTCTGCCTGCACCTCTCTCACAGTCCAGCAGCTTGCTGTGTTCACCCTACTCTACCCTGTGTCAGCACAACAGCAAACCCTCGTTTGTGCAGTTGTTTTCATGTAAAAGATTCTTTACTCCTTCGCATGGCAAAATTAATATCTTGAGTTTCACCATCTTCAATCTACTAATAATAACCTTTATTTCTATATTTCAAGCACTTTCCGCATAGCTTTTCAAGTCAGCAGTTCATATAAAACAGTCAGAAGTTACCAAGTTTAAGATAATCAGACAATTAAAGCAAAAATAATGACGACCCTGCTCCTCAGAGCTTATAATCTACAATGAGGTGGGGGTGACACAAATTATAGGTGCTTATTTACAATGATAGTACAACCATCTTGAGGAAATGGGGGTAGATAAAGGCTGCATCAGCTTTTTGGGTACGGTTGAGTTTAATGGTGAATTATGTTCAGAGAAGTAAAGAATAAGCTATATATAAAAAGGACTTTGATTAGGGAGCGTCATAGGCTGCCCTAAACAGATGTGTTTTTAGGGAGCACCTAAAAATCTTTAAATTGTGTTTATACTCCTAATTTCATGGGGGAAAAAGGGTAAGAGGTGAGATTGAACTGAACCAGACAAAGTCCAGATCAGGGGTGTTCCCGTCTTTGTGTGTCTCGGGGTTTGAAAGTTGTGAGAGGCCACGAGAATTGGCTAGAGATAGAAGCTGGGATGCAGTTGGGGAGGTTGAGCTGTTGAAGTCTCCCATGATAAGGGTTGTCAATTGTGAGGACTTGAAGTGTGGCCGCAACACAAAAAACTGGTCAAGGAAGTGGGAGGGTGAGCCTGAGGGCCGGTATATGACTGCTACTCTGTGGGAGAAGGGATAGAACACCCTGATGATTTGAACCTCAAAAGAAAAATTGCGTCCAATCAGCCTGTATTTATTTATTGGGTTAAAAACAGGATTGATGTTGGCAGCAAGGAGTGTAGGGTTATCGTGGAGTTAGCAGTGATCGTACGGCTGGATATATGCATATTCCATGCGTTGTAATCTGGACATGGATAAATCGTATGCTCACTATTACTTTTCTGAGAACTAATTATTGTGAACAGCCTGCAGCCTCATCGGATGATTTGTCGTCCAATCGAGTCATTGTCTGGAGAATAGGGGCCAGCTAAGAGCTATTCGCTACAAAGATCACAGCGCTTGTTTCTGTTTGACTCATGGCCTATGATCTCTGTAATTATTGCATGGCCACTCCAATCTGTTGGCCACGGAAATGCAGCTTTCCAGCTTATTGATATAGACGGTTTCCGATAGCTGGTGGAAGTCACAGTCCCCCCAGTACCAGTTGCCCAGTCACCATTACTTCTCTAAGGAAGATGTGCCTACGCTACAGCAACAAGTCACAGACAACATCACCCGTTCCCTGAAAAATTCTATGTCTGCCCGGGTGCATTTCCAGAATGACACCTGGACGAGCAAGCATGGACAGGGGAGTTACATCTAGATGACTGGGCACTGGGTGACTCTAGTAGCTGTAGGGGCAGTTTGGGAATGGGTTGCTCCACAAGTCTTGCAATCCCCAAGGCTTTCAGGGCGCTTAGGGATGGAGAAATAAACCACTACACACCATAAGATGAATAACTAAACTACTAGATAAGAGGGGGTGGAGAACTAAACTACTAAACAGCTAGGGTTGTAGAACTAAACCACTACCTACCATACGATGGATAACTAAACTAATAGACAATGGGTTGGAGAACTAAACTACTAAACAGCCATGATTGCAGAACTAAAATAGTACACACCAGGGGATGGAGAACTAAAGCAGTAGACACCAAGGTGTCACTAGACACCAACTCTTGGAATCCCCAGAGAACAAACCTCTGTATGTAACAGTTTCTGCAGTGCTTCTGCTTCTTCCACCTCCTCTAGAGCCTCCACCTGCACCCTCATCCTCTGCCTTAATTAAACACATGTTCCAACACTGCAGAGAGAATCCCTGCCCCACCTCCATACTGCGCAGCCAGAGCTCACCATAATCAGGTTACCCTTACACACGTGCCTTGCATGGTTCGCATCCTGAACCTGATGGTACAGCAATTCCTCTGCCACTGTCCCAGCCTGGATGCATTGCTGCTAAAACCACTTTCGTGCTGAGTTCCACCATTCCACTTCAGTTGGTATAGAGATCTTACGGACTACTGGTTAACTGGTTGATCTGCAATATAACCACACCATGGAATTAAACTCTGCCCATGTTGCAGCGGCTGTGGCAGCAGTGGCGAAACCTGGCGCAGGATAACATTTTTCATAGAATGGCACAGCGGACGTGGTGCAATTCACATTTGCATACTGGATACAGATGAAGGACCTCTACACCCTTCTGTTCTTTTTCTTAATGGTTACTAAGATGGTTGTGGTGATGATGCCGTCATCAGCATCCCTATTACTGTCTTCTACATGTTGGAGCACACTTCCAATAGTGTGGGTGAGCAGGTGGTGGTAGTGGTCCTGGGAGAAGAGAAGGAAGCAGAGTAGGATACCTTTAGGGTTAACAATATCTATAAGTTCAGGTCTGTCGTCTCACAGACGTTTGCCATGGGAGGAACAAATGGAGAAGGACCATGGAAAGGACGAGAAGGAAGAGGTGATGGATGCGCAACAGTTAGGAGATGAAGACGATAATGATTCCCTCTATGTTGTCCGTGGTTGTCAGGAGGCGATGGAGGAAGAAAGCTTGAGTGTTAAACCACCACCAAAACACTGTGGATTTGGACCTTAAGAAAGAGACCAACCCATGAGCGCCTTCTTGCAGCACTATCTTCACTATGATTGTTATCCGTATAGTTATGATTCCAAATAGTGCTGACTATTGTGTTGCCAGTGTGTTCTATTCACAATACAAAAGTAAATTTTACCTGTTGTTTCCCCCCTGGAAAGGGACACGCCCATGCTGCAGTATCAAAACATGCTGGAAGACAATCATGACAATGGTTTTCCCCAACACAGCAGTGAGGCACGCAGTTTAAATCACAGTGATAGCCTTCCAACCACAGAAATATTCAGTTGTCAACGCAAAAACATTAGCAGTCTTGCAGTGTTGTAGTCCTGTGTAACAACCCCACCAAGGAGAGCATCAGCAAAGAGTTTGTATGTTCTACCCATGTTTGAGAGGGTTTACTCCCAGTAATTATTTTTCTACCCACACTACAAAGACGTGCAGATAGTAAATTTAGATTGTGAGTCCCAGTGATGACAGTGCCAGTAATGTCTGTAAAGTGAATGTTGAATTATTGGCTCGATATAAGTGATAAAACCCCCCAAAAATTGAAAGTGATGCTCAGCCACACAGGTGGCACACATATCAGTTTCATAGATTACTGTTGTCAGAAAAGTTTAAGGATAGTAACATGGGTAGTTGATTCAAAGACAGTGGAAGACTGCTGGTATCGGAGGCCTACTGCTACAGGCAACACACATGAAGGAGACCCAACGCGGAATCTACACATTTACAAAAAGTAATTTGCCCACACCAGCAAAGTGACATCAATTTCACCACAGTAGAAATAGTCTAATAGGGACCAACTGGTCTTCCACTACACCCAGCCCAGCAGATGGACACCCTACCAAGAGTGTTCACATTTCAAAAAATTAGTGGCAGACACCAACAAAGTGGCATCAATTTTAGCACAGTAGAAATAGTATAATAGGGACCTACTGGTCTTCCACTACACACAAACCAGCAGATGGACACCCAACCATGAATGTTCACATTTCAAAAAATTAGTGGCAGACACCAACAAAGTGGCATTAATTTTACCACAGTAGAAATAGTATAATAGGGACCTACAGGTCTTCCACTACACCCAACCCAGCAGATGGACACCCAACCATGAATGTTCACATTTCAAAAAATTAGTGGCAGACACCAACAAAGTGGCATCAATTTTACCACAGTAGAAATAGTACAATAGGGACCTACAGGTCTTCCACTACACCCAACCCAGCAGATGAACACCCAAGCAGGACTGTTCACATTTCCACAAATTAGTGTTAACATCTCCAGTAGCAGCAGCAACAGCAAGTACAAAAGCCCCACTAAAGATATCAGAGACTGCAATTATGCAAGAACAATGCAGCACACTAAAAACTACAAAGTCCAGTAACAGAAGTTGTCAATTGTCTTTGACTGGGACGTCACGTTAGTGGTTTCCTAGTGTTTTCAGAAACCTTAACCCCTACCCCACATACACCTCAAACACCAAGCCTAATCCCCCTTCCTCCACAACCTCCCTTTTTCCCAGTAATGTTGCCCAGATAGTGTGCTAGGAGCTCACTCTTCACCACCTCTGCCCACAGCTGAATTTCAGCGGCACAAAATTAGATGGTGAAATATGGCTTGATTAATCACATTACTCACAGCAGAAAAAAATGTTTCAGTGGTAATGGGGCCTGTATGACAAAGATTTGCTCCAAAAAATTTCAAAGTGAGATGTCCCCTACTGTATGACATTAGTAACAGATTTTTTTTTTGTTTTTTTGGGGTGTGGATGAGGCCTGTATAACATTCACTAGATGGTACAAATAATTTCAAAGTGAGATGTCCCCTACTGTATGACATTAGTAACAGATTTTTTTTTTTTTTTGGGTGTGGATGAGGCCTGTATAACATTCACTGGATGGTACAAATAATTTCAAAGTGCGATGTCCCCTACTGTATGATGATAGTAACAGAAGCATTTTTTAGGGCCTGTCGATGAGGCCTGGATAACATTGACTAGATGCTCCAAACAATTTCAAACTGAGATTTCCCATTCTGTATTCGGTTAGTAACATAAAATAATTTTTTTATAGTGTGGATGAGGCCTGTATAATCTAGAAGAGTGTCCGTGGCATTGAACGCCCTCTTTCCTACAGTTTCTGCTGGTAAGGTGCAGGATTGCTGGAGAAATATGGCCAACGTGTCGTTACAGAAACTGATCAGGAAAACGGCCATGACAACGGCGGGAATAGGAAAGTACAACAGGATCAATAACAGGGCGGCTATGGGAAGTACGAGATCTAGGATCCAGCCTACAACTATTACTCATTTACCCAACACCAGTTACCAGAGAGCGTTCGATGCTCGTCAGAAGATAGGTGTAACAGATGTGCGGCTCAATCTAGATATAAAAGATGCCCATGAGAAATTGGATGCCAAAGATGCACATAATCTAGAAGTTAGGCTCAAAATAATTTCAAACTCAAATCTCGGCTGCAGTATCACGTTGGTAAAAAAAAAAAATAATAATAATTTTTATGTGCAATAGCAATGCACTCAGAACAATTTAAACTCCATTAAATGAAAAGGTTTGATGTAGCAGGCTGTTTCATGTTTATCAACAGAAAAAAATATTTTAATGTGCCTGAGGTCTGCAGACAGGTTCATATCACCACCACAATATGACAATGTGGGATACGGCAGATTGTATCACATGGAGCAACTTAAAAAAATATAATTTTTTTTAAATGCGCGTTAGGTCTGCAGACAGTTTCTAATCACCACAGCACTAAATGAGAAGGTGGGAGACAGCAGGCTGTTTCACATTTAGCTAGTAAAAAAATAATATTTAGAATGCTATACTCATGCATGAAGCACAATAGAAGCAGTGCGCAACACACTTGTAGGACATGTGCCCTGCTGGCTTTGTCTGTGGACCTCAGTCAGTGGCGGATTATAATGAGGTCAATCTGGGCAGTAGCCCAGGGCCCAGTGGTGTGGGGGGGCCCACCAGCCCAAGGAAAATTGCCCCATTATAACCTGCCACCATAGCGCCACGCCCCCCTATGTACCGACCCCTTCCTCTCCCTCCCAGACCCATCGGCCACCGCAGCGCCAGCCCCTCACTGATAAATCCCTGCTCTGTGCGCACAGGACCTGTGATGAGGTCACAGGAGGGGAGGAGTCGGGTTAAATGATCAGGGGCTTTGTCGGAGGCCCCTGATCATGTGACACCTGACTCCTCCCCTCCTGTAACCTCATCACAGGTCCTATGCACACAGCCCTGAATGTATTGTATGCGGGACGACTCTGCTGTGCTGGTTGTCATGGTGCTGGATGAGGGAATTATGTGTGGAGTCAGGAGGGGTTTACAGGGTGGTTGTAGCTGCGTGTGTGTGCGAGGTGAACAGAGCAGAGCTGCACGTGTACGAGGTGTATGGAGCAGAGCCGCGAATGTGCGAGGTGTACAGAGCGGAGCTGCGCGTGTGCGAGGTGTACGGAGCGGAGCTGCGCATGTGCGAGGTGTACGGAGCGTAGCTGCGCACGTGCGAGGTGTACAGAGCGTAGCTGCGCACGTGCAAGGTGTACAGAGCGGAGCCGCGTGTGTGTACGAGGTGTACGGAGCAAAGCTGCGTGTGTGTACAAAGTTTACGGAGCGAAGCCCACATGTGTGTACGGAGCAAAGCCGCATGTGTGTACGAGGTGTACGGAGCGAAGCCACGTGTGTGTACGAGGTGTACGGAACGGAGCCCTGTGTCTACAGAGCTGAGCCGTGTGGTTACTGAGCGGAGCTGCATGAGTATGAGGTGTACGGAGCAGAGCTGCGTGTGTGTATGAGGTGTACGGAGCGAAGCCTCATGTGTGTACGGAGCGAAGCCGCGTGTGTGTACCAGGTGTACGGAGCGGAGCCCTGTGTGTACAGAGCTGAACCATGTGTTTACAGAGCGGAGCCGCGTGTGTACGAGGTGTACGGAGTGGAGCTGCGCGTGTAAGAGGTTGCGGAGCTGTGCACGTGCGAGTTGTACGGAGCGAAGCTGCGTGTGTGTACGAGGTGTACAGAGCGAAGCCGCATGTGTACGGAGCGAAGCCGCATGTGTGTATCAGGTGTACGGAGCACTGTGTGTACAGAGCTGAGCCGTGTGTTTACGGAGCGGAGCCGCGTGTGTACGAGGTGTATGGAGCGGAGCTGCATGTGTAAGAGGTGTACGGAGCCGCGCGCGGGCGAGGTGTACGCAGCGGAACCACGCGTGTGCGGAGCCGCGTGTGTGTACAAGGTGTACTGAGCGAAGCTGCGTGTGTGTACAAAGTGTACGGAGCGAAGCCGCATGTGTGTACGAGGTGTATGGAGCTGTGTGTACGGAGTGGAGCCGCATGTGTACGAGGTGTACGGAACAGAGCCCTGTGTGTACAAAGTACAGAGCTGAGCCGTGTGTTTACGGAGTGGAGCCGCGTGTGTACGAGGTGTATGGAGTGGAGCCGCGTGTGTGCGAGGTGTATGGAGCAAAGCCGCATGTGTACAAGGTTTAAGGAGCAGAGCCATGTGTGTACAGAGTGTGGCTGCGTGTGTATAAAGTGTACGACGCAGAGCTGCATGTGTATGAGGTTTACGGAGTAGAGCCATGTGTGTATGGAGCGAAGCCGTGTGTACGAGGCATACAAAGCGGAACCGTGTGTGTATGAGGTGTGCGGAGCCATGCGTGTACAAGCTGTATGATGGGGAGCATTCATACCTCCCAACCGTCCCAGATTTTGAGAGTCTGCCCCACTGCCACGACTGGGAGCTTACTTTTCCCACGGACAAAGGAGTATACGGTGGAGCCCCGAGGAGCACTTGAAAACTCGCACGTGACATCCCATCGGAAGTGACGTGCTGGAAGCTCACTGGAGGAGATTGTGACGGAACTATGGAGGCACTTCAGGGAATGCTTCAGATCATCACTATGTCCTCCTCCGACAACGCGGACAGCGGGATCGCCTTGGACTCGGGGATGTCGGCCATGTGAGTGGATCATGATATGATCTGCACCAGGAGGTTCAGGTGGGCACTACAATGTGAGTCGGGCTGGTATAGAATCTTTATAGAATCTTTCTTTCCCCTCTTTTTTCTCTCTCTGTTCTTTTTTTCTTTCACTTTCTGTTCTTTCTTTCCCCTCTTTCTTTCTCTCTCCCTCCCTCTCTGTTCTTTCTTTCCCCTTTCTTTCTTTCTCTCTTTGTTCTTTCTTTCCCCTCTTTCTTTCTCTCTCCCTCTCTCTTCTTTCTTTCTTTCCCCTTTCTTTCTTTTTTTCTCTCTCTGTTCTTTGTTTCCCCTCTTTCTCTCTATTCTTTCTTAATCTCTCCCTCTCTTTTCTTTCTTTCCCCTCTTTCTTTTTTTTCTCTCTCTGTTCTTTTTTTCTGTCCCCTCTTTCTTTCTCTCTGTTCTTTCTTCCTTTCTCTCTCTGTTTCTCTCTTTCTTTATTCTTTCTCTCTGTTCTTTCTTTCTCCCTCCTTTCTCTCTCTTTTTTGTCTCTCTCTTTCTGTTCTTTCTTTCTTTTCCTCAGTACCAGTCAGTGTGCCCACAGTGCCAGCCACTGTGCACTCAATACCAGTCAGTGTGATCAGAAGTGCTAAATGGGTGTGGTTGGGGCGTGGAAACGGGTGTGACTAGTTGTGAAATGGGTGTGGTCAGGCAGCCGGTAACCAATCATCATAGTGGAAGTCATCTGTTTCCATCAACTTTATTATATGTGGGCAATGGGCACCTCTAGTAAGGTGGGCACGAGATGGCGGGTCTTGTCACCTCTGCCTCACACATAAGTTACTATGAGTATTACTTTATTCCTGCCACATTTCTTTCTTGGCCTACTGAGAGAAATGTTTTGACCAGTTGAAAGTTATACAACCTGAGGATTGTGCATGTGTGCACTGCCCGCATATATATATATATTTACTTACTCTGACCCCTATATAAACCCTGCCCCTCCGACCCCCATCCACTTTCTCATGCTCCTGTTCCATTCCTGGGGTCTTTTTGGTCCCCCCTTGGTCCTCAACATGCTGAACATCTGGGACATGACTAACATTGCGCAATGTGCGCTTGTTCGTCGCCAGATGCAGCGTCGTGTCCAGTGTGTGAGGAGATGGTGACTTGTCTGTGGCGTTAACCCCTCTGCTGACATGTTGGTCACAGCCTGTGGCGAGGAGCGTCTCTTCCTGTGTATCCAGCCACAGGCTGCACATCGGAGGCTGCTTCTATCTGGGGAAGTTCATGAAGCAGAAGCCTCTGTGTGACTCATGTGAAGTAACTTGTCTGACAGGTCATGGGTCCAGGTCAGCAGGTGATTGCAGACTATTAGCTGGTTTCGATGTTAGGTACAGGTGAGTTAGGACTAGATGTTGGGTGGAAACCTTCCAGTATTTGTAAGGCCTCGTGCACACGCTGAGTATTTGGTGAGTTTTTACCTCAGTATTTATAAGGCCTCGTGCACACGCTGAGTATTTGGTGAGTTTTTACCTCAGTATTTATAAGGCCTCGTGCACATGCTGAGCATTCGGTGTTTTTTACCTCAGTATTTGTGAGGCCTCGTGCACACGTTGCGTATTTGCAGAGGTTTTTTTTACCTCAGTATTTAATCCCTTCCCGCCCCTTGACGCACCGTATGCGTCATGAAAACTAGTGACTTTCTGACCCTGTCACATGACCGGGGGGCCCACAGAGTCTGAACAGCCCGGGGCCCTGGCTACCCTTAATCCACCTCTGACCTCAGTAATGGCCAAAAAACCCAAAAAAGTGCTGACTGATATACAGCCGCCTAACTAACTAGCTAAAATCTTGCTGCTAAGAGTCACAGTGTCAGGAGTAGCCTCTCTGCCCTGTTACAGTGTTAAAACGGTGCTTAAACAAGATGTCCACTATTTCTTTGGAAAGGGACATGTGATATCAGCAGCCAATGACACAAGCCGTTGTGTCAGGACATTGTGGGTGTTTCCTGCACCCTGATTGGCTACCTGCAATGTGCACACATAAAGTTAGGAAAAAAATGACTGTTTACAAGAAAGCAGCACCTCTGAGCTGTGGAAACCCCCTCCCCTCATCAAATTCATGCCAAGTAGTGATGAGCGAGTATACTCGTTGCTCGGGTTTTCCCGAGCATGCTCGGGTGTCCTCCGAGTAGTTTGGCGTGCTCGGAGATTTAGTTTTCATTGTCTCATCTGCAT
The DNA here is from genome assembly GCF_039654945.1 of Dendrobates tinctorius. Lineage (NCBI taxonomy): Eukaryota > Metazoa > Chordata > Amphibia > Anura > Dendrobatidae > Dendrobates > Dendrobates tinctorius. Next base: position 39,707,387 of record NW_027361810.1, on the reverse strand, counting down.
GATTTGCGGCTGCTAGACAGGCTGAATACATGTGTGGAATGCCTGTTTGTTAGGGAATTCCCACATGTATTGATCCTGTCTACAAGTCACAAATCATGCAGCTGAGACGACGAAAACTAAATCTCCGAGCACGCCAAACTACTCGGAGGACACCCATGCAACGAGTATATTCGCTCATCACTAGTGCCAAGCGCTCATCATACACCACCATTATCGTTGCTAAAGTGCTAAAAATACTTTTTGTGGCAACGCATATATTTTCCTGCACTTTTACCGAATGTTACTGTTTTTCTCCTATTTAATTGAATTTTGCTTGTGTTTCCAATCACGAATCCAAATGTGCTATATTCGTACAGAATTTATGTTTGGTGATCGTTATCCGAAAAAAATTATCTCCTCACTAAATAGTGACCAATCCCATCAGCGGTAACGTCCACTAGTCTTTTATACAGTCTTTTCTATGTATTACCTCCTTGTTCTATAATGAGGTTCGCATTTTACATTTTATAGTGTTTTTTTTTCTCTTGCGTAAGATGAATCGATTTCACCCTTCTTCTTTTCTTATGATTTCCCTTTTTTATTCTAAAGAAAAAATACAAGGGCATACTAGGGTGACATGTTACATGTGAGCTCGTCCTTTTATGGCACTTCTCTACACTTTCTCCTTGATTTTACTTTACTTTTATATATATTTTATACTTTTATGCTACCTTTTATGATATCTTCATTTTGAAGATCACAGCGTTAATCTTCTACAAGCCCAGATCAGGTCTTTATTTTTTTTTTCTAGATTAAATATCTCTGTATATTTTGTACCAACCTGAAACACTCAGCAGCTGAATTACCGATGATTTGTAGCTAATTGCTGTATTTTATCATCTTGTTAGTCTCATTATAGGTTTTTGTTACTTTGAAGTTGATCAGTAGAACATCGGATAAGATTTTAATGAAGACCTGATGTCACATTGGGTCACAAAATATAAATATCTCCATGTCAATTCCAATCAGCTTTCTGTCATAAACAATATCCGCCAGGCAGCAATGGTGACAAGCAGAAAATAAATCCTTTACAAAATAGTAAATGCACAGTGAATCCGTCTTGCAGTCTGCAGAATCATGATGTGGGCTTGAATAACTAACATTTGCCTGAAATTGAAATGCAACAACTGTCCTTCACCAGTGATTATAAATATTCAGTTAGTATTTTTTTTATTGAATTCTGCATAATTTTTGTTGACTAAGCATTACATAAAATTGTTTTAATTTCATTAATTAGAAATAAGTTTGGAGAAAAGGAATCGTCTTTAATTGTTTTAGCTATTTTTATAATATCAGAGGATCGAGGCATTTTTTTCTTAATTGGGTCTGCAGGGTATGTACTTTACTTTACGGCAATTTTTATCTACCACCTGGACAACCACTTCCTAAAGGGGTTTTCTCATGAACAAAGTTACTTTTAATCAATAGATCTTTGAATAACAATAAATTCCAGAATTCTATGTGTTTTAAAAAAATGTTCCTGTGTCGAGATAATCTTATAAATGTGTCCCTGCTGTGTACTGTGTAATGGTCGTGTCTGACCATACAGGGATATGGTCTGATCATACTACAGCTCCTGGGCAGGGGAGGAAGGAAAAGAGAGTATATAGACTGGACAGCACTGGATTGCAACTGATTCTTTTTTTTAGGCAAAACATTGCTTAAAAACAGGCAGGGAAATGTTTTACCTCACAAAAAGAATCAGCTGTGATCCCATGTGGTATGATCAGGCCGGGTCCAGCATGATTAGACACAACCATTACACAGTACACAGCAGGGGCACATTTATAAGATTATCTCTGCACGGGAACATTTTTTATAAACACAACCAATTGTGGATCTTATTTTTATTCCAAGATCTATTAATTAAAGTGTACTTTGTCCATGGGTAAACGCCTTTAAATAAAACAGTGCTCCATGTAAAATAAAAATAGGATTAGGATATATACACCTTCCAGTCTAGCACCTTTCCAGCGACATTGAAGCTGTCTCTGCCGCCGCTGAAGCCGATCATTAGCTGCTGATGGGCTGCAGCCTTTACATGACATAACAATGGTGCTGGTATAGGAGGTGAGTATATTTTTTGCTGTCTTTATTTTACATGGGACTCTGTTTCACTTAATACAGTCGTCTACACACGTCATTATCGGTTCTCAAATCATCGGATCGCACTCGGACCAATGTTATTTTATGGGCCCGTGAACATGTCTGCTCGTGTGACCCTAGCCTAAGAAGGAGTTATCCAAGTAATGGATGACCTCATTAAGGCTAGAGTCACACGAGAGTATATTCGGGCTCAATTATGCAAATCACACTCTGATGAGAGTGTGATCATAGTGTGATCCAATTCATTCAGATGAGGAGAAGATGGAGATAAAAATCTCCCCATCTTCTCCTTTCTGATCCGATGTTTTATTGAATCGTACATGGACCGAAAATATGGCAAGTTCACGAGCTCTAAGAACAGAAAAGTTTTCGATACAGTCTCTAGAAAGAGATGTTCTACAGTCACCGTCCTCAGAAACCAAGCCGTGGCATATGATATGCTTTCCAGAGCCTTATTTGTACATGTTGACCGTTCCTATTCTGCGTTATCTAGACCTTTATCAAGAGAGCTGCGATTTGTCATCAATTTCAGGCCTTAATTGATAATGTTATGACTCTGTTGACTCTGTTCAGTCTACACAGTAAAAGCGAGCTGTAGTTCTTTTCAGTCTGGTTGTCAGTACATTTGATGGTCATACATGCAATAGAATGCAGCATATAAACAAATGGAAATTTGATGGAAAACTAATCACTCATTAGCAGATCTGAATAGATTGTGACAGATCCATCAAACAAGCTAAGGAATCATGATGGATCTTAACAGATCTTTCATGAATTATATGAAAAACCATGGCACTAGTGTGAATAAATTACTCAGAGTCGGAGGCCTAGGGCATGAAGACATTTGTCCACTACCTCCTTGTTTATTCCAAAGGATGGTCAAATGTGTAGAGCTCCCTGAAAACTTTTGGTGGTGCAAGCAAAGACTATGCAGTTAATTCTAGACAACGCTAGAGCATGGTAGACCATGGGATTTATGTATGAAATTATGAACAAAGGAGATGCAGTTTTACTATCAGTTGAGGGGTTGCCAGCTTTGACCTGGTGCTAAAATTCATAGGTTTCTTTTCCACTAAACCACACCAAACTATATATGACAGTATTTTGGCACAAATTGAGCAAGCTTTCTGCCAGGTTTATCTTAGTAAATTCCCCCATTGTGTATGTGTGAAATGTTAAAGAGATTGTCCACTACTTTTTCACTGATGACCTTTCCTTAGGAGAGGTCATCAAAGTCTGATCGGTCGGGGTCCGACACGCGGCACTGCCACCAATAAGCTGTTCTCGGTGGTAGGCGCCGGACGGAACTGCTCAGTTGTGGAGCTACTTCATCTTCTGGTAGTGGCTACAGCAGGGTACTGCACAATAGGGGGCCGATATGTGGTACCCTGCTGCGGCCACTACCAGAAAATGGAGCTGCTCCACCACTAAGCAATTCCAGCCGCCAGCAACCACCTCCAACTCTAAGAACTCTAATCAGCGGGCGTGCTGGGTGTTGGACCCCAGTCGATCAGACATTGATTACCTATCCTAAAGATGGGTCATCAGTGAAAAAGTAGAGGACAACTTCTTTAAGTAGTATTGTATTTGTATGTTTGTCTTGCAAGCATTTTTGCTTCAAGCAAATTAACCCTCAAATACAGTGAATTTCACCTTCAGGCAAGTAATTTTCTCCGATGAGCTGTATAATTACTGTATCTAAATGAACATATTAGCAGTACTGTGAAAAAGAACAGGAATTTTCACTCAACCAAAAATGCAGTCTGGAACTTGGGTTTTGAAGGAAAAAGAACAAATTGTTTTCTATCCCAGAATAAATAGCAGAATGAGCACAACACATTGTTATATCAGATAAGCCACCACTATATCATGGAGATTTCAGGGATATTCTTAGATTAGAGGAAAAGATATGCTACTTTTCCCCGTGAAACAGTGCCACTCTTGATCATGGGCTATGTCTGGTGTTGCAACACAACTTCATTTAGGTCAATACTGCAGTACCAGACACAGCCAATAGACACCAATAGACAGGAGTGGTACTGTTTTTGTAAAATAAAATAAGACCCTGTTTTCTAATGTTATATGAACCTTTTAAACCTTTTAAAGATTCTTTAATTTCCTTTAAAAAAAATAATTGGAAATATAAATCCTTCATTCTGTCGCTATTCAGTTATTTGTTTTGGATTTTAAACCCATATCAGTATATTTTATGTGCTACTGAGGTTCTCTAGATTGCACTATTGACACGATGAAGCTGGACAAAGACATCAGATACCTGTCGGCCTAATTTTCCCAAAACCCCAATATACAGGAATGCCCAGCTTGGCAAGGAACTCTTGTGTTTTCTATGAGAGAACCGCTGCCAGGAGCTTACCTCCCTGATGACTATATTCCAATGTCCCGATCCTTATCCTGGCCGACAGGATATATCAGGAGACCCAAAAGAGATGGTTGCCTGCTCTTGCTGGAATCATCAAGTTCAGACCAGGAGCAGACGCAGATACAACTTGAGCCCTTTGCAGTCCGATAGCTCGTCAGAATGCAAAATTCCACCTACTTTGGAGGTGGTAATGAGACTTTTACCTCCTGGGCCCCTGTGTGTCTGCGCAGGTTGAACCAATGGTATGTCCACCAATGGTATGGACGACTTTAATGTGTATGGGCAGCTTAAGAATCCATTTTAATAGTCACCAAGTATCTTTAAATTAATTGTAAAGGAGATAACTTAAAAAAAAAATAATGGAACACATTGACTTGGTAAAATGGACATTGTAGTGAGTTACGAACTTGTGTTATTAGGTAAATAGCTTTAAAGGAGTTGTCCAGTCTACAAAGAAAAGTCTGCGGTCACTCCGTCTGACTGCAGACTTATGAATCACATCACCCCAGCACACGCACTGTACGCTGAGAGGATTTCTGAGCCAGGAATGGCCATGCCCAAAAGTCAGGTTCTGGCCGGGAGTATGCATAACACATATATACCTGCTGGTCAAGGCTCAAAAATTGGCATATCCTGGCAACGCACAGTGCGTGTGTTGGGGGGATTCATACGTCTGCAGTCACACAGATTGACTGCAGACTTTTCATTTTACACAGGACAATCCCTTTAAAGATCTTCTTTCACCTGACAGAAGCAATCAGAGGCCCAGCAGGCTCGGACTGGACCACAGGGGAACAGTTAAGTCCCCCCGGTGGGCCCCTCTAAAGGATTGCCAATGAGCAATTGCTCAAAGGCATCAACTAAATATTCATTAAACAAACTATCCCATTTATTATTATATATAAGTAAATTTGTGTAATATGGCCAGTTTGTTCCTGCATGTTGCAGAACAGTGGCCTCCCAGATTAAGTGCTGCTGGTGGGCTTTTGACAGCCCCATCATATCAGGGTTGAGAATCTACTGTTAGAATTTGAGAAGGCTTTGAAATATGCCTGCCTAATACTGATGTCTGTCGTGAAAGTTACAACAAGGAATAAAAGGGTTTATGTGGGTTCTCCTTATGCAATGGTCCTCTGGTATTTTAAGTAAGCAAATAGCCACTTCAGAAAGAATCAAGACTGGAACTCAAGTGCCACTTATTGGCGATACCAGTCCTAAAAGATAATATCAATCCTTTAATGAACCTTGACACATGCATTAAGATTAAAAAAAAACAAACAAACCAGAAACTCCATTTGCAAACACATGTTTTGGGATGTTTGCCCTTCATCAGTGCAAGGCAGAAGTACTTTGCACTGATGAGGGGTAAACACCCAGAAACAAATGTTTGCAAGTGGAGTTTATAGTTTAGCTTCTTATCCTAAGTCTTGTACCAAGGCACGTTAAAGGGTTGATATTGTCCTTTTTGATTGCTACTTCCAATAGGTGCCACCAGAGTACCAGGCCTCTTTATTTCTGAAGAAACTATTGGTGCAACAATGAATAAAGTTATAATCAAACCTGAATGAATTGCTATATTTTCCTTTACAGGCTAGTAACAATGAGCAGGTTAGAGGGCCTCGTAATAATCGGCGTTGGGGCCTCCCCCTTTAGTGTTGGCAGGGCCAATTATGGATACCCTAAGGATGGTCAAAATTACATTGCTTTAGATGTTGGAGTATTAAATTCTTCCCTTAGTACTACATATTCTGCATAAAGTCTAATACATTAAAAATTCACAATTGAAATTAATTGATAGGTAAAAATATCCATCAAATATTTAATAATCCTTATAAAAACATCAGAAACTTTATAGGAAAATATAGATTTTTCTGTAAATCTGGCTCCATGTAGGAGTCATCCCTTGTCTAGACAGATCTGAAGTGTCACAGCTGAGATTATATTGGCATTGCACATTATTCGACGGTTTGATATTACGGCTTTTGGACAAAGACATGCTTAGTGACAAAACGCCTTCAGTCGATGATCAATTGATGACGTCAGTTAGGATGTTAAAAAGAAAAACCCTTTTTCTTATTGTTTTCAAAGTCCAATTACTCCTGAAGATTTTTGATGGAGACAGAAAGCGGCTTCATATCTTTAATAAATTACTTTTCCAGTCCGGCAGTGTTGGTATTTTATCAAGGTTTCACGTTAGTGGCAAAATTAAGGACAATCTCGATCATTTATGTTTTAGAAAGAAATTGACTTTCTGACACTAAATCATGGAGTCAAGCATTAAATCACCGGCTGCAGAGACACAAATCTCATCAAAGTGGCCTTGGGGAGAAAAAGAGTGTTGGAATGCCATTGAACACAAGCATTATTTCAAAACTCCTTCTTCAGTATGTTTTTTTTTTGAGCTTCGAAATAGACTTCAAAACTTTATATTTATGTTCTGTATCTAGCATTTTACTAATAGAGGCCATTACATTGGGCTTCATCATATTATGGCATACGGATGTGTGCGGAGAGTGTTGTCTGCTAATGTGCTGCATAAATGTATAATGCCAGGAATATGGATAGCACTGCTGAATTTATCATTAACTCGATGCAGTCGAACGTAAAACCATAGATGGCGTAGATTATAAAGAATTGTTCAAAACTTTCCTACTCTCTTAGCGCTAATGAAGAAAGCGGAAATAAAAAGTCTACGCGCCTCTATGAAAATTCCAGGTTTTTGTCATCTAAAATAATCCTTGCAAGAAGAATAATATCAGAACATTTTCCAACTTTAATGTCATCCATGATCTGTTCAAATCCATTTAAATCATTTTGAGGGGTGAAATAAAAATAACAAACCTAAAATAATTTTGTTTCATAATTTTGGACACCCTATTATAACTGGGGATGTGGTTATGCTAAGAATTAGCCAATCATATTTAAACTCGTGTTGCATAGTATTCCGTACACAGGTGCCATCATTGTACAGGGATTGTGATTAACTACATATAAAGTTTAGCTGTTCTAGTAGGATTCTCCTGACATTTTCTTAGTTGCATTTTTACAGTAGTGGTCTGTAAACAGCTGACAACAGAGCAAAGGGATCTCATTGTTTAAAGTTCTCAGTCTGGAGAAGGGTGCAGAAATTATTTAGAGGTATTGGATATAATATAAAACACCGCGAATCTGGTCAGAAAAAAGTGGCCTAAATTTGGCAAAATAGTGACATTACCTAGAATCACTGGCTGCCATTTTTCTGAGCCATAAACAGACATCTAAAGGATTTTTTTTATGTTTTACATCTTATGTTTATTATACTTTTGGGTCTGAAAAGTTTCCAGAGCATAATAAGGGACCCTAATTTTATAGAGAATCAACTTTCCCTGGAAAATCCATGTGATAAGGCGAATTCCAATTTTAGCTGATTAGCTCATCTTTATTGAGGAGCATAGTACAGTATATATAAAAGTCATCATCATCACACTTTGAACTCACTAATTGCATAGCTCCAAATCTCTTTGGCATTATTATCAGTTCAAAAACTGTACTCCGGGAATTTCATGGCTTGTATTTCCATGGCCGAGCAGCTGCATGCAAGCCTTACATCACCAAGCATAATGCAAGTGGATCGCCCGCCAGGGCCGTGGGGTACTCGGCACCGGGCCCGTGGGTTTCAATGGGAGTTGTCACAGCGGCGGTGACCCGGTCCGTGGCCCTGGGGGTCCATTATAAAAGGGAATGGTGTTAAGCGTGGCTGATGATAATTAAAGTTTATAAGTGAATGATTTGTGATGCCACCTGTGGTGTTTGGCAATGAAGATGTTAAGCCGACGCTGCAGACAGATCCTCTGAGACAGGTGGTGTGGTGCAGCAATGATGTTTTAACCCTCCACAGGTAGGGCTGTAGTCCCAGGGCAGTGTAGATGGGGAGAGAGTGAGGAGACGTAGATGGTGCCGTGTTAGACACAGCGATGAAGCAGTGCTGAGTGTGTTGGCGCAGGAATCAGTGGAGGACACCAGGGCATGTAGTTCCAAAGCTTTACTCACAGTCTGTTGTGCGTACAGGTGCCCGCATCCGTGCCGTGTCCTCCAGGTCAGGAGCTCAGCCAACTTCCAGGCAAGATGAAGTACTCGGTTCCAACACTCCGCCAACATGTGCCTTTCCTGAACGTCTCCCTTCTAGCGCCTATTTGAAGTACTCACAGTACTGAGTTACACTGGAGTTCCTCCTGTCAGATGTTCCTATGAACTCTACTTGTACGGCAGACAGCTGTAGCCTGCTTCGGGGACTCCTTACTACCTAGTCCCGGCTCACTCTCGTTGCTGTTGTGCCCCCAAGTCTTGTGTGGGAATAAAGTGGTGACAACTTCTATTCCTCCGGTGTCTGCTTCAGGACCATTAGTATCCGTACAACCTCGGGGACCGGACCCCGGCCATGCTCTGAGAACTTGAGGAAGGGCTCTGCTCTTACCCTAATCCTTAGTTTTCTTCTTCTCCTTACGTTCCGTACAAAACTATCTTTCTTATGGAGAATTAGGCTTTCTGAATATCTCTTTCCTGTGCCAGCAGACTCAGGTCACTTCCTTCAATCCATCCCACTCAGGGGATCTTCTCTCACAGACTGACCTAGTCCTAATAATCTCCCGCTCTCTTGTGCAGACTAAGCTTCACCCACCTCCCAGCACTCTTTGTGTTCCAAGCAGGGAGCCACCAAAGGTGCTTTGCTACACTACTATGTTATGTGAGATGCAGGTGTTGGAGTGTGGTCAGGTGTCTCCAACCTACCTGAATGTTGGGGTACCACACCTCAGGAGGAGGTGCAGTACCTCTGTAGCGACTGAACCCTCAGGGGCGCCACACAAGTGTCAGATGGAGTGGTGTAAAGCTGCCACCACTGGACAAGTAGCATTCCAATAACATTTAATGTTCTTTTGCAGAAATATATTAACTGTCTTTCCAATGTCACTGTTAGATGGCTACCCTGCAAGAAAATTTCTATAAGTCTCTTAGGCTGGTTTCACATTAGCGCTTTTTAAGCGCATGCACGGCCGGGGGTAGCTCCGCCCCCGAGCCAGCTCTCTGCCCGGCGTGCCCGCCCCTTGCTTGTAGCGCCGCCTCCTAGCGCACAGCGGCGCCTGCGATCGGCGCACCCTATCTTTAGCCTAGGGTGCGCAGATCGTGCGCAGGCCGTGCGCTAGTTGCGCTTTGACCTGCGCTGCGCACTTTTGACGGTGCGCCGTGCGCGCCAAAATCAAACTTTTCGGATTTCGGCGTGCTCGGCGCACCGTCAAAAGTGCGCAGCGCAGGTCAAAGCGCAACTAGCGCACGGCCTGCGCACGAGCTGCGCACCCTAGGCTAAAGATAGGGTGCGCCGATCGCAGGCGCCGCTGTGCACTAGGAGGCGGTGCTACAAGCAAGGGGCGGGCACGCCGGGCAGAGAGTTGGCTCGGGGGCGGAGCTACCCCCGGCCGTGCGTGCGCTTAAAAAGCGCTAATGTGAAACCAGCCTTACACAGCTCTGTACATAGATTTTCATCATTTTTATAGTTCTGTATTGCCAGGGAAGCACAAATTTCATATATCATGTCTCACAAATGCTAATGACTCACATACACTGCTGTTGGCCGATTGATGGCTCAGCTGATGATTTGGCCGATGGCTATCTTGGCTTGTTTCCCCCATGCACAGAAACGCATGTGCTACCGAGCACTTCATTAATATCTATAAGAGAGCCACTGCCAGACATATCCTTGGTATATAAGCTCTTCAGAAACAGCCGTCTTTGAAAAGGAATAAAGAAACACTAGAAGAAAAAGGGAAGGTAGAGGCGACGGAAGGAATGAAAGTGCAACATGCAAGTGGTTACAAGGTGCAAAGATTTACAAGTTATATAGCATTTCTTCAACCGTAATATCTGGTATAATACCAAATTATGACTCGACTGCTAGAGTTCTCTTAATTTTTACATTTCAACCTAATTTATGATCTCTGCTTGAAAAGAAATGCATTAGATGTATAATATTCAATACATTAGTTTGCAGCTCTTCTTAAATAAAGCTTTCACTAAAGTTTGCTCCCTTGGATCTTTTCATGTTTTTTTAACTATGATAAACAATGTTTGGCAGAGAATAGATTTTACATTATTGATCTTCAGCCTCAGTTCAAGTAGTCAATATGAATGTATGTCATCATCCTTTGATTAATGGATTGCTGGAGATAAACAGTGCTTAACAATCCTTTTCTGACTTTCTATTGTCATGAGTCCTAGTAAAGTGTCACCGTGCACCAGAATCCTTATAACACATAAATTCGGTGCTGCGTTTGGGAGAGAAGTTAGCTTTATGCTCTTGAATGGGTATGAGCTATGGTATAGGGCTCAATGGAAAGGAGAGTTGTGCACAGGCTTGGACTTGCTGGAAGAACAGAAGAATCCTCCGGTGGACCCTCATGCAAGAGTGGGCCACCATCTTCTTATATGATCAGTGCTTGGCACAATATACTTGGATCACTATATACAGACAAAGGCGACATCTTATTAATTTAACAATCTACCCAGTTCATTATTACATAAATTTGTGATTGAGGATAATGTCACATTTGCCTGTAACTGAAAAGTGGGGCCATGACGTTGGGCACGAAAATGGGTGGATCTTTGCACACCTGTTCTGTTTCACTCTGGCTGGGTCAGTATGTGCATGCATGGCTGTCAATCAGCAAAGTGGGAAAGGTTTGGTCACGCCAAGAGTGCACCAAGCACCCACATTTGCATAATGTGGGCATAATCAGAGCTAAGAGAACTATAGAATAGCCCTGATTTTTATAGGGGCTAAGTCTCCTACATGACCATCTGATTAGTTCTGTGGGGGCCAGACTCCCTATAAGCTTTGTAATTTGCATGCATTAAAAATTCAGAAGTTTGACTCTCCAAACAAATGAGAAAACTGATCAGAGTTGAGACTTCACAGTAACACACCTGTCTGGGAATGCATCTCTCTTACAAATTCACTAATCCAGGTTATGAGAAAGATTAACTGTTTATTTCCCAACGCGTTTCAAAGTGTATACCACTTCTTCATCAGGGGATGACATCCCCTGATGAAGAAGTGGTATACACTTTGAAACGCGTTGGGAAATAAACAGTTAATCTTTCTCATAACCTGGATAAGTGAATTTGTCTAGCAGCGCACTGAAGTCCATGAATTTACTCCAAAGAATCTGAAAAAACTGAAGATGAAAGAGGATAGCTTCTACAAATGGATAATGATCCTAAACACACTTCAAAATCCACAATAGACGACCTCAAAAGGCGCAAGCTGAAGGTTTTACAATGGCCCTCACAGTCCCCTGATCTGAACATCATTGAAAATCTGTGGCTAGACCTCAAGATAGCAGTGTATGCAAGACGGCCCAGGAATCTCACAGAACTAGAAGAATTTTCCAAGGAAGAATGGATGAAAATCCCTCAAACAACAATTGAAGGACTCCTGTCTGGCTACAAAAAATGTTTGCAAACTATGATACTTACAAAAACGGGTGCTACTAGGTGCTAACCATGCAGGGTACGTAATCTTTTGCATCAGCCCATTTTCCTTTTTGTAATTTTTAAAATGTAAAAGAGGAATATATGTTTGTTTTGCCTAAAAGCCCAAAATACATAAACTAAATGTGTCATCTTTAGGCCTTTTAGAGATCATTTTATCTTCGACTTGTTGAACTGTTCACAATAACAATAATTTTGACCAGGGGTGCACAAACTTTTACATGTCACCGTACATAGCATTATATCATTGACGTGAAGAGGGTTTTTTTTCTTTACATGCTTGTCAGTTTAATCATTCATGCATCTGGCTTAACTCCCATATTATGGCCAACTTTACAATACTGTATATGTGAAGTTATAATTTTCTGCTGCAAATGATATTATGCGTAATAGATTATTGGAGTTTTTGAAAAAAAAATAGGTTATTTTGGAGAGCCTACAGTAAATGTTTTTTAGATGTCCAGTTTTAAAAGAAAAAAAACCCATAATTTGCGAAACTCCGATGAAAGATGTATATATTGTATGTGTCCTTTTTTATGGACACCAAGTACTTGTAATGTGCATTCCAGACTGTTGAAGGCCTTGATAGCATGTTGTGGTGATAACGTTTTAAATTTTTATGGTTAGATATTGGTCTCTTTAAAGACAACCTGTCAGCATGATTTCTTAATGTAAAATAAAGACATCTGTAATGGGGCTTTAATACTAAATAAATTGACACTTTGATGAAGAAATCCACTTTGTGGTTCTTCTTTACTCAATATTTAAAGTTTCCTGCTAATCAGATTTGGGTGCACAGGGGCCGGACTGTGCATGGGGTCTTCTCCTCCCTGTGTTTGTGACTCCACGGCCCCTCCGTCTCCCTCCGATCTCAAACCGGAGGCAGGTAGAGGGGCTTGTGAATCAAAGATCGGAAGCAGGTGGACAGGCCAGGAACTTACAGACTGGGAGGAGAAGACCCAGTGCACAGTCCGACACCTGTGCACCAAAATCTAATTAGCAGAAACCTTCAAATGGTGATTGAAGAAGAACCACAAAGCGGATTTCTTCACCAAAGGTATCTATGTAATCCGTATTGCGGCCCCATTACAGCCATGTCTTTACATTACAATATCCTGCTGACCGGTTCTCTTTAAAGGGGTTTTCCAGGATAAATAAAAAGGTAAATGATCCCCTGCTTCTCCAGTGATGCCTATCCAGTCTTTGTTGATACTGTGGACCTATGACATTAATACTACTGGTAAGCCCAATAATTGGCTGTCGCATTGCAGCAGCCGATAGTCTATGCTGAATCAGCAGGGAGTAAGTATGACTTTATTTTCTTTTCATGCAGAGGATGCCTGCAAAATAAAATAAAATATCCTGGACAACCCCTTTGACAAATTAATTGGAAGGTAATGGGGAACACATCTATCAGTCATGTTTCTGTTAATAAGCCTCATGACCTACCGTAATTATTCCTAATTGGACCTACGCTGCTTGTGGATATCATACGGCTCTTGGATTTTGGCGTAGGTGTGTGACAATTAGTAGCGGTATTCGGACTGATGCGTTAACCCAACGCAACAGAAGAACCCAATAACAAACCCAACACAACTTTTCCGTGCTTGGACCTAAACAGCTGAGATGCCACCGATGTAAGTGTAGACAATATGCTATGTGCTTGATTGGATATTCTTGGACTGCTAATTCTTTGACATTTCTAATAATCGGGAACCTCTTGGTCCATAGTATATTGGATATTGAGAACGTCTCTATAAAAATTGACAGGGGTTTTTGCATTGAGGAATGACTCGCACCTGAAAGTCACCTCTGCCGTCTCTTTGGGGGATTTGTTGGATGCACCAAATACATAAAATAAACAATCTGTTCTCTGAAATAACATTTGGCTGCTCCTAATACACCGTTTCAAGCCGAGTCCCACCGGTAACTCCATCCCTTCTTCCAGATTCACAGATCAGTTGTTTTTTTTTGTGTGTGTGTGTGTGTGTGTGGTTTTCTTCACTTTTTATGTCTCTGTTTTGTCAGTTCTGCTTTATTCCCTCCGGCGGCATTTTTCTACGCTTCAGTCCATTGGCTTCAGATTAATGCCAAATATATTCCTGCAAAGACCAATGAGCATTTTTATATTTTACTTTCACACAAAGTAAAGTCAAAGCACAGTGAGAGAGAAGTGCACTATAAAGAGACTTGGAATACTTTATACATTATTTTTTCTTTCAATGTGAAATACATCCGTAGAATGTGCTTTTGACAGGCTCCATAACTTTTTTTTTATTTACCTCTGTGAATTGTCTTTTTTTTTCTAAACCTTTTCATAGAGATTCTTTTTATAGTCTTTTGTCTTTTAATTTGCTTTTTTAGTGAGACTGGTTTTTTTTTAAGCACATTACATAGATTAAACCAATAGAAGAACAGCCGGGGACAGCTCTCCGCGGAGCCGTGTACAGGTGTTGCATTGCATCAAAGCAAAAAAATGGACGTGCCAGTATGGTTCTTATTGTGAAGGACAATGATGAGTTTCCTTTTAGATTAACAGCACCTGGGTATCACAAAAGAAAATGGGCTTTAGTATCTATGGAGAAAAGAAAAGGGGTGTCCACTTTTTATTCATAATTATCTCTTTATTTTTTTTTCAAATGCAAGTATTTGGAGCCAAAAACATTTTTGCATTTGGGTTTCATGAATTTTGCGTAGTTTGGCTTTTACGGACTCTTTATTTCTGTGCACATTCAACTTTGGTCCATGGTCATAAATCAGCTGAGAGGAACTCAGAAAAAAACAAAGAAAATAATTATACACTGTTACTCTAGTCATAGCGGCTGACTGATTTTTTCTCAGTTAATTCACTTTGCAGCAAAGACTAGGCAGCGCAACACCGAGGCTGTAGAAGTCAAATGGTGCAACATTGTAATGTATCAAAAGAAGAAAAGTCCAGATAACTCACTTGGAGGTGCACAGATCACACGTGTGCAACACTGGTAAAGCACAAAGGAAATGAGGCTCCTCCACACACTGAAGACGGATCAAAAGTAATCCAAAACACGTTGCATACTTTGTTTATGTGTAGTGTTCAATTTCTGTGGAATTTTCATAAAAGCAATTTTAAAGTTTATCAGATCACGGGAGCTGGATTTTTTTTTGCTCTTTAACATTTTTAATGAAACCCAATTGCAAAAATGATTTTTTGCCACAGATATGTGCATTTAGGTAAGAAAAATATGTCCCCAAAGGTGGACATCCCCTTTGCTAAAACTTGTCAGCTATTGGAAGTGTTTCCAATAAAAGGAAGCATTGTTGGAGTCTTTTCTAATCTAAAGTTTGCTTTTAGGATTAGAGATCTGAAATCTGTACAATATTCTCTCCAAAGCTAGTTTAAAGTGAATGATATAATGAGGCCGTAGTGACCAATGATGAATACCTTGTGTGAGCGCACTCATAGTCTGCAATCCAAGTGTATACTCAGCATTCTTTTAGAGATTTTTTTTCATATAGCAGTGATTAAAAGGTTGTCCTCATCATAAGTCTTTCCGGCTTGCTGCTTGTCAGGGGGCGGTAATGATTGAGAGTTGAATGATTGACAGCTTGGACCAGTGGCATTACTACATTAATGTCCCAAATTGTGCACTTTGCATTACTGCAAGCTGAGTAAATTGAAAAGTTGCATGTTTTTACAAGCATTTTTTTTCAATTTTAATCCTTTATGATGTTGAGAAATCCCATTTAAGTATCCTTAAAATAAATCTTTTAAAGCGATCCCTTAGCCAAATGTCAAATTCCTCCCTTTTATAGACTACTGGGGATCTTGGAAAGAAGTGTGGTGTAATGACCACTGTGTCCGCTAGGGGGCGCTGTGTGGGTGTCCCAGGACGGGTGTATAAGCATTTCCAGGCTGCTAATAGAAGTAGGATGCTGAATGATTGTAATGTATCTCAAGGTGGGTGGCCTTGGGATGAAGCGTTCCAGTGTGTCAAGGAGAAGCCTTCAGGTGGTTGGAGAGATGGGTAGGATCAACCACCTACAAAACCCACCCAGGGTTGTATCTAGAACACCATTGTAAAGTATGTGTATGAGTGCATGAAGGACCTGTGGTGAGGTCATATCCATGTGATGGCTGCAAGTATATGAGAGTTCCCTGGAGGGAATGAACGTGTGCAGTGTCAAAAGCAGCCATGAGGTAACCCTGACGGGGTGAGATAACTGTGAGGCTAGAAAGCCTGCGTATTAGAGATAGCAACACCTGTGGGACTACAGGGATTACAGAGCAGAACTCTGTCATGGATGCCATGCTGTTTGATATGAACTTTCATGTTGCTGGTCATGGTTTATGATGCCTAAATAAACTGCACGGACTGTGTTGTTTTATGGAAAACCTGTGCCGGATTTGGTTATTTGGCTGCAAAGTGAGTATCCCCTACCTGCATAATAAGCGCAACCATAGCGAACTACAAAAGATAGAAAGTTTTTCAACATTTTTTTCATCTCACTCTGTGAGCGATAGATATGAAATAGAGTCAGTGATCATGCGACTGATCACATAATTGCCAAGATCTTGGTAGAGAAATAGGCCCCTGACACAGCAGTAACAGTGACTGGAGTCTCTGAAACATGGCTGATTTTTCTTGTAGCTAAAACCAATGTGTGATGCTGAGTCACTTCTCATTGATAAGCCGGGAGCTGGGATAGTCAAGGAGTCAAAGGTCAAAAGCCAGGAAGGTACGTCAAAAACAAAGGGAAGAGACAAAGTCATAGTCAGGTAACGGTCCGAGGTCAAAATACCATGAAGATAGTGGATCAGAACAAAGGGGTTAAACAGATGGTCCGAGAGAGGTCCAAGGTGAGGCAACGAAAGATCAGCAAGCAGAACTCTAGACACAGAGAGACAAAGCCACACTTAGCTGAATGTACAACTAACAGAGGTCTGGGACTAACAGTCCAGCTAAGTAGCTGGGCAATCATCTGGGACAATGAACACCTAGAGACAGCCAGCACCTCCCAGTGTCAGATTGGATAGCCGAGCTGTCAAACAGTACACTGACAGCTCAGCATGCCCCTGCACCAGATTAAATGACTGAGCCATCAGTAACTGCATCCCAAATACACTGATAGGTGAAATCATGATAAAATGTTACAAGAATAGACAAATAAATAGAATAATGAAATAAGCGCCCCCAAAAAATACATTATTATAATACTAGACCAAACCCAATGACCCATATGATAAATATATAACGTATCAAAATGAATGATATTATAAGTAAATCGTCAACTTTAGGGTAACATTATTGCCAGTGGCGTATCTATAATCCGATGGACAACGATGCAAGATTTGGACCAGGGCCCCCCATCATGGTGCATATATATGGTATACTATATATATAATGTCCTCTATTCAGGTATATATATCGCCCATCCTGGTATACAGTTAGGTCCATATATATTTGGACATAGACAACATTTTTCTAATTTTGGTTCTAGACATTACCACAATGAATTTTAAACAAAACAATTCAGATGCAGTTGAAGTTTAGACTTTCAGCTTTCATTTGAGGGTATCCACATTAAAATTGGATGAAGGGTTTAGGAGTTTCAGCTCCTTAACATGTGCCACCCTGTTTTTAAAGGGACCAAAAGTAATTGGACAATTGACTCCAAGGCTATTTCATGGACAGGTGTGGGCAATCCCTTCGTTATGTCATTCTCAATTAAGCAGATAAAAGGCCTGGAGTTGATTTGAGGTGTGGTGCTTGCATTTGGAAGGTTTTGCTGTGATGGAAACATGCGATCAAAGGAGCTCTCCATGCAGGTGAAACAAGCCATCCTTATGCTGCAAAAACAGAAAAAACCCATCTGAGAAATTGCTACAACATTTGGAGTGGCAAAATCTACAGTATGGTACATCCTGAGAAATAAAGAAAGCACTGGTGAACTCATCAATGCAAAAAGACCTGAGCGCTCACGGAAGACAACAGTGGTGGATGATCGCAGAATAATCTCCATGGTGAAGAGAAACCCCTTCACAACAGCCAACCAAGTGAACAACACTTTCCAGGAGGTAGGTGTATCAATATCCAAATCTACCATAAAGAGAAGACTGCATGAAAGTAAAACAGGGTTCACTGCACGGTGCAAGCCACTCATAAGCATCAAGAATGAAAAGGCTAGATTGGACTTTGCTAAAAATCATCTAAAAAAGCCAGCACAGTTCTGGAAGAACATTCTTTGGACAAATGAAACCAAGATCAACCTCTACCAGAATGATGGAAAGAGAAAAGTATGGCGAAGGCGTGGTACAGCTCATGATCCAAAGCATACCACATCATCTGTAAAACACGTCGGAGGCAGTGTGATGGCTTGGGCATGCATGGCTGCCAGTGGCACTGGGTCACTAGTGTTTACTGATGATGTGACACAGGACAGAAGCAGCCAAATGAATTCTGAGGTATTCAGAGCCATACTGTGTGCTCAGATCCAACCAAATGCAGCCAAACTGATTGGTCGTCGTTTCATACTACAGATGGACAATGACCCAAAACAAAGCCAAAGCAACCCAGGAGTTTATTAAAGCAAAGAAGTGGAATATTCTTGAATGGCCAAGTCAGTCACCTGATCTCAACCCAATTGAGCATGCATTTAACTTGTTAAAGACTAACCTTCAGACAGAAAGGCCCACAAACAAACAGCAACTGAAAACCACCGCAGTGAAGGCCTGGCAGAGCATCAAAAAGGAGGAAACACAGCGTCTGGTGATGTCCATGAGTTCAAGACTTCAGGCAGTCATTGCCAACAAAGGGTTTTCAACCAAGTACTAGAAATGAACATTTTATTTACAATTATTTAATGTGTCCAATTACTTTTGGTCCCTTTAAAAACAGGGTGGCACCTGTTAAGGAGCTGAAACTCATAAACCCTTCATCCAATTTTAATGTGGATACCCTCAAATGAAAGCTGAAAGTCTGAACTTCAACTGCATCTGAACTGTTTTGTTTAAAATTCATTGTGGTAATGTCTAGAACCAAAACTAGAAAAATATTGTCTCTGTCCAAATATATATGGACCTAACTGTATATGTCCCGTATTCTGGTCACCATCCTGGTATATATATCCCCCCATCCTGATAATATGTCTCTTATCCTGGTATATGTGTCTTGTCCTGGGTCACATGCCGATATGTCTCCTGTTCTGTCGCTGTTCTTTAACGCATAGAAAAATATAAACAATTATACTCACCTTACCTCTGCTCCCCCGCCATGCGGCAGCTGATTTCAGCTTGCAAGCGATAGGAGCACATGATGTCATTGCCATGTACCCCCAGTCACGTGTGTTCCTATGTCAGATGCTGGCTTCTGATTAACTGGCAGTGTGTATTGTCGCTCATGGACCCAGCGGGTCTCTGCACCATCATACACTTCAACTGGATGTGCATTGAAGGACGCTTATTCAGTTGAAGTTTATGCGGGTGTCAGAGAACTGCTCACCTGCACAGGCCCAGTTGTGGTAGCGACCTCCGCGACCGCTGTCATTATGTCCGTGATTCATCAACGCAATTACACCAGAATTCTGGGGTAAATCACTTTAAAAAGTTGAAAAATTTGTGCTCAACCTAAAGTTGCGCAAAACCATAGCAACTTTTGGCCATTTTCATGCTAGTTTTGCCCAGCTTTGCAAAAATGAGCAGACCTAGGGCAGGAAATAGGTGCGACTCCACAGCTGGTCTAATTCATGATGAGCTGTGGCATTCCTTACACCAAAAAACTTACTGTAGACCCTCTAAATGAATCAGGACAGGAATGTGTGACTCCAGCATGCCCCCCATCAAGACCAACGTGAACATCACCGATCTTGACAAATCGAGGTCCGTATGTTTATAAAAAAAATAACTAATGTGTAAAAAAAGCCTATTTTTTTCTAACTGAATACCTAAGGCTAAAAAATTTTTTCTTAATAAATGCGTGTATAACCACATATACTTTGGCTGAAATAAATAATTGATCAATTTATCAGTGTATCTGTCTTTATATTTTTCTGCTTTGATTGAGTCTTAGCTAGACAATCTGTATAACAGATACCCACAAAATCAGATAAACAGCACTCGAAAATGGCTCTTGAGGTGAGGGGTGCAGTATCTCTACTTTGGTGTCCTTTTGAGAACCTTGCTGTGAGAGGTGAAGGGAGGCAGTTAAGGGGGATAAATGATCACTGAACCCAGCAAATATGTATTTAATAAATAAAAACCCAATAAAAATGATACTTTTTGCTTCTTGAGAGAGGCTTAGAGTCCCTTTACTACTTCTTTCAAGTGCACTGACACGCCCCCAGTGCACTTCCAGCCTTTTTATTATATGACTTATACTCATGATTTCTCATGACTGGCACATCATATTTCTGTAAAAAAAAGGTATTATTTCTTTTGGGTGTCAAACGGCTACACAGCCAGATAATTTCTTCCATATTTAAAAAATGTCCACACATTTTCCCTATAAATATGCTCTACACCAAAGTGTATATAAAAAAAAAATCATAAAATTATAATTTTTTTCACTTCATAGGGAATAACTCATTTAGTAAATATTCAGTAAATATTAAATAATATACTGTGATAATATTCTTGTTAAAATAGCAAAATAAATTGCAAAAGACGGGGAAATATATGATATAAGAAGCAGTGAAATATTTTGTCAATAGATTTCACTAAGACTTCATCTAAAAATCTCTCTCTTACTCAACAGTAGTCAAACGTGAATTCCCTCTGGAGAAAAGACACGAGTGGGCTACATCTTATCGGCCCTTCCATGACTTAAGAAAGTTGTGCTAAGGAATAACTGCAGATTATAATAACTCAGAAATGGCGTCAGTGTCCCTTTTACTTTTCTCCCGTCCCTTGCTATAGTCTACTGTAACATTGGCAAATGATCAGCAAAGTGCTCAGTGTCCATATTATTTCATACCATGAAAAGAGGAGTTGGATTCAGTCTACTGGATACCTGTAATGGCCCATAAACTACTTTTATGGGATTCCATAATCATGTGACGAGTTGGAAAGAGATGCGTTTTTCTTCTATAAGTGGTAAATTATCTTCAGTACATTCCTTTTTTTTGACAGCCCTTATGTAAGTGATGATCGGTCAGGTCAGCAAAACCTCCGTCAGGCTTCTTAATGTTCCATTAGGACCGAAGTGATGATGTCACCAAGAATAATGACCCAATGGACAAAATGCTAAAAATGTCCTTTATACTAGGCACGGTGAAAGCAACACAATAGGGATGAGTGCGCTAAACGATTGCATCCTGGCTCAGTGGTTAGCACATTGATTTGGGGTGCTGGGACAAAGGCCAACCAAGGGAAATATTTGACCGAAATTTGTATATTCTCTGTGTATTTGCATGAGTTTCCTCCAACACAATAAAACATACAATAAAAAACAATTTAGAATTTAGATTGTGATCCCCCATGGATACAGGGTCTGATGTATGCAATGGCAATCCCAGTACAGCACTGTGGAATATGTTGGTGCTATATAAGTGAATACGTAGACGACAGGATGTGCATCAAATTTACTCTGGGTTCTGCCAGTTATTATGGTGCATATGAGGTTGTGATTTTCTGTTCTCCCCATATGCATCGGCATGTAGGGAATATGTATGTATGTGAAGTACACTGCTCAAAAAAATAAAGGGAACACTAAAATACCACATCCTATATATCTCTGAATGAAATATTCCGGTTGCAAATTTTTAATCATTGCATAGTGGAATGTGTTCAGAACAATAAAACATAACAATTATCAATGTAAATCAAAATGAATATCCCATGGACGTCTGGATTTTAAATGATACTCAAAATCAAAAGTGGAAAATCAAATTACAGGCTTATCCAACTTCAGTGGAAATGCCTCATGACAAGGAAAAGATGCTCCGTATTGTGCGTGGCCTCCACGTGCCTGTATGACCTCACTACTGTACAACGCCTGGGCATGCTCCTGATGAGGCGGCGGATGGTCTCCTGAGGGATCTCCTCCCAGACCTGGACTAAAGCATCTACCAACTCCTGGACAGTCTGTGATGCAATGTGACGTTGGTGGATGGAGGGAGACATGATGTCCCAGATGTGCTCAATCAGATTCAGGTCTGGGGAACGGGCTGCCCAGTCCATAGCTTCAATGCCTTCATCTTACAGGAACTGCTGACACACTCCAGCCACATGAGGTCTGGCATTGTCCTGCATTAGAAGGAGCCCAGAGCCAACCACACCAGCATATGGTCTCACAAGGGGTCTGAGGATCTCATCTCGGTACCTAATGACAGTCAGGCTACCTCTGGCGAGCACATGGAGGGCTGTGTGGCCCTCCAAAGAAATGCCACCCCACACCATTAGTGACCCACTGCCAAACCGGTCATGCTGAAGGATGTTGCAGGCAGCAAATCACTCCACAGTGTCTCCAGACTCTGTCATGTCTGTCACATGTGCTCAGTGTGAACCTGCTTTCATCTGTGAAGAGCACAGGGCTCCAGTGGTGAATTTGCCAATCCTGGTGTTCTGTGGCAAATGCCAAGCATCGTGCACAGTGTTGGGCTGTGAGCACAACCCCCATCTGTGGACGTCGGGCCCTCAGACCATCCTCATGGAGTCGGTTTCTAACCATTTGTGCAGACACATGCACATTTGTGGCCTGTTAGAGGTCATTTTGCAGGGCTCTGGCAGTGCTCCTCCTGTTCCTCCTTGCACAAAGGTGGAGGTAGCGGTCCTGCTGCTGGGTTGTTGCCCTCCTTCGGCCCTCTCCACATCTCCTGGTGTACTGACCTGTCTCCTGGTAGCCCCTCCAGCCTCTGGACATTACGCTGAAAGACACCCTGGCATCACCCCTACTCTGGAACTCTCTACCACAACATATCAGACTCTCACCTACCATCGAAACCTTCAAAAAGAGCCTGAAGACCCACCTCTTCCGACAAGCCTATAACCTGCAGTAACCACCGATCGACCAAACCGCTGCACGACCAGCTCTACCCTCGCCTACTGTATTATCACCCATCCCTTGAAGATTGTGAGCCCTCGCGGGCAGGGTCCTCTCTCCTCCTGTACCAGTTATGACTTGTATTGTTTAAGATTATTGTACTTGTTTTTATGTATACCCCCCTCACATGTAAAGCGCCATGGAATAAATGGCGCTATAACAATAAATAATAATAATAGTAATAATAAGACACAGCAAACCTTCCTGCCACAGCTCGCATTGATGTGCCATCCCGGATGAGCTGCACTACCTGAGCCACTTGTGTGGGTTGTAGAGTCCGTCTCATGCTACCATGAGTGTGAAAGCACAACCAACATTCAAAAGTGACCAAAACAGCCACAAAGCATTGGTACTGAGATGTGGTCTGTGGTCCCCACCTGCAGAACCACTCTGTCATGGTCACGTGTGTCAGGGCGCAGGTGTTACCGCAAGGCGGACCCATAACACACGTGACCCTGGATACACCGCCTCCAGTGGGGCGAATTTAAATAATAACACGTGCAGGTGGATACACCGCCTCCACCTGGCGAATTTAGGTATTACACGTTATACATACAATAATCAAATAATAAAGGGGGAACCTGGGAAACTTTAACAATGGTGGGCCCTGCGATAGGGAATGGGGAAATGGAGACCTCCTAAGCTCCCCTGAGCCAGAGTCCCTGCACTCCTTACATTCCCTAAACAGGCTCCGCACCTGTCGCCGCATGCGTACCTTAACGCCCTTGCTCACCCTGACCCTAAACCCTCACTAGGGAATGGGTCGGTGCGGAGACTAATCCCACCACTGCACTAATAACACACATGAGGAAAGAGACAATACAGGGGAAACACCACTTAGCTTTGCTCTGTTGCGTGCGCTCCTAGCAACAGAGCCCTCCACCTGAGTGCATCTTCTCCTCCACCTGGATCCATCACCATAACAGGATCCTTCACCTTAGTGCAGCCTTGGAGCAGAGTCCAACACCAGTTGCAGCTGCTTAGAACCAGAGTCCCAAGGAAGTGTTCAGCTTCTGCCACGAAGTCAAGCATGCTTGAGTCCAGCTCAGCGGCCAAGTCCCACATGGTGAGTGCCACTCTCCATAGTAGCCACTCCACCAGACCATGCAGACACTTCCCGCTGACTCCATCACTGTGACCCCACCACGCCATGCCAGCCCTTCGTCCAGACACCATAGCTGCAACAAGTCCCCCCTGGCTAAGCTGCGCAGGACTCCTCACCAGCTCCATCCTTCCTCCAGGCTCTCCAAAAACAGAGTGAACACAAACTCACAATATCACAGGCAGTGATTGCACACCTCTAGCACACCTTTATAGGGTGTCACACCTGATACCTAATTAAGTGCACAAAAACCCAAAGTGCAATACCACAACCACCACCGGGGACAGTCAAAACACCTTTGAACTTAACCAAAGTAAAAAAAGTTCACTTTGTGCTTTTAATACCGCCAGATCCAACACTGGATCATGACAGTACCCCCTCCTTAATGAGGGGCCTCTGGACCCTCAAGACCACCCCTCATTAGGGAAACACCTACAGCGGGGACGCCCAGATCCTGAGTTCACCCCACCACTACCTGACACTTCAGGTGTATGACAAACGCACCGCTGGTATTGGCAATAAAGTTCATTTTGGAGGCACCACTCATCTCCACAGCGCCGACCTGGGGAACGAGTTTATGTATGTGTATGTTTGTTTGTTATGAGCTGATCAGGCTCCACAACACACTTCCACAAGATGTTTTTTGGTGGCACACATACACGCTCGTTCACACACAGGTCCGGACCTGAACGTTTATTACACACATTCGTTTGTCAAAAAATTG